>NC_138953.1:11572500-12172500 GCF_965226115.1 Aulonocara stuartgranti
ACCGCACCTAGTGCTCCGATTACCACGGGGACCACCGTTACCTTCACCCTCCACATCCTCTCGAGCTCTTCTCTGAGCCCTTGGTATTTCTCCAGCTTCTCGTGTTCCTTCTTCCTGATATTGCTGTCATTCGGAACCGCTACATCGATCACTACGGCCGTCTTCTTCTGTTTGTCTACCACCACTATGTCCGGTTGGTTAGCCACCACCATTTTGTCCGTCTGTATCTGGAAGTCCCACAGGATCTTAGCTCGGTCATTCTCCACCACCCTTGGGGGCATCTCCCATTTTGACCTCGGGACTTCCAGGTTATACTCGGCACAGATGTTCCTGTACACTATGCCGGCCACTTGGTTATGGCGTTCCATGTATGCCTTGCCTGCTAGCATCTTACACCCTGCTGTTATGTGCTGGATTGTCTCTGGGGCATCTTTACACAGCCTGCACCTGGGGTCTTGCCTGGTGTGATAGACCCCAGCCTCTATGGCTCTTGTACTCAGAGCTTGTTCTTGTGCTGCCATGATTAGTGCCTCTGTGTTGTCTTTCAGTCCAGCTTTGTCCAGCCACTGGTAGGATTTCTGGATATCAGCCACCTCCTCTATCTGCCGGTGGTACATACCGTGCAGGGGCCTGTCCTTCCATGATGGTTCCTCGTCTCCCTCCTCTTTCTTGGGTTTCTGCTGCCTGAGGTATTCACTGAGCACTCGGTCAGTTGGGGCCATCTTCCCAATGTATTCTTGGATGTTCCTTGTCTCATCCTGGACTGTAATGCTGACACTCACCAGTCCCCGGCCCCCTTCCTTCCGCTTAGCGTACAGCCTCAGGGTGCTGGACTTGGGGTGAAACCCTCCATGCATGGTAAGGAGCTTTCTTGTCTTTATGTCAGTGGCTTCTATCTCCTCCTTTGGCCAGCCTATTACCCCAGCAGGGTACCTGATCACGGGCAGGGCGTACGTGTTGATGGCCCGGATCTTGTTCTTACCATTCAGCTGACTCCTCAGGACTTGCCTGACCCTCTGCAGGTACTTGGTGGTTGCAGCTTTTCTAGCGGCCTCTTCATGGTTCCCATTCGCCTGCGGGATCCCCAGGTACTTGTAATTGTCCTCTAAATCAAAATCAAATCAAATCAAATCACTTTTATTGTCACATCACATGTGCAGGTACATTGGTACAGCACATGTGAGTGAAATTCTTGTGTGCGAGCTTCACAAGCAACAGAGTTGTGCAAAATACAAGAATGGCTACATCTGAAACTAATAAATATATGTACAATATATAATAGTATATGCATTTCTGGATGTGTATACTAAATATTTTTCTACGTGTGTGTGTGTGTGTGTGTGTGTGTGTGTGTGTTTGTGTACACATTGTTTACAAATTAAATAGAGTAAACAATAAATAAAATATATAAAAATGTCTGCAATGTTGCCTTCTGGTAGTTCAATCCCCTCAGTTCTGACTACCTTCCCTCTCTTTGTTACCATCCGACTACACTTCTCCAGTCCGAACGACATTCCAATGTCATTGCTGTATAGCCTGGTAGTGTGGATCAGTGAATCGATGTCTCGTTCACTCTTGGCATACAGCTTGATGTCATCCATGTACAGGAGGTGGCTGACAACTGCTCCGTTCCGTAGTCGGTATCCGTAGCCAGTCTTGTTAATGATCTCACTGAGGGGGTTCAGGCCTATGCAGAACAGCAGTGGGGACAGAGCATCTCCTTGGTAGATCCCGCACTTGATGGTAACTTGTGCTATGGGCTTGGAGTTGGCCTCTAGTGTTGTACGCCACATCCCCATTGAGTTCCTGATGAAGGCTCTTAGGGTCCCATTGATCTTGTACAATTCTAGGCATTCCAGTATGTATGTATGTATGTATATGTATATATATATATATATATATATATATATATATATATATATATATATTAGGGGTGCAACGATACACAAAACTCACGGTTCGGTTCGATACTTTGGTGTCACGGTTCGATATTTTTTCGATACAAAAAAAATGTTCATGCATTTTTTATTTGTCATTTATTAAAATTATAAATATATATTTTAACTCAAAAGTACAGTTTTTAAATTTAACCCTAACCCTTGTGCGTGTTTTTTATTTTGACAGCGAATGCGCACCTGCGGACCACTTATGTGCAGCCCTGGTTATTTAGCTCATCATATTGCAGCTACAGAAATTCTTTTGTCCATGAAACCATAAAGCTGCACTTTCTTTTTGCCTTATAGTCTGATTTGTCATAACTTCTCCGTTTTGTGGTAAGCTTTTCTTTGGCTGTCACTTCTTCACCCTGACCTGTCTTATTTGGCTCAGCAGAACTGAAATGCTTTTACACATGCACTCACATAAGCTCAGCGATTCTCTGCGCGATCAACCTCTCACATGTTTAAGCTGCGGGAGATTTCACTTGTCATGTTTGCATAGTAAGCTAACGATTAATAAGACGATGTCAGAGGAATTGGTGCACAAATTATCATCACTCACAGATCAGTGCTGTCGCTCTCTATACACAGTTCGCACGATTGCAAAGTGAAAGCAAAAAAACAAGCGCAAATTCAAACGCGACTTCAATATGTCACATATTGACAGTGGCTCACCGATGCCAATGACATAATTACCCAGCTACATTTCTGAAAGAATGCAAAAGCATTGACATATATTTTTCCTACAATAGCCCGACGGGCAGGGAAGAGATAGATTTTGGTAGCCCGACTGAAAAAATCGCTAGCTCCAGGACGTCGGGCTAGCGATATTGCGAGCCCTGTATCTGATTGAGGAATCACTCATCTTTGGAAAAGAGAGTTTATTACAGAGAAATGGCTCTTTCCAAAATAAAAGCTATACTATCCGCTTCTTCTGGGCTATATTCTCAGCAGCATAAGGAGAATCATGTGCTAACAGCTGTCTAAATGACTCGGCTAAAGTTAGTAGCATGCTTGTTGTTTTTGTCTTTGCACTAGGATGATGTCGGCGTAAATGTGCAGTCATATTCGTTGTGTTCCCACTAGTGCTTTCAGGTTAATCTCGTTGAAATGACCTTAACACCACAACACGGCAAATCTCCATTAACGAGCTCCCGCCGATCGCTCCGTGCATGGGGCTAGACGGCCAACACGTTAACGAGCTAACTGCGCTAACACACTAGTTCACACCAATGTAATTGAGCATTGCATGGCACATCCAACATACTGTTTTACTTTAGTCCATGACTCGCTTACCTTCAGGGTCATACGTCACATGAAAACCAAAATAATTCCAAACGCCAGATCTGAATGAGGTTCAATTTGCCTGTTACAAGGAGAGCTTAACTTCTGTCTCGCTAGCTTGCCCTGCACTCTTCCTTCTGACTATGCTGTCTGTGTTGAGCGCTCAGTGAATCTGCATTCGACTACTCCGCCTAGGCTGCACTGTCGAGCCTAGGCGGAGTAGTCGAATGCAGATTCACTGAGCGCTCAACACAGACAGCATCGTCAGAAGGAAAATTGATAAAATAAATTACAAATGTTGTATTGTTCGATACATATGCGTACCGAACCGAAAGCACTGTATCGAACGGTTCAATATCGATACGAATATCGTTGCACCCCTAATATATATATATATATATATATTGTGGAGGGTGAAGGTAATGGTGGTCCCCGTGGTAATCGGAGCACTAGGTGCGGTGACTCCCAAGATAGGCGAGTTGCTCCAGCAGATCCCGGGAACAACATCGGAGATCTCTGTCCAGAAGAGCGCAGTCCTGGGAACAGCTAAGATACTACGCAGGACCCTCAAGCTCCCAGGCCTCTGGTAGAGGACCTGAGCTTGAAGGATAAACCGCCTGCAGGGGCGTTTTTATTTTTATATATATATATATATATATATATATATATATATATATATATATATATATATATATATATATATATCTGATCTACAATACGGCAACAGTGATCAGTGAGATGCTTGGCTACAAGTTGAACAGCGACAAGGGGCAGTACCCTCCATGGAGAAGGAGGCTAGAGGGCAAGATCAAAGTAGCACGGAGGGAGGTTAGCCAACTAACGGAGTTGCAGAAAGGTGCGACAAATAAGGTGCCTAAGAAATACAGCAAGCTGTCCATACCTGAGGCCTTGGAAACTGCCAAGCAAAGACTCACAGCCTTGGCCAGCCGCTTGAGGAGGTACACCAGAGAGATAGAAGGCAGGAGAATAAACCAGCTGTTCTCCACAGAACCAGCAAAGGTGTACTCTCAGTGGCAAGGGAACAATAAGAGAACAGCACCACCAAGGCTGGAGACGGAGCAATACTGGAAGAGCATATGGGAGAAGGATGCAACCCATAACGGCAATACTCAGTGGCTAGAGGATCTGAGGGCTGACCACAGCGACCTCCCTGAACAGGGTCCAGTAACCATCACAGTGGCAGATATCCAAGAAAGGGTCTCCAGTATGAAGAGTTGGACAGCACCAGGGCCCGAGATGGTTCACGCCTACTGGCTGAAGAAGCTGACTGCACTCCACGAGCGTCTGGCAGCACAAATGAACCAGCTGCTAGTTAACGAGAGACACCCGGAATGGCTAACCGAAGGTCGGACGGTCCTGATCCCCAAGGACCCCAAGAAGGGACCGGTCCCCTCCAACTACCGACCAATAACCTGCCTCAGTACTACATGGAAGCTCCTGTCAGGCATCATATCGGCTAAGATGAACAGGCACATGGGTCAATACATGAGCGGGACACAGAAAGGAATTGGCAAGAATACCAGAGGTGCAAAACACCAGCTACTGGTAGACAGAACAATCAGCCGAGACTGCAAGACCAGACTGACCAACCTGTGCACTGCCTGGATTGATTACAAGAAGGCCTATGACTCAATGCCCCACAGCTGGATACTGGAATGCCTAGAATTGTACAAGATCAATGAGACCCTAAGAGCCTTCATCAGGAACTCAATGGGGATGTGGCGTACAACACTAGAGGCCAACTCCAAGCCCATAGCACAAGTCACCATCAAGTGCGGGATCTACCAAGGAGATGCTCTGTCCCCACTGCTGTTCTGCATAGGCCTGAACCCCCTCAGTGAGATCATTAACAAGACTGGCTACGGATACCGACTACGGAACGGAGCAGTTGTCAGCCACCTCCTGTACATGGATGACATCAAGCTGTATGCCAAGAGTGAACGAGACATCGATTCACTGATCCACACTACCAGGCTATACAGCAATGACATTGGAATGTCGTTCGGACTGGAGAAGTGTAGTCGGATGGTAACAAAGAGAGGGAAGGTAGTCAGAACTGAGGGGATTGAACTACCAGAAGGCAACATTGCAGACATAGAGGACAGTTACAAGTACTTGGGGATCCCACAGGCGAATGGGAACCATGAAGAGGCCGCTAGAAAAGCTGTAACCACCAAGTACCTGCAGAGGGTCAGGCAAGTCCTGAGGAGTCAGCTGAATGGTAAGAACAAGATCCGGGCCATCAACACGTACGCCCTGCCCGTGATCAGGTACCCTGCTGGGGTAATAGGCTGGCCAAAGGAGGAGATAGAAGCCACTGACATAAAGACAAGAAAGCTCCTTACCATGCATGGAGGGTTTCACCCCAAGTCCAGCACCCTGAGGCTGTACGCTAAGCGGAAGGAAGGGGGCCGGGGACTGGTGAGTGTCAGCATTACAGTCCAGGATGAGACAAGGAACATCCAAGAATACATTGGGAAGATGGCCCCAACTGACCGAGTGCTCAGTGAATACCTCAGGCAGAAGAAATCCAAGAAAGAGGAGGGACACGAGGAACCATCATGGAAGGACAGGCCCCTGCACGGTATGTACCACCGGCAGATAGAGGAGGTGGCTGATATCCAGAAATCCTACCAGTGGCTGGACAAAGCTGGACTGAAAGACAGCACAGAGGCACTAATCATGGCAGCACAAGAACAAGCTCTGAGTACAAGAGCCATAGAGGCTGGGGTCTATCACACCAGGCAAGACCCCAGGTGCAGGCTGTGTAAAGATGCCCCAGAGACAATCCAGCACATAACAGCAGGGTGCAAGATGCTAGCAGGCAAGGCATACATGGAACGCCATAACCAAGTGGCCGGCATAGTGTACAGGAACATCTGTGCCGAGTATAACCTGGAAGTCCCGAGGTCAAAATGGGAGATGCCCCCAAGGGTGGTGGAGAATGACCGAGCTAAGATCCTGTGGGACTTCCAGATACAGATGGACAAAATGGTGGTGGCTAACCAACCGGACATAGTGGTGGTAGACAAACAGAAGAAGACGGCCGTAGTGATCGATGTAGCGGTTCCGAATGACAGCAATATCAGGAAGAAGGAACACGAGAAGCTGGAGAAATACCAAGGGCTCAGAGAAGAGCTCGAGAGGATGTGGAGGGTGAAGGTAACGGTGGTCCCCGTGGTAATCGGAGCACTAGGTGCGGTGACTCCCAAGCTAGGCGAGTGGCTCCAGCAGATCCCGGGAACAACATCGGAGATCTCTGTCCAGAAGAGCGCAGTCCTGGGAACAGCTAAGATACTGCGCAGGACCCTCAAGCTCCCAGGCCTCTGGTAGAGGACCCGAGCTTGAAGGAACAAATCCGTTAGATGTGAAGTGATTTATTTACAAGGTGAATAAAGAGAACCAAAACGGGAGTGTCAACACTTCAGGGTGAGCCAAGGCCAAAACAATAAACAAAACAAACCTACACAAATCCCGCACCCCTGACCTCACCAAAATAAAGTCAAAAATAAAGACAGAGTCTGACCTCCTTAACCAACTCAAAAACAGGAGAAAACGGGTGATCAAAATAAACGGCAGCTCACCCCTACCCACTCCACTTCTACAATTCTCGCACGTATACTGCAGCCAGCGGCTACCACAGGACTACTGCTGGGTGATGAGGAGAAATGCGAGGACCTCTCCCGCTGTAGCGCTCCAGCCTCCTTTTATTGGGCGGGTCCTCCAGCTGGATCCAATCACGCCGGGGCAGTAAGTCCACGCACCAATCGGAACAGGGACCTGGCACAGCTAAATTAACATAGACAAAAACACAGCACTTGCACAAACAAACACATGGACATACAAGTTCGTAACACCCCCTTCCATAAGAATTAAACAATCCTTCTAGTGTTTAATCCTAGACTACAAAATTGCTCTTGACAGGGCGTCCGCGATGACATTTTCCGTCCCTTTCTTATGCCTAATCTGCAGGTTGAAGTCTTGCAAGAGAAGGGACCAACGCATAAGTCTCTGATTTGAGTTCTGCATCTGGGAGAGAAAAACCAATGGGTTATGGTCAGTGAACACTTGAACAGGGATAGAGCTGGATCCGATATACACCTCGAAATGCTGTAGGGCTAACAACAAGGCAAGGGCTTCCTTTTCAATGGTACTGTAGTTCATCTGATGTTTGTTGAATTTTTTTGAAAAGTAACAAATTGGGCGATCCACGCCGCAATGGTCTTCCTGCATAAGGACAGCTCCTGCACCAACCGCACTAGCGTCAACCTCGAGCTTGAAAGGGGACATGAAATTTGGTGCCGTAAGAACAGGGGAACTGCACAGTAATGCTTTCGCAGACTCGAAAGCAGTCTGACAAACAGGCGTCCACACAAAAGGCTTCATCGGACTGATCAAATCGGTGAGAGGAACGACGACAGTGGCAAAGTTCTTACAAAACCCTCTATAATAACCACACATTCCTAGAAATCGGCGCAGCGCCCTTCTCGTTTGTGGGACTGGAAACTCAACGATCGCCTGTATTTTCGCGGTCACCGGCAGTATCTGACCCTGACCCACCTGTTTTCCCAGATATGTGATGGTGGCTCTGCCAAATTCACATTTGGCTAGGTTCAACGTAAGCGAGGCCTCCTGAAAACGGCTGAAAACAAGAGAGAGTGTTTGTAAGTGGTCAGACCAGGTGGATGAGTAAATGACAACATCGTCCAGGTAGGCATCGCAGTTATTCACGCCCGCCAGTACTTTGGCCATAAGGCGCTGGAAAGTAGCGGGTGCATTACGCAACCCAAACGGCATAACCGTGTACTGGAGAAAATGATCTGGCGTGACAAAAGCAGATATTTCAGAGGCTCTGGGAGTTAAAGGTACTTGCCAGTAACCTTTTAACAAATCAAGTTTGGTTACAAACGATGCCGATCCCACTCTATCAATACAATCCTCCATTCTAGGAAGAGGAAATGAATCAGGTTTGGTAACAGCGTTAACCTTCCTGTAATCATTACAAAACCGAGGAGTGTTGTCGGATTTTGGTACTAGCACACACGGCGAACTCCATGCGCTGGCGCTCGGAAAGGCTAAACCGTGTTCTAAGAGATAATGCAGAAGGAAGTTGACTATCGCCCTTTTCACTGGGTTCACTCGGTAAGCATGTTGCTTAATCGGTTTATGTCCTTCCACATCAATATCGTGGCACAGGACCGCAGTTTGACGAGGGTGATCAGAAAAAAGTGATAAGTTCTTTTCTATCAGATCAGTGATGTCAGCTCGAGCGGGTTCAGACAGGTGGACTAAATATGTGTCTAAATCATTTAAGATCTCCGAATTTTTCAACCGGCCGCTACCCAGCGCTTCACTTTTCTGGAGTAGCCCGTCATCAGAGGGTTCATAGGGAGAAACAGTACTAGCGGCGCACACTGGAGACGGCGCACCCGAAGGACTCCTCGAGTGAAACGATTTTAACAGATTAATATGACAAACCCTAGACTTTCTCCGGCGGTCTGGGGTCTGGATCACATAATTGTTGTCACTGAGTTTTTGTTCCACCACATATGGGCCAGCGAACTGAGCTGATAAGCTGGACCCTACCACAGGCAACAACACCAACACTTTCTCTCCCGGCTGAAAACTTCTACGAACAGCCTTTTTATCATAACGAGTTTTCATTTTAGCTTGCGTATGGGACAGATTCTCTCGAGCTAACTGACATGCAAGGTGAAGCTTTTCCCGAAGTCCGCTAACATAATCCAGAACATTATGCTGAGTTTCAGAAGTTTCTGACAACCACTTCTCCTTCAGAAGGCAGAGGGGACCGCGGACCACGTGTCCAAACACCAGATCCATCGGACTGAATCCCAAGGATTCCTGAGTGACTTCTCTGACTGCAAACAACAATAACGGCAGACCCTCATCCCATTCTCTATCCGACCCCGCGCAGAACTTGCGCAGCATAGCTTTGAGGGTTTGATGGAATCTCTCCAGAGCACCTTGACTTTCTGGGTGGTATGGACTGGATTTTACATGTTTTATGTGCAACTCCTCCACAACCTGTGCAAACACTTTTGAAGTAAAATTCGTTCCTTGGTCTGTTTGAATAACCTTCGGAAGCCCGAAAGTAGAGAAAAACTTAAGTAGTGCCTTTATCACCGGTTTTGCTTTCAGCGTGCGTAGTGGAATTGCCTCTGGGTACCTTGTTGCTGAACACATTATTGTAAGTATGTATTGGTGTCCGGATTTGGTTTTTGGCAGGGGACCCACACAATCCAATATTACTTTTTCAAACGGCTCACCTATTACTGGAATAGGATGTAACGGAGCAGGTGGAATAGGTCTGTTAGGTTTCCCCGCCATCTGACATGTGGTACAGGTACGGCAATATGCCACCACATCAGCTTTCAACCCTGGCCAAAAGAAGTTGCGCAACACCCGATGATATGTTTTGTTCACCCCAAGATGTCCAGCCATGCTGGCATCATGCGCTAAGCTAAGCACCTGCCCTCGATGTGGCTTCGGCACCACCACCTGCGTAGCACCAGACAAACCACACCGGTCAGAGGACCACCTCCTCATAAGAACTCCATCTTGCAAAAAATAAGAAGTGGGTGATTCACTTCCTGCACTCTTAGCTGCAGATAGAAAACAGGGAGCCAGTGATGAGTCATTCTGCTGAGCAGTTATCAATGCATCCCTATTCAATTTCTCATCCAGCTCTGGCATCAGTTTTGTCACATCATTTCCGCTTGCTATTCTGCCACTCTCACGGCTGGGAGATTTTCTTTCGTCTAGCGTCGCCATAAACGTGTCAGCAACATCCACAACATCATCAAATTTGCGCGATTGCGCACGAGTGATTGCACAAACAGGAAACACATTTAACAAAGGGGCGGCAACCTCGGTGACAGAAGAAATAGGCGTTTCCACCACTTCAGGCGGTGGGAAAACTGTCCCACCAGCCAAGTCATTTCCTAAAATAAACGAAACCCCTTTAATCGGCAACTGGGAACTCACCGCAACTTTGACATGCCCCGTTTTCACGGGCGAATGTAAATGGACTTTGTGTAACGGCGCCCGAAGAACGCTCATCTTAATTCCCCAAACCAACACATCTGAATCACAAGCAGTTTTATCTGACAATGGCAGTACACTATCCAACATAAACGACTGATGCGCACCTGTGTCCCGAAGAATAGTAACAGGCACTTTATCCCTCTCTTCTCCCGTCACAGAAACAAAGCCTTTCGTGATAAATGGTTTAAAACGTGGCTCTATTTCCACATCCGCATGGTGCAAATCACGGGTGAGAGTGGAATGCGATTTAGGCAAAGGGACAACTTTGATGAGACCTACGCCCGCTGGATTTTTAGAGCCTTTGCGCTGCTCTTTCCTCCGGAGCGCAGGACAGACAGCGATTAGATGTCCGGGTCCGCGACAATAAAAACAGTCGCGATTAACACCATCCTCCTGTCTATCTTTCAGTCCTATCTTTGGTGACTTTATCTTCCTTTCCTGTCCCACCCTAATATTCTGTGAGACAGCGGCTGAAAATATAGTTTTGTGGGTGAGAGTAAACTCATCAGCCATCACTGCCGCTTTAGCAAGTGAGGGCACCTTTTGCTCATTCAGATAAATGACTACTTGGTCCGGCAAACATTTTTTGAATTCCTCTAACAAAAGAAGCTCTTTCAGCCCCTCGAAATCCTGTGCTTTACTGGCCTGCAACCATCGTTCAAACAGGCGACTTTTCTCACGGGCAAACTCCACAAATGTCTGATTGGCGGTTTTTTCACACTTCCTAAATTTTTGACGGTAGGCTTCTGGGACGAGCTCATATGCCTGCAACACAGTCTTCTTCATGACGTCATAATCCAGGCTATCTTCAATTGATAAACTGGTACACACCTCCTGGGCTTTGCCAACCAATTTGCATTGTAACAGCAGCGGCCAAAATTCCTTCGGCCAACTTAACGCGGCCGCTATACGCTCAAAAGCGTTAAAATAGGAATCCACTTCGGCCTCACGAAACGGGGGAACCAGTTTAACGTGTTTGGTGATGTCAAAACCTGTCGGGACCGCGGTGGACGTACTAGGATGACTAGAGGCAGATGTGGAGGGCTTTCGCTCCAGCTCCAAAGCTCTGACACGGAGGTGCATTGCTTGTACCTCAAGCTCTTTAGCACGGGCTTCCACCTCCCTAATACGGAGGGTCAAACGGAGATCTTCCGTAGACCGCCCCGCCAGGGGTTCCCCGGCCGTACCAGACCCAGCTGCTTCAGGCTTCGCCCCAGCAGCATCAGAGTCCGCCTCGGCTGCATCAGAGTCCGCCTCGGCTGCATCAGAGTCCGCCTCGGCTGGTAGCACGTTAACAGGCCCTTTGGGATCCGGCCCCGGCTCAGCCTCCGGAGCCACCTTCACACCCCCGCCATCAGGCTGCTCTACAGCTGCCTTCGGGGCAGGAAGGATGCCTCGCTCCACCAGCTCTGCACACAAAGCGTCCCTAACCTCCGCTTTGCGGGCACCATAGGACACTTGAACGTCATAACAACTAGCAATGATAAGCAAATCCGCTTTCCTGCACTTCACAATTCTATCCCACGAAGGCGAAGTAACAAAATCATCCAAAGAAAACTCCATAATTCCACACACCTACCACCCCCACACCCAAGAAAACCGCCAACAGACCAAACACACGCAAAAACCCACAGAAAAAGGCAGAGGACGAGCCCCCAATTCATGTTACGACCCGTCTAGGGCCAGGCCATAACATGAGCGAGGCACTCGCTTCCCTCCCCAAGACCCAAGCAGTCACACGCAACAAATCCGTTAGATGTGAAGTGATTTATTTACAAGGTGAATAAAGAGAACCAAAACGGGAGTGTCAACACTTCAGGGTGAGCCAAGGCCAAAACAATAAACAAAACAAACCTACACAAATCCCGCACCCCTGACCTCACCAAAATAAAGTCAAAAATAAAGACAGAGTCTGACCTCCTTAACCAACTCAAAAACAGGAGAAAACGGGTGATCAAAATAAACGGCAGCTCACCCCTACCCACTCCACTTCTACAATTCTCGCACGTATACTGCAGCCAGCGGCTACCACAGGACTACTGCTGGGTGATGAGGAGAAATGCGAGGACCTCTCCCGCTGTAGCGCTCCAGCCTCCTTTTATTGGGCGGGTCCTCCAGCTGGATCCAATCACGCCGGGGCAGTAAGTCCACGCACCAATCGGAACAGGGACCTGGCACAGCTAAATTAACATAGACAAAAACACAGCACTTGCACAAACAAACACACGGACATACAAGTTCGTAACAATATATATATATATATATATATATATATATATAGTTGAGCTCTAAGGTTGAGTAGGTGCTTCTTTCTTGGTCAACACTCTCTCAGTCAATGCCAATGCCAGTGTAAAATTTACCTCAGCGTAGGCTATTATACTAGTTTTCCAGCTGCTTGAGCCTTGGTGGTTCCTGGGTTTACCCTGAGTATCCTAACCAATTTCCTCTCATCTTAGGGTGACAGTTTAAGTCTTCTTCCAAACCTTGGCATTACGCTGACACATCTGTCACAGTGTTTACAGTTGCTTGAAATAAAGATCTTGGAATCTGCAGATCCTCCTTATTAAATCTTCACTGTGTTCCTTTGACTCTGAGTGCTAGTCAGTCTAATGAATGCTATCAAAGAAATCTTTTATATGCTGGCAAAGACAAACTACTAGTACCAGTAGTTTAGTCAAACACTAAGCTTATAGGCCTTTGGTTTGTCAAATTAAAAGACACCTTATTATATATTTGTACCAGTTGGAGGGGACCAAACCATAGTTGACCTTGCTCCTCCAAGGAATAAAGGATTTACCCTACTTGAACTATAAGACATAGGATTAACATGTTTATCTGATTAACTCACACCATCTGCTTGGAGATTTGAGCTACAAAAATTCTACACTTTGGCTTGTAATACACTGGGAGAAACTGATATGCTTACAGCAACAGATGAAAACATATGAAATTTGTTTTACTATTCTGTTACTTTTGCTACTGCATGTGTTTTATATATATTTAAAAAAAGTGATTTAATCTTTCAATCTGCAGTAAGCAGCAGTAGTGCTTCACCAAAATATGCAAACAGTTAACATCTGTCAATGTAGGGTATCTACCTACATTGACAGATGAATACTATTTGGTTAGGGTCATACCAAAGGTAAAACAGCACATACTTGACTTACATTTGTAAAATAACCATTACTACAAGTAAACGCTTGTGTGTGTTGGATGTTTGAAATATGGAACTTTATTACATTATTAGATGTTGTAGCCATGACTCAGAGCCCTCTTGCCCTATTGGAGCTTTTTGAAAGCTCATATTGCTTGAACATTTGCTTAACAAAGTAAAAGTGCATCGATGGCCACAAAAAAACTCCAGTGTCTAACTTAAAAACTATTTCATTTCTATCAAAGTATGATTTATGGGCATGGTTTTCACATTATCAAACAATGACAAGAAACAAACACGCACCAACACACAACACACTTCTCCCTGAGGATAATATTTTCACATCGATGATATTCTGACATCAGTAACCCCCAAACTAAAAGGCATTCATTTTTTTCTCTACCACACATGTTCACTGAAACAAAACTCAACTTTTTCACTCATGATGGTTTTAGCAGATTCTGACTTTGGTGAAAAACTCATAATGGTGTATTTATAACGATATATGCATGTTTTCACATTTACATGAAAAAAATCATTATTTTTTTGTAATGTTACATCTGTTCAGTTGAACCGTTCACTACCAACAACATTAGTAAGGGAACCAGACAAACTGAAAAAAAGTGTTCAGTGTCTCATTTGCAGGCTGGATTTCATCAATAGAGTGAAAGCTATGTCTATAGGGACTTCCTGTTCTTCTCTGCTAGTCAGAAAATCAGAAGAAATACATTTGATACAAAAATGTCTCAGAACCTAAGGGGCAAGTGGTAAATATGTAATTCCTGCCTCTGCACTGACACTGTAGGATAGAATACTGCTTTGAAAAACAAAGAGTGGCCTTTTTCCCCAGGCCTGCACATGCTGTGATATTAATAAATGTCCTTGATCATTTCCCACAGTGGGATCTTGTTAACCTATGCACCGCACTTAATCAATCTTTAGAAAAACAAACTATGCCACCATGTAAGTACTTTACCTTAAAATATACTGCAAGACTGTGCATTTTTTATCTTAACACACACGCACACATAGAATATAGTTGATAGAAGGATAATGTTAGATTTTCTTAATATACTATATATACATACAGTGTTGGGGAGTAACGGAATACATGTACCGCCGTTACGTATTTAAAATACAAAATATGAGTAACTGTATTCCGTTACAGTTACCATTTAAAAAGGTGGTATTCAGAATACAGTTACTTTGTTGAAATAAATGGATTACACTGCGGTACTTTCCCGTTTCATTTTGTCGCGGGTCAGGACTCGCTCTCTCTCTCTCTGCGACTGTGTGTTTCCTGGGTGAGAGAGCGCCTTTTCGTTGTTGTTGTTGTTGTTGTGCTAAGCTAACAGGCAGAATGCTACAAGCATAGCTCTAAAGAATGTAGCATCATGGCCAGTGTAGTCCGTATTGCAGGGAGAATGGACTGCCATACACGTTATGGGTCTGTGAGCGCGAGGAGGGAGAGAGAAAAAGGGGAGTGGAAAGGTACGAGTTGTCATCGAGCAAAAACGGGAGCTGGAAGCATGTAAATATAATAATAACCACTTCAGCCAAGAAGAGAGCCTGACGAGCCCAGTTGTAAGTAAGCTATTAAGACTCGACTGTACGCTGTGTTCGTGTTTTCCTCCGAAAACAATAAGTTCCGTTGGAGCAGCCTTTCAACGCCTCTCTCTGTCTCTCGCAAGAAAAGTTGACCCACACAACAAAGTAAAGCTAGTTTTCGGCTACGAGCCGACAGGGACCCCGCTGTATTAGCCAGAGGTCCCTTTACTACAGTTCGGAGACGCGGACCTTCAGTAATAGTAATAAATCACACAGCAATAGTACATTCACGTTGTTGTAAAAAGCATGATGATATATTAAGTAATCCAAAGTATTCAGAATGCGTTACTGTCATTGAGTAACGTAACGGAATACGTTACAGAATACATTTTGGGGCATGTATTCTGTATTCTGTAATGGAATACATTTTAAAAGTAACCTTCCCAACACTGTGTGTATATATATATATATATATATATATATATATATATATATATATATGTATGTATGTATGTATGTATGTATGTATGTATGTATGTATGTATGTGTGTGTGTGTGTGTGCGTAGCTAATACTAGCAGCTGTCTTCTCTAGATTAAACTCTACCTGGGTTTACTTGCTCAGGTGGGAGCTGAGAAGTTTTTATTTCTATTAAAAAATGAAAAAACTTTTGAGTAGGTTTACACTTTGTTTTTAGCTCATGCATTTTCTAGATGTCTATCAAGGAGATGTTCATCTAAGGGATGACAATGGGCACACTAATTAGTAAGGAAACCTTTGTCAACATTTAGAGTTGGTAAAATTAACAAAAAGTATTTTTTCAATTCATAAACTCATTACATTAATAAACATAAGTAATAACAAACTAAAACTATTTGTCAGCTACCAATAATTAGGCTTTTATTTATTGTTAACAATAGGTATATTTAATTATTGATGGATACACACATACACACACATACATTTGCTGTTAGAAACTATTTTTATGTACTGCACCACATGCATTGCCTACAACTTGATTACTGAGCTATTACAGCACTCATGACCTTAAGCAGATTAGATGGAATAAATGCATTTTTGTATAGAGAGCATTTCCATTTAACAGCACTCAGGTCTGCTTGTAAAAATGCAGCTTACTGTGGGTCATCGCACCCAGCTCCGTGGGAAGAAATCTAACCAAAGTGATGATTAAAAAAAAGAAAGAAAAGGAAAAGAAGAGGAGGAGGATTGGTTCCTTCTGACTGAACTCACAGTGATATATTCATCAATAGTGCTGAAACCATGCAAGCAAGGCCGCAGATAGTTTAGCTGTTCTATTCTTGGCAAGGCAGATAGTGCCCCTCTTGTTAAATTCATCTGTCAATGCTATTGGAGAAGAAGATAAGAAGTGGAGTGACCCCACATGGAATCAGTCAAACTCTTATCGATCACTCTTGCCTTCATTTCAGCTGGATGGTTAAAAATGATTAGAGTTCCGGAACTGAAGTTAATTCTCGGGGATTGGCTCTCTATAACAAGAATCTGACATAATCGTTGCAAATGATCTCGCACTCTCATGCTATCAAATCCAGCTCCCCTCACAGGCAGAAGTTTAATCAAGGACTATTTATCATTGTTTAAGATTTGCATTACCCCTGTCTGCTAAAGTCTGACACTGTGTGTCCAGGCAAGGATACTGCTATGACTTTTTTGTCCACCCACTGGAAGTAAAATGATTGATTAAAATGTGGTTTTAATGTCAAAGGCTCTGTCAGCAGCACGCTGCTAAGAAATGGGGGAAAAAGATTACTTTCTTGTGTAGAGTAAACTGCAAATGACTGTTGAAGATGACCCTCCACTGAATGAAAAAAATGTTAGTTGACAGTGTTACAGTGAAACATGGGTATCTGGAGCTGTTCAAATATTTTGCAGATCCCCTGACTAGAACTGAATGAAAGTCAATGAAAAACAAAAAAGCCCAATTATCTGTTCCAGTTCTGTTTCTTCCTCCAGTGTAGTACTCCACAGGTCTCGGCACTGGAGTTGTCATAGCTGCTCTTGGATGTTCACAAAAAAGGATGACTGCAATGATTCACCTCACTTAGTAGCAAAAACAAATGTGAGTCTCTTCAAATGTCATAGTGTGGAACTCAGCACTCACCACTACTGTCATGGTCCGCGGCCCGGTGTCCAAGGAGCTGATGGAATGCCCTCGCCCACGGGTGTGGCTGTCGACTCCACACCTGCATCCCATCCCAGGCAATCATCAGGTGAACTATTTAACCCAGCTCAGTGTTTTGAGCCCTCACCTGCCTGTCCTCCTGCCCGCCTGGAGTTCAGATCACCACCGGTCTTCATCTCCTCTGTTTTCCCTGGAGCTCTCCCGCGGACCCTCACCCCTCCCTCTGGTTCCTACGGCCCAGCCTTGATCGTAAGATTAACAACTCTACCCTGCTTATGCTGTTATTTCCCCGTTCCCCAGTAACTCTCTTCCTCTTTCTGTTGCAGCCTCCCTCAGTCCCGACTACGGTGTTCCTGAGTTTTTTATCTCCCGGCCCCTTGGTTTCCAGTTAATTGGCGTGTTTTCCTTTGACACTTCCGGGACACCCTTAGTTAAAAATATATTTTGCGCGCACATTGGCGTGTTGTCTTTGCTTCTGGGTCCAGCTTGTGTGCTGAACTACGGTTCGTGACAACTACAATTTGAATATATTCATGAAAAGCAAGGACCAATAACTTGCATCCATCCAAGCTCACAGCTGATGAGCAGTGTGTTTTGGTAATTGTGCTTCACTTCCATTTCTCTTTAGGATTAAAAAAAAAAAACATGTAGAAGTAAACATGAGACAAGTGGTTGCAGAGTGCAGAGTTGTGGGAACATAATGGAAAGAAGAGTTACATTCATTAGCAAGACAAACCTTTGAATATTTTGACTATTTTCATTCAAATCACATTCTACAAGTCATAGTTGTTTCACAACCACATCCATTGGAGCTCGCTGTTTCAGTGCCAAATACCACTGCAGTATTCTCCTGAATGATGTCCTGAATGGTGTCACCCATCAGGCAATTCCTCCACATCAGCACTGATATAGGAGGAGAAGAAGTCAAAACTGGAAGCGATGAAATTCCTGAGTTTTTTTCTCCAAAGCCTCATTTTTTTCAGCCTGTTGCAGCACCTCCCTCTTTATAATCTTTTATGCAGGTTGAAGGTGGACCAATGGGAAGCACTTAAATCTGTATTATAATGTCCCACCTACTGTCATGGAAGCCTGTTCACTTTGTAGATCTATCAGCTAATAGACCTCACAGGGGGGGGGGGGGTCCCATCTTACAAATTCTGGCATATTCTCTCCTATCACACAGGCACTCGCTCACTCTTGCTTTCTCACTGTCATCCCCTTAGGTCCACATTCATTTGTGATGCCACTTTCAGCAACACCACAGTAAAATTTTTCATGAATTTCTAAGATTCTAACTCATCTGTTGTTTCAGAGTAGCCACACCTCCTTGCCCTTATTACCACCACATAAATCAATATGCTGAAATTAACCCACTATATAGTGCACAACACTCACAGGAGACTTTATTAGGTACACATTGCTAGTTCCGGATTGGACCCCCTGTTGCCTTGAGAACTCCCCTAATTCTTCATGGCACAAATTTAACAAGGTGCTGGAAACATTCCTCTGAGATTCTGGTCTATATTGACATGATAGTATCACACAGTTGCTGCAGATTTCCATGATGTGATTCCCCCATTCCACCAAATCCCGAAGGTGCGCTAATGGATTGAGATAAGTGAGACTGAAAAGGTCATTTAAGTACAGTGAACTCATTGTCATTTTCAAAACACCACTTTCAGATGATTGGAGCTTTGTGACGTCCTGCTGGAAGCAGCCATTAGAAAATGGGCACACTGTGGTCATAAAGGGATGAAAATGGTCAGCGACAAAACTTAGGCAGTCTCTAACATTTAAATCATGTTTAGTTAGTAGTAAGGGGCCCAAAGTGTGCCAAGAACACACTACCACCAGCAGCCTGAACCTTTGATAGAAGCAAAATTCATGCCTTCATGTAATTTATGCTCAGTTTCAACTCTACCATCTGAATGTGGCAACAGAGATTGACACTCATCAGACCTAGGGATGGGTACCGGTTCTGACATAAACGGTAGTAACCAGACCGAAAAGCAGCGCACATTTCGGTGCTTCGTTTCTGTGCTTTTTTTTACTGAGACATCATACAATTTGGATTCCAGCCAATCATTTTACCTTTGCGAGCTTAGTAGGCGGGCCCAGGTACGTACGTTCTTTTAGAGCAGAGCGACAGATTAAAAATGCCCAAAGTGAAGCGGTCAAAAGTATGGCTGTACTTCACAGGAAAAGATGCAAACTCAGCAGCCTGCAACAAGTACTTGAAGGTGATACTGTGCAAAGGAGGTAACACCTCGAATCTGATGAAACACCTGGCGACGTACAGCATTTTGTTAAAAGCCGAGAAATGCGCCGTATTTGATTGCTTGCTGCAAGACCTCACACCGAGCACATCTACTGCGCGTGGGTTGCCTGTTATTTGACCCGGAGTTACATCCCCCAAAAACCCGAAGAGGAGAGTCCTGGCCCCTAGCCCTGCAAGTGTAGCAGAAATGATGACGGATGATGATGGCAGCAGCAGCCGTTCTTCTCTACGTGAGTAGCTTAATGTTGTTCGTGTGTAATTTACATTGAGTAGGCTAACCACGTTATTACATTAATGCATGTAAGGTGAACTAGCAAACACCGTCGTAATTACATGTGGCTGTCTTCTTGTTTGATGGCAGATGCTTCCTTCACTCTGGCCAAAAAGGCTAAAATGACCAAAGAAAAAGTGGAAAACAGCTAAACATGAGAGGTTTTTGGACAAAGTTTGTTTTTTCCATTGTTTAAGCACTGCTTCCAGCCAAGAGTGATGCCATAAATCCCCTATAGCTGCAGAAAAGGCTAACATTGTTTTCTTTTTACAAAAAAACAGCTGAACATGAGAGGTTTTTGGACAAAGTTTGTGTTCTCCATTGTTTAAGCACCGGTTCGAGCACCGTTTAAGCACCGGCACCGTTTCAAAAGTACAGGGTTGGTACTGGTGTCGGATAAAACCTAAACGATACCATCCCTAATCAGACCAGGCAATGTTTTTCCAATTTTCTATTGTCCAGTGTTGTTTCAGGTTCTTGGGTAACAGGAATGGCACGTAGTATGGTCTTCTGCTGTTGTAGCCCATCTGATTCATGATTAGAAGTCTTGTACAGAGATGCTCTTCTGCATACCTTGGTTGGAATGGACTGATTCTTATATTGCTCTTTTCTACTCTCCCGGAGTACTCAAAGCACTGTACACTACATGCCTCATTCACCCATTAACACCCACTCATACAAGCACTTCTAAACTCAAGTGCAAACTAACCAACAATTGCACACATTCACACTCCGATGAACGCATCAGAGTGTAACCCATAACCCCAAGATACAACTTAGGGTTAGTATATTGCCCACGGTGGCACGGTGGTTAGCACTGTTGCCGCACAGCAAGAAGGTCCTGAGTTCAATTCCACCATCAGGCCGGGGTCTTTCTGTGTGGAGTTTGCATGTTCTCCCCGTGTTTGCGTGGGTTCTCTCCGGGTACTCCGGCTTCCTCCCACCGTCCAAAGACATGCACTTAGTGGGGATAGGTTAATTGATTAATCCAAATTGTCACTAGGTGTGAATGTGCGAGTGAATGTGAGTGTGAATGGTTGTCTGTCCCTATGTGTTAGCCCTGCGACAGACTGGCGACCTGTCCAGGGTGTACCCCGCCTTTCGCCCTATGACAGCTGGGATAGGCTCCAGCGCCCCCTGCGACCCTGAAAAGGATAAGCGGAAGCGAATGGATAGATGGATGGATGGATATTGCCCAAAAATGTTTGGCATGTAGACTGGGGAAGCCAAGGATTGAACTACCAACATTCTAATCAGTAGCTGATCTGCTCCACCACCTGAGCCACAGGCACCCCAGTGAGTGGCTATTTGAGTTATCAGCTAGAAAAAACGCAGTCTATCCATTCTCCTTATACCTCTGACATCGACAAGGCCCAAGGATCATTCTCTGTTATTAATAATAAATAAAATGTATTATTATTATTATTATTATTATTATTATTATGTTAACCTTAGAGACTGTTGTGTCCGAACATCCCAGCAGTTTCTGAAATCCTTTTGGCACCAACAGCGGTGGTGCCAGTCACTTAAAATCACCTGTCTTTCAAACTTACACCCAGCATTTTGTCTTGACCATGTCTACATGTGTAAATTCATTTAGTTGCTGCATTGTAATTGGTTGATTAGATTTTTGTATTAATGAACAGTTGAACAGGTGTTGCCGTTTAATAGTGCTGTTCAAAACTATGCATTTCATCCAGTCTACAGTGTAATTAATTCAAAACTGTCAATAAAAAGCGGTCTACAGATATTTTACACTATATCCATCGATCAGAACCGTGTCTCTTCATTTGTCTGAGCAGCAGGTTTTTTAAAAATGCTATCAAACCTGACACCTAGTTGAGACTTTGCTTACTGATAAATACAGTGCACTGGCAACTAATTGAAGATTAGTACATGCAAGCACAACTGCTGCAGTTTTCATTGTGCTTTTATAGGGTGATATGGTACAATCAAAGTTTGTTGTAAGTTAATTAATAACTCTCTTTATTAATGTGGAGAGATATGGCTCAATGACTATGCTATTTTTGTCCAAGTACACAAAGTAGCTTAAATATGGTGCAGGTGTTTGGACATTAATTTAGCTTTATTATGTAGGAGTGATGCATCCCTGTAGTGTCTGAACTTTGCTAACAACTGTCTGCATTTTTTCTCTAGTTACTGCACTTTGTAGATGAGGGAATGAGTAAAGTAGTTGCCAGCTCAAAAAAGCCCTCATCTCCTTTATCTTCTACCTTATTCACCCGTATGTACTTCCATTATTCATTCCCTGAGTACCACCAGTCCAACATTGTTTCATCATCAGATTCTCTTTGTTATGTTTGAGCTTTCCAACCATTTGATTTTATCTGCTACCTTTGAATTTAACCTTGGCCTTTTTGCCTCCTGTGTCTGCTTTAGTTTAACCTACAGCTTTCCAGTGTGTGTATTTGTGTCTGCTTTCTGAGTAACCCCAAAAAGTTATCAATTGTGACTTTTTTTGTATCAGTACCTAATTGTGCCTTTACAGTGTGCAGAGACATATCTAATACAGGATGATCTGAAGAGCTTGGTTATCATAGGTGGAATGTATTGTGTGATGCACAATTTCTGTTCCTGAGTTATCATATGACTCATTTCTCCATGTAGTCAGCTACAAGGTCTGATTTCTAACCTGTACCTGAGGTATATGTCCAATATGAGCTATCTCAGAGGACAGCCAAGCCAGGCAATGGCTCTGGTTTCCAGTTCTGTCTTTCCCCAAATTAGCAATCCAGTGGGGTCACCTCTCAGCCTTTGCTGCCATCATCAGGCCCATACTCCAAAAGGATTCCTCTGTTGCCACTGAATGACCTTAAGCTATTGAAGGTCTTCTTCCTCATCCATTTGCTCCAGAGGGGCTCTGCCTTTGTCATCAGGTGTAGTGTTTCCAGTTAGCATGAGTAGTTTCACCTGTGTTTACCTAGTTTTTCATGTCCAGAAGTATGTTGTATTAAAAAAGACTGTCCCCTGCAGTGTTCTCGTATCCACTCAAGCCCTTGGGGTCTTTTTCTTCCTTGTTAGTCTCTTGTGTTAGATTCTGTATCTCCCCTGCAGTGCTTTTTGTTTATATACCCTACCTTTTTCCCTTTGGTAGATGGGTAGGCTGCAGGTCTCCGTGCCCCTGATAAAGATAAGCAGAAGAAAATTGATGGAAGGATAGTTGGATATTAGAAAGTAAAAAAACAAAATAAACCTGCTTGAATAATGCATGAATCATCTATAATGGATGGCTCTGAGAAAGTTAACACCTATGTTGTCAGTTTAAGTGATTTCACCACCCTCAACTGATTCCCAAAAAGTTTGAACATTAACTAAATCACAGGTTTGCTAAGGAAAAAGTCAAGTCTAAAATAAGGTCAAATTGACTGTGATTTTTTTTGTCAACTAATGTTACTTTTTCCATTTTTAGATTCTTTGTTAGTTTGTCATGGATGACCATGTAAGGTCTAATCTGATCATTTAAACGATTTTCATACCAAAATAGATTTCAAATCAATTACACTAAGCCAGTGATGTTTAAAATAAGTCTCTGTGTCAAGTCATGTGACTCAGGTAGCAGAGCGTTGAGGGGCCTTTTAAAGAAATTAAACACAAAAGCTTGGGGTTATTGAAAAGTAGAAACAACGGTGTTGATGATGTAACAGTACTTTACTATTCAATGTGTTTTTTGTCAGCTAGTTTCTAGCTTTCTCCCAGTTTTTTTCAATTTTGTGTAATTCTGACGTGTCAAGACGTATACCTTAAATAACACTGGTAAGGTGTTCCTCTTAACCAAATATAGCACAGCAATGAATGAGGGCACAGCTTCAGTACTTTATGGGATGATAAGGCAGGCAGCTGAGAAATAACTAAGAAAGGAAAGCACTGGGCTGGCTGTAGGAAAACACAATGGCAGAGGCAGGGGGTTCTATCTGGCACTTCTGTCCTGTTTTGCCCATCAGTTCAAAGGCTGCATCCTCTGGCAGTCCATATTTCAAAACCTAGTATATCAGACCAGGTTGACAGACCTGTCCTCTACTAAAGGCTTTAAAATGGGAGGAAATTGCTGTACCTTTTTGCAGCTCATTGTGCAATGGCCACTTGTTTAATGGTGCATTCAGAAGGTCCTTGTCAACATGAGGAAGTCAGGAAATAAGTTGCCAAGTAACATTTATCAGGTCTTTGCATCCAGGATTTTAATCATTTAGTAGTAAATACATCACCTGTACTGCAAAGTATCAAAGCAAATGTCACAAATAAATCACAGTTAATCCTCATCTATCTAACTCTCTCTCTCACACACACACACACACACAGACACAGATGCTCATAATTTAAACTTGTGATTTTGCACCAATCTTCTGCATGTTGTCAGGCTGTTACAGTACAATTTGCAAATACTTCGCCTTTTTAATGACCGTTGCTTTCACTAACATATTAAATGTACTTCCATCAAAATAACTCTATACCTGGGAGAAGTTTATGCAGGGGGGGGTGCTCAGTGTGAGGAAAAAAAAGAGAAAAAAATATACTTTCTCGTTATCCAATTCGATGTCCAGCTGGGCCACAAACCCACACTTTGCTCTTCTACTCAAAATAACAAAAGACAGCCTCTAAGCCTCCAGGCACCATTGGATGTGCTTTTTTTTTTTTTACATGTCCCAGTCCCTTTATCCTCACAGTATCTAAAAACCTAAAACTGCACTATGGAAAGATAAAGGTCGGGGACATTGGGTTTCAAATTCTTTGATGCTGCTATTAGAGTAGTTGTTCGAATACTTAATACTTAATGAATTTTCACATTTATTAAGTATGCTTAATAAATGTGAAAATTTAATGTTACACCAAACTGGGGAGAAAAAGAGATTTAAGCAAACTAAATTCTAGCCTGATCTTGTTCCAGAGGCATCACACACTTTAAATTTGGACAAAGCTGCTGGCATCACATACATGCACACAAGGTGTCCCATGGTCGATGTGCCATGACTCAGCAGCAACAGAGAAACAATTATTGGCGTCACCTTGGAACATAGTGCGGAGCTTTGCTTTTCAGTATGAAGGCTTAATGTTGCGATGTGGCATATTTTAATTGTAACTCTAATATTTTCATAAACTAAGTGCCTTTGGATTCCTTAACATAACTCCAATTAAAAGTAAAAGCAAGTAAAAATAAAGCAAAGCAGATTTCACCAACTTCCCAAACAAGACACAAATCCTGGTCTCCTGGCTGATAAACTCTTGATTTGCATAACAGCAGTGCTTGATGCCGTGGGATAAAGACATACTATCAGTTCTGGGTTTCTTTTTATTGTATTGTACACATAGTGAAGCACATGAAATGGTGACTTCTTTGAAATCCAGTGCTACTGATGGTTGTACCTTAATGGCATGTAATTGGTATCCCTACATTATTTCCAGTGGTTGTCATATTAAACAAATAAGGTGACAGGATGAGATGATTTGCTTTGACTCACCCAGGGCAAGAACAGCACAGTGTGAAGGGTGAACATAACATCACGAGTTGATATTCAGACAAAGTGATAGAGGCTGTACCCTAGCACCACCCCTGCGGGTCCTCTCAAGAGTCCCACTGACTTCTCTTGATAATAGTGTCAGCCGGTGATTGACATTTGCTAATTTCTCATTTTTGCTTTGCAAGTTTAAGGACAGATTAAAGCTTGAGGCTCTAAGCAGGAGTCCATGTTAATGACAGTCCCTACTGGGACAAAACCAGTTCATTTAGACCCCGTCTAAATCATGCCTCCTTGGCTCTGGTGAGTCTAATTGGGTAAGTAAATTTGACCGAAAATCATTGGAAAAAAGAATTTACTATGAGCATTAATGCTGAAACCCTCATGAGCTCTTTATGTCTACCATTTTTGCTACACAGGTAACAGTGAGTCGGTATATCATATTCTTTTATTACAGCTAAACGAAAAGAGAGCAACCATTTAAAATGAGCCATTGCCTCTGGTTATTTCACCAGTTTCAGTATTTGTAGCCATTTTCTCTAATTGTTGTAGTCAATTTAGGTACAGTACACCACTTAATTAGGATTAATTTGTTTTTGTTGCAAAAACCTTTTTCTGGCTTTAAATAACTGTCATTAAAGTTGTACCAAACCTGGCTAAACTCAGCTTTTAGCAAAGAAATAGATTCGATTCATTAGGACAAACATTCAAAAGAACTTCTTTATGAAAGAAAACTTTCCTTCAGGGGTGGGGTGCCCCCGGCCTCTCGGCCTGGGGCTCGGTCACTCAGGCACGGCTGGCTGCCGGCGGAGCTCACGGGCGCGTCACTGCAACTCCCCCTGGCTTCTGCTCCGCGGCTGCTGAGTGAGCCCTCATCTGGGACTCTCCTCAGCTCTTTCTGGGACAGTGGCACGGCTGCCCCTCTGTTGGTCTTCCTTGGTCTCTTGTGTTCTGGGGGCCTCTGGATGTCTGGAGTTTTGATCTCCTCCATACCTGCTTCACGCCCTGGAGGATGGGGCTGTGGCCCCCCCACACCCTCTAGCAGATCATTACATGAAGGAACCTTTTAAAAAAACAACCGCGTCCATGCTCACAGGTGTACACACGGGTGATCACACCCACAAACTACACCCTTTTTGGCTCCTACCTCAAAGCACACTGTGTTCTGTTGATCTTATGTGCTGCACAATAATGTTTAATATTTAGTATTTACTGTCATATTCCCATATATCATTGATGTTGTTTATTCTATTACTCTTGTTCTCTTCTGCTTGTTTTCTTTTTTCTTTCTCAGCAGGTGATCCAGGTGATCGATATATGCATTTTTTTTATTTTTCTTTTTTTTTCTGCTCATTCTGTTGGTTTTTGTCTTTTGCCCTTCTCCCCCGTCCCTCTTCTCAGCTGTTTCTCTTTCCCTCTTTCTTTCTCCCCTTCTTTCCCCCAGTCAAGTCTGTCCCGTATTCAGTAAGTGAAAATAAAAGAAACAATAAAAGGTGAATCAAATGGACCATTACGGCAAGGCTGGGATGGTCAATTTGGTAAAGTAAATCCGTTGGGCATCTTTCTTTGCCTTTAGACAACAATTCTGATGGCAAAAGAGCCAAACGGGACAGGCAAAAAGAAAGAAAAAAAATGAAAGAAAACTTTCATAATATATACTAAACTATATCCTACATGTAATGGATATATTATAAGCACTGATGTGGTTGTTTATTCTCAGTATTTTGAAGTCATATTGAAGCCTTTTATTGAGCTTCCATTCATACCATTGCACTCAACCTCTTTAAGTCGTTTGATTTCCCATTCTAGACTGTTTATACTGAGCAGAAGACATCAGTCATAAATGTTGACAGCTGTATTGTATGAAGTTGGTAGTTCACCTAGTGAGTGTGCTCTTTCCATAAACTTCACTGCTCACTAAAAAGCTGCCTTCGCTCTGCCTTCCTGTTGAAAAACCAATTTAGTCCAAGAAAGCCAATGTAAAACTGAAACTTGGCATGCAACTATACAACAGAAAAACTAGTTACTTACAGAATAAAATGGCTTTGATATTGTCAGGCTAATGAATTGTGGTTCAAATGTAAATACAAGTGCAGTCAAAAGAAGACTGTTACTCTAAACTGCAGGAATTTATGTTTGCAGACATGTCTCCATTCTGGAGAGCAATGGTAAGACCCAGTAAAGAACGGTGTATTAAATATTCTCAT
Organism: Aulonocara stuartgranti; assembly: GCF_965226115.1. NCBI lineage: Eukaryota > Metazoa > Chordata > Actinopteri > Cichliformes > Cichlidae > Aulonocara > Aulonocara stuartgranti. The sequence continues at coordinate 11,599,897 of NC_138953.1, forward strand.
ATTTGTGTTGTTCCTGGATTAAGATTGCATCTAACCAATCACGCTGTTATGATGTCATAGCTTTGCAGCTTGGAAAATTTTAAGGAAAGAGAACCTAAAACAGGAGGCAGATCATTTCAGGATGAGGGTTATATGTTAGGATGTGATGATTGTTACAGTTTATGGGATTAGAGCTACAGTGTTGGTGTATGGTGTGATGATGATTCATGTCACAAAACTATGACATCACTACAATGGGACTGTTCACTCGCACTGTTGAACTTGGATCAATATTAGTTTTGTTGACCCAGGAATAACACCATTGTGACGATATCAGATCACGTGTACAGAACGGAAAAAGCTGCTCCTTCGTCACTGCTGGCTCCCACGCCGTCACCTGCTGCTGCGCCGCCGCTAGCCATCTCCTAGTCCACGTTGGATTTGGCGAAAGTGGCCACCTTCCAGGCCACTGACTGGACTTCGTCGCCGGCGTGGTCGACTTCCGGACCTGCTCACTTGCCTCAGCCGCTGGCCATGCGGCCGCCCTCCTGGCCGGTTTCATTTTGAACAATCTCTGCCCAAAAAATCACTGACTTACAGATTAATTGTTAAAAAAATATTCCTTCTCTGCATCTGTCAGCTGTTCTATTTTCATTAGCCAGCCTTTATATGTCCTTCCAGTGAACTCATCAGTAGTCCTGCTTCAGATTACATCATGAGCCTTCCATTGTTCTTCACCCCTGCAGCATCATATGTTTATCAACTGATATTTCTGTGCACCAATGTCAAGACTACCTGCTCAAATTTTGAATTTATCTTTATTTAACCAAGATGTCCATTGAGGTTAGTAAATCTCTTTTACAAGGATGTCCTGACCAAGAAGCAGCAGTGCGCCAAGTGCAAAACAAGCATTTATATACAGATGCAACAATTTATAAAATTTTTCACAATTACCACAAAACATGAAACTGTAAAATATATAAAATTCATTTCAACATTTAAAAACAATTTCATATCCCCCATATTTAAATTTTACAGGTACAGTTGGTGACTAAAACCTCTCAGTTTTTGTTTGAAACTAGATAAAGGGATGAGAAATTCCAACATCAACCTGAGCTGCAGATCTTTCCAGGACCACAGGCTGAAAAAAGACAGACTTAACTTTCCTAACTCTGTGCTCACAAGGGGCACGTTAAACACTTTAGCACAGCCAACTACTGGCTCTGAGATTGCAGGTGTTCTGGAGGGCAATGAACTTGGTGTAGATATATGATGGTAATTTGCTTACAATAGCCTTGTATATAAAAATATACCAATGGTTCATCCTTTGATTCTTGAGTGCAGTAAATCCAGCAAGGGTATACAAAGTGCGATGATGAGTCAGGAAGTGTGAGGCTGTTATATACCTTAGGGCAGTTTGCTAAATGGGGTCTAATTTAGCTAAAGTAGTGGGACAGGCCCATCGGTAGACGGCATCACCATATTCCAACTGTCTGTAAAAGAAGTTTATTCGCAAAGGACTCCTCACATTTTTCCTCAACTTTTCCTTATGTGCACACCATGTCAAATCATTTAATTACTCTTTGAGCTGTCCTCTAATTTAAGTCTCTCCTGAATGAATTCAGCTCTCTTGAGCTCTGAGTGAAGTTGATGTGGCACTTGAATGAATATGGATGGCCCTTTGAAGGGAGTCAGGGAAGAAGTTCCCCTGACACATATAGTACGAAATGTCACACAAAACATAAAAAAAAAAAAAAACTATTTCCAGTATGAGCCAGCCAAATGAAGCAGAGCATAAGCTTACAGAAAACACACAAACCAGAAATCATATTTGAAAGGTGTTTAATTGAAATGGAGGGCAAAGCAGGCAGAGAGTGGGGTTAGCAGGTAAGTAAAGCTGGTGTGGAGGCGCAATGCCTGAGAACAGGTTGGCTTCGAGACCAATCTGTAGCACAGAGAAGAAACCCAGGTGTTTGTTCCAAGTACTTGGAACAAACACTGAGCGGCAAAACTAAACCTGAACTGGCCTGAGAATGTTCTCTACAACCTGAGCTGGTGGATCAATCTGGTGACATTTAATCATAAAAACTATATTGAAGCATGGTATACGATACAATTTCGCAGCTGCCAATAAGAACAGTAAAATTCACTCTATATTCACTGCTTCACTTTAGCCAAAGTAAATAGTTGTGATGGAATGTGTGCAAAAATGTTCACTTTGCAGGTCAAAATTCTGATTTATTTTCTTAGTTTCATGTTGATTTAATAAAACACTATTTCACTCTGTCACCTTTCCCATCTACTATTTCCATTTTTAGAGGTAACTGTTGCTTATACAACTGATTTTTACATGTATTTTTGGTCTGGTTGCCATTGCTGCAACAGCATACACCTACATCTAGACCAAACCCCAATGGAGAATACTTACCCTCAGTGGTGATGTTTACCACCAGTCAAAGCAGGCAACTGTTTGCAGCCCCAGGCCACTGGATGTCTCCGGGGACTGAAAAACATTCACCTGTGGCAGTGGCGATGTGCTGAGTTTGCAGACCAGCGTTCCCTGTGGTTCCCACCTGATTCTTGCAGGTGCATGCACGATCCTGATCAAAAACCAACAACAGTGCTGGACTTGAGCACACGGCTTTCAGAGACTGTTCATCAGGTGTAGATAGCTGACATCTTCATAAAACAAAGTTTCTCTCTTGTGCTCCAGTTTCCTCAAATTTTTTAAGGATGCACCACACACTTTGCTATGATGCCAATGTAAGCCAAGTTTCTGACTAATAGCATGCTGTGAATTGCTTTATTTTTCAAAAGAACTATTTCATGTTTTTCAAATGTTGTTTCTGTAGCTTTAACCCAATAACTGCCAACATTTGCAATAGCTGGCAAGTAATAAAATGCATAAAGATCTTTTTAAGTTGGGTAGTTGTTCAGTTTTCTGTGTAAACACAACAGTGGTTCATATCTATATTTAATTAGATTTGTGCTGAACATTTGATTGTGCTTTTTTTATGTATATCTGTTTTTATATTACTGTGCAGCACTTTGTGGTTTTTACCTGTGAAGAGTGCTATATAAATAAATTGAATTCTATTGAATTCATATCTTTAGTTGTGATGTGTAGCTTTGTGTTAAGTGGTTTTACAAACAAACAATAAAAGATTCCTTTGAAAATTGCCGGGTACAAGGACTGGACCGGAAAAGCAGCAAATGTCCAAAATGTCCAAAAGCCTGTAGAACTATTGCTCAGCTTTAAAAAAATGACAAAAAAAAAAGCCTGACTCCCTGGAAGCACAATATAAAAACATGAAGAATGACTCATGCTTTTACACAGTACTGTATATCAAACTTCATCTGAGGGATTGGTCTAATCAAAAACAACCAAAAACAAGCCCGTGGTCCCTTTCAGCATGAAGGCTTTGCGTAGGGGTTAAAACATGATGATGGTGATGATGATGATGATGATGTATCATCATGTTAAAAAAAGAAAAATCATTCATAACCACTCCACTGCAAACAACCCTCTGCTATGAATTCACAGAGAGCATTTCAAAACATGCCTAATGAATATTTTATGTAAGGAAAGCTTTGACATCAGAAAAGCAATCAGATAATGGCTACTTGTTAACTCATATCTGGCTGTAAGAAAGGAAAAGGCGACCAATCTGTTTTTGCATCCCAGTCCTTTTTTCCCCCTTTCTTTGAAGAATATTTAAATGCTGACTCTACACCCGAGCACCACCATTACTCCTTCCTTTCCTCAAACATACAGCCCATATGAGTGACATTTGTACAGGACTGCGAGCAAGGCATGGGTCAAAGACTACTTGCAAATCAATCTTGGTATTTTTAATCTTGGTGCAGTACATGATGGCAGAGATTTTCTGCACCAGCACAATTAAAACGGTGTCAGCAATGTCCACAGGGTGCCAGTCAAACAGAAACATAACAAATTAACTTTCAAAACATCCCTGTTACTGTCAAAAGACTAATTGCATTTATCTACATTAAACCCATATGTTGCACGACTTTAAAAAAAAACAAAAAAACAATGTATTTGAAATGTGGTTGACTGATACTGCGGAAAATCACGTTGGTATTATAAAATAGAAGTGAGTATTTTGTGGTGCAATTCAATATGATCTGAACCCCACTCCCTCCCCCAAAAAACACAAAAACAAACAAAAAAAAATTCTTGTATAATCAAGTATTGTTGCCCAGAATTGTGCTCTCATCAAAGTGGAAATACTCCAAGAACAATGTTCAAGCTATTACAGGACAAAAGCTCTCAGAAACTAGACTGATGCAATTCTTAGTGACACTGCAGGGTGACCCGTTCCTCCCAGGAGAGAAGAACTTGAAAGAAAAATCCACATGACATGAATATTTTTATAAAGATTGCATAATAAATGTTCACTACAAATGTATTTCAGCTCTATGTAGTAAGTTGGAGGGTCAATTCAAGGTCTGTATGTTATCAACAAAATTGTGGCTCAAAGCACAAATTTGCTAGACTAACAAATGGAAAATAAACTAAACAACTGGCAAATGTCACAGTGATTAAATCAAACGGGGTGTAACATTTATTTAGTTAAATTTGTCATAGGCTTTATAACTCAGATCATGAATTCAAAATAAACCTTTGAATATTTGAGCAGGTGGAATCACTGGCACTTTTCCCAGCTTTAGTGAGTCTGTAAATAATTTTCACAAACTTAAATCTGAAAATTCACACATCACTCAATTTGCAGTTATTAATTTTGGCATGTTTGAAAAACCTTGGTGTTTATAGCTCTTTATCTTCAAGGTAAGGAGAGCTGAACTGGTGAAGCAACAGATAAGACAGCCGCTAATTCATTCAGTGGCTAATTGTTCTGCTTACACAAAGAGCAGCATCACAGACACCTCTTAAATCAGGTTTGGACTTGCTGGTTGCCAGTTTGTTGCTGAAGATGGACTGAAGGGTTTTTAGTTTGTTTGGGTTTTTTTTATTGTTTTCTGTACATGTTAACTGTGTTTAGTAGGCAGTCTGGTAACCTGGGTTTCATTAGCCATACACAAAAAACTTTCGGATGCATGTATTAAAATTATTCTTGACACCAAAATAAATAAATAAACTGAAAAAAAACTATGTATACTAGAACTGTTTGCTTTTTTAAGGAATTATGCTTCTTAAAAAAAACAAAAAACACATGCATGGCTTAGTTTTCTGTTCTCTTTTGTTGTACCTTGGCTCAGCACAATAAGTTGATAAATCTGTTTCTTTGTGCCTTTTCTTTAGGAGAGTAACCTGCTTAGGTGCACATGGATGCCTGTAGATGTCAGTGATAAATTCATTCATTTTAAATGATCACCCCTGATTGTAGCTCACATGTTTTTCAGCAAGATTTCTGCTCCCATTGCAAACGTTCTGCAAATATAAAACTTTTTCATGTATTTCTGTGTAATTTGTGTATTTCTTCTTTTAAATCATCTTGTAGCTCACATGTTTTTTTTAGCAAAACATTCTGCAAATAGAACAGATATGCATGTATCTGTATTTCTCTTTTGGAATAATGGACTTCTTAATTATGTTACTGCACAGTTGAAATGTACTACTTTGACAGTTCAGAAAACACAAAAAGGACATGCAAGATTATTTTAAGATCAGCTAGCAGATCAATTCATGGTCTAGGGTTATCTATTGCCCAGTGGCAGTTGAGATCGACTCCAGCATCCCTGTGACTGTGAACTAGATAAATGAAAGAAAATGGATGGATGAAATGATAGCATTAAAGAAAATATATTCATTGATTTGTGGAACAGTTAGTTCAGAACAAGTTATGGAAAAAAACATTGTGAATGTAATTTGCCCTTTGATCTGCTTGCAGCTTTTCCTGAGTGTCCAGATTGACCAATGCCACTTCCATGTGCACTACTGTATAAATATATTCATGAATATGACCTCTGAAGTTACACAAGAGTTTTTGGATATGAGGTAATAATGGTGGAAATTTAACATACATTAATCTTGCACATTGGTTCTTAATAACACAACATAGTTGCTAATACCAACAACCCCCACACTTGAATAAAACTAAGTAGATAGATAGAGAGCTCATAGATTTCTGTCCCTTCCTGTGCTATCCTCTGTCAGCCTCTGGCCTGAACGATGGCTCTCAGTAACTTATGTGACGGTGGAGTTATCGCTGTGACTAATGGGCGCCCCAAAGGAATCAATAGCATGCATGCCTTGTGCTGAGGGAAAAATGCGTACATATTTCAGAGCCATTAAATGACCACAGTTACCATACAGAGGGCAATGTTTCTCAATTTGACCTGCCTTTTCATATCAGGAGGTAGGCTAGATATGAAAAATTAAAGAGTCAGATACAAATTGGAACGGTGTGTACTGCTGCTGCTCTCTGCTGAAAGCATCAGGGCGGAGCAGGGGGGCTGCTGGTCTGCTTCTCGGGTCAAAGGGGATTTGTTAACAGCATTTGCTAGATCTCTACCGTCCCTTTTTAAGTGATAGTGTTTACAGGCATGCCAGATGATTTACGACCTTGCCTCCTGCAATCACATATTGTCTCGATTCAAGAGATACCACATGTAAAGCAAAGTTAATTAAATGATTGGGTGACATGGTGTTTTATCACAGGGGGCCCCATCGTCACTACCTTAGTCGGCCATTTGACCTTTAATTATCTTCACTCAAAACTGGATTAGATAAAGCTTTGCACTCAATGGAAACATGGTGCTATCTATCCTTTCAATTACCCCTGTTCCTTGATGAAGAGGAGGGATTACTCATGTTATCTTAAATACAGTGATTATCTCCATGTTCTGTGTTTAACGGTTTTCTGTGTCCTTAAATATTTTGGGGTTTTTTGGGGCACTGGGTGTTGTATATCCATTAGTCCTTATCACCAAAGGATTTATCTCATGGACACCACGGATACCTGTTCAGAATATCATGGAAATCCATCATGTGCCATGCTCTTGCTCATGCTGTTTATATGGAAATGGGGACAAAAAATTGTTCGTTCCAAATTTTGTAGTGTGAAAATGAAAACTTGTGCGTGTCTCTGTGTCTTCATAAATGCATATGTAACATGTAACAAGTCTTTCCTGAACAAATTTCTTACCTAGTTGGATTTCCAGTTATCACAACCATCTCTTGTGTAGAAGCACAAGCTGCCTTTCAGATCTGACGGCATATGGAAGCCCACCAAGAGCCATGATACTGAAATTAATCACAACATTTTTTGGAAAGCAAAGGCTCTGTAAACAAAATTAACAAAGCAGATGAGCAGGCCAATAAGGGCATGTCCTGTTGACACTGGTGCAATATTGTCACTATGGACACGTAGAGAGCAGAAGATTTCCTCCTTGGCATAGTATGTCTTTCTGAGGCCCAAGCAGCTGGGGTTCTATTAATTAACTTGGCATTAGCAACATTTGGTTTTTTGTTCAGCATCGACTGCACAAGGGTGGTTTAGGACTGTTAAATTAGGGCTCGGGAACAGGGGAATGCTTGCACCAGATTCAGGGAAAATTACAGCCAGTCTAACCACGAGGGAAGAAGCCTCTTCTGGAACCGCTGTGTAATTTAACATGGCTGTCAATCACTCTTTCTAAAGCACCTCTAAATCCCCTGTCTGTAGTGGGGATAAAACAACAACGCCAGGGATTGGCAACAGCTCTGTTTCTCAGTAAATATTCTCTCAAACCCCCCAAAACAGATGTCTAACATTCAATGTCTAAATAAATGTTGATGGATGGAAATTTTCCTTGGAAGGAAGCCAAATAATTATTTGGCATCCCAATTATTTTCCGAGGCAGGTGGTTCTGTTACGAAACCGACTTAACAGCTCATGTCAGAAATACCTGCTTCTAGCAATGACCTTTCAGTGTTTTCAAGTCAATGATGATGCATTTTCTTTTGACATATATTATTTTTAATTCTATGAGTAATGTATTGATTTGAAAGCATGTTAATTTGGTTAATTTGATTAAACTTTTTGCCTAGCTGCTGATAAATATATGTCTCTTTCCATTGCAGGTGAGCTTACCGGTAGAAGAAAGCTATTTTCATGACTTTATCTGCACATTTATAGACACACATTGTTATTTGCTCTACTGCACTCTGGTTTTGTACTACTGAAAGCAGCCAATAGCTTACAAAAATTACTTACTTTTATTACTATAAAAAAAAACAAAAAACGACAAAGTGAAAGTGATTCTTCATGATGATTGATGGACTTACAGAGACGTTTAAGCTGAATCTACAGCAGCATTATGGAGGCCTATAGCATGTTTCAACCCAGTGTTTAGCAATTCAGCCCACAGCTTTTAATACGTTGGATCACTGTCACAACATAAATCTAAAAAGGCCCACTGTGTACAACCTTCTCAGCATCATACAGATGGTGCACATAATAGGTATACACATAATTTAGTAGCTACAGAAGCTATAGGATTTGGTCTAGGCTAAAACTGGAGTTAAATGAGACTTTTGGAAAGAATAGTAAATGTGTGGTAACGTCATCAGTTTCATATCTGTTTTCGTTCATGCCTGCTCTGTTCTGTTTTAGGATCTTAATTTCTTCTGGGAGAGTCGTGCGCTCCAAGAACAAAACAAACCTACTAAACATAAATTATGGAGATGCAATATTTACATATGGAAATGTAAATTTTGTTTGGTTTCGTTGTTTTGTAATGATCCTGAGTGACTTCAAGGTATTGTTTATAATTCCTGGATTCATAAATACAAAACTATTTGCAAGATCAACTGCTTTCTTTAAAGTTTGAAACTGCTACATCAAAGTCCCCCGAAACATTTTTTTTGTTTCATTGTGTTTGGATGTTGGTTGCTTTTTCATTTAATTTCAGCCCAGTCTGTGCACCTGATCATTTTCAGAGCAATGAGTATTGGAATCCAAATTTGAAATCTTTGCTTCAGATTTTTAGTATGTTAGGGGGGGATCTTATTAAAACTGATGCAATTATGAAAGCAGATGAGTCTGATTTTGAAGCACCCCAAAAAAAAAACCCCACAATGGCACACTATCAGTCATGGATTGGCCTCCTCAGAGCCCGGCCCTCGACATTATTGAAGCAGTCTGTGATCATCTTGATTAAAAAAATAGAAGAAAAATTGGCCAAAATCTAAATCTAAATAATTCAATTCAATTCTGTGTCAGTGCTGTGTCTGCGAATTCTTTAAAGTAAAGACATCTCAGTAGAGGAAGAGCTTTGGAATATCATTCAAGAAGCCTGAAGATTACTGAAAAAAATGACAAGAAAGCTGCCTAAGAGTGTTCAGGTTGTGTTGAAGAAAGCAGGTGATCGTACCAAATATTGATGTTTGACCTTATATAATAATACCTTGTATTTCCATGTATTTTTGTGCATGTTTAAGTAAGTTACTACAAGCAATTTTCCATTTCCAGGCAAAATATAATGAGGGGTGCTCTAGACTTTTGCACATTGCTATAGATGTTGTTTGCAGCATCATGGACATTCAGTCTGTGTGCTACTCTGGAGCCACAGGATGCTATACAGAGTTTTTTCCCCCACCATGCTTTCTGTGGTTTGGTTCTATTGAAATGAAAAACCTTAAAGTCTGATGTGAAATTTGTTTACAGTCAGAAATCAGAGCAAAAATGAAAGAAATTGGTGATGCAGAAAAACACCCTGAGCATGACTGCGATCGAGGAATATTGCACACAGCATTTTCTTTTATGATTTTTATTATTGGACAGCAAGGCGACAGAACGAGGGAAAAAATATGTGGTGAATGTTACGCCATGCATGATGTGATGTTGCTTTTAAATAAGGCGACAGGCTAATGGTTAGCCTGTCGCCTTATTGCATTATGAGAAGAACAGGAAAATCATTTGAAAAACACAAATGAGTGGCAGTTATTTAGATTGCAGATGCATTCATTTGTAAGTCTGATTTTTTTGTGTGTGTGCAGTATCAATGTGTAAATGATTGTCGAGTTGAAGTGATTGGCTTTTGCTCTCTGGCCAAAATGTTCTAATCCATTCTCCTAAGCTCCACTGTAATTGAAGTATTTAATTTGGGAAGATAGATAGGCCTATAAGGGTATTATGGTAATATAAAAAAATCGATTTCTCTGCATAAAGTTGGCAGTGCTGATTTTTGTAATATCGCCAGGGGGAAACGCCAGGTTATAGTTATTAATTTGTAATTTAATTTGTTTGTTTAATCAGGGGTCATAGACCACAGAAGAAAATTCATCAGTTCTACCCATGGTTTTGTGCACACTCTGTGATCGCAGAACCTCCTGTGAACACTTCTTTCTTTCTGCTTGCTGATTTTGGATACTTTTGTAGAATAACAATTGTTTTTCATTTAAAACACTGGAGTAGTTCAGCTCATATCAAGTGTCCATCCATCCATCTATCTATCCATCTATCTATCTATCTATCTATCCATCCATCCATCCATCCATCCATCCATCCCTTTGTCTATCCTTTAAACGGATAGACAAACATGCAGGAAAGCTTCCCCTTTGATTTTCCTGAAAACGTGCAAGCTGGAGATGGAGATTTTGAGATCTTTAATGACAGAGAGCTGGACAGACAGTACACCAGCCAGCTCAGCTCTGATGAATTAACTGTGGACAACCGAGTGCCAAACCCATCACTGCTCAGACAGTTTAAGTAGTGGTAGGTGTAAAATATGATTCAGAAGTCCCAAGAACTGGGGTGTCAATTTGTCCTCCAAACGCCCAACCAGCTCTCCCTACAGCCACCGAGCTTACAGATTTGTCTGAAACCAGCTGTAAATTTAATTTTAATGGTGCAACACCTTTCGCTGAGTCATGCACTTTCCCCTCCCCATCTCTCCTTTCCCCCACTCCTCTCTGCTTTTCCCAATGCTGTCACAAAACCGTCTTTCTCTCTGCCTTGTATTATCTCTGTCAGCAGAGAGCCCATGGATCTATCAGGGCAAGCTGGGAAATACAGATAGTGACAGGGGTAATGTGGACCAGGTCACTTCACATGCCTTAACTTGTCCCCTCTTTCAGTGCTCAATCTTCCGCAAACCACAGGTTGAGAATTTATCTGTATGACTTCCACTCAGCTTTGTGTCATTTGTTTACTCTTCTACCCAAAGCAAAAGGTGAGATTAGAAGAATGTACCATAAAAAAAAAGAGAACCACTTTATTTTCCAGCAGTCCTTTTTCTAACACCCAGAGCAGCCTTAAATCTCAAAGCAGAGCAGGGATAAGACGGTAGATTCATTCTGTCTGTCCAAATATACTGTACCTCAACAAGCCGGTTACAGTCAAAGGGAACCAAATATCTGCTCTCAGAAACTGATGAATCAAATACTTTTTTTCTTCTCATCTCTAAGACTGGCCCAAGGCATTCTGGTGGCATAACTAGACTCAATTCCCAACACCACATTAGGTATGTTATTACAGCGATGCAGGCCTAAGTATATGTCTTAAAAGAATGGAAACATTAAAAACTGAGATTTCTGGGAGTGTGAAAGTATTTCTGACACATTCACACATACCTCCTGACTATTTTAATGATTGCAATTTAACTATCTTTGTCTCTTATGCACCACTGTGGGTTTCAGTATCTTGCTGAAACACAAACAATAAACTGGATGGATGACCTAATCGACCTCCTCCATAGCCACCCACAAAGCTAAGCAGCTAATTGTAAAGAAGGACTCTGATATTTAGTGCAGGTTACGACCTATATATAATATCTGTAAACATATATCTGTATGTGAACATGAGTATCTGCAGATGTGAGAGCACAAGACTTTTGGCACTGGCAACTTTGAGATGCTGTGCACAAGGTAAATAATAACAAATTATAATGTTATGCAAATTCCTGCAGTTATCCAGCAGCAGCCCAAGTAACTGCTATCCCATGTTAGTCAGCGGTGTAACTATCGCTCAGTCTAGATCTTGTGTGAAAACTTACCTGCTTTTTCCTGTCTTCATAGTCGGCTCCTGGAGTGGGGTTCTCGCCTCAGTCGTCCCCATTCAGAGCAACATTCAGAAATGTGAACCCAGGAGTCAAATGGAAATCAGAGAACACATCCAACAGGTTTGGTATAACTTCTCAAATGGCATACAAGTTTCTTCTCTGTTACAGAAAGCCAGCGTCTTTTGGATCAATTGGCCTGAGTACACTTTTAGCAGTGGAGCTAGCTAACCTTGCTAAGCTGCTTGCACCAGCTGTTTCAAGCATACAACCATTGCAAAGTGCCCTTGCTAGCCCAGGCATGGAGCCATCAAATTCAGCCTTGATCCACATATCAGAGGCTCCTCCAGCAACCAGTGCAGAGACATGTTGTCTTTCTTTGTGTATTTGAAAATAGCACACGGCTTGACAACACCTTAATATAAAGGAGACGATGTTTTCAATTGCAAAGATCTAAAACAAGTTAAAAACAGAGAGAAATCCAAACTTTTCACCATTGCTCCTCCAGATACACCTTACAAAACTCAAACCTTTCCATGGTCTTCCATAGAAAGCAGTTGCATTGTTTGAAGGGCAGCTCAAAGGTCATTTATAGACAGAAGCCGAGTCAGCCTAGAACATCTGATCTCATCTGAGACTCTTGGCAGACCAATGAAGAAGTCCTCTTGCGATTCTTTACTTTCTTTGTACCCACTTTAAAACAATGAAGAATAAAAGCTTGCTCTCTTCCTTAACAAGGCTGGCTCTGTCAACTCCTGCCCTGTATCTGACAAGGGAGAGTAGATGATCTTTCTCTGCCCTTGTTTCTTCTCCAGGCCCCAAAAAATAAAGCGAGAGTGAACAAGAGCACCCTGTACTTTTGTGTCAGACTTTCTTCATTTTAAGGAGTTTAACATATCCTTGACTTCCTGTGGATTCACTCAATCGCTCAAGTTCCACAATATCAGACTCCAGATCTCCAACAGATCTGATGATGTTACGAGTAACAGTAAGCGTGTGCTGTTGACACAGGAGTTGACTGAACCTTCCTATGGTCACACCACTCACTCAAAGAAGAGAAGTCACTTTTTCTCTGTTTAAAACATGACCAATAAAACATAAAAGTCTCTCTAAAACATCTGTTAGCAGTCATAGTTGAATTAAAATGCCAGTAGGTACTTTTAGGTGAAATATTTGTAAAAGAAACATTGCATTCAACCAAAGAATGATCCGTAAAACCAGCAGGTAGGAACTTGATCTTGAATGTTTTAACAACATCAAAATGATGAGAAAAGAAAGAAATGCGATCAAGGTGAGCCAAAGAAATTCTACTGTCTTTATGTTGAGACCATGTGTACTGTCTGCAGCCTGCGAGCATCCTTCTCCATACATCCAGGCGCTCCAGAGCACACTGGCAAATTAAAAGAGGTTCTGCATGATGATCTAAAAGCTCACTCTCAGTATAGTTAAATTCTAAAAAAATAAATAAGCAGTAACACTGCAATCTTTCAGTTTTTCATTAGGAAACATGTCTGCTCTGCTCCACCATTAGGAGCATAGAGATTTAAAAAAACAAACAACAACAACAATAACAACAATCAAACAAAAAACATTAAAAAGCTCAAAAACAGCAGTGACTAATAAAGTTCTGTGTTGGGCCACTTTCTCCACTCTTACAGATACTGGGGCAAATGCCTTGGAAAATAAAATCCCCACTCCTACACTAAGTGTTGTACCATGTTTTAAAAAGACCTTCCCTGCCCACTCTCTATTTCAGTCCACTTCATTGTTCAAATCACTGTGGGTTTCCTATACAAACAGGACATCTGTTTAAGGTTTGCAGTTTTAAAGAACACTGCTCTCTTTTTCTGTTTCATAGCGCCATTTACATTCAAACTGCCCACTTTGAAAATATTTACAAAGCCTTAAATATTAAAAAAAAAAAAACAGAAACAGTCAATAAACTAAGAAACAAAAGCCTAACTAGAACGGTGTCCATCATTGTCAAATCTGTTTCTTTATTTTGGCCAAAGTTTCCTTAACCTGTAAACTTCCTGGCTTGTTAGACCAGACTGAACTTTAGACAACCTGTATATCCTGAAAAAATGACTCTGAGTTCATCCTCTTTATGTTTTTTGTTTCCTGTAATAACTTTTTAACAGCCACAGCAGGATACAACTTGTCTTTGGTTTCTGACCTCTGAGTACAAAACAAGTCACTCTGATCAGACAACATGCTCTCACTGTCACTGTCATCAGAAAGCCTGGTTCTTCTACCCAGCTGGCTGATTCTCTGTCTTCTAGTCTTAGCGCCAACTTCTGCACCAGCTTTATCCACATTTGTTTTCTTACTGTGCCGTTTTAATGGAGGTGCAGGATCCTCGTAGCATGGTCCACCTCACCAATCTGAACAACTCAAGCATCAATAATTTCATCATTTGGACTCACTTTTATCATATTTCCCTCTTCCTCACAGCCAAAGCACTTCATAACAGTGGACACTGCAAAAAAAATTTAATCATAATCTTCCAGTCTGACACGAAAGTGCAGCTTAAGCTCATCTGATTCATTGTGAAGAATCATAAACACCTGGTGTCTATAAGAGATGGAATGACTAAGTAAGGGTGATTTGCAACCAGACAAAACTTTCTTAATGGAAGACAAAACTTTCAACACAACACAAACGTCTTGAAAGCTCGCATCTCTGAAATTCATCGCTTATAAATGGGGGCACATTAGAAAGAGTGATCAAGTAGCAGGCTGTCCCAGCAGAACAACTGACACAAAAGCTCCCCCAACAGCGACCCCTTCCTCGACTAGCCTATTAATCCGATCTACCTTCTCAACAAACAGGACCACAGCTCTGTTCAGCGCCCACAGTCAAAGCAACCTCCTCCACCACACGCAGAAAACATTAACCCTGATGTCATGCTTTCGTGTCAGCATGGAAAAGCAACCTGTACTAACCATGGTGTTTAGACACCAAGTGGCCAAAAACTTTACTAAAAAACCCACAAAATAATGAAACAAAACCAACTGATGAGGAAAAAAAAAAACAAATAAAAAAACTAGGAAAGAAGGAAGTATGGAAAAATACAGCTACACAGATCAGACACCCTCTTGCAGGTCAGACCTTTCAAAGTCAAAGTCAAAGTCAGCTTTACTGTCAAAAACCATATATACAGATCATACACAGGAATCTGATATTCCAGTGCTCACATGGCCCTCAGTGTTACAGGCCATGAGATGTAAGATGTAAATAAGGTAGTCCAACAAGTGCCACTCTAGAAGTCTCCAGAAGTTTACTGGCTGGTCATAAAATGTTGGGGGAATGTCACAGTTGTAAATATGGTTCTATCACAACTTTTTTTGTTTTCCTGCAATCAAATTTAAAGTGACTTTACATTTTTTATATAAACTAAAGGTAGATTTTTTTCCCTTTTAATATTTGATGTGTTTTCTATGTTCAGTTGTGAATAAAACATTATTTTATGACATTTCCAGTTCATTGCATTCTGGTTTAATTATTTTACACAGCATCCCCGTTTTTTGGAATTGTGGTTGTATCAACCAATTCAGGCACCTGCAAGTAAACAGTCCTTGTGGATAATAAAAAGAGAGATTGAACTTTTTTGTAAATGCAATCTGGAATCTGCAGCTCTGCTGTTGATTGTGTTTTATTTATTTATTATTTATTTATTATATATTTATTATAAGCAACAACTGGGGAAAAGAACAAGACCACTTGGACCTAACTGTCACTTGCAGACTTGCTTCCATCCCATTCTTATAAAAGCGATCTCTGTGAGCAAATTTCCTAAAATCTGGCATAGTTCACTTAGAAGAAGAACCTATTAAAATTTGATGGTTGAAATTTAAAGTCACTGTGACCTCCAGAAAGCTGTTTTTCTCCCCCAAGGATAAGAAGCTCTAGATGACAAGATTTCAAACAAATATCTAATAGGATAAAACAATGATCTGATAACATTCTATATAATGTCAGTGGCTGACTTCACTGTGACATCATTACTCTCCACAGAAAGAAGAATCTGTGTCTGTTTTAATATTTTACATTTGATTGAATACTGGATTGGTGAGATTAATCTCTGATGCCAAGAGATCAAATTCCTTTAAAGTTTTCTTTAGGGTTGCCTGTGCTGACATGGATGCAGACTGCAACCCAAGGATTTGTTGGAGGCACACAACCCTAGGGAATAATTATTTAGTCAGACAACTGGTGTACAGAGTGGGGATACAATACCCAGGGCATATAAAGCAAATTTTGAAATAAACACACTGTGTCATCTATTTCAAAGGAAAGGGAAAAAGCTTTAGTTATGACAGGCAGATATTAAAGAGAAAAAAATAAAGTACAATTAACATTTGATTCATAACTTCAACAATGGATTTAATAACCTAATCTAGGAAATATTATTTCCCAGGAAACCATTTACACCCTATGTTTATTTGAAAATAGTACATAGAGAACATATCAAATCCTTTTGTTACCTAGCCTGCAACACAGTGCCAAACATGCCCCAATTTCAACCTCACACCTATAATTTCAAGATCAGATCATTTAAGCCAATAAATAAGGTGTTGATTGCAACTTAAGGCAACTAATGGAAACAAAATCATTGGATGACACAACAGCAGCCACAAATGAAAACTATAAAACTGTCTCTGTAGTTTGGAAGAAAAAAAAATAGGAGCTTTTTGATCAGCAAGTGAAATTTTCAAAGGCCAAAAATCACATAATCTATTCTATTGTATTCTATTCTATATCACTAAGAGTTAAGGTAAGGGTCACTTACAGCTCAGAGTAATCTATGTGGAATCTATGCGATCACCTACCACAGAAGAGCAAAATTAGTGTTGATCAAATGACACTTTCTGGGATGCCACTACAGTTCACTTGGCTGAGCAGGCAATCCATGTGCCCAAAGGCTGTAGGGCCCGAGTTCAAATCTGCCTTGGCCCATTTCCTTTGTGTCATTCCCTCCTGCTCTCTACTGCCCTTGTCTAAAACCAATAAAGGCTGAAATAATAACAAATAAAGCTCCAAAGAAGTGACATCTTCCACACAGGTGCCTAAAATTCTAACAAATGATAATTAATGATGATAAGCAAGATGAGAATGAGCAAATCCTGAAGCAGCTACAACAAATTCAGACTGATGCCACGCCCCCTGTCACAGGACACTTTGATTAGAAAATGCAAATATTTAAACATTTTAATGTGGGAATCTTGGAGTGCAGACACCATGCTGCTGTCCTACAGTATAACGGGAAATGTAAATATTAGGTCTGCCTCCTTCAGCACGCACTGTATTATGGCAGTGTGGGTTAAAAACGTAATTGGGGCATCGGTACTTCAGAGGGATCCGCTATTGCTGGGACATTAAGCAAAGTTTTTGCTGAGAGTCATGTTTTCCAGTGCGTTCTATTTCAAAAGACCAGCCACCTCTTGGAAAAGCCTTTTTCACCCACCGACTCGGCTTGACAATGCATCGCTTCATTGGTGCCACTGATTCCTGGATTTTTAAGTCCTCGAAATATGTCAAAAGATTTTACAAGACCTCGTGCTCATCGTTTATTTTCACTTAACTCAAAATACGGGCTCAGCTGCAGTCTGTTTACACGAGCCTGTGTGAAATAAAACCAGACGCTCTAGCGAAGATTCACCTCAGCGCTGTAGAGCGAGAACAGCCTTTTGACTTAACCTTCAAGCACTGATGTAGAGGCATGGGCCTTTCCATCCCAAGTGCGGAGACAAATTGTGAGTTTGTTCAGTTCTGTCAGTATACACACACCAACCCCCAACAAGTAATAGCGTTGATATGAATTCCCTTGTACAGAGACAAGCTCTGACTGTTGTATTGAAAAGAGGGGGCTGTGTACTCCGCGATGGCCATGGGGGAGTTTTTCGCTTTCATCAATGAGGTCAGCCTCTCAGCAAAAGCTTGTTGCTGCCTAGTAGTTTATCTGCAATACATCATAGGTGATGGATGGGTAATGGAGAAGCCATAGCTTTCTCATTCACAGCACTATATCATTTCAGATAAATCTTCAAGCTATCTGTTCATTGGGTTTCGGTGATATCCTCCACGGCACAGCCTAGTCCTGGTATAAAGGCACACTGATCTATCCATATCTCTCAATTTTTCCAGCTTTCTTTCTTGAAATCTCTTTATTGCTAAGAATAAATATGACTACACAGATGGATTTAGCTGTGCTGCGGATCATGATGATTATTTTTGAGTCTTTTAATATTTCACCCTTGTTATTAAGTTTATTAGAAAAGAAAACATTACAGCAAAATCAAAGAGAAGCAGTGGGAGTTCTTTGTCAAATGTTTATTACAGCTCTGCTTTGCTGGCTAATGATTAGCTTAGCAGGGGTAGTGATTCAGTTTTTAGCTAACCTAAGGGCACTCTGAGTGTGGATTGGTTTGTTTTTTGTTTTTTGACCTTGTAGAGGGTTTTTTTTTCATACAACTTTTCAAGTTTACGTCATTAACAGTGAACGGAAATACAATTTACATTTCATTTGCAATTTGTCTTTACTAAAGTCTCCAGTGTTTCTAGTAAGATGGCTGTCAGAAAAGAGCATTATCTGTATGAGATTATGAATGTGATCTGTGTTCACTAAAGGACAGAGAAAGCAGCTTACCTTAGTCCACAGCTTTATCAATCCCACAATCCAAATGAATTAGCAGCCACACAGTTGAGCACTGCCGCTGTCGTACAGTGATAAATATCTCCAATGCGAACACAGATCACTATCAGAGTGTTACTGTTCACAAGGTTATCTCACCTTTATTATACTACCTCTGGTGTCAGGTTAATTTCTCTCCTCACAGGGGTCAGCATTAACGCCTATGCCGGCCACTACACAGAGTGATGCTAATTGCACAATAAGTCCAACAGAGAGATTTCATTGTCGCGCACTAAAAGCTAAACAACAATGATTCCAACTTACCTCCTTAAAAAGTCAAGGGGAAAAGCAGCAGTTTTCCTTTTGCGGAGAGAAGAAATGTTAAATATTCTCTCTGAGCCGTTTTAAAAGTTCCTTCTGTTCACGAACCTTTTGTCCTGGGTATGCAAAGATAAGCACATACCATAATAAACAGGGTATGATACTGCTGCCACTGGCTTATATTCTAATACCAAATCTGTAGTGCAGCAATAGATAGAAGGTAACACAAGATAGCTTGGGGTAATCTGTATGAAGCATGAGGTATATTCATCCCCCCTGCACCAAATAATCCTAGCTGTTTTAAATATAGAATAGATAACTGCTGCTCTGGTGGTATTCTGGGGGAGATGATAGACGGTGAAATGGAGCCAAAATGAATGGGCCCTTAGTTGAACAGGCCTAAATTCATTTCACAGACCCAGTGGAATGGAGTTATCTGAAACAACTGTCCTCCATGGCTGCCTGAGGGATATTGGAGACTGCTAAGGTCAAATTACAAGCGAGGATTCGACTTGTGTGTGACTGTGGAGAAATTACCTTAAGAGTTTGCAGGAGCCTGACAGGAGCCTGACAGTCAGCGTGTCTGCTACACTAAGATCCACTAAAACAAAAAGAAAGAAAAAACAACCCTTCCTGTTGTGTATTGAAGTCCCTATTGACAAAAGATGTAAAATCAAACAAGCGTTCACGCAAATTTAAAGGTTACATCTCTGATTCAGGAATGACTAAGCACTGACATGGATGTGAACCCCTTTTCTGAAGCGATCGCTGGCATTAGAAGATGAAGAATGACAGCGAAAAAGGCCAAATATCACACTCCTCTTCCTGCTAGAGGGACATCATCCAGACAGCAGTGGAGCTCGGATGAAATGTGACGCTCTCCAGACACCTCCAGGTCCTCTAATGAGATTGTGCTTAAGGTGTAAATTAGTTACACAGTCTTGCTCATCACAGACACTGGAGCAGCAAATCCACTGGGTTGTACCAGTTCCACCAGCCATGATGGAGATCCATTTCATGAACATCGCTCATTAATATGGTAATGGCAGTCATTAATGCTTGATAGCGAAATTAATAGAATTATAGTACTTGGTGGGTCATAGCCAGGAACAGTGAAAAGGAAGGGGCTTTGTTTCCAGTAGGAGCCATTTGCAGGAAGAAACATGTTTCTAGTGAGAGTGTTTAAACATCCAAAAATCAGTGAATATGTTTTGTATTTAACACTCACAGATACGAAATGACTAATCCAGTGAAATGTGGACGTGGTTTGTGTTTCAGCACTGGTGAGTGAGCAGAAGCAGAGAATTTTGAGCATCAGCCTCCTGGTAGCAGTCACCTTTGACCACTGCAATCATCTGCTTCTCATACGCACATGCACGTTGTCACGGTGGTTTATATATGCATCTAGTGTGTGATTATTTGAAAACCGATGCCACCAAGGGAGTGTGCTCTGTCTTAAATCTTCAGTTGACCAGTCGGCACGCATTAGAGATGAATGCACCAAACTAAATACTGATACTATTGATACCAGCACTGGTATTGGCATTGGATCGATACTAGTGCGATAGGATCGATACTTTGTTTCTATCCTCCAAGTAGAGCATGTAGCCCACTGCTTTATTTTGGACATGTTGATACAGTTTCTGCGAACACTAAAAATGATGAGGGAAATTCATTTGCAATTATTTTAGCCATTTAGCTTTACCTTTTCATCGAGGACAACCTTGTGAGCTGGACTACTGAATTACAGCTATCTCCCATAAAATGGGTAGTATAAAATTGAAGATCGCCTCTGGCTGAGTCTTTAAGTCTAGAAATGAGTGAGTGACGTCATGGTGTATGCAACAATATTGACTTCAGCACACAACAAAACATTTGAACTTTTATATACTGTCTAGCCCAGTGGTTTTCAAACATTTTACACAATAGGCACAACCTTCACATATGCACCCTGGCTTCTCTGCCAAGTGAGCTGCCATTGGCCTTTCTTTTAACTGTCTTGTTAGTTAAACAGCATCATCTGCATATTTATAAATATTTCTTTATAATTTTCCCTTCATTACCTTGTCCAACCTTTTCACATAGTCTAACACATAACCCTACTGTTTCTTGCATTCTTCGGCATTCTTTTGAGTTAAGCTGAAGGCCATACAACCTTTTACAAAGCTTTCCTTTTCTTTTTCCTTTACTTTGTGTTTTAGTTTGACCAGATGGACTTGCCCGTCATACGAGATTTGTCAGAAGACAAATCAGGATTATCAGAGTCTTGGTTGGTAAATAAATACTAACAGTTGTGGGCAGTAAATATATTGCATCCATTGTTTTTTGTTTGTTTGTTTGTTTGTTTGTTTGTTTGTTTGTTTGATGCAGCTGTATAATGTAATAATTGACTCAAAGTGCAAACTGTGTCTGCCTTCCTTCGGGAACTACTTGTTTACCCAACCAAGCATTGAAAGTTTTTAGCTGATCAGGAAGTTTAACCTCCACGATCCCTGTCATGGTCCTGGGTCGTGCGACCCAGTGTTTTGTGTTTAGTCTATTTTGATGTTTATTGATTGTTTAGGTTCTTTAAGGTAGTCCAGTCCTTTTGTAGTTATGTTACCCTTGTATCAAGCCTCCCTTGCCCTTCGTGTGTTTATGTCTGTGTGTCTTGTATTGTCAAGTTCATGCTGTCGCGTCTGTCACCTCCCCCTGTACTACGTCTCCCCGGTTCATGTCCCATGTTTCCTGTTTTACTTTGAAGGCCTGCATTCACTGTCAGTGTATTCAGTTTCACTCCTCCTGTCCTGTCGTTAAGTTCATGTATATCAGCTGCGTTCCCATGTGTGGCCACTTCCCCTGATCATCCCTCATGTGTATTTAGTCTCTGTGTTTCTTACAGTCTGTGTCGCGTCGTCTGTGTTCCCACCCTCCATGTTTCCATGCCCGGTCTGTTGTATTCATAGCCTTACCTTGGTTCATTCCCAGTTTAGGTTTCTGTTTAGTTATTGCTTTTGAGCTGCCCTTATTCTTGTTTGTTTCTCTTGCGTTACCAGCCACAATAAAAGGCTCGCTTTTGTTTAAAGTTTACTCCCGTGTCACTCGTGTCCGCACCTGAGTCCTCCACGCACTCTCCACACGGTCTGTCACAGCGGACCGTGACAATCCCAGGAGCTCAAAAGATCGTGGTTATTCTGCCCAAGGTCGGCACCCCACCCACAAGCTTATCACCAGTAACAACTACGCAGCCAAAGGCCTTTAATATGAATGACAAATGAGCCTGATAGTGGGACAACGCTGTCATCTTTGTACTTGCAGCATACAGATGGATGCACGCACTTAAGGAAATGCTTACATTAGACGCATTTTTCTAACAAGTTGTCACATTTTGCAGCACCGGTCTGATCGGAATTGACAGTTGGGGATATAAAAAAAATCAGAGTCTGTGTCACGCTGAATCTGCCACAAATCTCTGCTGGGACGCGACATAAATCAACTTCAGAACCACGGACAGCTCCAGTACGGTACGGCATACTAAAAGGAGGCTGGAACGCACGGGGAAACTGGGTTAATTAGCACCACACCGAGGCTACTGTGCCCACAGAATTCCACACCCCGATTGCTCCCACGGATTAATTTCTGCTGTTTCTGGGTAGATTCGGGTGCCGACAGAATTATGAGATGAGGAACGGCCCGGGCACCCCCCGCTCCCCCAACACACACACACAAACACACACACAGAGACACACACAGAATTGTATATGTTGCAGTCTCATCATCAGCGTTTATCAGTGCATGCAATATGAAATCTCTGCAGTGAAGTATTTAGCATTCACTTTTTTTTGTTCTTGATGTTTTAGGAATTATGGGCTGCTCTCTGAGAGGATTCAAATTGCATTTCAGATGTAATTCGGGCACAGTGCGCACGCTTTCCCACCAGCCTGCATGTTAATTATTTCTGCAAAGTAGTAAGAGCCAATAAAAAGGAAACGGAATCCGCCTCCCTGACCAATTCACATCCTGCACGCTCTGGCGCCGCTTTTGATCAATGCAATCTGAAATGAAATCAGGTGCCCAGGCAGCATACAGTTGAACAGCGCTGATCCCTGTTGCTATAATGTGTGCTGTCACAGTCATTATGAAAATGCCAGCATCTATTCATTCACTCAGTTGCTGTATCTCTGCTGCATGGTGATTTTTATTTTTATTTTATTTTATTTTGAAGCAGAGCCGCCTTTGCAGTGCCATTTAATGACTCATGGTTCATGCATAGGCATGCTCCACAAGACAAAACCAAAGAGGATTAGGCATTATGCTCAACACCTTCTCCTCCTCTAACTAATGTGACAGCTCAGACACATAAGGACTTAAACACTGACGTCCTCGCTAGAGGGGCTTTTTTCTGGAGTTTGCAGCCAAGCAGTTATGAGGGATATTCAATGACTTCCGATGCTCGTGTCTTTAGAAATAGCTGCAGCATTAAAACAAGTATATTGGGGCATAAAGTTAATGGCAGGAATGCCATTTCGAGCATTTTGCGAAAAGGGCTTTTCATCTGAAGTGAGCGGGGGGAGAAAGTCACGCATTATTATTCTCGCCACGTCGGCTACCTTAGTCTACCCTCCTTTGGCAGCTATTACAGAGGGCTACTTGTGTCTTAAACATGTGACTAAGTGAGAGAGGGGCACAGGGGAGAGCCGAAGCGCCCATGCCTGTTATCTGCTGAGCGCCTATACCTTCAGTTTCCACAGGATCTGCGCTCCTCCACACAGCGCTGCGGAGTAGGCGGGTCAAGTAGGTGGAACAAAAAAAAAAAAAAAAAGAAAAAAGAAAAAAGAAAAACGGTGCCGGGGCGGAATTCACAACGGGATATTTAACAATCTTCGTGGGGTGGCAGGTAGCCGCATTCCGTCGCATCTGTCCGAGGCTGGACCCCGCCGCTTTCTGGTAACTGCGCTAAGACAGCTTTTAATCTCCTGAACGTTAGCTCCTCTGCGCTCCTGGAGTCTTTCTCCTCCTCCTCCTCCTCCTCCTGCTCGTTTCTCCGATTGACTACATCTCCTGCTGGATGATTTCATTTTGTAAAGTCATTATCCCCAGAAAGGTCAGAGCCTCTGCTTCCAGGAACGTTGAATTAACTGTGGGATAAGCCGGTTGTCAACCCCAAGCGCACCCCCGACTGCTTTTCTCAAAGTTTCTCACTGGTGTAGAACCGACCGTCGGATTTGTCCGGAGCAGCTTTACCTCTTTTTTTCTCGGAGTGTTTTTTTTTTTTTTTTTGAGTGGTGTTTTTTTTCCCTCCGTGGAGTTGCAGTTGAACCCTGACAAACTGTGAAATGAGTTTCTCCACAATCTGGGCAGCTGAGAGTCACCGGGATTCGGCGAGAGCATGGGACACACTGAGTTAAACTTTCTCTGTCGTCCTAAACCGCGGTGAGTTCTTGCAATTTAGCTTAATTTGTCGAATTTGTGCGAGTATAAAGTAAAAGAAAAACCCCACGCTACCTGTGGATGTTCACCCTCAGCACCGTGTTTGACCCGAATAGCTCTTTGCATCTGCTGTGACTGTGACATCAGTGAATTTCTTTGTTGCTTGACCACAGTACAATGTGAAACTCTCACGCACAGACGCATACACACAGTCTCACCCCTGCATACATGCACACAAACTCCCGAACTGTATCTGCTGGCACTTTCAGGAGAGCATACACAATATTACTTTTCATGCCTTGTCAGTTTATACATGAGCACAATCAGACTCATCTCCTCCTCCTCATTTCTCATTGCCTGTCTCCTCCACCCACACACCCCCCCTCCTTCACCCACACTGCCACTCTTTATCTGCCCTAACAACAAACATTTCTAATCTATATTCCTCAGGGGTGTATTGGCATTCGCTCCTGTGGAGGATCAGATCTCTTACACTGATGTGTGGACAGAGTACTGCTCGCCAAGCTCCCAGCTCTGCTCTCAGGCTGGAAGAGTGAAAAAAATAAATAGTCCCACTGATTTCATAATTATACATTGCACCCTCAAGCCTCACCCTCAAAAAAGGCACATGAGTCAAAGGCAGCCTTATGGGATCAGTGGAGGCTGCGATAATGAGCCAAATACCCTCCAAGAAAACAAATAACATTTAAAATGCTATCATAGTGGCCCGAGGGCATGCTGGCATAGGTGCTATTTGCAGTATTTTAAATGTAACTTCATGTGAAAACCCCCAACTGCAGTGGCAGGAAGGTTTGTTTTATTGCAAAGCTTCACGGTAGGAAAAAAAAAGTCAGTGAATCACTGCTGTAATTCTCATTGCCACTTGCCAGTGTTAGGCACAAGTGCCAAAGCCTCAGACTGTTTATAGGGCCACAACAGGGCCACTGTTCAGCAGTGTCCTCATCTATCCTGGGAGACTGGTGAACTCAACCGTGTCCAGGCCTGAAAGGCACACTGTCTCCTCCTATGAAAAGAGAGATTTCTCTCCTTGCATCGGTCATCTGAGCAACAAAAACGGAAGGAGCTCAAAACCTTGTCTGATTCTTTTTTTTCTCTACTTCACTGCTGCGATGCCAATCGAGGCTGTATATGGCATGTAAGTCTAATTTTCTGTGTTCGTGTCTGTTTGCTTGTCCGTCAGAGTGACGATGACAGGACCATCTGTCTGTGATTGACGTGTACTTGAGAGGAAACAAATCGAGCTTGAACAGAACTTTTACAGGGCAACTGTGACTGAGCAGGAAACCAGCTATAGGCTTTTTAGACTGAGGCTAACAGGAGGCACTACATGCCTGAGAGGGCTCCTTGTTCTTACAGTTTAGTGGTGGGCAGGAGGCAGCTTCATTTGAAGGTGTGATGGCTGAAGAAGGACGGATGTGGTGGGAGGAAGTGGGGAAAAAAAGAGCAGAAAGCACAGGAAAAAGGACGAGAAAAGCTCTGCGCAGAACATTAAGTTAATGCAACGTAAAGTAGTTTTCTGTTGCTGACTTCAGGAGGATCGGTGGATGAGGTTTAGAGGGTGGTACCAAGTGTTCAGCTTAAGAAACCCTGTAATTGATCATAATTGTTATTTTTAGGGGGCAAATTACAGTTGGCATGATGACACAATGACATAAGGAAGTAAAGTCATAAGCTAAAGAAGAAACGAGAAGAAGAAGAAAAACAAGAAGATCACCCCATCTTGGTTTAGGTGGTATTTCGAGGGTCGAGTTTTGCCGGGATCTGCTCAACATCTTCAGCCCATTAATTTATGATAATGAGCAAACTGACAAAGTTTCACTTCAGACAGAGAAGAGCCGCTGCAAGGAGAAGAGGGAAAAGTGGGCGAGATGAGAAGATGAGAGAAAAGCTAAAGAGGAGAAAATCAAAAAGTTTCATTGAGGGATTTGAGGCTGACTTTGGCGCTAAAGTAGAATCTCTCAGATTAAGACCGACGGGGGCATTAAGCCAAAAATCTCTCTCTGAGGCAACTGGTAATTGAATGTTGAGTCTGAGCATATTCTGTAGAGGCGCACAAACGGATGGACACAGGGCTGCTTTGAGAGCAAAATTGTACCATATTGCACATAATTCTTTACAGATCAAGGACAGACTTCCTGTCATTAAAACAGGCAGGTGTCACGCTGTCACCCTGCCCATAAATATGCACTGACAGAGGTGGCTGAGCATGTGACTGGATGACACATGAGGGGGGTTGCTTTTCAAATTTTAACTAGCTTACCTGATCAGTAGTGGAAGAATCGTGCAGTGAAACATGTATTTCCATTTACAGATATTCACAGAGTCAGAGTTGCAGCAGAATACCAGAAGAAAAAAGAGCCCAGAGTAAATAGTGAGGGAGGAATGTGTGCCTTTAATTTAAGAGCAACCTTTGAGTCTGTGTGTACAAGGCCACCAGCAGAAGAGGCCTATTTGTGTTCTCCAGTGATTTATAGAAGCTTCCTCTCTGTATGTTCTTGGCCACTCAGTGATATGCAGCCATATAAATGCTAGAAAGTGAGAAGTTTACAGTCTGAGGAGCAATCATTAAGACAGCTTTCCCCCTGTTTGCTTTCAGCTGAACTTTTACGCACGGCACCTTATAATGATTTACAATATTCTCGCGGATTAATCCTCACAGAGTTTTACTCGTTAAAACCTCCAACCTGCTTCACACGCCATCGATTGAGCTAAACGATTGATCTCACGTTGCCTCCACAGACAGCCACCGCAAGGAAAAGACGTATGCAGATACTGTACGCTGCCGGAGAAACACTCAGAATTTTTTCTGCCTGTGCTAACATAATTATATTGATAGTCAACACTCGGAAATCAAAGTTTGCTGTGGATTGATTTGGAGGAGCTTGAAGTGTTGCGAGCTAACTTTCTTTGCATAGTGATGTGAAATGTTGATGTCAGTGTGTGAGCTGACTGGGCGCGCCGCTATTCATCTTTCATAATGAATTGTCGCTGTAGTAAATGAATGGTGCTGGGGGGGTGCTGTTTTTTGTTATCAGTTTATTGCTTCCTCCAGCCAAATTTTCCGTCCTGCGTTTGCGAGGAGAAGGATTTGTCGGACTGATCTATTTCCATGTTGGCCTAGAAGACGTCTGCTGTCGAGTCTCTCCGCCTTAATAAGCTACTGTCTCATTTTGTAAATAGTCACAGAAAGATTAAATTGGATTTTTTTTAATACAAAGACATAGAGTCTTATGTGGCACATGCCTATGCCTGTTAAACAGAACTACACACTGTTTCACTGTAAAGTCCCACCGTGCATTTGTGACAATAACACGGGCTGGGTTATTGGGTTATATGCTGCCTGGCTCCACTGTTGCACAGCTGCATTCATTTCATATGGAGAACAAAGAGTTTTTGTTTTTGCTGTATGACAGTAGCATCCACACTGAGCAAATGCATCATTAGTACACAGTATATTGCCTTCGCCATACTTAACTCTAATGCATTGTTTTTGGGGTCTAGTTGCTCCAGACCCTCGTAGAGGTAGGAGATACCAACCAAACAAACAAAAAACATTGTCTTTCAAAAAAAATCATCTTAATGTTTGCTGAGTTTTAGACATGTTGTTACAATTGCTGTTTAGCGAGATTTGATTTGAATAAATTCACCTGATTTCTTGTGTGTCACAGATCCATGACTTGCACGGTTACATGATCTGTTTTTTAAAATATATAAATTGCTTACTCTAGTAGCACCATTCCAAAATAAGTAAATATTTCTGCTTAAACATGCTCGTAATATGTTTAATCTTCAGTTCGAGGATCTATCCATATCAAAAACAACAAATAATTATCAACATTTATAGGATATATTGTACTTTTTTGTCACCTCATTTATGAAACCAGCTGTATATTAAACTATATACTCTTATTCTTCTGCTATATTGTTTTTATTATCATATATATTATAAATTTTAATCATGAAAATGTTTCCTGAGTGTCATGAATCTACATAAAAGAAGCATGGAAGTAAGTAAGATTAAACATGAGCCTGACTATGATGCTATTGTGTTTTGTTGATGATTAAAGTATCACAGGGTCACAATTTTGTCTCTATTTTGGTCTTGAAATGATACTAGTGTGCTGTAATACACAATTCAATCAAACAAACAGAAGTTTTAACATGTATTTGTCCTTCTGTATTGTTGAAAAATAAATGTTTCGTAAGCCACAGAAAAAGATTGGCTGAGTAAATGTCATTTTGTTTGCATGATTTGTTTGTTGCACTCCTTTTTACGTAAAATGATTGGAAAACACAACTATTACGTTGGAGCATTTGTCATAAATAAAGAAAGCAGCCTAGGTATGATAATCAGAGCCATTAATAGAGTAATTTAAAATAGAATGGGGCCATAAATCATCCCACTCTGTCATTTTATTTGCTAAAATAGCTTGGTTGCTTTAGAGTTAAAAATACATGAATATACAGTAGTATATATGATTATAGCAGCACCAGCCAGTTTAAATAGGAAATGTAAATAAGTTTCCATTTTTTCTATGAGTAGACCGGAATGTATTTGCATACAAAGAGGATTAGTAAAGATAAAGAAAACTGCAGAAAATCACAAAGTCTGATAGCTTTACAGGGATAAAATGAGTTTAAAAGAGCAGTTTAATGTAAAACATGAAATTAGGGCTCGTTGTCTTCTCTTATTAATTCAGATTTTAGTATCCGAGAGCATCCTGGTGGGTGTTTTTTTTTTTTTAAACATTCCATCATTAAATTGGATCACCAGCATCTTCAGAAGTCTCAGAAGTAAATTTGAGAGTCCACAGAAAAACACCTACACAACAGTTTGTACAGGGAAAAAAAAAGCACTCAGTCACACACCCACACTGCCTACACACTTCCACTGACCTTCCCCGCAGCAGCTTAGCGTTGCTATTCATGTATTATTGTTTTGGGTTTTCATGTCTAAAGTTTTTAAATGCATGTTTGTAGATCTGTAAATATGTGTGTTCATGGCTGGGCATGTAAGCACTTTGATAGTGACATTTTTTTTTTTTTATTTATTTATTTTTTGGTCTTTGATGTCTTTTTCCCAGGACACCATGGGAGCTGATCCTTTTTATTTGTTTGTAAGACAGCCGGATGAGTGCAACTGGCAGTCATATTATAATTTCACAAAGGCTGTGTTTTACCCGTGGCACTGGTATGAGAGGCATTGTTGACAGTTGTAGCGGGGAAGATAACTAGGTTAATTAGGGCCAAAAACCTCATTAGTCAGCACGGAGGGGAAGATGTAAAGTTTATCAGTTCCTGTTTCCCTACTTTGAGGATGGTTTCAGGGTTGGCTTGCAGACAAGTTACAAAGTGGATCCTGTTGAAGAAATTCTAATGAAATGTTTTAATCAAATCCTCCCCCCTGCAAAGCGCATGCCTCCCCTCCATCTATTTTTCTACTATTGTTTTCCTTCAAATGTGTTCAAATTGTGAGATATCACAAAAAGAGACTTGTTTCAATTTGCATATTTGCTGTGCCAAGAAAGTAGATCTGCTGTGTGTGTGTGTTCCAGACATGGATATGGGGACACTTTGTGAGAACACACATACATACATTTACACTTAAACACACACATACACACACAGCTCAGGCAGGTGACCATTACAGCTCTGGCATTCTTCAATAAGTGAGCAGATGTTCGGGGGCTGGAAGCTCAGTTCTGTCCCAATCTCCGACTAGAACGGCTGCTGAAATTCTCAAGAAAGATTAGGCTTGGGAGTTCCCTCGTCTCATCAAGCTTACTGTATCCTCCAAAAGACGGGGTGAGAGTCAAGATCCAACACTGCAGTCGGTAGCCAGCCCTATATCTCTGGAGGAAACATGTAATTTTGGCTGTTACACAAAGTTACTGGAAGAGCTGCAGCGCAGCCTGAAAGAAAAAAAAAATTGTGCAGACAGATACATCTATTCATCACAAATGGAGCAGATTGGTAGGCAAGGCGAAATAAATGAGCTGTTTAGAATATTCTGTTTAACAAAATCAATTGAGATATTAACTCAAAGTGGAACACTGCTAATTTTGTTAATTTAGCTCAAGAAGCCTGTGAATCAATCACCCGCTTTCAAAACGAGCAACGAATAATGTCGAGGATATCGGCAATCACGGCTTCTATGAAATCATTTCTTTGACCGAATGAGGAATTTGCAAACATTTTATTTCATCCCAGGGCTGCTAATCTGTGAGATTTTACAGCTGTACCATCTGAGGGCATTACAAATAATGGTTTTTATTGAATCTTTCAGTGTTTTCTGGGAAAAACGGGAAAAACAAAACAAAGAGAGCTGTCGTTTTCACGCAGATGCTCCAAATAGCTGGAGGAAATGCTGGCTCCGCACTGTGCACGTCATACCTTTAATGTAACCACCAGTAGTTCTTGTGATGAAAAATGCTTTGACTCAGTGTCTCATCTTTTCATTGACTTTTTTGCCTCAGGGAAGAACATTTTGAGAGATGACTAAGTTATGGACATGTGTTTCATTTTTGCTTGACTGGTGTTCTCGCAAAAATAAAAATAAAACAGCCAACCCTGCTTTCCAATCTGAAGTTATGTTCCGAGAAAAAACGGTAATTCTTTCATTGTGAAATGACTGCACGTCCCGCAGCGTGTCATTATTGCAGTTGAGATATGGCACTTAATAGTCCGATAAATGTAATATCTAACAGAAGTCCACAGTAATACACATGCAATTTAGAATGGATGATACACCTGCATTAGAAGTGTTAGGGACTGAAATCACTGATTTGAATCTGAAAATTCATTCAAAAGATTAAATGGCTCTACTTGTGTTGGGCTCTCAATATTTGTAAGTCACTAATTTATAGGAGCTCAAATTCTTGACCCACATTAAGGAAATAAAAATATCTAAACAGCAAATTAAATATTTGCTTTTTTGGGTATTTTAAAGAAAACCCTACGGCAATACTGGATGAGACCTGCAAGGGATTTTGTAGAGCTTTTTTTTCTGCCATCCAACTGCTATCAACTTAATGGCTAATAACGTCGTGGCTCAGACACGGCTGTATATGTGGAGACAGGAAGAGAGATTGAGAGACAGTTAGGGAGGAACAGAGAGAGAGACTGGGGAGTTTATTTCTCAATTCCACCATTAAGCAAAAGTAATGCATTAACATTATACACATTCCAGAGCACACAGAATCATATTTAGCCTCAGCAAGCCTGTCTTGGTTGATGGTATCAAATCATAAAAGTCTTCAGGTTCTTCCCTTTGTCATATTTCTTTTTTCCAAATTACCTTTAATACGCTTGATGAGATACAGCAGCAAACCCAACGGTTGTATCTTTAGCCTGAAAAGAAGAAAATAGTGTGGTCTTTTATATCACCGCCATATGCTGAAGGTTAAGGATTCTGATCATAAAATTGCATTTTTGTTCATTTATAGGACACAAGGTTTTCTTTAGTGCTGCACATACAAGCACTTTTATAGATGTTGGCAGTCAATGTCAATAAGTACAATCTGTACCTTAGTGTGACTACCTGGATTTTAAGATTAAGAAAGAAAAAACTAGAAGGAAACCTGAGTTTTGAGATGATATTTTACAAATCCAGATGAGAAAATGTTGTCTGAAAGTATACTGCAGAAACTCTTTGCTCCTTTCAGACTTTATTGAGCACACACCATGTTGTCTGTGTTTTTATGTTCCTTCTACCTGCGTACTCCTCAACCGGTCGCAGCAGATGCCGACCCTTCCCTGAGCTTGCTTCTGCCAGATGCCCTTCCTTCCTGTTAAAAGGGAGTTCCTCCTCCCCCTTGTTGCCAGGTGCTTTCTCAGAGGGGATTATTGCAACATTGGGGTTCTCTGTGCAGCAGTGTAGGGTCTTTATCTTAGATTATCAAGTGCCTTAGAATGAATGTTTGAATGTTGTTGTGATCTAACTCTATATAAATGAAAATGAGGCGAAGGGAATTTTCTGTGATTGCAGAGAATGGTTTAAACCCCAAGAGATGAAATGTATTTGGAAATAACTTGACAAATGTTTTATTCAGAATTTGAATAAGATGAGAAAGATGTATCACAGAGTTACGCATCACTTTTTTCTTTTTTTTTTTTGCTGTGCCATCGACGTACGTGGCCTTTAGGTCACGTAATGACAAGAAATTAAACCTTGCATATGATGAGAGTCATCAAAGATGCCTTGTTAAGTATTTTTTCAGCTGAAATATTTGATGTTCAGCGGTGCTTACTGAATATAGCCTGCCATTATGATGAGCAGTGGGCGTAAAAATGTTGTAGTTTGATCCACTGTTGGCTGTGCTTCAGTGGAATGGCCATTTGTTTAACACCCTCCTCTCTCTATTGAAGTAGCAGGACAAAAAAAGGAAAGCATTTCCAAATGGATATTTCTTCCCCACAGAAATAAACAGGACCTTGTCATAGGTGTCATTTCAAAGATAAATTGCAATCTCTGAGTGTTCCCGCTGCTCAAAGAAACATTATGTTTCCTCTGCAAATGTCTTGGACAATTTTTTTTCTTTTACATGAAAAACAATCATGTGTCACATGACAAGGCTGAAGTGATTGTGCATGGGGGCACGTGCTGACTGTCCATTTCGTCAGAGAGCTGCTGGAAACCTTGAGAGCACAATGACAGGTGTTTACAAATCTAGGAAAAAAGGTTTATGGAATATTATGTTTTACTTTTTTCAGATTGTAAATTGAAATTATAATTACCTCAGTCCTCATAGAATAAGCCCAGCAGCCTTTTTTGAGACTTACAAAAAGATTATGAAAAGAGTGGAAAAACAATAGTCACTTGATTGTTCACATAAACATGGATTTGCTATATGATGCCACATCTCGCCTCCTTCCAATATTGTTCTTGGTATTTGCCAATCCGGAGGACGCAACTCTTCATTAAATTCATGTGTGGGAAAATCTGGTCCCCCATCATTTGCACTCCCGTCACAATTCCATTGAGAGGACCTCACATGAACAAACAGTGCTTTTATTTTATACAGAGGTTCCAAACAGCCTCGAGCTAACTGCTGGCCCACGTCGTGCAAAATCATATTGGAGTGGATCTGCTGGAGCTCCGGTTGCTTCCTTACTGCTTCACATGAAAATTCCTTCCATCTTCTATCTCCCGACATTTGTTTTGTTGTTTCTAGATTATACAGGGGACTCAAGGACGAGTGCTTTTAACACGGCTTCATGAAATGCACTGAGTGCACAAGTTGAATATTATAGCATAATCTAGAGGTAAAGTAAGAAAAAAAAAAGAGAAAAGCATTTGTCTGAAAATAGCAAATGTCCGTATGTCATTAGCGATTTGATGCAAAGTTGGCTTTTAGAGGTAATTGAGGCAGATGAGGATGAGAGTGGGTTGTGTGAGGAAGGTGAGACAAAAGAAGTATGGTGGGGTGAAAAAGAGAGAAAGCGAGGCGAAGAGATTCGAGAGAGGCCCATGTTCTCCTGCATCAGCGTTTTGGACAGCTGCCTGTTAGATGATAGGATTAAAGAGTCTTTAAATGTGACCTCTGAGCTGTATTTTGATATTAACATGCCAGAAACTGCCCTCTGAGCAAGGTCACTTTATACACAACATGCACAATGTAAAGTAGAAAAAAACAAAGCATTTCATCTGTGTTATGAGAGGCTGGAGGTAGGTGTGGATTCATCTAACGGAGCTGCACTAGCAGCTTATTTTTGGGGCCATTTTACTGCAGCAGAGGCACACTGTCAGTACAAAGCAACTTGTTCTCAAACTTCACACTATAGGATAGTAACCCGTAACTTTGGTGTCAGATTTTTGACAAAACACACACAAAGCATAACTGCTCACTGTGTGGCAGCGTCTCTGCTGAAGGAATAGGGACGGAGAAAGAAAAGTGAAGCGCTCAAGCTCAAACGGAGAGCGTGGCAGACGATAACAGAAATGCTGGGAAGACAGAGGTCTCTCTGTCACAGTCCAATAAACTATTCAGCGCTGCTGGAATGTGAGGAGAAATTGCTGAAGGAAACACTCACAGTTTAACTGCATCAACAACAAAGAAGTTGAAAGAGATACGGGGGAGGATTTGCCCTGTTTCGGCACCGGGTAACACCGTTCTCGGCCCCGTTTCATTAAAATTGTACCACGTTTCTGCCTACTGCATGTTATACAAGACCTTAAGGTAATGTGTACTTATCAAAACTGCAGACTTGTGGGTGTAGTCTTTGACCTGACCTGATCAGTTAGTTTTTCCGTTTGATCAAGTCTTTCCCAGTTAGATTATCATAAAGATGATTTTTCAACAATCGGCAAAAAAAATAAAAAATAAAAATGTTATGCAAATGATAAAGCAGTGGGCTGCTATGAGAGCAAATAATTTTTCTGATCCAGTTCATCAGGTTTCAGTGCAGGGTCACAGCTGGGCAAAGTTCACCTCAGTCTCATAAAGCGCTGTCTCCATCGGCTGTCCCTGCAGAGTTCTTCCCCTCCCACATCCAGCTTTTCATCGCCTCATCCAAGTCTGGCTTTCCCCTTTTTGTCTGTGGCTCTACAATGTAAAGCTGTAACATACATTAGCAGTACATCTTTTTCTTTCTGTTTGTCTGTGTCTTTTTTTGTAAAAGGCGGGATTTCAGGGGCTGGATGCATCCCAACTCCAGTCACTGAGTCAGATGTCCCACCCTTCAGCTGTTAACACCGAGGAACCCTGGCATGTTAGGAGGAGTCTAACAGACAGGGAGTCTGCTCTTTGCAGGTTTTAATAAACTTAAGGTCTATTCCCAGCGGTAGAATCAAAGACTTGACTGCTCCGGACTGCTCTGAAATGTGACTTTTTGACTCACCTCCCTGAAGTCTTGAGCTCACAGAAGATTTGAAAGTAAAAAATCTCAAGACCCAAGTCAGGCTAGAGACTAATTTCTTCAATTTTGGCAATGTACTTTAAGCACCATGCAGCAGCTGTGAAAGAAAAATGTTCCACAAAATACTCGAACAGCTTGGATTATGACTCAGTTTAATACTTATAACCCAACTTGGACATTTGAGTTTAGATTTGAGACCTGCATTGGTGCAATTGAGACTTAACTGCCTGTTGGAGATCTGAATATACATGTCTTTTTAAAAAAAAAACACATTTTGCATAGTTCAATGATGTCATGCAAAAACCAAATTGCATGTACAGGCATTAGCATGTGCTTTCTGTTAATTAAAAGCACACTAAACCATAAAGCTGGTTATACAGATGTTTACATAAACACAAGTGAGAATGGACACACACACCAGGGCTTGACAAACTGAGTCTGGGGAGTGCTGACAGCGATGTCAGACTGAAATCAATTTCCAAATTGCCAGCTCATCTCATCTCATTAAAATGACTAAATGAAAGTCCTCCTGCATGTTTAACTTTCAATAATTAACCCTGTAGATGAATATATCATCGTATTTGATAGCAATTTTGTTCTTTTTCTTTCTTCCCTTTACCCACCTCAAGCTGTGGTGTGTTCTTCCAGTGCTGTCGCCTGCATTGTCTGAGAGCAGTGTTTTTTTTTTTTAAACCTTCACACCCCTGGTCATATGGCTGACTTAACTTGACAGATTGTCATCACAATACTGTAATGGGACTGACCCCCCCACCCCCAATACCCCAACACACATACATGCACACACACTGCAGGGGAGATGATTGACAGAACTCAAAATGGTGATAGAGACTAATGCGAGCTCTGGACAACAGTCTGAACAGCAGGTAGTCTGATAAATCACAGCAGCCAAGACTTTTTATCTTAAAGTGTGTCTGTGCGTGTGGGAGTGTGTTCTTCCTTCCATTGATTTGCATGAAACTGCAGCTCTTAATAGATGTGTTGCGGTGTGACAGTAAAGTGTTCGAGTATGACGGGGATAGTTTTAAAAACAGCAGCAAAGCAATTATTCACCAAGTTAAAGAGATGAATTTATAATTAGAATCATGCCAGTTTAGACTTTTTTCTTCCTGGTGGAACTTCTACATCCGAATATTTCTGCAAATCACAGCACCAGGCTGCAGTAGAAGTGTGTAAAATTAGTAATCAAGTCTTTTCAGTTCAAATTATTTTCTTTTGGATGGAAATCCCAGCTCACATGGAGCAGTGAATGCGGCGAATTGTAACAAAAGTTAAATACACTTTTTTTGGGTGGGGGGCTAAATGGTTTTGTGTCTCTCTAAAGTAAGATGGATTCACAGCACTTTATTGCTAGAGATGGCACGATACCACTTTTTTATGTCCGATACCAATACTGATATCATAAATTTGGATATTTGCAGATACCGATATGAATATGAATATGTATTTTTTAATGAATAAAACTGTTTTTTTTTAAAATACATCTTGCTGCATTTTGTATAAGTTCACACTCGAGTTTTAAAACACAAAACACCAAAGATATTCTGTTATACCTGTAGGCAAAAAATACACTGCACCCAAAATATTACATAGTTCAGCAATACTGATCTATCTAATTTACTCAAACCTACACCATCCTCCCTATTCCGGTATTTTAAAGAGTACTTAGCAGAAATATTAAGCAACCTAAATAATAGGGCTGCCAACTCCCAGCAAAAAAAAAAAAAGGCAACCACCCCCCACCCTGTGATGCTTGATCAACGCAATCAACTTAAATTCAATGCATGTGTAAAAAAATTAATTATTTTTCTACAATAATTAAATAGATTCAACATCTTTCTTCAACAGAATTGCAGACTGCACAGATGGTACCTTCCCAAAGGAAAAAGTACTATAGCTTACTAGGGTATATTAGACTTAATAGTTACTATATACAGTAATGGATTTCTATACATTTTACATCCGATTAAAACTTTGGGTGTAAGATTAAGATAATTATTTATGAAAATCTAGACATTTTAAATGAGAATAAGAAAGAAAAGTATGTCTTTGTGCCCCCTTTTCCCTGTTAATGCCTGTTATAGCCCCCTGGCTAAACTTTGCTAGATCCGGCCCTGCACAGTTACCAGCTGTCAGCTACGTAGAAAAGGATCCTGGTGTAGAAAGTAATATTGAATAAATTTTAATTGTTGTTTCTGTTGTTTAGCTGCTGATTTCCTCTTTCTGGTGCAAAGTGGGCCAAAAACAACGTGCTAAGGTTGTGAGCCGAGTTACGCCATGTCGCAAGTTTTGGGAGATGCTGTCGTGATATTTAATGGATCGGATTACATTTTTTATTTCCCTCCGATATCTGATCCAGTAATTTAGTTCAGTATCAGACCGATGCGGATACATAATATCGGATCGGTCCATCCCTAATTATTGCTGGGTCTTTTTGCTTTCAAATACTGCAATTAAACTATGTTACTGCTCTCTCATCATGCTCCAGAAAAATTATTTTTCTTTATTTGTGTAAAGTAGGGTTATAATTAATGATTGGGTGTGTTTAATTATTGGCAATCTCTTTTTTTTGTGTGCATTTGCATTATCAAAGTAATCATGTCTGAAAAAACCTGTAAAACACAGAATGGATATTTTGTAGCTGCTTTTGATTTTAGTTTTAGTTTGTTGACCATTTTATTTATTTATTTAAAATAGCATGACATTTTGAAGTCCCTTGTTTTGTACAGTTTTTTATAGTCTGATGTTTTCAGTATTTTCAGATATATTGCAGACATTTTAACAGTTTGCTGTAAAATGCATAATAATTATACAGTAACGTTCATTTTTTTCACTTTAAGACAGCAAACTACTGTTACATTTAAATTCAGATTTCATTTAGAGATGCTGTAATGGTTCCTTTGGATTAGGCTTTGGTTGCTGTGGATCAGTGATGTGTTTTCCTGTGCTTCTGGGAGTGAGAAGGTTTGAACTAGAACTGGGACACCACGATAGAGGCTTTAGTGGCTACTTCCATTAGGCCAGGTTTCATAATGTTCCATATCTGTGTGATAAAAGAAGAATGGAAACTTGGAGGAAAAAGAAAATGCTTAAATAGGGCACAGGTGTAGACATTTTACAGTAAAACAATGAAGCAACAGTATAATGGCAACCAAACAGTTGACAGTATTCTACTGCAGATCTTATATTCTATACATTACAGTGCATCATTTCTTTTACAGTAAGAAACTGTTTTTATAGATTACAGTAAACACACTGTAAAATGACTTGTCATTATTTTACAGTAAAGTAACATGAAATTTTACTGAAGCAGCACCATTAAAGCAACAGGCACTCACAAGCTGAAATTAGCAGGTGTCATTTTTACATTTATTAATTCAAGTTCCACATAATGAACCTGATTCAAACAGCATTCCCACACCGTACTTATTACTCTGCGTTATCACAGAATCCCTGGAGAGGCTTCTGTCAGCTGCAACATATTCTGAGGATTTTTTTTTGTTTATTTCTGTCTTTGTAGCCAAGTTTCTTCCTTGCTGGTTGTGGGTGTTTGTTTGTTTGCTGAACTGTGTGTTTGTGCTTTTGCCTTAGGTGTTCGGGGGGCATTGAGGCGATGCAGGTCCCTCGGTCATCCCAGTGGAGGAGCCAGCTAATGACAAGTATCTTTGGCTGCTGAACGCCCCCCACCACCACCACCATCACCACCACCCTCATCCCTCCTACCCTCCATCCATCTCTGATGGCTCTATGGGGCATTCTCAGCCTCAGCCTTCACTGCTGGGTGTGTTTATGGTCCAGTGTAACAGCAACAGCAACATCAGCCAGCCTCCCAAATGACAAACCCGGGGGACCCCTGGACTGGCTCCTGTCTGATAAGGGGCCCTTCCACCACTCCCCAGAGTACATCGACTTTGTGGAAAAGAACCGACAAGGTTTCTCCACCAGATACAAGATATACAGGTGAGTTGTGACTGCAGCACGAGGAGATGCTTTTACACTGTATTTACTACTGCCAAATCGCTACCCTATTATATGCATGACAGATCTCACAGCAGTCGCATCAAATAGTCTCTGTGGTTGTCCTTTGAAAGATCAGCTGTGTGTAAATAAGGCCACATGATATCGATGTTAATGTGTTTACATTTTGAGGTTAGTCACAGTCTCAGCATTTTGTTAACTCCAGGCTTCTGTGTACAGTCAGTATGCACATGCTAAACACTTTAACCGCTAACAGAGAAAGGCTGACACCAAACTTATTTAGCTTGTGAATATATTGCACCTATTATTACAATTTAAAAGTCTTAAAATATATTAAAAAATCAGCTTATTTTGATTCAATGCAGTTAGCAACCAACAATCTAGCAAAAGACACAGTTACAGTAGGCAATACATTCATTGTGTGGCCTATGCACTGATTTTGGGACTGTTCAAAGAAAGAGACATTGACAGTGACTATTTCCTGTAGGTACCACCGGGCGATTATCAGTCTGCTGTTGCGTATTTTGTGGTGTGTAATAAGAAAGATTTACACATGTACTCTTCATAATTAATGTGAAATGTGAATTTCGGCAACCTGAGAGCTAAATAAAAGTCCTTTACTGACCCACATAAAGCACTGTAGTGAAAATGATAATGCTTGCAATGAAATGAAGCCGCTTCATGTAAATGAAATGATGGAGATGAGGAAGGAAAGGAGTAAACATTTATCTGCCATGGTTGGAAAAGCTTTTAAAAGCATGCTCATACATCTGTTGTAGAATGCACGTAAGGGACAAGTCAAAGTTAAAGAGAAAGATATTGCAGGGGGATTTTATTCTGAAAATACACGTTTCAGGGTACCAAGGGTTTTTAGGGCATCTTCCATTCCTTGTTTTCTATTTTTACAACGTGTATGGGAGGAGAGAGAATTTAACATAACTGTAGAGCATTTGGTGGGCAGTATGCTTTATGAAATCCCTGTTCATGGCTCTTTAATACACAGACTGTATTATTTGGCTTGCATTGTCATGCATTAAAGCATCCTCACAGCACAGTGCTCACAGGATAATTGACACGCCTAGACAGAATCATGATGTATTACATGCACGCACACTGCTATCAGCTGGTTCTATATCACATTCTGCTGCTCTCCAAACCCTCGGGGAGTCACCTGATCAGGTGGTCAAATGAGATCTGTTGATTAGCACTGTAAAAGAAGAAAGATTTGTCATGACAGCACAGTCAGAGGTATCGCCACGCGACCAAATTAGTGGAGATTGTGTCATGAATCATATCCGTCGTCGTTTAGGAGGATGTTGTCCAGGCTTCTGGAAATGGACAGACGGGATTCCTGTCATCTACGGATCGTTGTAAGGATGCTTTATGGCTTCTGTGATCGGTTGCTGCGTTCGAGCTTTTTAATATTTCCTTCCCCGGCAAAAGGCAGTGGTCTGCTGGAGCTGAGCTGCATGGGCGGCAAGATTAATAGTCTTATCATGTGGCCAAGTGATTAGTGAGCTCTTAGTACTTATTACTCTGCATTATCACAGAATCCCTGGAGAGGCTTCTGTCAGCTGCAAGGTTGTGTTTGAGGCCCTCTAGATTACTACAATGCGGCATTGATTAATAGTGATTATATTAAAAGGAAAAACCAACCTAAAAAGTAAATAGCCTGTAAATCTTCCCAAATTGAATTCACTTGGATTCAGTCCCATTTGATTTCAGTAACCGACACAGACATTGGCGGATACAGCTGCGTGTTTTTGTTCTAGCAAAAAAAACCCAAAAAAACAACAACTTCCTTTTCAGTCCCAGTGTTGGGGGGTGAAGTGTAGTGATGAGTTTGGGCACACACACCTGGACATAGCTCATAAAAAATTCAGGGAGGATTGTTTTATTAAAGAAATGTGGGCCCGCTGCAGTTTTCTCCCAAGGGGGTCAAACCACATGGTTATGCCCCTGTTGTGTTACAAATGTCCTTAAATTTCCAGTCAGGCTATTTCTGTACTACAAGAACAGATCGCTATGCACTGTTAAGGTAGTCACTGACCCTTTTTTGGCCTGCGAAAGATTAAATGAATCCTACTTACTACTCCTCAAAACCAAAAGATAGCGAGCACATCTTCAAAGACTGATGTTTGCATTTATTTAAATAAAAGGGACCTAATAGGTGTGGTGTTGATTGGTTGATTGGTTTTGATTCAGCTTTTTTATTAGTAATTGAGCTGGGTATTTCCTCAAAAGTTACAATCCTGTCTAAACTTTAAATTGCATTTAAACAGAATACAATTATTGAAATTTCATGAACCCATATTTTATTCATAATAGAACATTGAAAATTTATTAAGTGCTTTCACTGAGAAAATGTACCATTTAAGAAATAATAAGCTTGTTTTGAATTCAGCATCTCAGAAAGGTTCGGTTATGGCAACAAAAAAATTGAGAAAAGTCAATGGTATAGGTCAGTAACATGATTGGGGGTAAA
This sequence comes from Aulonocara stuartgranti, assembly GCF_965226115.1. NCBI lineage: Eukaryota > Metazoa > Chordata > Actinopteri > Cichliformes > Cichlidae > Aulonocara > Aulonocara stuartgranti. The sequence goes on from NC_138953.1 coordinate 11,641,563, forward strand.
AGGAGCATCTTAGTGAGACAGTTTCTCAGATGTAAAGATGGGCAGAGGTTCACCAATGTGCAAAAATCTCCCTAAAGACTTGTTTAAAAAAAGAGGGGATGCTACACAGTGGTAAACATGGTCCTGTTCCAATCTTTTGAGACATGTTCCTGCCATCACGTTCATGATCGTATTTTCTTTTTCAGTTCTTATTTTTTTGCACTATGTCACTAAAACATGTTTTTATTTACATTTTACACAATGTTTTTGGAACTGTGGCTGTATAATAGTAATTTACTTTATTTCTTATATCCATAATGCAATGTTGGAATATTGTCCACTAGCAGCTACACAAGGTAATGTTTAATTTGTATGGCAACATAGTTTTGTGATTTAGAAAAATCTGACCACATTATATATACAATCAATCTAATAAAAATTTACTGAGGAATTACAGATTTCTTTATTTTATTTTTAAATTAGACTGTATTTAAAAGTTGGAACTACCACCCTGCGGTTAGAGATTTACCACTGTGTAGCCTAGAGTATTAAACTTTTTGTTATTGTGACTCGTAGGAGGGAAAACCTGACTATTAAATTGCTTACTGGCTGTAGAAGTATAACTGGCCAATCCTTAGTATTTTCATTATGACTTTAAGTGATAATTGAACCAGTAACCAGTATAAATTTGGTCAGCTGGTCATTCCTTCTTCTATATGAAGTCATTTTGTAACCTGAAGAGTCATCATTGCTGACAATTAAATATAATACAAGTTTAAGCACATGGTTTCACTCTTCAGACACACCACCACCAAGCAGTTACATATTTTGCCAGTATACATTGGTGTTTTCTGGTTCAGTATATATATATATATTTCGGAACTGCTCAGCATTATTTTGCTACCCCATTAGTGTTTGTTCTGGAAGTTGCTGAGCTGAAGCTCTGGTCATCCTACACCGCCTTGTCACTTGAATACATTTAAATGACTTTTGTGTGGAGATAAATATTCCTGGCTTATCTAACACAAACCTTGCAGTACCTCTCACGATGAGACAAGCCCAAAGGTGCTTTTACTGTAATATTTGTCACTACAAGCAAATTGCCTTTCTGCTGCCTATTATCATTATTATTAGTAGCATTAGCAGATAAAACCAATGGATTCCTTATAGCATATTATATTATAGCTGTGTTTATTCAATGCTCATTGTTTTAAGAATTGCACTAAATTCCAGATAAAATCCTTTTTGCTGTATGAAGGGATTTGGGAGCTATTAAAACTGTTTTGCACTAAGTTTGCCATCGACATGCAAAAACATTTTTTTTAATATTCTGTAATATGCTCAGTGATATGTGAAGTGATCTTGGTGATCCCATAGTGTGCAGATTAAATAATATTGTTGTTCCTCCTTTTATTTGGTGCGAGATTTTGTAGATGTGTCTTGGTAGTAGGATGCTTCATTTTGATGAACGTTTTTATTTTATTAAATGTCACATGTAACTCATCTGTCTGCCTATGCAGAGAGCAGTTCTGCATAAGCCCTTTAAATTGGGTTGTGGTGGGTTACCAGATTTTGTGACAGATGAGTTCAAAGTATGCGTATTATGTGGAGTGTGTTAGATTAGAAAGATTAGCTGGCAATTACACACACACACAAAATAGAATTCGACTTAAGTTGTGAAAGTAATAACAGATAGTTTTGAAATAATAGAGAACCTCTGGAAACACAGAGGTGTTGGCAAGTATTACCAGAACATTATGTATGCTGTGATTTCTGATTGAATCCCAGTATTAAAAGATCCATTCCTTAGTCTCTTCCTCAAAATGAGGACTTTATGCATAAATTAATAAGCTAGAGTAACATCAAACCTACCATAAACATCTCTCTCTTACTCCGTAAAATAAAATGTAGCTAATAAACACATCCAAGAATATAATCTGCTCCCAGTTTGAGTGCATCTCTCTCACATACACAAACATGCCACATGTGGAAGTTAGCTGAACAAAAGACAGGTGGAGTAAAATAGGAGCATCAACATCACCGACTTACTGACATGTTATGTTACAGTAAGCAATAGACCGAACACCAAGAGCTGGAGTGTGAGAGAGAGAGAGAGAGAGAGAGAGAGAGAGAGAGAGAGAGAAATGCATTGTCATCATAGGATGATTTTAGGCGTGTCAACTCACTTGACTTGAAATTTGCTGTTAAATGAAAAACTTTTGCAACATACAAAATAAAGTTGCTGGTGTAGCCTGAATATCCTGACTGCTGACTAATAATAGGTGCAATATATTCACTTTCTGTTCTTCTAGTATGTTGCAAGCTACTGCTAACATGTAGGGGCCCTTAGATTGATTTGCTCATGAGTCCGGATTGGACCAACATTTGATCCAAAGATGTGTGTCCATATTACGCATAGGTTTCCTGTACATGTCGAGGACCAAGATGTTTGACAAAAGCGGAAGAAGAAAATTAATGGACAGGATTTTTGTTCCTAATAACAACAGTAGAAAAAGGTTTTAGTTAACCATTTTAACAGTGATAAGTATGAGGCTGCTTAGTTTTCAGTTAAGTTAACAGTGCTCACCAGGTGGTTGCCAATTTATAGTTACATACCCAGCTTATTATACCAGCTGGGTGTCTGATGACCAGTAGAGTGTATGTATTCTATTTTATTTTATTATTATTATTATTTTATTCTATTCTTACTACTGAGCTGGGTGACCTTCCTGCATCCTCATTTTCTAGCATTTGTCCCCCTTCAGTGTGGGTTATTCCTTTCTTTTTTCATTCAACTACATTTATTCACTCCAACACATCCCGATTCCCTTGCTGTGGATCCTGGTGATGTGGATCAGTGAGTAAATTTTTTTAGTCACTCTTGACTTAACTTGATGTCTCCAATGTGCAGGTGGTGGCTGATCATCATTCCACTTGTAATTATATCCACTCTTTGTGATGAGCTGGTTTAGAGGATTAAGGCCTATGCAGAACAGCAGTGGGAACAGTGCATCACTTTGATCTTTTTTGCACTTGGTGATCACTGACTTGGAGTTGGTCTACAGCTCCTCTCCTTTCCCACTGAGTTGCTGATGAAGGTAATGGTCATCTGTGACACTCCCCATGTGCATTAATAAGCCTTGGTCGCCCGTGACCCCGTCACTGGTCACTGTTCCTTCTTTGGATCACGTTTGATAGATACTGACCACTGCAGACCAGGCATGCACCACAAGAGCTGCCATTTTGGAGAATCTCTGAGCCAGTCGTCTGGCCATCATGCTTTTGCTTTTGTCAAAGTTGCCCAAATTCGTATGATTGCCCAGTTTTCCTGCTTCTAAGACATCAACTTTCTCATATTTCAGCTGTGATAGACTTATGACTCTATGGGTCTGTTTCTGTGCTGCCACAATCAGAGCCTCTCTGCTGTCATTTAAGTGGGCCTTTTCTAGCCACTGGCAAGATTTCTTGATGTCAGCCCCTTCCTCTATTTGTTGATCGTACATCCCAGGTGCATCGGTCACTCAGTCTGTCTTCAGCTAGCTTGGGCATTCTTGAAGCAGCTCATCTCAGGGTAGGGGGCATCTTCCTGATCTATTTTTTCGGATTGTTGATTGTCACGCTGACACTCACTAAACCTTGCACTCCCTCTTTCTGTTGCTCATAGAGCCTCAGGGTCCTGGACTTTCTGTGGCCTGCTTGTTATTCCAACAAGGTATCCGATGACTGGTACACTGCAAAACATCAAAATCTTACCAAGTATATTTGTCTTATTTCTAGTCAAAATGATCTCATTACACTTAAAATAAGACACAGTCAGCTACAGGGCAACATTTCAGTAAGCTAAAGGAATTTGTTTCAAGACAGTGAATCTTGAAACTAGAGAAAATTAGAGATTTTTCACTTGTTCCACTGGCAGATTTTTTTCACTTATTTCAAGCTAAAATACCTCGTATTAAGTAAAAAAAAATCTGCCAGTGGAACAAGTGAAAAATCTCTAGTTTTAAGATTCACTGTCTTGAAACAAGTTCCTTTAGTTTACTGAAATGTTGCCCTGTAGCTCACTGTCTTATTTTAAGTGTAATGAGATAATTCTGACTAGAAATAAGACAAATATACTGGGTAAGATTTTGAGTTTTTGCAGTGTAGGGTGTATGTATTGATGGCTTGGATCTTATTCTTATTGTTGAGATGGCTTACCTTTTTAGAGGTGTTTTGCTGGCTGACCTTCTTGTGTCTTTATCATGGTTCCCATTGGCCTGTGGGATATCAGGTACTTTCCTGTTTGTCTCCTATTCTGCCATCTGGCAACTCCAACTCAATCCCAGTCCGGATCACCTTCCCTCTCTTTCGTCTGTCTTTCTGTCTGCTGCTCTCTCTTTATATGTATGTGTGTGTTTATGTGTTTTTGTTTTATATCAGAGATTAGATGTAACAGGACTCAAACCTTCCAAAAACCTCAACTCTTGAGTGATCAATCCACAGACAATTTTCCCAAATGTCTCATGGATCATCAAGACATTTTTGGCTAATGCGAAATTAACCTTTGTTGTTCATATAGGCTCAGACAGATTTAGAAAGCTTTTTTTCTTTTCTGTAATAAGTGAATCATCATTTAAAAATTTCATTTTTGGTTATTATGGGTATCTTTGTCTAATAAAAAAGTAGGCAATCTGAAACATGTAAATGTGACATGTTAAAAGATCAAACCTTTAAAAATAAACTCCAGTCTTTCAACATGCTGAAGTCAATTTAGTCTACCACTCCTAAAGCTGCTGTCAACATAGATATTGAAGTCATCAACAACACATAATTGCTTCACACTTTAAATTAAGGACACATAATTAAACTACTACAACAGTTTTCAGTGGAATTAATTAGAGCACAGATAGCATCAATGTGTCTTTGAGCGCCACTGTATATTAACGAATAGTAGACTAAAACAATGGGATTCTTCTAATTATTCCTAATTTATTTATTCAACATGCCAGAGTACTTATGATGCACCCATTCTTTGTGTTCAACTTGATCACAACAAAGCGGCTTACGGTTTGATATAAGAGGCACTTCAGCTACAATGAACAACAGCAGAGTTCCTAAACCACAAGGGAGACTGCAGGTGCTCTGAAGAGGGTTGAGGTGAGTGTTTTAGAGCAAACTCCCTCAGCGCTGCTTCTCAACATCCCACTGCTACATTCTAACTGATGTTCTCTGTCTTATCTCCTCTCCTGAAATCCCCTTAGAGGTTTTGACAACTCCAAGTTCTCCCATGAGGTAAATAATCTGGTAAAAGAACCATAATAAATAGTAGGCCTTTAAAGACTCTTCCCTTTGATTGTCTTGGAAAAAGTGTTGCTCTCTTGGCACTTGGTTGTTTTGGAAGTGAAATAAAAAACATTTCACAATTATATAAATCAGTAGAAATCGTAAAAGTATTAAAGAGACAATGATCCCACTGTAAATGGACAAAATACAGGCTCATTTGCTTTAATTCTTTTTCTCATTGTCATTGTCATTCCTTTAGTGCCATCATGACTTTGACGTTTACAGTTTCGAGTGAAATATCTCTGTGACTTACAGCTGGCTTGTCAGATATTTTATTCAGATTGCTTGGTTCCAGCCGCAGTTTGTTTTAGGCTAATTTGCAATGAACACACAGCACTGTGGCACTTGACATGCGTTACACCTGCTAAATAGAAACGTAGGTTATTAGCATCAGCGCTGACATTACCATTTAGCTCAAAGCAGTGTGAGAACAGCACAGCCTCACCCAACCATTGCAGTCACAGCATCAGACTATAAGTCCTGTTGAAATAAATTCACCCTGATTGTGTTGCTATGTCACATTAAAGTTATGTTTTCTTGGATGCATTTAAAAAATTATAGAAGATAGTGAAGAGCCACAGTATGTTCTAATGTATTGATACATTAATCACAATACAACACTGTCTCACCTGTTTCTCTTTTGAATATTGGAAACTGTCCTCTATCATGTGAGAAGCTTTCACCAGTAAGTGTTTTTCACCATCGTGCTACATTCGTAAGTAAATGTGGCTTTCGCTTGTGTTTGTTGCCAGTGATAATTTTTGACAGTCCTTTTTTAGTTGAAAGACACGCTGCTTAGCGCCGACTGCTGGGCAGAGGTGATTGAAAGTGACAATATTATTTTCTGGTCTGCTCTTCCACATGTGTAGTTCAGATTTCTGCTAAATCCTAATAAATGCTCAATGACAGGAGAAGATGAATTACCAGAATCGGTGGCTCGAGTTACAGTGTTTGAGCTGGCTCAGCAGTGATGGAGTAATGAATTCACACCACGTTATGCCTCTACTCAATTTCCCACTTTTCTTACTGATTGAATTTGAAAGATTTTTTAACAAGTTCTGCAAAGGAAATGAAAGAGGCTTTGTGTTTTTGTGGGTGTGCAAGTGTGTGTGATTGTTTGCTTTGGGGATTCACTGGAGAGCATCCCCACTGCTTCCAATGCAAACACAATGTGGGCCTTCTGCCTTAGCCACCTGTTCATGGCGAACACTGCCAAGAGGAAAGCTGCCAAATTCACCAGGGTGAAGGTAGGAGTGCTGACATGCATTTGGCCTTACTCTGAACCTCTTGCGTCTAGAAAATCCATGCGGTTATTTTTTGTGTTTTAAGATTTCAATAAAATTACAATTTAACTGTGAATTGATTGAATTGATTATGCTGATTAAAGGTTGTAAAACCACTTACACTCATGAAAAAAGCCCACCTTTCTTAAATCCTAAAGGTTTATGTTTCAGGACAATAAAAACAGTCTGGTCCTTTCGGCAGCTTCCTGGGGCCTGTTCTTCGTACCGCGCTAAGTGAGTTAGCTGGATGAGATTGTTGACGATTTCGCGTGATCCTGGATCGTTCGGTTCCCCGAAGCCCATCCGGGACTTGCTGTCATAGCAACAGAGCCGTAAGCGTAAACCTGCTGGGGAGCAGGTTTACTTTATGTAAACAGGATTAGATCGCGGCCACGCAGGTATGTCCGCGTCATTCATACGAAAGCAACAGCGATATTCCACCACTGTTTCACCATAAATAAATAACATCAATGTAACTAAAGATAATGCAGCACTTGATCCTTTTATTGATGTCACACAGATACATACAGGTCATTCCCTAAAAAAGGGAAATGTACTATTAACATTCTATTACATGTATGTGATTATTACAGATGTAATTCATATTTCAGAGTAGTAATTGTAAATTACTTCGTGTAATCAAGATGAGAGACCACGGCTATAAAAGCGAAGGTGGATTTGGGAAGTCTGTCGCAGTCATATCCTGTCCGTTTACGCGAGCAACCCATTGCGGAAGGTGCAAGATTGATAAGGAGAGTCCTCAGAATTCAGCGTATATTGCGGGACAGACAGGATCCTTTAGCTCAGCGCGACAGTGTGCTCATAGAGAGATATCGATTTTCCCGTGAGGGTATTATTCACTTAACCAACTTGTTGACGAGGGGGTGCAGGACCACCACCTGTCTTTTTTTTTGCTCTGCCCTTTTCTTGGTTGCTGTTATGAACAAACAAACAGAGAACCGGAATAGCGAGCTCAGAGTTAGCGCGATGATTTGGTCTTGGATGTTTCATTTGATCTTGGATGTAGTAAGCGACGTACGAAGCACAGGGCCCTGTTCATTCTAATTCCGTTGTTTTCATTCAAATGCTTTTGTTTTCATTCAAACTCTGTTCTGTTTATTCAAATTCTATTCATTTCATTCTAATTCTGTTCTTTTCATTGAAATTCCGTTGTTTTCATTCAAATGCTTTTGGTTTCATTCAAACTCTGTTCTGTACATTCTAATTCCGTTGTTTTCATTCAAATTCTTTTGTTTTCATTCAAACTCTGTTCTGTTTATTCAAATTCTATTCATTTCATTCTAATTCCGTTCTTTTCATTCTAATTCCGTTGTTTTCATTCAAATGCTTTTGTTTTCATTCTAATTCTACTCTTTTTATTCAAATTCCATTGTTTGTTCTCAAATTCTGTTGTTTACATTAAAATTTCGTCTTTTTCATGTTAATTCCGTTGTTTTCATTCTAAATCTGTTGTTTGTTTTAAACTTCCATTGTTTTGATTGAAATTCCATTGTTTTCTTTCAAATTCTATTCATTTCATTCAAATTCCATTGTTTGTTCTCAAATTCTGTTCTTTTTATTCAAATTCTATTCATTTCATTCAAATTCCATTGTTTGTTCTCAAATTCTGTTCTTTTTATTCAAATTCTATTCATTTCATTCTAATTCCGTTCTTTTCATTGAAATTCCGTTGCTTTCATTCAAATGCTGTTGTTTTCATTCAAATTCTGTTGTTTTCATTCAAATGCTTTTGTTTTCATTCTAATTCTACTCTTTTTATTCAAATTCCATTGTTTGATCCCAAATTCTGTTGTTTTTATTGTAATTCTGTTGTTTGTTTTAAACTTCCATTGTTTTGATTCAAATTCTGTTGTGTTTTGATTCAAATTCTGTTCTGTCCATTCAAATTCTATTCATTTCATTCTAATTCTGTTCTTTTCATTGAAATTCCATTGTTTTCATTCAATTTCTGTTTTCATTCTAATTCTACTCTTTTTATTCAAATTCCATTGTTTGTTCCCAAATTCTGTTGTTTTCATTCTAATTCTGTTTTTTGTTTTAAACTTCCATTGTTTTGATTCAAATACTTTTGTTTTGATTCAAATTCCATTGTTTTGATTCAAATTCTGTTCTGTTCATTCAAATTCCATTGTTTTCATTCAAATTCTATTCTTTTCATTCTAATTCTGTTCTTTTCACTGAAAATCCATTGTTTTCATTCAAATGCTTTTGTTTTCATTCTAATTCTACTCTTTTTTTTTCACGCGCCCGTGCAGGACCACCACCTGTCTTTTTTTTTGCTCTGCCCTTTTCTTGGTTGCTGTTATGAACAAACAAACAGAGTATTCCAGGGTCTCTTTCCAAGAGACGACAAGCAATATAAGTGATAAATATTACCATTCTGTAGAATATTCTTATATTTCACTTTTACTTGTTCCCATGTTCTAGTGGGTCCTGTTGTGGCTCTAATGTGAAAGGGGATATAATATAACATATTATAATATAATATAATGTAATATAATATTGGATAATATGGTGTGATATGATAAATCTACCCTACCGCCTACTGGTGTTGGCCAGAGGGGCCGATGGCGCAATATGGCAGCCTGGCTTCTGTCAGTCTGCCCCAGGGCAGCTGTGGCTACAACCGTAGCTGCCTCCACCAGTGTGTGAATGTGAGAGTGAATGAATAGTGGCATTGTAAAGCGCTTTGGGTGCCTTGAAAAGCGCTATATAAATCCACTCCATTATTATTGTTATTATTGAATTACTTACGAGTTTGATTTGTCAGCAACTTTCTGCCAGCCCTCTCTCCTTGCTTTTGCAGCCTTTGCAGTGTTCCCTTGCGTTTTAATTAAACTCTGAAACTCCTGAAATCCCTCACTCAAGAGTTCTTGCTCTGCTGCCGAAAAATACCGAGCGCGCTCCTTCGACATTTTCGCCGACCAATCAAAGGGTTGCCGATCAATGTTTCTACTATCGATGCGTAGCCCCTGTTGGGCCACCCAGTGATCTCACATTACTTCATCCAGCTATACTAATCGTCAACAACAGGTGTGTTCGGGGAACCGGAATAGCGAGCTCAGAGTTAGCGCGATGATTTGGTCTTGGATGTTTCATTTGATCTTGGATGTAGTAAGCGACGTACGAAGAACGGGCCCTGGTCTGGAGTATTCAGGTGTTTGTTAGCTCAATGCCACAGACAAAAGCAATTGTCGCCGGCCATCAAGGCGAGGGATATAGGATCATTTTCAAACAGTTGGAAGTCCATTATTCTATAGAGAGGAAGATTATCCAGAAGTGGAAAACTTTCAAAACAGTTGGCAATCTTCCCAGAAGTGAACATTCTAACAAATTCACCCCAAGGTCAGACTTTATAATGCTGAGAGAAACTGCAAAAACCCAAGAGCTACAGCTCAGACTCTGCAGACCTCAGTTAGCATGTTTATGACAGTGATATTAGAACAAGACTGAACAAATATGGCTTGTTTGGAAGGGTTGCAGGAGAAAGCCTCTTCTTACTAAAAAGCCTCTTCTTACTGGCAGCACAGCTTATGTTAAGTTGTTAACAAACCACAAGGCTTCTAGAACAATGTCCTCCGAAAAGATGAGACAAAAGTGGAGCTGTTTTGCTAAAATGCACAGTATAACATTTGACAAAAACCAAACACCACATGATCTTGGCACCTTTCAGTCATTGGGGCAACAGTGTAAACCAAAATATTCAGTAGTCTAATGTAATACAAGGTCAACTCTCTAAAAGCTAAAGCTTGGTCAAAAAAAAAGCAAACCTACAATAGAATGACCGAAAAAGAAAATATTCAAGGTGCTGCAATGGTCAAAGTAAAGACCTGAAACTGATTGAAATGCTGTGGCTGTTTCTTAAGAGAGCTGTGCATAAATGAATGCTTGCACACCTCAAAGAACCTAACACTGAAAGATGAGTGGCCCAAAATTACTCCACACTACTGTGAGAAACTGATAAATTCATATGGGAACGTTATTGCAGTTATTAGTTATTATTACTAGACCTATTGCTGCTGAAGGTGCCTCTATAAACTATTAAATGATGGGGTATATTAAGCTTCACACAATGCTTCTGGATTTTGGCTTAGGGGTTTTTTTTTTGTGTGTGTGAAGTAATGACATGGTGTGATATGTCATGTTAGGCTGTTCGTCTCAGGTTGTATTTACCTAATTGTAAGACCTGGTAGGGATGTTACTGAACTGCAGTTTTGTGTAGCTGATATTTGACATTTTTGTGTTCTTTTTAAGTCTGGGGTGGTTTAGAAGTTGGAGTGCAATCATCCCTCTAATTTGTAGTTGAGCAGTACAAAATTAACAACACATGGAAGTATTTTAGTTTAGTAAGAGTGTATCAGTTGTTGAGTCCTTTATATTTATCCAGGACTTCAGAGTAGACTGAATGTTTATGAACTCAAAATATCATTTTGGATTGCCTCATCAAATATCCTCACACGAAGACAACAAAAAAAAGAAAATATCAACAAAAACAGAAATGTACACATGCCCTGAGAAAAAACACACTTTAATTATTCCACTTACCCACTCAGTGGAGATAAAAGAGAGAATAATATTCATATGAAGGCAGAGTAATAATGATTCTTCTAGTTTAAACAGCTAATAGCTGAAGGGACAAAATATCTCAAGTATTGGTTAACTGTAGGCATGCATATCCTGCATGCTGATTAAAGTAAAAGAAATATCATGTGCAAAGGCAGTAGCGGCTTGTATAAAGTTATCTTAGTGGCTTTTACCCTAAAACGATGGTCAGGAACATTCAGATTACTGCCAGTGATCTTCTGACAGACTCACTGTCCATTTTGTTAACCATACTAAGGCTATCGAGGCAACAGACGAGCACAAAGGAATGTAGCACAATGGTCAAAAACACTTAGTGGTGAAAGCTCCTGACATGATAGAGGACAGTTTCCAATATTCAAAAGAGAAACAGGTGAGACAGTGTTGTATTGTGATTATTGTATCAATACATTAGAACATACTGTGGCTCTTCACTATCTTCTATAATTTTTTAAATGCATCCAAGAAAACATAACTTTAATGTGACATAGCAACACAATCAGGGTGAATTTATTTCAACAGGACTTATAGTCTGATGCTGTGACTGCAATGGTTGGGTGAGGCTGTGCTGTTCTCACACTGCTTTGAGCTAAATGGTAATGTCAGCGCTGATGCTAATAACCTACGTTTCTATTTAGCAGGTGTAACGCATGTCAAGTGCCACAGTGCTGTGTGTTCATTGCAAATTAGCCTAAAACAAACTGCGGCTGGAACCAAGCAATCTGAATAAAATATCTGATAAGCCAGCTGTAAGTCACAGAGATATTTCACTCGAAACTGTAAACGTCAAAGTCATGATGGCACTAAAGGAATGACAATGAGAAAAAAATTAAAGCAACACTTAACTCACAGCCTTTCCACAGCAGCTAACAATATCATCTACAACCGGACAATGTTTCATCGCCATATCACTGAAGATCTACGGTATCCATACGAACATCAGAATGCAGAGATGGTCCAGCTGAAACAGGACCTTTTGGCGTTTGAAAGGAGGAAAAAAAAATCAACAACTTGGCAGTAATGGTGTTAAGAGAGTTGAAACTGATGAAACTGATGTACCCCTGCAAAAAGAAGAAATGAAATTGATAATAATAATGACTTAGCTGGGTGTAGAGAGGACTGCAGCCCCTAAAATCAACTCTGTAGTGAAACCCATTTCATTTTATCCTTTCCCTGCAGGATGAACCATTTGGCCTATTGGGGGTTTAAGATAAGACAGGCCTAGCTTATCACAGTCAACGATAACTGAAGAAACGAATAACAGCGGGGGATTTTCGAATACTCTTCCTGTACCTGTAACTCCCCCCGCCTCCCCCCTTTCTATTTCTCTTTTTTTTGGTCCCACAGAACGTGCTGTGGCTTTGAAGTAGTGCTTTCACACTGCAAAGTGGAACTCAAGAGACATAGTGTCCCATTTGAAGAGGTCATTTATTTGTACGGCATGAAATGAGGTGAAGATTAATAGCTACACTAGATATATCTGAGCAAGAGATTAGTCAAAGCCTTTGTCTGAATACTACAGTGTCAGCAAAAAGGTCAACTGGTACCACATATCCATTTAACATCATTATGTTTACTTCGCACACTGCCCTCAATTTCTGCTTAATTTTGTGCGAATCAGTCTCGCTTTATAGTTCTATAACAGAAAAGGAAAATGATATGAGTTGTTTATAATCTGTGTCACCAGCTTGCTCTAACTTTTGTATGCAGCAGCCTGAGTTCTTGGCGATTTACTCTTTGTATCATTTAAACATCTGTGTGTTGGAGCTTTCCTCATTACTCCTGGTTTAATGTGATATATACCCTTTCAAAAGGCCACACTCCCTCCATCCATCATCTGCAGCCAAGGTTGTTCAACCCATTCTGATTACAGCAGTCAAGCTTTTACTCAGAAGACAGAAAAGTGCAACATTTGACTGATTGGACAATGCAGCTCACAAACATTTACTAAATGTTTGTTATTTCCTGCCACACAGTGAAGTCTGACAAAAATAATCCATCACTCGGGACAGTCGCATTCATTTCTGCATGGCTCATTTGTGCTTTTGATGCTCACACTGCATCAGGATGTAACCCATCATAAAAAAGTTTTAAATGAATAGAGTGCTCTCCAAAACAGGCAGAAGGGTTTTTTTGAAGAACATTTTTCCCGTTACTTTCTTCTCACATGAGCGTGATTATGTGAGTAAATTGGGAGCAGCGCCAAGCAGAAATTGGCACCACACTCTGGTACCCTCCAAGAGAAATTTCAAAGTAATCATAGTCTATCTGTTATAATTACAGCTGTGATATCTGTCTGTGACTTCATAAATGTCTCTTTAGAAATTCATTGCAATGTAGATTTGCAAGGAAAGAGCGAAAAAAATCTATCTTCAGCAGTTCTTGGCTTAATAACTAAGTTTTACATTTTTTTTAAACATCAAAAACATTGAACGGCTTTAAAAAGGAAACAGCCTTAATTTAGCAAAATGGCAAACTAGGTTATTTCTCTGTAGGCGGGATGTCTTTTTTCATGTTTATCTGTTCTTTTTTTATCTATGTCATGATAATATTAATACAAGTCCAATCATAAATTAAATATCTGTGTTTTATACTTAATCTAACTGTCAGGAAAACTGTAACAGAAAAAAGTTTTTGTTTTTTTTAAAAAGCCTTCAAATTGAAAATGTCAAAATGCTGCTCTGCTTCCTGACGCTGATTTGTTTGTCATAAACAGAAAGTAAAAGATAAAGTAAATTAAAGTAATATTGATTTTGTGAAGTTATGGAAAAATATATTAATGTGGGGTGGACAGCAATTGAACAAGAAAAAGCATCCATCCATCCATTTTCTTCCGCTTATCCGGGGCTGGGTCACAGTTGCAGCAGCCTAAGCAGCCTCCTCCAGCTTGTTTTGGGGACCACCAAGGCGTTCCCAGGCCAGCCGAGAGATATAATCTCTTCAGCGTGTCCTGGGTCTGCTCTGGTGCCTCCTCCAGGTAGGACATGCCCAGAACACCTGACCCAGGAGGCGCCCAGGAGGTATCCTTGTCAGATGCCTTGACCATCTCAATTGGCTCCTTTCGATGTGAAGGAGCAGCGGCTCTACTCTGAGCCCTTCCCGGATGGCCATACTTCTCACCCTATCTCTAAGGGAGAGGCCAGCCACCCTTCGGAGGAAGCCCATTTCCGCCGCTGGTATCCGCGATTTCGTTCTTTCGGTCACTATAGGTGAGGGTAGGGACGTAGATCGACTGGTAAATTCATTCAAAAAGTCATGCATGTTGCTGTTGATGTTAACCCCACAACTGCCACTGCTTTTAAAGAAAACAATGAAGGAGCATCCACTGCAGTTTAATCTCTCTGATTAGACAGTTTCCACAATAAAAGAAGAACAACATAACAGCAAAATCAAATCAACAACAGCTAACAAAACAGCTGTCAGGTATTGTTGGATAGATTTTATAGTAACACCTTTTTCAACATTTAGCTTGTTGAGTTGTCAGTGGATTTTATAAGCAGTTCTCTTAAAAAATCCCAACACAAAATGAAAGGTAACTAAGATTATCATCTAAATTTTACAAAATCTGATTGGTAGGTGGAAAGAAATAATAATAATTTTCATGAAGTCCCAGAACATTTAATGTGAGCAGCACCAGCATAGATACTGAAGTTGGTTGAAGTAACTGTTGCCACCCTCGTGTTATATCTTTTGGGCCTTTAAACATCGATACAGATTAGGAATCCCTGAGCTCAGCACTCACTTCTAAGCGCTTCTTTCCTGTATAGTGACCCTGTGTTTTGATCTTCGGCTACCTTAGTCGCATGGAGTTAGGCCACGGGTTCTCTTATCCTGTTTGTTATGACAGCAGGGTAGCAATGGTCAGAGTACAACTTGAAGCCTTGCCTGAAAGTCTGCAAGTAGCAGTGCTTTTATCAAAGTTAGCAGACTTTTTTCTCCCTGTTGGAGATACTGAAATAAAAAACCTTCCACCTGAGCTCAGTGGGTACACAGCATATGTTGCAACAGTACCCTATAGGTTTGAGAGCGTGAACCCGCAGACACACTTTTCTATTGATACTTTGAACAAAAGACCGAGTCAATATATGGTGAATGAGTGCGTATAAGCAAAGTTTTTTATTTGTTGTTCACCCATGTGTGCAGTCAGCTTTTCAGTCATTTCCTGTGCCATGCTTTAGTTTACGAGCCGTGAATGTTGTGTATTGTAGGCTTTGGGCTTTTTATGTCAGAGCACAAGCCTGTGAGGAGCCTCAGAAGTTATTTAGTTTTATCTCTTTGGTTTCTTTGGTGATTAACTTCACATTTGTGAGGCTTTTTCAAAGCAGTAAATAGTGTCTTGGGTCAAAACCACACTGATAAGAAAAACTTTGTGCTATCAGTTAGACTGATATTGGCAGCCGACATTTGTATTTCAGTTTTGGCAGTTGCCATCATGTTGATGAGGGGGAAAAAAAGAAATAGTGGATTACAAATTTTACATACTGCATTTGTATGTGCTTTAGTGACTTGATTGATACATTTCTTTATTCTTACTGCTTTTTACACTTCTATACAAGGTGACCGTGAGTACTTTGAAAGGTGCCTAAAATAAAATGCATGATTATTATCACTTTATGTTTTGTTATGACTTGGTTCTTAATCAAAACAAATATATTGGGTAGCAAAATTAAAATGCATTATAGCAAAACTCCAAGGAGATCTTTTTACACGAAGGATACCATGCGAAGTTCTCTTCTCACAACACAGTGTTCTCAGCCAGTACTTTTTTGCCACATGCTAGACAAACAAAGCACACAAGAGGCTACATTTGATTCACTGAGGCTCACTCTGTTGAGAAAAGTGTGTAAGTGCAACTAACGTAAACAGTACTATGTGTGAAGGACGCTTCATGTGGAAATTTATCATCCTTGAACTTTATGGTAACAGAATAACTTTGTGTGAAGTCAAAGCACTGCCAAATGGAATCCCAGTACAAAGAGCTGTGCCTCGGGCAAATGTTGCACACAAATACTTGGAAAATGCATGCAGGGTGCAAGGTTGGTCTTTATTGATTGAACATCTGTATCCTTTAGTTGGTTGCGTCTCACTCCGCTTCAGTTTATCGTGCTGTCTTTGACATACGGTATCTATTTTTCCTCTCGTGATGTCCTTGCTGTGTTTTCACATGGAAGTCGATGAAGTCTCTGCAGCATATAGGCTGTATGGAGGAGAGAGGTGGTAAGATGGTTCTGCTTTATAGTATTATTCATTTTTCTTTCTTGAATTATTATCGTCTGTCAAGTGCAATCCTACACGAATATGTTCATACATATTCTAGTAAATAACAAGTATTAATGTACAGTAAATGCATCACATAAGCTACACTTGACGTGAAAATAATTTGAAGGAAATGACAGAGAGGAAGAATCTGAAGACGTAACAAAGGCTCAGAGTCTTTTCTTTAGGCTCATCTCACTTTGTTTTCTTTTTCAATATAGAAAACATCCATTATTGTTTCTTTTACTGCCTTGTACCTTGTCCATTTTGATGTATATCTCTGTAATGATAGGGTTATTAAAGAAAACAGCTGGAAGCTGCGTAGTTGGAGCACATTTTTATCCCATGTGGCAGTCGTGGTTTCAGTTGAAAGCAGATTTTTCTCTGGATGTTATTTCTAAAGAAATTCTTGTGAATTCATTCATTCTTTTGTTTCTCACTCTTTCTCTGAGCTGCACCTTAATTCAGGCTGCGTCAGCATGGTCGAGAGGTTTTGAACACTGTCATAGCACACAACATAATAACGTAAATGCAATGCACTACTCTTTCTTTCACTATTTCTCTGTCTTTGCTGTTTCTGTCTCTTCGTGTAATTTATTCAGCTCAGTTTTAGGCAGAAGATCTATCTGTATGATGTCACTGTATCTCTAATATGCAAACGTGGTCAACTCTTTTACCTTAGAAGAAGTGATGCCATAATGACTACTTTAAGCCATGTTTTTCCACTCCTAATTGTTTATTCTATAATGTTGCTGTGACGTTTTGGATCAACTGAAGGCTTTTCAAGGAGTTTTATAGCATGAAGTTTCCATATATCACATTGCTAAGTGTAGCAACAGTTCAAATCAAAGCAATTCAATTTGCCATTATGTAAAAAGGCCAGAATACAGAGAAAATACTAAAGAACCTGTAATAAGTGATTATGACATATTTTAGCTGCATAAATGATTGAAAGTCACGTGAACTTTTCTTTTAAATGAAGATTACTTTTACATGTAGTGTTAATCAACAAAATATAATCTGTCTATACTCTTCTATATGTGCTTTTTTCTTTCTCTTTGCTAAGCTGCTGTCTTCTTCTTTGCTGGTGCATTTCTGCATATCTTGGCACATTATTTTCATCTGTTAATCGGTGTGAACCAGTGAGCACGTCTGCTTCAGAACTACAAGCTGTTTGCTATAAGTCTAAAGTTGCGCAAATCTTGTTTTCATTTGTTTTCAGGTAATCTTATTTTCTCTTATCACTTAGAAACCCTAATCTAGTGGATATTAATAATAATCACTTCTCATTTTCCAGGGAGTTTGGAAGATGGAAGGTGAACAACTTGGCGGTGGAAAGGAGAGATTTTCTGGAGTCTCCGTTACCTCTTACTCCTGAGTTCATCAGGAACATCCGACTCTTGGGCCGCAGGCCCACCACCCAGATGATCACTGACAGCCTGATCAGGAAGTATGGGACTCACTTCCTGTTGTCAGCTACCCTGGGAGGTAACAATTATTAACCATCCTCTATCGATTGTTTTACGATTCACTGTTGTTTCCTTGGGCAGTTCAGGACCACCATGTAGCTGCTGTTTTTAGATTAGATCACACTTTGGAAGAACTGTTGAAACTATGTGTATGTGCACATTTCCATTTTTGCCATGAACTTCAGACAAAATAAGAAATAAAATTGAAGTTGAAGGGTCAAAATGACACACTGGAGCAAAACAGATTTAACAGATGAAATTACAGTTTTTGGTAAGCGTTCTTCTATGAAATCTGTTGCTGGCAGATCTTATCAGCAGTAACTACCTATTTAGATATTCAGCTAGGCAGTTTTGCTCAACTCACAGCTCTGATCCTGATTTTCATATCTCTGACATGCTTTCAGAGCTAAATAATGAATGATGCAAAAAGACTTTGGTCCCAGGTCAGCACCTGCAAATGACTAACAGAAATAAAAGAGCAATGTTGCTACTCCAGCGTAGAACTACTTAGCCCATATATTACAGCTTAGAATAAACAGGGAAATGTGCTTTAAGGAACTAGTTCTCACTCAGGTGATCTGGGGTTAAATAAAGTATGCAATTTGTGGTAAAAGCTTTTAAAATTTGGTTTTCCAGGTGGTCTGTATGGAAAACAGATGGACGGGACATAATAATGCAATACACTCAGAGTAACCGAAAAACACATCACAGTGGAATTATATGCCACTAGCAGCTCAGAAAATTGGTCTCCAGAGATGTATGAATACATGTAAAAGCCTGTGTATCGTGAACCTGCCACTCCCACTCCCAGTCACAGCCACGGTACTTTTGATTTTCTACCGGCTGATGAATGGATAAGCACTAATAGTTCTCTGACTCAAGAGACGAAAAAAAAAAAAAGTCATTTAAGATGCTGGAGAGTCCCGGGCAAGTCTTGAAAAGCACATTTGCTTTTTACAAAACAACACATGTCAATTACTTTAGACGCAACTCCTGGCTTTGAAAAGGTCGCTGTTGTGAGTAGATGCATAAAATGCAACCCTCCCAGCTACCAGAGCTGATGCAGCCCTGCACTCTGGCTCTCAGCCAGGACTGAGTGGTATGAAGAGAGGAGAATGAGGAGTTTGCCTTGGATCTTTGCCAGTGATATGCCTCTGTGGTTCTGAATGGATAGCCTCTGTGTTCGGAAACATATGGACTTAATGAAATTAATAAATAGATTGCAATATTAAGAGCTTGCCCTTCAGCAGCTGAGTAAGAAAGGCAGTGGGCAGAAAATGGCCCTGAAGCATTAGCACTGCATTATGATGAGAAATATGATGTGCAGTGTCTTGGGAACTCTCAGAGCTCCAAGTGTGCTGCATCACAGCTCCTAGACTTATGAAGTCCTGATTGCAGTGATCAGTGCCGTCTGATTCGGGGTGACGTGACTTATCCTAATTATGGTCAAGTGTCTTTATGCTTCAGAGGCGCCTGCTGTCGCTGTGCTCACAACCACCTGGAGTTTGGTGCATGTATCTCTCAGCAGGTTTTAAAGTACCCTATCAATTGAAAGACCATTTGCATCAATGCTAGCTAATAAAGCAATCATGAAAGGATTAGCTGAGGTACAAGATCAGCTCCTAAAGTTTGAATGAAGTAGTTGACCTCAGTGACACTTAATGCATTTAGCTACATATGTGGAAGAGCTTGCACATGATCTTCATCTGTATTTGCAGGCATGCTTGCTTTAGCTTACATGCGCTTGAAGAAAGGCAGCACTGGGTGGATTTTATTCAAACAATCATTTATTCTTGGTGTTTTTGATAATATTTGTCCAGAGTTCTTTACACAGAGGTTATTAGAGGCAACAGAGAGGTTTGGGGAAGGTCTCATTTTGAAGCTCTGCTGCAAAATATTGTGACACTAGAAATAAATGCCTTCGGGAAAAGTTGAATCCTAGAATGCATTTATTTATTTCATGTTCTAAGTGTCTTTTAAAGACCACCTATGTAACATTATGCGGGAAAACATCTATAACATTCTAGTTCTATATGCTTCAAATGCTGCTGACATTTTCCCCTTTTCAAAATTTCAAATAATGTCAACTTTAGGTTGTTTAGTGGTGCTGGTTTAGCTCACCTGGTGGATGTGTGTTCTTTCTGTCTACCGAGCCTGTCCTGTCCTAATGAAGGCTAAAAATCCCTCAAAATACTTTATGGGAAATTTTCTTTTTTCAGTTAATTAAAAAAAATCTATTAACATGCATAATGAGCTTTGGTCAGGTATGACAAAATGCAAGTGAAAAGATCTGAGCTCCACGATAAAGAAAAGCAACTAAAAAAAAAAACCCAAACAAGTAAGGGTCAGAGCTACTGACCCTGACTTTATGTTAAAAAAAAAAATTGAAGGGCCTTAATTTCAATAAGCAATGTGAACTCTCTATTCCCTTTTCTAAAACTCCGAGCACCATTTGAAAACAATTAAATTTGATTATCTTTTAATTGCAGGAGAAGAGGCCTTAACCATATTTGTGGATAAGCGAAAACTGAGTAAGAAAGCAGAGGTGAGCGATTACTCGGGCAACTCTTCCACTGTGACTCTGGAAGCTCTGCACCAGCTGGCTGCCTCCTACTTCATCGACAGGGAGAGCACTCTGCGCAAGCTGCACCACATCCAGATCGCCTCCACTGCAATCAAGGTATCTTTGTGTGCTTGTTATGAGTTATATAGGGACATATTTAACTTTACACATTATTAAAGCTTCTATCTAGTTCAGTTTTTATCCATCAGTCAAATCACAATGACAGTAAACTGACATGGTTATACTATAATCTAAGGCTAGAACACTTGTGCTCTCAGTAGATCACTCTCTCTCCTTCTCAACTTGGAACATTATTTCACTTCTGCTGCATACTTGGAGCTAAATCAGACTCCTCTTATATATAGTGCCTAAAAATGTATTAGAGCCCCACCCAATGTAAGATTTATGCCAAAGCTGCACTAAAATAACACACTTGGTAATTACCAAAATAATATTTCTCGTGTCTGTAATGGTTCATCCATTAGCATGAGTAAGTTCTTTAATCAAAATAATATTTCTGATGCTAAACTACAATTAGTGTTGTTATTCATGAATTTTCAAGTTTTGCAAACAATGAGAAACAATACTAAAGTACATCATCATTTTGTGATAAACCTGTCAAATTACAGTTATTTACTTTCAACAGATAAAAAAAAATCACCAGTTGAATGATTTCATTTTTTATATCAAATTTGGGTATAAAAATATGAATTCAGTTCAGTGAATTGAGTAATTTTTGTGTTAATACTACGACAGACAGACAGACAGACAGACAAGGATTGTTTTCTCATTGCAAACATCAAACTATGTCCAACAAACCTTCCTTTGTATTGCTTCTGCATTACAAGGTTCATTTTCATGAAAACACAGGTAGAAGTGGGTGGGAATACTGTTGCCATTTAGCACTAGAACCCACTGGAACCACCATGGGGGTCATTTTAACCACCTGCCGCAGCAGTGTCAAAACTGGACATAAAAGGAATTTAAGATTCATTTCATGTGATTGAATTATGTTGCAGTTGCTTTAGACTTTCATGAGGAATGGGAAATGCAGAAATTCAAAACTTCTACTTCAACAAACAAGATAATTAACACATACCAGTCTTTTAATTGTTGTAACTGATGAGTGTGTAAAACTTTAAAATGAAAATGGGTTTTTAGCAATGAGTGCTAGCTTTTTACTGAATAGACGGAACATGACACACATCAAGAAAGTAACTAATGCTTTCTAATTGTTTGAAGAAGAACACTAAGAGTTGCACCACTGCCACACACTTTCCCATCCACAGCTTCCAGCTCTTCAGCTTTGCTCCTCATGGCTATGATTCCCACACAAATCAACTACACTGTATGTTTCCACCCTCTGGGAACTATGCTTGGGTCAGCTATAGCTTTGCCCTGAAACTTGACACTGATTCAAAACTCACCAGCAAGACTATCTCTGAATGGCTCAAAAAAAAAAAAAAAAAAAACTAGCCTAATCAAATACCAGAAATAAATCTGAGATGTTTTGACATAAACTTAACCACACTCAACAGCCCTCCAATGCAGCTGAATTAAAACAAACACTTTTTCATAGCTCCGTATTATCTATTAATCAAATCAAGCTCTTTTTGGCTCATAGTTTTAAATTGTGTCTAAACAACTACAGTTGCTAGGCAACAAGACAAGACAATTGTTAACATAGGAAATGATTATACATGATAATACATCTAATATGCGCGATAGCAAAAAGTAGGTTTATTCCTGCAATTCTCAAAAAGATAAACATAAAAACATCTCGTAAATTTTAAAGACCAGTACTAAATGAAAAGCATTAAAAATATATTGCCTAGTTGCATATAACTGTTATTATTCTATAAATGATGAATAAAAGTTTTCCTCTTATGAGCTATCAGAGATCTATAATTTTTAATTTCAACCTTTTAGCTTTTGAAAACTGGTAAAAATGGTTGTGGGTGCAGTACTGTTTCCTTTGTTAACGCTTTCCCTTGTTAAAACACGGCGATAACGCCAATGAAAATAAAGCAGAAGATTATACTTTCTATCCTCCCGCTTGTGATGAGATACGATCTTCAGCTGCAAGCACATCCGAGTCTGGAGGAAGCTCCGTGATGAGCACATATGGTGAGGGAAAGATAAATGAGCCTTGTGAAACACGCCTCACGACAGTTTTCTGCCTCCAGTTGTCACCTTCAGGTAGCATGGGGTTAATAGGGTGACAGAGGGAGGGATGACCCTTCTTTTCTACCTTTTTCATTTCTCGGTACACAGCGGCGGTGGTCCTGTGAAGTGACGCTTTCTTTGCTGTAGCAGAACATGAATCAGATCCCCCCTACTTATATCAAAGCTCTGTCCTCTCGCTACATTGTGTTCAGGGAGGATTGGATATTTCTTTCTGCAGATCAGGCAGGCACATGTGAGGTGGAGAGGCAGAAACTTTTGTCTGTTTCATTTCTTGGGAATCAGGGCTTTTTTCAGTTTTTTTTTTTCTTCTGAAGCTACAGACGCGAAGAGAAGACGAGAGAGTGTTGCTTTCATGCTCCAAAGGCAGTCATCTGGTGTAACTGACAGGTGGGAAGTAGTATGAGGAGACATTCACCTCCAACGCTGGTGGGAAGAGAGTCAAAGGAGCGACAGATTCCTCCACACTTGCGCATCATTTCCACAGGGTGTTGACCCGTACAGTAGCAGAACAGACCTGCATGAATTGAACTTGAGGAATGAATGAGAGGGTTGCAGGTGAGGCAAAGGCCCCCTCCGGCGGTCTCCATGCAAAGAGAAATTTGAAGCTCATTTCGAAGAAAAAGCACTTTGCTGTGGTTTGCCGGGGGGGACGACTTTGGAAATCTGGGCTTTATTCAAGAAGTCACAGTGCAGAGGAGAGTCTGATTGGACCAGCTTGTTTGTACAATGAGTAATGACTGCAGTTGTTAGAGAACAGAGGGGAGCAGTTTTGCTACAATTTGAGAATTTCCTAGACTGAATCAATGGTCAGTTCCCCACCTGACTCACACCATATTTGCCAGCCCATCTAAACACAGTGTGCCGGTCACGAAGTAGAAAACAGCAGGATCGTCTGGTTTTGATATTTCCTTCTTGTGGACAGTCAATTTATTGGGCTTTGTGGCTCACATTTGAGTGCGCCCAGTCTTGTGACTCGATCGATTGGTGGCTGAACTATCACAGAGCAGATAGGCAGCTGCTGTGGTCATTTATGATTTCCTTCAAACTAGTTTTTTCTCACAGGATATGTCTAGCATGAAGATACCAAGGAGAAAAATAATAAATCAGTCATAGACATACTGCACACACAGAGCCACAAATTGACACACTCATAAGGGCAGTTGGAGGCAATTGAGAAGGCTGGTTTTTGTTGTTTTTTAGCCCGCACATTTCTGCTGTCTGCAGCGCAGCGGTCACTTCTCTCTCTCTCTCTCTCTTGTTAGGAAAATTTGCATGTATCTCTATTCCTGTTAGGGAATGGATAAATTTATGAAGAGTAGCTTTAGAAAACAGAATTTCTGAGATAAAGTTTGTAATTTTTTAGGATTTGTCAAAAACTAAACAGGAAGTGAGAATGGACCTGAAATCCATCAGGTTAACAGAAACAGCAACTATGAAACAGAGACATCATTTCATAACAGCCAGTCACTAATGCTAACTTAGTCAGATATTAGCTCAGGTTCATGTCATATGTGTGAGTCAGAGTTTTCACACTTTTATTATAATTATTGCCAATAATTATGTGGTAACTGTCATTTTACATCTTAATCAAAAATAATAATTTGCTTTATTATTTTTCTGCTTTTTTTTTTTAAATAAAACTGACATTTGAAAAATGATGAATAACACCAATAATTATATTTTATGAAAAAGTATGCTTGCGTTTACTAATGGATTAACAATGACAGAAACATACGAAATGATTTTGATTATTACTAATGCCGTTCATTTAGGACAGCTTTGGCACAAACCTTGATCTAAGAAATGTGTTAAGCACTGTGTGTGAGGCGGTCCGTCACCGGTCCACGCTGAGAACACTGAAAATTGGCCAATTCAGTTTCCCGGCTGGTCGATCTCCACCATAAATAGCCCTTAAGTGAGCTAAAAACTGGGAAGTCACAGAGATCGGTTCGATGAAATGACAACACTACAGATTAGATCATGCACGGTTAGTGTTTGTGGCCCATGTCACGGAAAATACATAAAACAAATATCAGGATTTGAAAAGGATACCGCAAAAGCAGCATTTTTTAATGCATCCTGCACAGCCGTGTGCAGCTATGTGGCAGAATGTAAGTAGCTACTAGAGGAATCTGAATGCACATGTATTGTTTCCGTTATATTGTTCTGTTTTTCTGGCACACGCCCAAACTCCCACACTCCCTCACTCCTCCACAGACACCTTGCATAAAAGATAAAAAACAAAAATGGAAGGCCTGTTCCTTTTTTACGTTTGCAGAGACGGTGTCTGCAGCATGCTCACACAACACACACACGCTTATCATTACCTCTCGCGTCTCATGTATCTATTGTAATTGACTTTAGTGGAAGCATTCGTGTACCTGTGGGGTGTCAATTTTCCTCATCTTTAAAAGCGTGTGCCAGCCTGGTCAGCCAGACCACTGCACTAAGGTTATAATTTTAGTTCCTCGCTCCCCCAAAGACGTTTTTGTCAATCACTCCTAAGCTCACACTTCTTGCTGGACGCTTTAAGGCTAAATGAACAGTTTTCTGGGAGGGTTTTGCAGAATGTTTGTGAATACTGCCACTGGACTATAATTTGAGATGGTAAAGAAAATGGCCAGACAAAGACACACATTTTCCACTTTCATCTTCCACATTTGCTTCCATCCCTCATGTAGTCTTGCGCTGAGGTACAGGTGGCCAATAATGTCCTATTAAGTATTTTTAATATACCAGAATGTATCTACAGTGAATAGCAGCTGCTAAGCAAAGCGGAAATTGAATGCTCTGCTCATCACTCAGTGTTTTGCCATATGGCATATCATATGGCATATCAAATAATTCCTTATATGGATTCAATATTCATGGGGTCTGAAAGCCAGCATTGTATCTCATTTCCTCACAGTCATATCGGCATTAAAATCCCTCATAAGGGAAACAAGGGATTTATAATGTGATATAAATATTATAGTCAGAGAATTGCACTCAAATTATCTTCCATTTTCCTTTTCCCATTCACAGAGGATATTTATTCTTCCTTCCGAATCTTTCTTCTGGATTAGGCTTTTGATTAAAGAGCCCTGTACTGAGTTTTCACTTCTCTCCAGCACCGGCCTGATATTAGTTCCCAAGCCCTTCAGCCCTCTGTGATGGCGCTACCGATCGTCTGACCCTTATTGTCTTGCCTCATCCATCTGTCACTTTACACCAACTGTCCTCTGACAAGCCTGACCAGGACAAATCACTGAACAAAATATGGTGTCCCGCAACCACAAAGAGAGAAAAATGAGAAAGTGTTAGGTGCTCCTCACTATGTCATGGAAAGAAAAAAGGAGAGAGCTGAAATAGGATCTTGTCTTGCAAATGAAGTGAAAACAGAGTCTCTGTTGGAGAGGCTTTGTGACAAAGGTCAATCGAAACATCTTCAATCAGTGGCTGGGGTTGGGGAAAAAAAGGAAAAGTCGACTTCTTGCATAGAAATAAGTGCAACAAAGCACTCTTACAGCAATTTAGAGGAATCAAAATGAGCTTAACATCGTTTCCATTCCTTTCACATTCACTAGTGCAATCGATTATGGAGGAACTACTTTATTTAATCAGAGGCGAGACAGCCATTTATGTTGCATAAGGTACATTTTCTGTGACCTACTATGCCCCATTTGTGCCTGAAATGTAGAAGTACCTTTAAGCATATTTTTCTATAAAGAAATCTAACTTAATCATGCACTTGTCCTAAAATGGATGCAGTTGGGAATTTATAAATGAGCCTTTTATTTGTTGTTGCCCAGGTGACAGAGACCCGCACAGGTCCTCTTGGATGCAGTAACTATGACAACCTTGATTCTGTGAGCTCGGTGCTGGTTCAGAGCCCTGAAAATAAAGTCCAGCTGCAAGGTTTGTTGAATTTCTACCACTTTTATTGTGACTGTCATGACATTATATATTTTATCTGAAAAGACAGAAGTATGGGGATTTCTAGATTGCATTAAGTGTGTTACACACTCTGGCAGCAGACTGACTCTCCAAGGTCTCAGTTTGATGACAAAACTAAACCCAGCTTTGTTTTACAGGCTTGCAAGTGATCCTTCCAGACTACTTGAGAGAGAGTTTTGTACAGGCGGCTCTCAGCTACATAGCCTGCAATGGAGAGGGTGAGTTTGTCTGCAAGGACAGTGACTGCTGGTGCAGCTGTGACCCCAAGTTCCCAGAGTGCAACTGCCCCTACATGGACATTCAAGCCATGGAGGAGAGCCTGGAAAGAGTCACCGAGACATGGGGCATGCTGTATAAGGAATTTGAAGAATCAGGTGAGGAGGGCCTCTTGATAAAAATGCATTATTGGAGCCTTTCACGTCGCAATCCTCATTTAAATTCAGGAAAATCAGACAGTTTGAATATAAATCATTTATACGAGTGAAAGTAGGGATGATTTCAGCTGTTTTATCTGCACCATTAAATCTGAGTGAGAATTCTCTATGTATGTCCCTCCCTATTCTATGATTTATAGGTAAACTATTATAGTTGACTGAGCACTGGGGATCCTGGCATCCTGTCTGGATATAGCAAATTAACAACGCAACATGACCAGATTAGAAAAAAAAAAAAATCAACAGCTTTCGGCTCAGGTAGTTTACAATATGTCTGGAGCAGATTAAGCAGCTATAAAACCCATTTATTCTCCGTCCAGCTTTTCATATCACCAGTGAAACAGAGTTTGAATGGAACCTCTAAGCATAATGTTTGGTTATTATTGCTGTGCTCGGTCACCAAGCCTTGGTGATTATTACTCAGATGAAATCAAAATTGATGGGTTTTTTTTTTCTTCCAGTCTTGAGATTTGCCTGAAATATCCCTAAGTGCAATTACTTTCAAACTTTATGTTCTAGTAGCTGGCTGTGAAGCTAGGGCAGGAGCGTGCCCAGAATATAGACACCCACAGGTGTCATAAATGTGTCCTTTAGCAGGGGAAAGTGCCGATTTTTAGCTCGCTGCTTTATCAGCAGAAGCAGAAGTCATAAAGGCTGGCTGTGGCACAGGTGGAAGAGCGGGTTGTCCAATAATTGCAGGTTTGGCAGATTGATCCCCAGCCTCTTCATTTGCTGAAGTGTCCTTCAAAAAGACTGAATGCCAAGAGGAGCACGTTGCATGGCAGCTGAGTATATGAAGCGTAACTGACAGGCATTGTAACGAGCTTTAGAACATGCCTAAATAACTATATAAGTGCAGAACATTTACCATCTAAATCCAACCAAGAATAAAGACTCCTAATTCTGAAACAACAGGTGATAAAAGGATACATTATATATCTATTCTTCTATAACTGCTGGCCTCAGATGATCTTAATTCACATAGTATATGTGCAATTTTGCTGATAACGAGACATTTCTTAACACCAATAAGGCTGTTTACATCATAATTGTTTAATTACAATGCTTTCAGCATCAAATAAAAACTGTTTTTGTCGCAATGCTTTTTCAGATTTTGCTTTCTCAAATTTGAGCCATGATCCACAGAGAGAGAAATATATCTTTCTGCTCCAAAGTGCACCCAATTTTTTTTTGGGCTTTACTGAAAATGATGAAAGGGTGAGAAGTGACTCTGCATAGCACCAGCTGCCAGATGCCGTCCCTATTCAGGTACTCCAAAGTCTACATTTGTAGTCAAAACAGACAAGGCCGCCAAAATGTGTCGACATTAAAAGGCTCCTTGTTTGTTTGCCTCAAACTGCGGAACCAATAGATAAATATCCTACACGAACTAGCCGCTGCAGGAAGTCAATTATGGCAGGAAGCCATAAAGGTTTTCCTTGTTAGCATCCTACACATTATGGACAGAAAACTCACAGTAAGGTCATGCAGAATTTTTTTCATCCAAGCTGTTAATCTGTGTGAAAGTAAAATCCCACAGCTGATACCATACAGTTTTTAGACTTCTCCCACTTAATGGCAACATATCCTTATATTACAGTTTAGGTAAGGCTAACATACAGCCCTGTTTAATACATAGAACCTATATCCATTTAATATAGTCATGATTCTCTAGTAGAAGTCAGTGAATATACTTAGAAGTACTTCCAAAAGTAGCTGTTAGCAAACACGGTTTGCAGCATCTACAAATGCAAGTTTAAAAAAAACAAACAGACAAAACTAGCATAGAAGATAAATATACACACATTCCAGAAATTCTGCTAGCAAGATCTCACTCACAGAGTCTGAAGAAAATTACTGCAGTCTGATCAATACAAGTATGAAATTACTTTTGGAAATCATGGATGTAATTGTGGATGTGTATTCATTACACAAAAGAGGACAGAGGAAACTAACTTTAAGCATATGCTTTAAATTTCAGTATCCATGATGGCATAGGGATGCATTATAAATGGTAACTGGAACGGTACTAGTTTTTTTCTCTTTTAAACATGTTTTGGCCAACAAATTATATATCTCTAAAATAAACAAAACAAAACAAAAAAACAATAAAATGTCAAAGGTAAAGACAATATGCACCATCTCATTTTTTTCCCCATTTTTCACAGTTGTAATAGATGCACGACAGACCGGACCACGTTTCCATGCTCTTCAGCATACTTTTATTCACCAGTTGCTGTTGTCACACACACACACACACACATACACACACACACACACACGCACACACACACACACACACACAGACAGAGCAGCAGGTTTTCAGCTCTCAGCTGAACTCTTCCACAACAACAACAACAACAGTACAGGATCTAGTTCAGCCTTTAAGCCGACGAGGCATGAGTGCGGATGCCACTCAGGTGCGTCCGCCTCCCCTGCAGCGGCACCGCAGACCACACCCCGCCACAACAGTCTTGACACAATTTTTTGAAAAGAAGAGTGTAAATGAAAAGTTACTTTCAAATACATAATGATTTGATCTACTACTGACCATCTTAGTACAATAAAATATAAATCAGATATCTAGCAGTGTAGCAATGAACTTAGTAAAATGTGTTTTAATGGGTGGCTGTAGCTCAGGTGGCAGAGCAGGTCAGCCACTAATCAGAAGGTCGGTGGTTCGATCCCAGGTCGATGGTTTGATCCCATGCCATATATCCTTGGGCAAGATACTAACCCCATGTTTGCCTACTGGTGGTGGTCAGAGGGCCCGTTGGCGCCAGTGTCCGGCAGCCTCGCCTCTGTCAGTGCGCCCCAGGGCAGCTGTGGCTACAATGTAGCTTGCCATCACCAGTGTGTGTGAATGACTGAATGTAGTGTGAAGCACTTTGGGGTCCTTAGGGACTAGAAAAGCACTATACAAATACAGGCCATTTAATGTGACTGGTTTTGTCTTTCGCTTTATCTCTTGATTTGTTTTTGTACGACACTTTGGGCAAACTTAAAAATTAAATGCACTAAAAATTGAATTCAATTCATTTTTAGTTATCTAGCCCTAATTCACAACAACAGTCATCTCAAGGCACTTTATATATTGTAAAAAAAACAAAAAAAAAAACAGCATACAATATTAGTGAGAAAACCCCAACAATCAGACAAACCCCTGTGAACAAGCACTTGAGCAGCACAGTGGGAAGGAAAAACTCCCTTTTAACAGGAAGAAACCTCCTGCAGAACCAGGCTCAGGGAGGGGTGGCCATCTGCTGCATTCGGGTGGGGGGTGAGGACACAGAGAACAAGTGAGGGAGACAGGAGAAAATACAAACGATGGTAGAGCGAAGACACAGTTTAATGACATGCATTAATTGTCAAGGAACCAAACCAGATCTGGACTCGTGAGACCATGACAGTAATGGTGTATAATCACATGGGGATGGAAGAGACGGGAGTGTAGCACAAGCAAGCCTGCAGTCTGAGAGCAAGATGCTCTGTTGGGATGATAATAATGCTCAATGTCTTAAAGATATGATGCGGCCTGATGTTTTCTGAAATAAAATTAAATATTAATTTGCATGTATAAGGTTTAATTTTATTATATTTTCCACATTCTCCTTTTATTTCAGTGTATTGCTTGTAATGTGCAATTTATTTATGTTTTGATTTTGGGAGAAAAGTCTCATGAAGTCTCACGAATACGATACTCTTGGAGTTACAGGGTCACCAAAGGTATTGCAGGATTGTTTCAAAGATCTTTTTAATACATTTTGACTAAAATAACTTAAATACATGGATGGTTTTACTTTTCCCAACAGTGGTGCCTCCTAAATAAATAATTGCACTACATAGGGTACAGTTAACACCTTTATTATGGACTGCTGTGAACACTGGCTAGGTCTTTGATTTTCTGATTTGGCCCATTTCTTTTGTCTGTACACTTGACTAAAATCTTCAATATATACTGAAATAACTTGGTCATGTTTCATGTTGAAGTAGCAGCTTTTGTTGTTCTTTTCATTTTGCTGTCTTTGTCCTTAATAGTTGAGCTGCATGGCTTAAAAAAAAAGGGAGGGGCCTGTCAACCACTAGTGTGGGTCTGTTATCATAACCAAAATATTGTGATCATGTGCTGTCCAACAGTCAATGATTGGTTGTGGATGAAATGAGGATTGAGAGATTTAAATTTTGTGTGTTAAGATAAGCCAGCTTCATAGCGGGCTGACTGCATAATTCAGTCATGACAGTTTTGCTCATTGACCTGAACAAAACTGGTTATTATTTCAGTTATATTTTCATATCCCAGTCCTATTGCCAAGATAAATTCTTAATATTTCTACTTACTTAGTAAGACTGCAATAGTGGTGATGAGTTGTGCCTTTTACCTCTTTCTCCTATGTCTGTTGTTGCAGATGAATTCAAGGCCTTCTATGCAAGGCTGCCCCAAAACTATTTCCTGAACATGTCAACCATACAGCACATGTGGTCCCTGGATAGCCTGTTCCAGTGGCGATATGAGCAGCTGGAGAACAGCATGCGGGTCCTCTCCAGACGTGCTGAGAGAGTCATCTTCAAACTCTTCAGTCTCAGTAAAAGATGTCACAGACAGCCCCAAGTACGCATACCAAGAGAACGGTGAGCACAACCACAGTAACATGCATTCTCATGCTCACCATTATTATGTTCACATTAAATCTCAATAATTCTGCACAGCTTCAAAATGTTCTCATAACACAACTCTATATACTGTGGCCTTTTACATTAAAGCGGTGTCTTTTGGTGCAGTGTTCTTGTTTGAGGTTTTCCTCATAGAGGTTGCACATCACAAGTTTACCCTATACACTCAAAAAAATGAAACGTTGACTTTAATTAAAATTATTTTGTCAACAGGTTCCACGAAATTGAATTATGTTAGTTTAAAGCAAAAATCTTTAGTTCATCTAATTTAAAAAAACTACTTAAGATTAACAAGACATATTTAAGACTAACTAAATCAAGTTATGTTGTATGAACATAGATGATATATTTTCAGGTTAGATAGTTTAGATTAGTTACTTCAACACATTTCTTATTTGTGGCAGTAAAATGTTAAATTTAAGTTAGATTAATTCAAATATTATATTTTCAGCCACCTTGTGCTTTATTAATTAGTTTTACATAAATCTATTTTGTCAACAGGTTCCACACAAATGAATTAAGTACATCCAACTTATTTTTTAAAATTTATTTTATTGCCAACACATTCAGTGAGCATTTGTGTAAACCCAGTCCAAAATAAAACACAACAGCTCATTAGGGTTAGTAATTAACAGTATGTAGACAGATGCAACATCAAGACTTTAAATTAAATGTCTGTATCTACCAGAAATAGAAGAAAAAAAAACGCATTGAAGATCACATAACACATTGATAAGATGACACTTGAGTTATGCACATGTGATGCTAGTAAGGTCTGTGAGTGTTTTTTTCTTTTAGTGTCTAAAATGGATAGCAAAGTTGCTATTTGCAATGATTGCTTAGGGTCAGTCCAGTAACACAATGCCAATGAAGTGCTTTCCTTTAACAATGCAAAGTGAAGTGTCCACC
This sequence comes from Aulonocara stuartgranti, assembly GCF_965226115.1. Taxonomy (NCBI): domain Eukaryota; kingdom Metazoa; phylum Chordata; class Actinopteri; order Cichliformes; family Cichlidae; genus Aulonocara; species Aulonocara stuartgranti. The sequence continues at coordinate 11,674,174 of NC_138953.1, forward strand.
TCAACAGCCACAATTAAAAAAAAAAAAAAAAGTAACAACAACAACAACAACAACAACAATAATAATAATAATAATAATAATAAATAGTCCACTGATATTAGCAATCAAAGAAAATTACATCACCATCCCAAATAAAACTTTAACAAAACATGCCAACATTATGGTCTAACAATAAAACAGCTTGTCAGCGTTCAGTTTTTTTTGCAACAGCACAGCAGTAACCATTTAACACTCGCCACTGTCAACATTTATTTTACCAGTGTTTGGGCAAAAAACTTCAGATGGAAACATTTTAACATGGAAACAATTGTTCGTCTTTAAAAGTCCACAAAATATACATTCATCCTGCATTCCCAACTTGGATGATCTGATATCCTCGTGTTGGTGTTGTTCCCAGACCATCATGAAAATGTTGTTCCAGGTTCAACATTGCAAGTGACCAATCACATTGTTGTGACGTTATTCTATTCCAAGCCATTCGTGCATTTATGAAATTCCAATGTTGCAAGGACAATATCAATTCTGCTTACTGTTTATTAAAGGGTTACGGTTAGGGTTAGGGTCAGTTGATCGGCGGACAGAGGCGGTTTCACGCAGCTTAAGTACAGTTTTTTGTTTTACGCCGGTTTTTCCCGAAGTCGCAAAAGTATGACGTCACAACATTCTGATTGGTCACTTGCAATGTTGATCCTGGAACAACATTTAGTATGATGATCTGGGAACAACACCAACACGAGGATATCAGATCAACCTCCTAACTTACCCTTAATTTTAGTATGTATTGCAATTACCTTTACAATGCACACAATGTAACACAAACTGAATATGAACATATTTCCACCTCATAACAATATGCCTTGAACGCTAATATACACACCACCCATCAACATTTCTGGTGCAGTATCATCTCTCAATTAAATCCTTTAAATCTCAATACTTTTGATTGTCTCTTAGCTTTCAGTCTTGAGGTTAACTGAGATTCAGTGCATATATCCCACCCATTAAGAGTGCACATGCAGAGGCCAGGTCTTCCAGGTCATGCAGGACACACTAGATGGTTATACCCACTGTAGGGTAATTTCCAATAAACCAAGTTCAAAAAAGAAGAGTCTATGGCTGACGCGTGTTCCTGGTTTCCAAAAGAAATGCTTCCAGTTGCATTATGATTTGAAGACTGTTTATTTATTACAAACGGAAGATGTAACAATGAACTCCTTCCTAAAAAGCATGAAAGTTCCAAAAAATAGCAGTTATCCAGAACTAGCTGTGCACACGGTCAGAAAACCGTGAGACTCCTAACCTCTCTGTCCATGCTCCTCCCCTTCCCTCTCACACAGGGTTTCATGCTACTATTGCACTTACATAATTAAAGTGAGAGGTACCCCCTTTTAGGTTCCAATCCCAAAACAGTGACTTAAAATTACTTTATGTAAACACATATATTTTCACATTTATTAATCCTGAAAAGATGACTTATGTAATGAATCTATGAATTATAAAACAAACATGAACTCAATCGTAAATAAAAATATAAAGCAGACGTCTGGCGCTTACACCCACATCGGCTGGAGGAGTGCTGGCATCAGCTCTTTCGATGGTAAAGATAGCAAGGGTAATTTGTTCCAGCTCCCTCTGAACAGCTGAAGCTTAGACACAAAAACATAGAAAAATGGCATCCAGTTTTAAAAAAAGAAAGAAAAAGGGCCAAAGCTACCCTTTAATGACGTAAACACAATATTAGGAACATGCACCCCAGTGCGCCACTATTTTAGACTACAGATTCAACGATAAATATAAATAGTTTGGGTATACAAGAAGATTTCCCAAAACATTTAAACAGGTTCCATGCAAATTACAACAACAACAACATTACAACATGCAACAACATTAGTTATTCAAAATTTGGTTTAATACAGATAAAAAACTAAACTAAAATTACCAACCAATTATTCTTTGAAGAGGATGCTTGGGTCTTCATTCAGGTAAAAAGGTAGTGCCCTGAGGACACACTCCCTCCCCTTTTCAATGGTTTCCTTCTGTAGAGAGTGGCAGAGATACAGGAAGAGAAAACAGATATACTTTAGGATGACAGAAACTCACATTATACGCAAAATGAATGACATATCCACTGCACAGATAGACATGTACACAAGACCAACTAATCATCACATGGACATGAATAGTTAACCTGTTGGGCAGGGTTTCCACCACATTATATATGTCCATAATGGAGGTAAAGACAAACTAATACATCATCTTTTTTGCATTCAAAACATAACATAAAAACATTCACTTCTGGTTTAACCTAAATCAAGGGATCAGATTTTACATATGTTTAGGTAATTTAAATTTTCCAACGTTTTGAGTACCAAACTTTGTCTTGCTTAATATAAATGTAAGTGCACTGTGCAGCTACCATACACTAGCTGTTTAAATTTGAAAATGATCTTATTAGCCATAATATTTTGCTACCAACAGAATAACGCACCTGTGTGGCTGGGGCCAAAGTTTGTCTAATTTTCTTCCCTGCAACGCCTCCTTTTTTCTTGAAGACTTTTATGAGCTGGTCAGTGTATTGGTCAAGTTGTGTAAAAAGCCTTGGAACATGTGCAGCAGTAGTAATCCTCACATATTCTGCTTCCACCTGAAAATATGTCAACAAACACAACATACTGTACTGTAAATATACATACTATATGTACACATATACAAACTAAAACTAATGTAGTAAGACCTCATTAAAGCTATAATTTTAACACAAACATTTACACAAAATGCTAATGGAGCCATTACAGCTTTTATTGTTATTTATCAAGTTCCAAAAAATATTGATCACAGCTGATCTGAAAAGAATTTCATGCCTCAGGCCCTTGAACTGCAACCTTTACCATGGTTCAGATGTGGAGAAGAAATAACAGGGGCATGGGATGGGTCACAAAAGAAAACTTAACTTATAAAACAGTTTTGTTTTTAAAAGTATAACAGTTCACATACCACATACAAGCTCAGCAATACCACATACACCACATCAGTATAGGAGGGAGCAGGTAAAGGCAGGATCTGAGATTTATAAAGAAAAAAAATAATTAATTCCTTAATTTCAAGAAGCAAATTATTGTTTGAATTACAACTAAATAAAATACTACTCAGAAGAAAAGCAAGAGATTGACACTGCCATGTGCTAACTTTCTATAGAAGCAATTATCACCAGGTCTGTCGACCTCCATTGTCTGTCCACTCATATGTCTTGAATAATTTTATTAAAAAAATTAAGTGTGTACTTTCACAAACTGTAATTTATAACTACATTGATATGTATAACTCCGCTAGGAAACATGCTGTATTTACAGACCATTTTTACATAATACAGATTACTGATAGAGCAGAACAATGGTGTCACAGTGGCTTTCGCCCTTGACTTTTTGGATTTTAAATGTCACTTTATGCTATCCTTGCTATCCTATTCGATATTTCCGACTCTCGGATTACAGAAAAGGAATCCCAAGAAAGCAAATGGAAAAATAACCCCTTGAAAGAATAACCCCATGAACCCCTGTAGCTAATCCCTTAATAAAACAAAAAACAATAAAAATGTTTCTTACACAGTCCACAAAATAAGCATGTCCAGGACCCAGTAAAACTAATGTAAAACAAGCGCACGCAAACGATATAACATGTCTTGTAAGACAAACGCAAAATATAACCATGCTGGACATATAGATACTACACAACATAGTCAAAGAAAAAAGTGGTCTTACCTCTCAAAGAAACAGCAGCTTGGCGCCAAAACAGCCCTTTTCAGTTAAATTTGAAGTCTTGCCAGGCACAAGCCGTGAAACCTTCTTGTTCTGCGCGGTTTCATTACAACTGTTTTTGCATTACTGCCACCTTGTGGATATACAAGGTATATCGATCCTAATTGACTTAACTTAAATGTTATGCGATCAAGTAACACATTAGTATTATGTACGTTGAATAATAGACACAATTACGTAGACTTGATTAGAAAAACATATGTTAACTTAACAAAAACATATATTTTAAGTAAAATGAAAATAAATAATTAATATACACTGAACAATCCACCTCATTCATTTTTTTGAGTGTAGACTAATCCAGACACATTGATTAAAGTAAACAAGTTGCCATTGTAGTTCTGGCATTTAGCCTGCGTACCCTTGCAATTACTTTTTGAATAGGGGGAGATTATGGAATAGATTTTTCTGTGGAATCACTCTTGCACCTGCATTTGCTAAGAATTTTTGTACATCTTGTTGCAGTCATTGAAATGTTGTTAAAACAGATCAGGCATTTTTAAATAGCTTTAATTTTTTATCCAAGGTTTTTACAGCTGCATTTCAAAAGAAAGGAGTTCACATAGCATACATTACTGTAGCATTAAGCTCCTAACTCTGAATCCCCCTGCAATGTTTTTGAAACCAGAGTTTCTTGACTTGTTTCATGTCTGAATGTTGAAAATCTTCATAAAAAATGAATAAAAATCCCTAATTTGTCTAAATACAAAGACAGAATTATGAGGTATAAAGCCTTTTGTTAATTAAAACTTAATTAATGAATTGATTAATTAGCAAGTTAAGCTAATTAAGTGACAACATTACACTTACACATCAGTGTTAAATTTGGTTTTAGGCAAATTAAGTAACACATTCCAAGACTTATTAACGCATTTATTATACATAAATGCTTGTGTGGCAATATTTCGTTAAAAATATAACTATCACTACATTTGTTCCAGAATGTTTTCTGATGTGTGACTTCTGTGGTTCAGTTTAACCTACTTGAATTATTGAGTGATGTGCAAAAGGCACCTGCATTTTTTGAAACAATTACAGACACACACACATAGGTGGATAGCTATGACAACCTAGCATCCACCATCTATGTAGAGATGGGCAAGTAAATGTATATTCCTGTATCCACTATTTGCTTTCAGAGTTGTTTGAGAGTTGTCTTATTTTTGGAGGGAAGCACTTTTTTTTAATTACGTAATATTTTAATGTTTTAATTGTCCAGATTTAGTCACCTAGCTCAGAAGAATGCTATAATGTGTGTTGATTTGACTGTCACTAGCTAATATTTGCTGCGGAGATGCTGTTTTTTGTCTCCTTAATATGAGTTACTTTATAGTTGAAGACTTGGAAGGACAAGCACAGTACACACATAATATATATGTACTTTTGTAGCACAAATACCAAAGTCCCTTTATTCCCTTTAGTTTTTTGAAGCTATGAAGATTTCCCACTCACACAACCACATATTCATTCATTTAATAGCATGTTTTTCCAAGCAGTTTGTAAAAATCTAAAAGTTTGTTAAAAAATTAATCCTTTAATTTAAAAAAATAACGCATTGGCAAACCCTAACATCATGCACCTTAACCATTTGCTGCTGAGAGAGGAAGGTTTTTATTTCTATGGCTTGAGTGTGACAGTCACGGGGGACGAGGCACCAAGCGCAGGACACACAGAGGTAGGATAAGATCCAAAATCTAGTCTTCAGTTCAGACAGCTAGTGAAGGCAGGCAAAAGGTCTCTACAGAGAAAAGTAACAGCAAACACAATTTAATACAAAAGGAAAAAGTACACAGGAAAATATAGATCCACCCAGCGAACACCAGAAGGCTAGAGTACAAGTCATAATGAGGCAGTACCAAGCCACTCAACACTTTTCAAAAAATACAGAGGTGTGTGATTGGCTAATTGGAAACAGGTGTGAGAGATATCACAGGGGAGACCAATTAGGGCAGGGCATATAGTCACAGAGGAGGGAAAACTAACACAGGCTGGAAGTTAAACTGATAATGGTGTAAACAGACCAAAAATTACAAAAGGAAACAGGAAGTTACTCAACAGAAACCCAAAATGAGAATAAAAAGGTAATTTGTCAGTAAAACGTACAGATCTGCCCTTGTAAGTGTTTGAGCTTTTTCTTGGAGGAGACAAATCACACACTAGTCTTTTAAGATTGAAAGAAATCCACATTTGTAATGGGTACCTTTTACCTGCCAGAAGAGGCAATTGGAGAAGGTGACGAATCTAGCAATCACTGTCAGTCACACTACGCTCACCTCGATTCAACCGCCACGGTAATGCTGCAGAAATGGCGACATAAATCAACACATAAATCAACTTTCAGATTAATCTATTAGAGTTTGCTCTGTTTAATGTCCAGCCCATGTCTCTGTTGTTCTTTCTTTTCTGTTTCTCAGTGCACCCTCTTCTTAATCAATGTTATTCTCTTCACCACATTGCCAAAACACACATTAATCACTGATCTATGCAGCTGATATTCCCACAAGTTTGCCAGGAAGTGTCATCGCACTCGTCCAGGCACTGTTTATCTACGTTATTATTGGCACATCAACTGTGAAGCCTTCCCTTTCTTTTCTGTCTTCATAGAAATCTCCATACTTAGTAGAAAGAGACTTGGAAAGGGGTGTGCGTCAGCTGGCTTTGGAGAGAAAGGGAAGCTCTTGAAAACCACCCTTAGTCTCTCTTTAACATCCTGTTCGTAGGACTTGCGATAGAAGGGAGATGTGTGATTGATTTTGCTTCCTGCGGGCTAGTTTTCCACTGCGCTGACAATTATGAGCAAATAAGCCAGTGGAAGCAGCAGTCGGCTCAGCTTTTGTTCAGCAGCTAATGATGAGACAGCACAGTACTCTTTGTGCTGAAACTTTGGCCATTATGCATAATGCTCCACATTGCCATTCAAGTGATGCTTTTAGTACTTATGCTTTAATCAGGTTAGAAAATACCTTTCTTATGCATAGATCTCTCCCATATAAAGGTGCTGATTTTTCCTTTTCTATGTACACTTTTGAATGTTTCTCTGGTGGAGTCCTCTCCTCTTTGACTTCTTCCAGAGTGTAATTAAGATTTGACTTGAAAAGTGTTGAATAGCTTTTTAATGACCCTTTCAAGGCATTTGGTAGATTTGACAACTTTGTCTTTAAAATCATAGTGTTTAATGGACATTCATTTGTACAGATAAAAAAAATGGCCCAAGTGCAATTATTGCACTTCATGACTCTGGTGACTTCTTTATGTTCTTCATATTGATTGTTCTTGATGGCTTGGTCTGTTACTGGCTGACTAATAATATACAGTGCCTCTAGCAGAAGATAAATATGATGAAATGTTCTGAAAATAAGTAGCACAGTGCTCCTCTGAGGAGCCTGTACTGCAAATCCAACAATAGAACATTAGCAGTAGAAATAGTATTTCAAGCGCAGTGTTATTATTGTAAAATACCACAGTGATAATAATGATTTGATTCAGTCTTGGGGTACCTGCAGAACCCAGAGGTTTTTTTTGTTTTTTTTATAAATCCGTTTTATGCTACTATTACAATTCACCATTATTTTGTTCTTATGTTTGTTCCCTAAAGACTCAATATATAATTTCCTCCTGCTTTTGTTTTCAGTGCATTTTAAAAAATTTCACTGTACACAACCCAATGTACAGGGATGATCAGTGACATCAGCTAAATCCGCCAAATCCCATGTGTACATCTTGTGCAAATACATACACGGTTTACTGATTTCTTGCTTGCACAAAGTTCTGACCTCAGCTCCATCCAACACCTTTGAGATAAATTGGAACTGAGCCGGTCCTTATCGTCTAAAATCATTATTGAATCTCACTAATGCTCTTATGACTGAAAGGTAGCAAATCCCTGCACCCATGTTCCAAAACCTTCCTTCCTTCCCAGAAGACTAGAAATCTGATTAATGGCAATGGAATCAGAATAATAAGTTCAATTATCACATTTGTATATAATGTGCAAGTCACCATATGTTGCACAGTATTTTACTTGAAGCTTGACTATAATATTTTATGTACTTTATCTATAGAATTAAATGACTCACACAGCTCTGCATTTGCTTGATTGTATTATCAAAGCTCAGTGTTGCTGGCTCCTCGCAGCGCAAAACTCTGTGATTTACAGCAGCGGTTTGGAGAAAGAGTTGTGGGGAGCACAAAGCCTGTACATAATCACAACCGCAGTCTTCTATTGGTGACTGCTTTGCTGTGCTGAAGCTGTCAGAGGTGAAATGCCTTACCCACAGGTAGCGGTTGGTGGAAAGGAAGAGTCCTTTCGGTTCATTTCCCATGACCGCATTTTCCATTAGAGGGTTTTGATATTCAAATCAGTGATTTTCCGAGCTCCGGCTTGCTTGCCACTGTCAAGCACACAATAACAGCAGAGTACAGAGGAAAATACCCTAAATGTAATCCAGCAAACATTTTCAGATTAGCATAAAGTTTCCTTCAATGCATCCTCATCAAAGAAGCCTTTTTTCTACAAGTGAAGCCAGCGGTATAGAGTGAGCATTGCATTCATAAAGCAAAGAGGATAAAAGCCATAAAGTCCTACAGAAGGGAATCAAACTCAAGTGCTCATGGGGGAATTATATGTATGTCTGAGATTAAACTCCCCCTACAACTGCTGTGCACTTCCAATATTTATGTCACTAACTCATCAAAGACAGTTTCTCTTGCTCTCTATTCAGGTTCTCACGCTTTACCTTCCAGAACTGCTTGTACCCGCAGTCTCCGCATGCATAACCTACATCATAAAATATTAAAGTGTAGTAAAGCAAACTAATACGAGCGACTCAGGTACTTCTATAAGTATTTTGTTTAAGTGTTAACATGTCTACATATCTACACATTACCAAAGAAAATATAAAAATATCATTATTTTGTGTGCTTTATACTAGAAAACATAGAACAACAAATCTTTTCAGTATAAAGCACAAAAATATCAAACTATTGGGACATGGAGATTTTATAACTAGCCGAGATATTTATTTTGATTCAGTCAACACAGGTAAAGTTTCACAGTTTTGCTGGCTACTGACCAAATGGCATTATGTAAGAATGCTCAGAATGATAATCTCTCTCTGGAACAATGATGGGTTGTAAACTCACGGGCATGTGATTATTGCCTTATTGGTGAATTTTATGCTTTTAAGAGCTTTTATCTACATGCCAAAAAAGTTAAAAGAGTTAATGGTCGTTATACGCCTACTATAAGTGTTAACCTATTGTTAGATCCAGTAGTGTTTGGTCTAACAGTTCGGGATTCTGTACCCTTCAGTACAAAATACCAGTTCTTAGTGTTGTTTGCTCAGGAATGAATTCATTTTCATATTTGTCTTTTTATGTACCATATTTGTGTTACGAAAATTCTTTGTCATCCTCAGGCTGTCAAACAAGCTGGAACTTTCATATTGACCTTAAGAAACCCTTATGAATTGTTCTGTTTTAGTTTACCATCCCATTGGGGAAAATAATGAAAAGGACTGACAAAGAACCGACAGTCCTTTGGTGACACTGGGACGACTGTGTTGTACTCATTTTAGTCAAACAGTAGTTGGTTCCACTTGATCTAGGTTAGAACAAAGTTAAATCAAAATATTCCACAACTTTCAGCCATCTCTTGTGAACCTTTCTTTTGGCTGATGGAGTTTGATCATTTGTCACTATCGCATAACCTAATTAATGAAAAAAAAAGTCTTTGGACGTTTTGCTTTTCTAAGTAGTAAATACAAAGTCAGTGACAACAAAGTGTCAAAACCTCTTGAAATAAAGATTTCGTAAAAAAATAAACTTTTTGCACAAGTCTTTTGACCTGTAAATGACCTAAATGATCACTAAAATGATGTCAGGTCTTTCTTTCTTTTATTTTTTAACAAGCAAGCTGTCTGCAGACCCAGACAAGTGTCCTGGGCTTAACAAAACACTTCCCTATTAAAATGGCTCATCCTTAAAGCTAGTTCAATAACCAGTCCCTCTTTGCCTTTATCTCTTTGTCTTCTTTTTTTCCCCACCAGGCCTCAGTCCTACTGGCTGAGTCATTTCCAGTCACTCCTATATTGCTCAGAGAACAACCAGCTTGGTGCATTCTCAGAGGAGCTCCACAGCTGCAGCTGCCGATATGAACACAGCTCCTGTCAGCTGCCTCCACCCTGCTCTGTTGGAGAAGGCTTGGCCTGTGCGGCCTGTGCATCAGACAACCAAACCCGCTGTGGGAGCTGCAACCCAGGCTTTGCCCTGACACAAGGGACCTGCAGGCCTATGGTGGCAGACTCTACAGAGAACTATCTGGGGTTCGAGACAGACCTTCAGGATTTGGAGCTGGGCTACCTACTGCAGAGAGCTGACCGCAGGCTTGAGGTAGTTTTCTTTTGGCCTTTGTGTAATCATGTCAGGCTCAGTGAGAGCTGAGCTGTCTTTTCCCAGCAGTAGTCTTGGAAAGACACATGTAAAAAATCTCACCCTCTTGGTGACTGAAACCCTTTAGTTTCACCACTTTTTCTTTTATACCATTTATTGTCCTACCACACAGAAAGTTTGTGGTTTCTTTTTATTTTACTTACTTTTGCTAGAAATGGGAATGAAAAAGTGACCTGGAGGAGTCACTCTAGAACAGGGTCTCAAACTTAAATGAGCTGTGGGCCACTGCTGGCACTGTCATCTCATGTGAGGGCCGCTTTAGCGTTCAAGTAGTACAAAAATCAAACAAGAAAACACCCACAAATATTTCTGAAAATGTAATGTTTTGTTTGTTTTTTAAAACAAGATATTGTATAACAAGTCAAAACTGCAAACATGAACACATTTTTTTCTTCTCACTCTTAACTAACTGAAGCCTTTCATTGAACTACCACATAAACAAATTGGTGCTCTCTTTCTGGCCAGACATGTGGCAGCACTCCTGCTATAATTTTGTTCATATTTAACAAAATATAAATGCAGACATAAGTGTACACATTAGTTTTTGGCTGCTAGTGAAAATTGTTTTCTTTACAAATAACTCTCTGACTGAACTAACACAGCCAATCCCTCAACATGTTTGTACTCTCTGCTTCCTACTCTTGCCATCCTATTAATGTTATATTAAACTTAATTTAACATTGCACTCAACAACAAACACATCCTCCATCCCCGAGAAAAAAAAAGTAACTTCAAGGGCCAAATTGCATTATATTCCCTCATGTCAATATAGGAAGTGGCGTGGGCTGCAGATGGCCCCCGGACCACAAGTTTGAGACCCCTGCTCTAGAAACTACAGTATGATGCCCTTCACGGCCTTCCTTTGTGATGTTGATGTTGTCAAAAAGGATTGCAGACTGACTCTATCCAAAGGCCACGGTATAGTTTTAACCCATCCTTTATGCCCTAATCGGGTTCATTCAGCTCTATTAAATGACAGTGGACAGTGGATTAAATGACAGATTTTGGCATGTGGATGCGTAAAAAACAAACAAACAACATTTTCCAAGATGGTTTCCATAGTGCCAAAAAAAGTCCATGAAGGATCTTACATTTTGGTCTTAAGATACAGTGAAAACAGAGGACAATTTTCCATCTGAGCATGTCACAATTTCTAATATCTTAATATCATGTGTAAACCATAAATACATTGTGCCTTCTTCAATTCAAACCAGGCTCTTTTGCCTTGTAATATGCCTTTTATAAAGTTGCCTAAAAAGGCAGCTCATAGTTTTTAGAATACTCCACACCTTATTTGGCTATCACTTTAAAAGTAATGCACATAAAGTCATGTTGTTCTCCAATAAATATAGAATTTCTCCAGTAGACATGGAGGTGAAGTGAAAGCCTCGCCTCCACAGATTACCAGAACGTATGAGTAACATTAGTACCATCAAAAATCTGTTTTAATCGAATTTTTATTTTTAGCACTGCATCTTATTTTACTGAAAGTATGTATTTACTTTGTCTGACAGGTCCATGCAATCTTCATCAGCAATGACATGCGACTCAACAGCTGGTTTGATCCATCATGGAGGAAGAGGATGCTGCTGACGCTTAAGAGCAACAAGTATAAGACCAACATGGTCCACATGCTGCTGGGAATATCCCTTCAGATCTGCCTTACAAAGAATAGCACCCTGGAGCCTGCCCTTACACTCTATATCAATCCTTTTGGCGGGAGCCACTCAGAGAGCTGGTACATCACTGTCAACGAGAATAATTTTCCAGACTGGCAGGCCACCAAACTGGACCTGCCCTTTGACTGCTACAACTGGACTCTGACATTGGGCAACAAGTGGAAGACATTCTTTGAAACCATCCACATCTACCTTCGTAGCAGGATAAAGACTCAGGATGGACTGAATGACAGCATTTATTATGAGCCTTTAGAAATGGCAGATCCTGCTCGGAACCTGGGCTACATGAAGATAAACAGTATCCAGGTCTTTGGCTACAGCATGCATTTTGACCCGGAGGCAATCCGTGACTTGATTCTGCAACTGGACTACCCATACACTCAAGGGTCCCAGGACACAGCTATGCTCCAGCTCTTGGAAATACGAGACCGGGTCAACCGGCTGTCCCCTCCCGGTCAACAGAGATTGGACCTGTTTGCCTGCCTTCTCCGGCACAGACTCAAACTGACTGCCAGCGAGGTGGTTCGCATCCATGCTTCCTTACAGGCCTTCAGCTCACGTCTGCCCAATTCAGTGGATTACGAGACCACCAAGCTGTGCAGTTAACAGCTGCTTGAAAGGAAATACAGTCTGTAAATGGCTAGAAGGAGAACTCATGGACATAGGATTTGTGCCCATTGTGATACAGATGCTTATATTTGTGCTCATTGTCTATGGATTACCAGACTCTACAATTAATCAGGAGTTGATTGGCTGTGGACAGCTGAAGAATGTACTGTACTGGTTGTTCTGGGTTTTTTTTGTGGCAACTACCTTCAGTGCTATAGTATAATGAATGGGAAGGATCAGTAAGGAAATACACAACTCTCCAGAACAAAAACTCTTTACAAAAGATGTCTACAGTAGAAATTCAGATATCGCTTCATAAAGTTGAACCATCCTGTTTCGAAATGACTCTGCTCATTTATACTGTAAGTACCAATGACAAATGATTTATGTTAAAAATGGTACAGTCTGTTTGTTTGTAATTTTTATATGTTCCTTTGCTTTAGTGACAGTGCACTTTCCATGGAAACCAGAATACAGTGGTGTCAGTCAAGATTTTGTAGATAAATTGATATTAAAACATCACGTTATAACACATTCCAGCTGTCAGAAGAATTCTTGGGTCCCTTTCGTATTAAGGAATTGCATCACAGACTTTTTGTAAGCATGGTTCAAATTTTCGGGGGGTGATCAGGATGACAGTCAAGAGTACAGAGTACCATGTATTTAGGGATTTGTACAACCAGTTTGACCAGACAGTTGTTAGTCTGCACCAAGAACCTTAGTCAGTTAAATTAATCATTACTTTTTTCATAATGCACAACACCAGTTAAATGTTGATTTCTATGATATTACAGACAACAGTCGCCATCCATTTAGGCAAATTGTAAGTAAGCAGGTTAAAAAGTACAGCTAATGACAGGTGCACTAACCAGCGCAACTCTGCAGTACTTGGATTACAAAATTAAGTGTTGTTTAGGCTGTTACTTGATATTAAGGAGAATGGAAGAATACATTACAGCAGGTCCTGTCTGAAGTTCAAATCTTACACTGGGCTTCATAAATGACTTTCTATGTCAGCTTTCCAGATAAGGAAACACAGCATGTCTGTGCCATATCTACAAGCAGGTGGGCTGTCCTTGTGGTCCACTGTACAAACCATTCAGCAGTCTCAGTAGACTTACCTTTGTTCAGGCTGTTTCTCAGGTGAGTGAGACCTCATTAAACAGAGCGGTTAACCCCAAGAACTCGATTACAGTGCATAACGTCGTCCTACACAAGATGTTAATTTGTAAGGACACAAGGTGGTACTAGCACTGGATATGTCAGTAACACTCAGCAAATTAATTTGACATTGTGTGCAATGTTATGCATGGTGCAATGTGCCACACCTGTGATATGTTTATATTAGAATGTTATTTACTCTTTCAAGGGGCTCTTAAATATACTTGTAAAAATGTTCCATTTGTCTCAGATATTCTTTCCTCTTTAAAAATAATTCATGCAGGGCATGCTGTGGGGATAACGTTATGTGAATTAAGGGTAGCCCCCTTAGCACCCACAGCTGTGTATTTGGTATAGCCTGTAAAAATAATTTTATAATTCTTTCACCTATATTGTGACCTATAACCTGTAAAATTCAATTGAAAAACAGATTAAAACCTTGAGAGTGTATCAACATGGAGCAATTTGGATTAGGGCAGTGTTATTTATAAAAACATCCCAAATATCTCAAATTTGGGTCATCTTGGTACAGTCCTCAGGTCACCTCAACCCTGGATTCAGGTCTGTGCAATTGCCAAGTTATTCCAAAACTTGTTCTGGTGGAGCCTTTGGGTTTTTTGGTTAGTTGATGTGCTGATAGGTGAAACATCTCTTTGTCTTAAGTTTTTCAGCAGATTTTGTCTCAGAACTAACTATGACTTGGAACTGTCAGCAAATGTCAGAAAAATCTAACTAATTAAACTAGAACATCTGAAATATATTTGATTTAAATCTGTAACTTTGACTGATTGGTTACATGTCGTAACTAGTGGATTTGAATGGGACTGGTTAATTTTGACAAACACTGACATATCTGCAGTAAGAGGGATATGCAAACATTATTCAACACCATAAAAGATGATTATAAAACTGAATTATACAAGTTATAGGTAAGATGAAAGAAGTTCTGAAAAGTGTGCAGAAGTGTTATGTCCATTGTAGTAGTTTAAAAAGTAATAATGTAAGAACATATACAGAAAATACAATCTACACACAAACAAAAGAGCTGGCCAGTGGCTCACAGGAAACAACATTTATGCATTAAATTATCTGTTACCTCTGAAAAATTCCCTTTGTGTTTGCTTGTTTGCAAATCATATCTAGTGGATGTTATTGCTACAAAGTACATGCATATTATATAAATACAGTATTACACAACAGCAGCTCTTTACTTTTTTGCCAGCGGCTGTGGGTTGAGACGTTGATTCTGATGATGCACTGATTTTGCTATCTGTGAATTAAATGAGAAACTTAATAATCACCTTTGGCATTTCTAGTACACTTAAGTGCCTGCTTACAACTGAGGACACTTTGGTCAGGGACGTTACTTGAACTAAACAACCCATGATCCACCATTAAAGAATAAAGACTCACTCACTTATAATTAAATAAATACATGCAATATATCCATCCATTTTCTCCCACTTATCCAATTCAGAGTCATGGGAAGGGGCTGGAGCCTATCCCAGCTGCCATAGGTCAAGTGGCAGACTGACAACCGGGACTGGTCGCCAGTCTGTTGCAGGGCTAACACTGAAAGATAGATAGCGATTCACACCTAAGGCCAATTTAGAATCAACACTTAATCTAACCCCACTAACTGCGTGTCTTTGGACTGTGAGAGGAAGCTGCAGTACCAGGAGAGAACCCACAAAGACATGGAAAAAAAATGCAAACGCCACATAGACAGGCAAGATGGCGGATTCGAATCCAGGCCCTTCTTGCTAAAACACAACTGAAAATGTAAAAAGAGAGAAAAAAAACTGCAATTTTTCTTTCAGCTGTCAATTAGTAGAGATGCAGGCCCTCAATAATTCCCCCAGAGTGTGCTGCATGGACTTCAGCACCTGTGATTCCCACGGTTTTGGGTTTAAATGTCTAGGAACACTTGTTAAGCCTTCAATTGTGATTAGAACACCCAAGCTACTTGCCAAGGTGGTTTGTAAATGCTAATGTATTTTTGCCAAAATGAAAGTAGTCAATAATAATAATAATAATAATACATTTTATTTATAGACGCCTTTCAGACCCTCAAGGTCACCTTACAGTAGCATGTAAACATACCATAAAAAACATAAGAAAAATGACAGAGCATGAGCAGAGAGTGACAAGAGCATTGACAAGTATGGCGGTACTGTGTGGTGTGAGTGAGGGATGAAGATGGTTAATATTACGGAGATGAAAGTAGGAAGACCGAGTGATATTATTTATATGTGCTGTGAAGGACAGAGTGCTATCGAGAATGACACCAAGAGTCTTAACCTGAGGGGAGGGTGTGACAACAGAGTTATCAATGGATAACGAAAGACTGGTTGGAATTGTAGTCAGTTTTGATCTGGTGCCTATTAAAATGAATTATGTTTTATTGCCACTAAGTTTAAGAAAGTTATGAGTAAACCAGAGCTTGATTTCACTTAAACAGTCAGAAATGGATGTGGGTGGGAGAGTAGCTGTGGGTTTGGAGGAGAGCTGGGTGTCATCTGCGTAGCAGTGAAACTGGATGTTATGCTTCCTAAAAATATTACATAGGGGTAGGAGATAGATGATAAAAAGTAAAGGACCCAGGACAGAGCCTTGGGGTACACCGGAATTAACTGGAGTAGATACTGATCTGTGAGGGAGTAATTGAACAAACTGTGAGCGGCCAGAGAGATGACCATCACCCGGGAACCTTAGCGTGACGCATAGTAGCAGGGCTGAACGGTGACATGTGACTTGAGCACCAGAACACAAGAAAGAAAGTAGAAAGCCAAGAGTGTGCCACACATTTATGTCTGTTTATTTATTTCAAGGTTTTGAAACCACTTCATTTAACAGAAAACTAAAGCTCAGAGACATGAGAAATGCGCTCCACATCTGATTACATCTGCTGCATTTACTAGCATTATAGTATTATTTCAAACAAATAAGTTAAAAGGTGATACATATAGTTACTTTGTTTTTTAGATTGCTTGCTGTCACTTGTCTAGTAGGGTTTTCCAAGACCATGCTGGATGTGTTCCCTTTTATTTTATTTGTGTAGGTAAATCTGCAGAAGTTAAACAGTACATTTTCTCTGAACAATATTTGGTTGGTTTGGAAGAAAATCCCTTATTTACTTTCTCTTTAAACAACAGCGTGTGTTAAAAAAACACAAAACAAGGGGGAACAGTGTGAAATTGAAATGAAGAGGTTCAAGTTGCAGAAAGGAATTGTGTGTTTAGTCACTCGCAATTTTGTGCACGTAGACCTGCTGAGCTGATTTCCTGAAAAACAGGAGTGGTAGATGCAGAGACGCACAATCAACACTGGAACTCACAGGTGAGTCAAGGGCAGAGGGCCACTGCAGTATTTGACTAAAGCCCGAGGGCCAGATATATAAACAATGCATGTGCCTTTCCATGTGCATAAACTGCTATTTACAAGTGTGATAAAAATGTGTCGGCCGCACATATATTTCAGTACACATATACGCTCGTTAACATAAACAGAAGTTAAAACAGAACAAATGATTTATACTGAGACAGTTATTACTGTGATATTATCCCTATTTTCCTGCTTTTCAACCTACAATTTTTTTACCAGGTCGTGTTGTATCAATTCTTATAAGGTGACTAATTATGGGTCTATATTTTATCTGTATTTTCTGCTGAAATGGAAATGATGATCATTTTTTGGCTAAAGGGAAGAGTAGCAATGATGTGCATATGTGTAAAACAATGACTAAGCTTTATAAAGAGTGGATTCGTAGCTTTGTTTAATCATCCAGTGTCAGGTGCCGGGTTTAGGAACATAAATATTTCAGTGTGTTTGGTTTTTCAGAAATATGTCAATCTCTCTCTCGCCTGTAGAAGATAACATCCCATCAGCAATGGATGTGTGAGTTTAACGTTCCAGTCTCTCCTCCTGTCTCTGTGATTGATATGGATGGATGGGTGGATGGATGGGATGTGAGGTACACTATACCTATGCAGCTGGCTACACCAGCTGTGTAGTGGCCTCCCTCCTGCTTTACACATTTAACTGCAAGCTGAAGCCTTTGTCAACACTTTCAGGCCTCTTAAACAAACAGATATGCTTGTGTGTTGGGCTTTGAGCTCTGTCAAATAAGTCTTGAGTGCACAGCGGTGCACTGTTGTCGAACAGATCCAGTGTAGACCCTAACAGAGGATAGCAGATGCTGCTATTGTGATGTTGACATGCTGCTTCCGCTGTGTGGCCGCTTTAGACAAGGTGATGGGACGAAATACCAATTAGCTCAGGCAGCAGACAGCACTTTCTGTTCAACTAAAGTGCATAGCAAAACCATCATTAAAATGGTGCCTGCAAGAAATGCCTGTGTGGGGTTGTGTCAGTGTGTCAGGGCAAAGGGGGAGAAAACAAGAGCTTTACTTTTAACATCAGGGGCCATTTTGTACAGACAGCGCTCAAAAATATTTAAGTACAACCTCAATCTTTTCATGACCTTTAGTGAATTAGAGGTACACTCGTCAAAGTGAAATGTACTCATCATCATCTGCTCTTTTCAGTTCAAAAGAGAATTGCAGAATCCCAGTGCTGCCTGATGAGACAAAGCAAACCACTATGCTGGGTACATTCTGGTCTAAGCAACTAATAGCTGGAATTAAAGGGGTGGCCGCTCTGATGCAAAATTAGAACCTGTCTATTTAAACACCGAATGCAATCTTGCTAGTGAGCAAGTGAACTATCCGGCTGGCAGTTTACTGTTGCTCAATGAGAGACTGTCTCTTTAGAGCATGTGTAAAATGATGGTAGGAGGCTGTCAACACGACAGCAGCAGGTAGCCATTTGTGTTTTAATCAACAAAAGTTCAGTTAAGCTGGGAACACTCTACCGGAAACAGTCTAAGATTTCACACATTTACTACAACATGTTTTTTTCTACATGGTCTTTGCTAGTATTTTCTCCTCTGTGAGAGAGGAGGACAAACTTATAATAAATCACACCTAAAACGACTGTTAGCAATGACCTGATGTTAAAAAACAAAAAGAAAGAAGATTCTATTCAGATCAGTTCATAGATAGATAGATAGATAGATAGATAGATAGATAGATAGATAGATAGTGCCAGCCACCAACAGCCAAGGCAAAATTTTGTGTTATATTTTTGCCACACGCTCAGTGTTGGAGGGCCTTCAGTCTGGGCATCTTTGTTTTTCAATACCAGACATCACAGATGTGGGGGAAGATTTGACTATGAAACAGTGGACACTGCACGCTGAATGACAAGTAGCTAAGTGACCATGCCATTTATTTCTCTCTATTTTGACACTAATTGGGGATTATAATTCGCAAAATTAGTATGAATATGAAACTACCTATTGAGTGCACATATAAATATGCCATAGAAGCGTTTCCCATAAACCTTTCACAACTCCCTTCAACAGTTTTCCAACCAGGAATCTGCATCATTTATATGCGCTGCACACAAAACTAACTGGACCCAGAGGCACTGAACATTAATCCTGGAATAATGCACAAATAGTAAAACTCTTCTGGCTTTTAAAAAACCGAGGCCATAATTTGCAGACACTATATAGTGCATGACCTCATTTGGTTCAGTCAACCGTCACCTGTCAGGTTAATAGTAAATGCTGAACTACACCTGCTTCTGAAAAAATGCGTACATGCAGACAGTGAGCATGAAAAAAAACTACAGAGTTAAGAAAGTCAAATATCACTTGATGTGTGATGAAAGCATGCTGTAAATTTAATGTTACATTAGCTATGAGTTTAAACTTTAATTGTAGGCAGCCAAGCTTCACTGTGTAGGTTGTGTTTCACACATGAGTGGACTCGGGCTTTTTACTTTTCCTCACATTAATTAATTACTAATGTCTCCCGTTTAGGTGGGATTAAATAATGCTAAAGAGATAAATAAACATATGGGCTTTACGTTTAGCTGCTGATTAAATCCTGTTATGCGTCTGTAGTCTAGGTCAAAGATCCTGCCTGCATTATTAATCTCAGGTGCAAGATGTCATCTCTGATCTGTTCAAATGTACGTGCGTCAGTGACACCGCACACCAAAGGGAAGTCAAGCACCTGTGAAGGTTAACAGTCATCACCTCAATTTGTCTGCTCCTCCCATCAACTCCAACTCGTGTCAAAAGCTACGGTGGATGAGGACTACATGGATGAGTAGCGTTTGATGAGATGTGAGTGGTGGAATGTATTACCAAATGTCAGCATGTCTTTTCCTGGATACAGCCGTGTCAATTACACACAGGAAATGAGCGCTTACCACTGCACGGAATATGCAGCTCGGAAAGATTGAAAGACATCACCTCTGGTTATGACATAGTTTCAACTTTGAGGTCGTTGAATGTCCAAAAACCGACTCAACTGAGTAGGCAATCCTGAAGTTGTTAAATAGGTTGTAACCCAGTGTACAGGAGGGAAAGGCATTACAACATTTCCCCCATCTTCACCAAACTAAAGAAAAAGAAATACATAAAATAGCAACAAGATATTCACACAGCCTGAGTAATTAGGGATTTGGAGGGTGATTTTCAAAGAAAAATGGAAATGGAGGAGTGAAAATAATTCTGCCCTACGGTACATATTCCTCCTCCAGCAAAATGAAAAGATCCCAAGGTAGTACGCCCATAATTATGATGTTTAACAGCACTCTGCTCATTGTGCAATTACTACACTCGGTTCTAAAAACTCATCCAGCAGAGGCAGCTATAGCCATAATTCATTACCTCAAGCTTGTAAATAGCTCTCTCTCTCTCTTTTTTTTCATTCCACAGATGACTCTAACCTCCCATGTGACAGTGTGAGTGGGTGGCAAGAAGAGCGCTTTGATTAGAGAAGCTTTGACCTTTAGTAATCTGTCAGTCAGAGGCATCAGAGGCTAGAAAAGCGTGTCTAATTCACTGTAAAGCGTCTTGATTAAAGCCTCCATCTGAAGTTTCCTGAAGATGTTTGCTTCACCTTTATTTATGCATTCATTTTCTGTTTTGAATTTGAAGAGAAATTTGCCCAAAGGCAGAACAGTTATGCAGATGATGACCTTGGACATTTAAAATAAACCTTTAAAAAAATAAATCACTCAAAACAAGAAACCAGACAAGACGGGTAAGGTAATTTGTACAGGCTTTCAGTTGACTAAAAGCAATTGCAAACACATTTTGAGCATACTGAATGGATAAAAGAGAACTTTTTTTCTTACCATATGTGTTGCTGTACTTCTCTGGACACCTGACAGATCTCTGCTATCTATCCTCAGAGGTCTGGTGGGTCAATATCCCTGTGCAATGTCTGATTTGTATTTCCTTGCCTAAACCACTTAGAGTAGTGATTTATAAGGAGTGGTTTTATTTTAAAATCAATTTTTGACAGAATGAACCCCAGAGCAAATATTTGAGAACTGGAGCGATGAGAACTTTATTAGAGACACGGTGCTCTTATTGAGCTACATCTGAGGTGTCTGAGTTGATTTTCACAAAGATGTGAGAAAATCTCATTACTATAGATAAAAGTTTTTAGTATATTTCAGTAGTTTTTCTACAAAATCTACTTCTACAAAATTGCTTGATTCTGGCTATAAACTGAAGTGGTTATTTGTGAGGTGAATTTTAGGTATGAAGTCAGGACTACACTAAATCTCAGATTCTATCAACGTGATGAGCAAACATTGTTAAATAATTTTTCTAGGCTGAAAAATGAAAAATCAGAACTCTAAAAAGTTCTGATCAACATCATTATTTTTGTGTTTTTGCTACTATTAAAATAAACTCTAGCAGCAGTGGCACAATAAAATTAACTACAAGGGAAGATCATGGTCTCGGTTAAGGGTACCTTGTTGAGTTTTGTTGTAAACAAACCAAATTTATGCTAGCATTCAGGGTTCTTTGGTAAACATCCTTGAGCTTTAACAAACACATTGAATAGATTTCCATCTATTCATCTAAAGGTTTTTACAAAAACACAGTTAAGCCTTGTTACGTCTGGTTCAGTTTGGGTAAGAAGGAAAAACAGCCGAGTCCGTGTAGGTGTCAAAAATAGTGATTTTATTTACACACTTCTGTGTAGAAGTGCGGGGAAAACAGTCTTGCATCAACAATCTCCGCCGGGCGGAGGCTTTTCATCCTTATAATACCGTGATGACGTCACACAGTCAGACCTTACTGGAAATGATAACAGTTTGGGCCTGTTCAGAGAGTTTACCTAATATGGACATCAACTGCTAGTTTTTAGAGAAAAACAAGTGTGTATTACATTCGTGCCTTTTGTGAAAGTATATCTATCAGAAAACTGTCCTCAGACGACCCTCCTATTCTTACTAAGTGTGTGTGTACACATGCATGTGTTATATAAGAGCGTGCATGTACTTTAAAGGCCTGTGTACGTGCAGAACTGAACATAGAACTAAGGCAGGGTCCAGCAGGACCCACAGGCTTCTGAGTGGTTACAGAACTGTGAAACAGCTTTAAGCAAATAACATGAATAGTACAGAACAACAATAGACTGATTAAAGTACTGATAATCTGTGTAGATTAATGTTAACATAGATGTGGTTCAAAGATTATTCTGTCAACTGGTTCAACAATGGTAAATGATTAATGATTGATACTTCTGATTATAACTGTGATCATAAGAATACAAAATAAAATATCTCCTGGTCACAGCCTTTTTTGTTTGCATGCTTGTTTACTCCAAAGAGCAACCTCTGGTTAATGTGAAACACAGTTCCTCTAATGGCCACTTGAGGCTGACTTCAAAATCAAGTCAGGCCCCACTGGCGTTTTACATGCCCATTCAAGTTTCAAATCCCAACTTCTGACTTATTCAGGGGTGCACATTATATTCCAGAAAAAGTGATAGGAATATTGCTTAATACTTATAGACAGAGCTCTCCGTATGACTTAATGAGTCAATAGTGGAAGTATAGATTAAAGGTTTACAGTTTTACTGCTGCTTACTTTTGGTATGTTGGACTTTCCGAGCGGAAAATCCGACTTGAGGGAGCGGTCCCTAAAAAAAATCTGATAGGGAACTTGAAATTTCCGACTCCCACTGTATTTACAAACCCACCATAAGATGGCTAACTACAGAGGTGCAAAAACCAGTTTGTTTCCTCCCTTCATAACAACTACATGATGGCTGTGGGAAATGCAAATACCCATTCTGGAGTTATACTAGAATGAATTTAAGTTATTGTGTTGTGTGGTAGTGACCATCCAAGAAATAGTTTCAGCTTTTGAGAGTGAATGTCATGTACTGAGCTGGTTATACAGTACTAATATATGTATGTGTCCACAGTTAGATCCGTACGTTTTTTTCCTTGAGTTTTACTGTACACCAGTTTTGTTCTGTACACCAGCACAGATGATTTAAAATATTTTTTATACACCCATTATTAAGACAAAACCTATAGATGGGAAGTTGTGACACTATAGTTTTATTAATGATTAAGACATGCATATTGTAATATAATGTTCCCTTTCTCATCTACAAATTCAAATAAACCTTTAAAAAGTAAAAAGTTGTGCAACTAATTGACGTATTATCCCCCCCCCCCCCCCTTTTTTTTTAATCCCTGCTAGAGCAGATCACCTGAATAGAGAATCCTATGGTATGTGATTTATCATTTGAGAGACTCAGAATCAACAAACATATTTGTACACTTCTGTCTAACACCTTTTCCAGAAAAATCTACTTGTTCAAATCAATATCCCTTCCATTGTATTTTTGCAGACTTTAAATCTCAATGTCAGTGTGGATGTGCATTTACTGTAGCATAGTGTAAGACTTCAGCTTCTGTAAAGACCAAACTTTTCCTCCCTGGAGATCCGACACTGGAATGAAACAGAGAACAGGAGGAGAAGGCAAAAGGTAACTGTCGCCCGCCAATAAATCAATACGCTGCTTTATTACTTCAGAGAACAAAAGGCTCTGCACTGAGATCGATTGCACCTCTGAGGAGCCTCCGATAAGAAAAAATAAATAAATAAATAAAACTCTCCTGGCATTTGGCTGCTCCGTCCCTACGACCAGATCAGCATCAATTTATTACTGATGTGATGGTTTCCGCCTGATGTGTTTTTGTATAAGCACAAATCAATCCCGAGTTTATTAGCCACTATGATGCATTGTAAAATGACATTACTCAGGGTGCTAGATGAATGCCATTCATTAGGAGGTGAGGCTGCATCGACCGTGGATGTGCAGAGAATGAGAGCGAGTGAGTGAAAGACATAGGCAAGTGGAAGAAAACACTTCTGGAGTTTGGGCTGAATTTATCTGTACTGGGGATGAAATAAGTGTTAAGCTAGATTACAAGGCGTAGAAGAGGACAATATTAGTTTGAAGATTAACCCCTTAACTGGTATTTGATCAGTTTTTTAGACTTTTACATTATCATTGCAATTCTCCCCTAATTATATGCAAATTAATTAAAAAAAATACTCCAGTTTCGAAAATCAGAATTTTTCATGATTCAGGCTTTTAAGTTTAACATTTAAGCTGGACAGAAGAAAATCAATGTAGTGTAACATACCGGTATATGTTTCAAAGAAAGATTGTCATAACGCATTCTGCAGGGTTTATGCAGCAGGAGGGAAATAACTTATTTATGACTATTCATGTAGGCTTATTAAAAGTCAATCAGGTGCTTTCATTTTAGAATTTGAGCCTTTGAGCAGTACTACTTTACTACACTGGGTTATGTAAAAAAGCTACATTCAAAATTTCACTAAAAAGTGTTTAATCCAATATGTAATTCATGTATATGATTAAAATACTGTACTTAGGGATCACGCGTAAAAGCACTGGGCGGCACAACACACGATATGAGAAGAACGACTTGGCTGGTTATTGGAATCATTAACAGCAGTCCAAGAAGACGGAGCTCAAGGAGTCAGACACAGCTGTAGGAATGGCCTATTCAAAATGTTATGGCATTATATGCACCCTACACAGTATATATTGTACTACAGCACTATTTCTGACACATTAATAATAAATTGAATTGGCATAGTCACACTGCAAACAAGGCAGAAACAGTCCACAACTGCAAAAAAATGCTGTTAATTATTCAGCTCGGCTCAAAATCAATTATTTATTTATTTATTTATTTTTTGGTCCAGTATATTAACACATTTCTTTTCCCAAAGTAAGCTGGATACTGTGTGTACTCGAGAAATCACCAGAATGATGTGTCCTTGTCACATCACACAGAGTGGAGAAAACAGCATGAAATCGTCAGCATGGAGGATGAGAGACAGGGCCGGACGTTGCTTCTACTTTTATTATGGAAATATTCTTTCAAACGTCACACGCAGCACCACAGCAACTGTGCAGATGCACCCAACAGAACACAAATGTACTATGCTTGAATAGAAATGCTGCTCGCACGGCACCAAAAGCACATTGTGAACTCATTTTAGGGTGTTATCATAATTGTCAGATTGTTGCAGCATATGTTGCATAGTGCTGCTTGTAAGGACCACTGGTTTTAGTGCTGTATTCATACAGGCTTTATCATAATCTCTATTTTTTGCACAGTAAGCTAATATTAGGCATGTGGTGGCTGCAACGCCCGTGCAGAATGCAGCCACATGTTTCGCAGGATTATACGTCTGCGTATACAAACAAATATACGTTTGCTTGTTTCTCCGCATCTGTTGAGATGAAGGGGAATCAACAGAGCACGCATCTGATTAGGCTTGATGAACCCTGTTGGATTGAAGAGAAAGTGGAACACCAGTCCCCAGAGTCTGCATGGCATCGAATGCAAAAAAATAAAATAAAACAACAGAGATGAGACGGAAAGCCGAAGATAAAAAGAGACAAAAAGAAGGACTGCTCTCACCAATACCCTAATACGCTCCCATAAATTCCAGCAACTTGTTTGTGTTTGTTTTCACTGCTGTTCATTATTCCAGGTGATCAGACTTCAGAATGAACACGCGTATCGTTCTGGTCAGCAAAGCGCACATTTACAGATGAGATGAAAGAAACACTGCGGGACACACAAGAATGCGATCGGCTTTAATGGGATAATTGGATGTGAAACTGTCATTCCACCTGGTGAGGGACTGCTTGTGTGAGGCAAGCGGCTAGACGGCAACAAAAAACCAACCTAATCAGCCAGGCCCACTGAGAGCCATTTTATGCTGCAACATCAATTACAAAAGAATTGCTTTAGGGATACTCTGTCCAGGCTTTCCAATGCATCACTTATTAGACAATCCTTTGCTCTGACATGTACTCATCAGAGGATTGAGGCACCAGTGCTAGACAAGGTCATTTATGAATTATTTGGATTTGTGTCACTGTTTTTTCTTGTGTATGTGTGGTTTGTTTTTTACAAATAGACTGCTCCACAGTCAATGTCTGAGTCTGTCTGTGTGTAAAGGGACCAGGGTGTGTAATCAGTACTATTTCTTCCCTGGATAACTGAGACACTGTAGTCTGACAGTTAAAATATTTCTTACTTATTTCTTTAACGTTAGACTGGCCCTTATAATTATGTCTAATTGGGGTCATTTAAATTGGGATTCATTTTGTAGTTTTTCCTGGAGGTACTGCAAATGGATAGAAGTACCATAAGAGAAAATCAGCTGTGAAGAAAGCTTTGGTGAAAATGAAAAGGGTTTTTTTGTGATACCTCTACATTAGCTATAGCTCCTACAGAGTGCTTCACTGCCATTGATAATTGGATGTCTTTAAATTTCTTCCATCTCAATCCAGGCAAAAAGGGGGTTCATGTCTTCAGGTCCCATTAACTTCTCTAAGGAGGTCAGTCATTACACAGGCAACTCTTCCTTCTCCTCCCCAAAGTCAAAACACCTGCTAAGAATCTTGGCATTATTTCTCACCAACATTTACATTTTGAAACTCGCATCCCTAAAGCTCATCCATCGCAAAACTTTTATTGGCTCCCGATAACTTTAACTTTCTCCAGTCTTGATTGTTGTAGCTCACTTTTCACATCTATCTCCCAGTCCTCCATAGTCTGTCTTCAGATGGTTAAGAATGTAGCAGCTAGGCTGTTCACACATCGCCCTTATTCCTGATGCCCTTCACTGGCTTTCAATGAAATTCAAAATACATTAAAAAAAAAGATTAATGGCATATAAAGCCCTCTATGGCTGGCCTTCTGTATATATGGCAGACCTGCTCAGACCTGATTTCAGCAGTTGGAGTCTCTGATCACCTGACTGGTGTGGTCCATGTGGTTATTTTGAAACAACTGCTGAGTTTTTTTTTTTCTTTAATTTTTTTGACTTCTTGTATACAGAAGTGTGCATGCAGGAATGAATGTAAAACTGTATGTATGTGTTTATATATTTTGACATGTACACTTATCTTTAACGTGTGGTTTTATGCAAACTGTAACAGTGTGTTTGGAACATGTTATACAAATAAAGTTATCGTTCATGAAAAAGGTGCTTTTTATATGGAATGGCCCAATGTGGGTAGTCAGTTGATACATTATATTGAAAAAGTCATGAAAGTTGTAAGACAATTATTTGTCCAGTGGATTGTTAGCATGGGTCGGGGTCCCATTAATTGTGGAGTACTTCAGAAGTGCTCACTTTGAGATGAGAAGTTCAGAGAATGGAGGACAAAGGAGCTTGGAAAGAAAACGACTGGACATCTTTAAGTTTCGTGAAGATCTTTCAGTTCTCATCCAAGAGGCTTTGTCAGTTCCAAGTATGATAATTTACCTAATTAAGAATTTTCAGGTGTTACCCACATGCTAGCATTCATGCTTTCTTGTGTATAAAAATCACTACTGTGATAGCTACTGTATCTAGGAAACAATTGGTATTATGATTCTTATAGAGATGCTGCTTTGCTTATGAACTATGACGGCTAATGCTGTATGTGATTACAACATTAGAAGAGTTATCTCTCCTATGCTCTTCATTTGGCACTGATTTAATTGAAGACCTACAAAAATCAGTAGCATAAGTTCCAAGAATAAATAAGATGACTGTATCATTGCATTAGGTTTTGTTTTCCTTGCATCATAAATCTAATGAAGTAAAATAATATCAGCCACTATTTTTGTTTTAGTGAGTGTATTATATCTCTCAGTTGCTGTATATTTGACATGTAAATGGCCTGTATTTGTATAGTGCTTTACTTAGTCCCTAAGGACCCCAAAGCGCTTTACACAGGTAAGGTTTTGTTTATTACTTCACAACATAATGTAAATAAAAAACGGGTAATTCAATCACTTCACACTCAAAAAAGGAGCTCATCATCTTTAAGAATAATGATTCAAGAAAAGGCGCGTTCAAGAAACTGCGTGACTTGTGTTCGTTAAAAAAGAAAAGAAGCTTCCATTACACACAGACACACACACAGACACACACACACTCCAAATCAAATTCTGAGCAGCCTGAAGTGCTGGGAAATGATCATTAGGAGCCTCAGTGGCACTTGAGACGTTGCAGTTGACGTGCGGAGGATGCTGCTCCCCGCAACCTCATGGTGATATGCGTCAGCAATCAGAGGGAGAAGATGTGTACCAAACAGCCGGGATAATTAAGGTTGAGCCAACAAACATAATCAACGCCGAATCAGGCTGCATTGTGGCAAGCTACGTTGCCTGAAGAAGCCCATGTTAATTTTCTGCTTCTACATAAAGTGGCTGCTGGTGAGAACATAAGATATCTCTGTTTGAATAGGCATTTATTACCAGAGAAAAAAACAAGTTTAAAGGTTTTACCATGAAATTTACTAAATGAAGCAATTTTCTTATTGCATACCTGGTGCTGTGTATGTTGTGGCGTTTGCATGTTCTCTTTGTTCCTGTGTCAGTTACTACCATCTAAAGACATCCACGTAAGGTTAACTGGTGATTCTAATGTTTGTATGTGTTTGCCAAATCACAAGTTGGTTTCTGTTGTGACATTACACTTACTGTAATGCAAGGAGACCATTTCCTACTTTACAGAAGTTTACTTTTACTATAAATCGTCTGATTAGCAGTTGTTACACCTACAGCGACTGTCACTGGGTCTGTTACAAGCCTGTGTGGGCAGCCAAGGTTGTATGCCTGCATATGGCCCACAGCGGTTTTTGCCTTTTTGAGTGAATGTTTTATTGTGGGCTACTTTAACCCCATAGTAATTTTAACAATTTTCTGTGGGCAAGTTATATTGAGTTTACCAAATGAAGTTAACAGGCTTGGCGGAAAAAAAAAGTAAACTTTTTGTTTAGTTGTTACTGAAGTTTACATCAGCACAGAGTACTCTGTAGTTAAAGCAAAGAACAAATACTGGTGATCTTAAATTTCTAAATTAAATGAAATTAAAAAGACTTTACATGTCTGTGATAATACTTAGATAAATTATTATTTATAGATAAATAATCAGTGGTAGCTGAAGCCTCTAGTTTGTCCAGAGAAATGTGCACTATAACTATACCAGCTTTCCTCACTTAAGAAAATGAGTTAAGTGGCTGTTAATTTTTAGAAGTTCACTGATTTTTTTTGAAGTGATGTTAAAAGAATAAACACGAAAGAAAGCAATGACATCATTCTATCAGTAGGAGAAAGCAATGCACTAAACCATGCCTAGGCTGCCAAAGAGAGGAAGAACAACAGCCACTTGTGTGTGAACATGAACGTTTCAACTATTTGTGCTCTGCTTTTTTTATGGCTGAACATTGTTATGCAGTCAGTGTAGCATACTGGTTAAAGATCATCAGACTGCTTGGATTTTAGACACTTTTTAGAGACTCGTTTTCTCTTTTGAAGAATAAGAAGGTCGGTACCATATAATATAAATATAAACTATTACTCCTGTAAGACCTAAATTGCTATTTTGAAGTAATGTTTGAAATTAACTGTTTTGTCAGAAGCCCATTAATGTTGATGCCTATGGATTTTCCCTACAACAGATAGTAACTGTTGGCTGTCCTGTCAAATATGGTGGTGTTTTTATTGTTTTTGAGAGTTTGTTTGTGTTATTTTGAAGATAAGATAAGATAAGATAAAATAAAATAAGACTTTATTGATCCCACGACGGGGAAATTTTTGCGTTGCCTCAGCTCAGGTACAGATATTAGAAGGAAAATACAAATAAAATACAAACAAAAAAATAATAATAAGTAAGATAATACACTATATACAAGGTTTCACAATTTTCTCTTTTTTCATTGTTCTTGATTGTCAGAACAGAAAGAAGAATTCTGGAGTAAGTTGGATGAAGTGTTAGAGAGTGTCCTTAGGAGCTTCCTGGAAAGTGGTTATTGGAGCAGATTTCAGTGCACAGTGGGTGAAGGGAAGAGAGGTGATGAGGAAGTGCTGGCCAGGTAAGGTCTCAAGGAGAGAATTGTATAAGGACAGATGGTAATGGGCATATTAGAAAAGGGATGATGAATATGGAATTGGCACGCTGGAGGAAAAGAGGATGCAGCGAAGGAGGACATGTGGTTTGCTGTGACAGAGAAGGATGCTAGGGATAGGATGAGATGAAGGCAGACTATGCACTGTGGCGACTCCTAAAGACAGTCTTTTTTTGTTGTTCAGTACTACTTTGTACTGCAAGGCCTCCTATCCAGCAAGGCCACAGAGGGCTCAAGTTAGCAGGCCTGCCACATCAGATGGTGGTCCCAACGCTCACAGGTGGCTTCCTATTTGGGACCCACAGTGCATTGCTCCACTAGGCTCCCAAATGGGCTCCACAATGAAGGGCCGAGGGGCTTTACCTTATTTATAATCAAGTTTACAACAAATTTTAATTTTATTAATTAATCCTAAATTACCATATTAATGCTACTTGTAACTCATTTTTGTTAAAAAAGTACTACTTTAGTTATTATAATTACTTACTGTAGAAAGTAATTCATTACATTACTTTTTACATTTTGGTCTTAGCTACATTGTCAGTTAATTACTAGATATTACTTTCTTAATGAGTACAAACAAAAGGCTTTCTTTTTAAATTATAACACAAGACTGACAACAAAGTTGAAAACCATCTGTAGCAAGTCTCCCAGTATAGCCCAGGCTCACCAAACAGGAACCAGTCGTGATAAAGCGATGTGAATATCTGAAACAAATACACTGATCTCATTATTTCAAACTTTGGCAATGTTTAGTTTGAGCATTCAACACTATAACTAATATAAACACAGATTCACATTAGTTTATAGAATTCTGATGTTCAGACTCTTCTTTGTGCACTTTGCCTCACTGTTATTTGAGTGAGATTATTCTTGTTCCCTATTTCAGTTTACTTCTAGCATGAATTCAAAGGTTAGATCCTTTTGTATCATTCTGTTTTTGTTTTGCTTTATTTCCCGCACTTCTGTTTCTTTTTCTGCCCTTTCTGTTGTCTTGGGTTTATCTGTTCCTTTTCATCGCTCTAACTGATGTTTGTATTTTGTTTGCCCTTTTGTCATCTAATCTTGCCCCTGTTCTTCAAGCTTTACTTTTTGTTTTAATCATTTTTTCCTCACTATTTATTTTTTTACTATAACTTAAAATATAACATACTTACTATCACTGCATCCTTCAGTCTTGTGTTGGGTTGTCAGCTGTTGGGTTCATGCATAAACGTCCCCTGAATTTTGACACCCACACATGGATGTAATTTTCATCAGTATGTGACATCAGGGAAAGGACTTTAAAAAGCCTAGCATTTGAATTTTTATTAAAATGTGGTTAGGACAGCAGCAGCAAACTCCCCCCCCCCCTGCTTTCACTTGAAATGAATCAAACTGTAAATTAGGTACAAACACATTTGCATTGTGAGTTCACACAAGGACATTTCTCCAACTCCTACTGTTTCTTTTAGCTTTAATGACTTTTTTTTCCTCTAATAGAGGCATGAAATTCTCCAAAATAATGACGAGACAGGGAAGCTGTGGCTTTAATTAAGGAATGCTATCATTGTGATCATTTTTATTCATAAACACGAGTTAAAAGCGGCAAAAAATGCTGTGGAGAGAGGGATATATTATTGATTGAAGGGAAAGATTAGAAATTAATGACCCATATGTCCCAGATTGAATAATCAATTTCAATTAATATCAATTTCACACTGCAGCTGCTTGGTAACAGTTCTGAGATCTGCTTTGGTGCCGTTCATTTTTCAGCCTCGTGGGGAGAGTGTGCCAATGGCGTGAGAGTGGGGACCGTGCAGGGTGGAACAATGGGCAGAAGGCATGGTCATATACGTCTTTTATGCTGTTCCTTCACAGGAAGTTAATGTGATTCCCACTGACCCCCTAGAGCTACCATCTCTTGCATTTTTCTTTATATGAGGAAAACATCAACAGTACATATTGATGTTGCATTTTTGCTCCTCTACCTGGCAAAGCAGAGAGCAAAAAATTGGAAAACTGGTTGGGAGAGCACAGTGTTCCCGTTTGGCCTTGAATACAATACAAAACCATCCATCATTCAAGTCTTATTTGAGGTGACAGTGATGAGGTGCTTGAGTGTGTGTGCATGCATTGCATCTGCGCATGTACCTACATGCTGTGGAGAGGTAACAATCTCCCCCGAGGAGTGCAAGTGATATTTTGAATCCAAATTGAATGGATGGGGTGATTGCTCCAGGAGAACATAATAGTGACATCTCAATAGGCATGCCCTTATCAGGGAAATAATAAGACTATTTTCATGACCAAAATTAGGCATGCAGACTGTCAGAAAGAAAAAAAAAGAAAGGGAGGGAGAGCGAGAGGGAAAAAAGAAAGGTCTGAACCAAATGAACCAAAGAAGATGCTTATTAGAGAAGTTCAATTTGCATATATTGTATGTCAGACATATTGGCAAAAATGTCAAAAACTAAATCAAAAAAAGCCCTTCTAGTGTATCTGCTGAAATTGCTCCTTGATCAGAGTGAATGGATTTGACAGAATGGTGACGTTGTGGCTATCTTGCGGAAATAAATCATTGCTGAGACATTTATGAGACATAGCAGGAGTGCAAGCTTCCCCCTCAGTGTTGTTAGATCAGAAAGAAGAAAAAAAAACCTCCCTCCCCACCCATTTCCATGCATTGCAAACCATTTCTTTTTTTCCTAAAACCAATGTGGATACAGAGGTCCTTAGGGACATTTATTGTTTTTTGCGTTTTTAATTTTAAACCATTTTCACTGTGTTGAGTGGAATATAGCCAAATTTGTCAAAGAATTTTCTTTTTAATTATATTTTATAATTGTGGTGTAAATTCATTGAATTAGCCTAAAATGGCTAAGCTACAGAAATGCATCCACCTTAGTCCCTTTGGACAAAAATGTCCACATTGAAACCCATTATAAACGCTATTTTTCACGCCAGAAAAATTACGGTCAAAGGGATCGTCAGGTTTCCAGCTTAGGTTTCGTTTTGGACTACAGGCCTTAGAGTTGTAATTTTTTTTATTTGTCCACCGGGTGGCGCCCTTGCTTCACATTTGACCTCTGCTGGAAAACAGCGGGCTGCTTGGACAGACCTGCCGGAAATGACGCCTCTTTTCCGGCGTGCAGCAGCGGCTTCGCCCGCTGATCGGGCGGGACCATTTTTTGGTCCCTAGGACCATGAGAGGGTGCATTTTTTTTTAGTCAACAGGAAATGACGTATTTGTTGTCACGTGGTATCGCACGTGTCTGCTGGAGAAAGGAGTCCCACGCAACATGCCCCGGTTCTTCGTCGCGACTTACCCTGGGAAGAAGCATTATTTTCGGCCTAGAAGAGCAGCATTGACCGCCTGGAGACCGTTTTGGGCTCCGGAAAAAAAAATTAAAAGTAGATCGAAATTAATTTTGGTGCCAATCTTTGGACCATCTAAAGGCCTAATTATAATAACAATCAAATATTACTTCAAATGTTTTTTTGGGAAAATATTTAGTTTTTTAGTTTTTTTTTTAGTTTTTTTGTAATTTAAAGGGTTAAAACAACGAAAATATAATTAAAACTTTATATGAATATTTCAGGGAGAAGTAGTTTTAAAAGACTGACCAATTTAAAGTGAAAAAAAAATTAATATTTAATATTTTTATTGCACTTTTTGGGGAATTGTCCTTAGGCATGCATTTTTTTAATGTGCTCCTGCAAATGTTTTTTTTGGAAAATATTTAGTTTTTTTGTTTTTTGGGGCTAAAAAAACAGGGCGCTCATGTAATACAACTGGGATTTAAAGGGTTAAAACAACGAAAATATAATTAAAACTTTATATGAATATTTCAGGGAGAAGTAGTTTTAAAAGACTGACCAATTTAAAGTGGAAAAAAATATTAATACATAATATTTTTATTGCACTTTTTGGGGAATGGACATTTATGTCCATTAGGGACCAAGGTGGATGCATTTTTTAAGGATCTCCAAGGGTTAAATTCTGGAATTTTTTCAGTGCAAAAATGCCCTTCAAATCATTTTTTCGTTCTTTGAGGCGAGAGCGGGACTGCAGACTGATGCAGTCCTGTCACCACAGCAGATTTCTGGAGGTATCTGAGTGAACTGTTATGCAGCAACCTGCATAAATATAACACACACACAAAAATGTGGAGGAAAAAAAAATCATATGACTCATAAAAACAGTTTTACACAGAATGAGTTTAAAGGCCTCTGTGCCTCTTACTATCCTCCATCCCACCACTTAACGAGCTTTGGTTAAATTGCAAAATGGCCTAAAGCCCATCATGCTGCAGTAGTCAGTGTATAATCTAGTCATTTTCTCTTGCATCATGCTGCACCCTAGCAAATGGTGTCCCTCTACTACTGTAGTTTCAAACCTGAGAGCTGAATTTCCAGAAGTCATACTGTGTTACATTGTATGTCCATCAATGTTATTTTCTGCAAGAAAAAGAAGATCATCCACTTATTGATGTTTACCCACTGAAATTTTCTGTTGAAGAGAGGTCTAAAAGATGTCTAAAAGGTGCACACCCATTGCAAAAGGCCAAAGCATCACACTGCTTCCACTGGCTTACGTTCTTCCAATGCATCCGGCTATCAACGTGATGTAAAAGAAAACAGAAGAAAACAGATTCATCAGATTAGGCCACCTTCTTCTATTGTGCTGTGGTCCTGTTCTGATGCTCATGATGCTCTTGTAACCATTGTTGGTACTTTTCAGCAGTATGGATCTTGTATACAAAACACAAGATCCATAGAGGCTGGGGTCTATCACACCAGGCAAGATCCCAGGTGCAGGCTGTGTAAAGATGCCCCTGAGACATAACTGCAGGGTGCAAGATGCAAGCATGCAGGACATACATGGAACGCCATAACCAAGTGGCCGGCATAGTATGTAGGAACATCTGTGCATCTGTGCATCTGTACATCCCGAGAGGGGAGAGGTTTCTGGTGGATTTCCTCTGTGCTGGTCAGAGTGTGCTACTGGCTTAGGTGTGGAACAGCCTGCTGCGTATGACCAGCCTTCTGGTGTGTGGCTCTGGTATGTGAGTAGTGATTAACTGAGCAGTGATTGCCCATGAGTGACGGCGGCCTTCATTGGTTTGTGTGGCCTGCCTGGATATTGTTTGTTAGCAGCGTTGCTGTCTCTTTCTGTTGAAGCCTTGTTGTTGCTTTCTTTGTTGAGTGGTCATTACCATTGTGGGTTGACCTCCCTGATTTCTCGTTAAAGCAGCGGTGCTGTCTCCTTTTGTTGTTGCCATTTATAATTATTGAGGTGTTTTCTTATAATAAATATACATATATATATATATATATATATATATATATATATATATATATATACATATATATACATACACACTTCGTATGTGCCATGGGTCATGGGTCTGTTCACCTCTCAACTACATGTAGACATTAAGGGAGGTCTTTTCAACAGGCTTGAAGAACACATTTTCACCTTTCACTTTTCAACCAAGTCTCTGTGTTTAAACATCTTGCAAAGTTGTCTTTGATGTCTTTTCACCAGGTTTTTACTGGGTGAGTGCACGAAGAGGGCATTTCTGACAGTCGAGCCCTGTCTTATATGGTCCCAAATCGCCTGGCAAGATCCCTGTCAGCCTGTCTCTGAGAAGTGAGCCTGAGGGCCTGTAAAGTCAAGTGGCTTTGACACTCAAGACAAATGTCCTCAGCTTACGTTTGTGAATAGTGGATCACTACCCATGGCTGTATGGCACACTCATCTATGCACAGGCGCAGAGGAAACTAATTACTTATGTTATCATCACCATCATTATCATCAAGTTCACATGCGCTGTTTCCAAAAAGCAAATGTAGGGCAGTCAGCGAGCCTTATCGTTTGTGCAGGCACCGGCACCTTTCAAAACTTACAGGCATTAATTAAGAATCCATTATGTGCCTAAATCCATCAGAAACATGGACATTATGCAGAGTGGCATCACATTAGTCTAGCCTATGTTGTGTTTTGTATGCAAGTGTTGTAACAACTTCTTGTGGGTTTTTGTAAAAAGAGCAGCGAAGCCATCTGTTTCTTAGCGGTTCAGGATGCAGAGTGAATATTGATAAGGACACCAATGTTCTTGCTAATATGTCAGCTCACAGCTCTATCAGATAAACCAGAGCAGCGGGATAACATGTAACTTATGTCATAACTATCAATCTGACACAAACAGGAACAGCATTTGTATTTTCGCTGGTGCACCTGCAGATACCGACTTGACAAATCGAGCCAAATTACAGCCGATTTACCACAAAAAAATATTTTTTTTCAGAGGCTTTTGTTGCCTTTAAGCCCTGGAATTTCCATGTAAGGGTTTACAATGCAAAATTCACAAATGATATTGATTTTTCAATGCCTGGGTGAGCATACAGTTCATATTCTTGTCTCATTCTGGCAGTGAGATACGTATGTAAGTAAGTCAAAGTGTGAACCCAGGCCTCAGATATACATTTGGAGACCAATGAATCTTGTCCAGCTTTGACCTTTTATTGGAATGACATCCACTTTTTTTTTTAGGAAACTTTTTCATTTGAGCATTTAGACAATTTGTAATTTATTCAGGTTTTCATGATTCAAAGCTTTCCTTTCAAGCTGGACACACTAAAGGAAGCCACCAGGATAACGCCAAATAAAGGACCACCCAGACATGCTACAAGGCACCAGCGTCAGGCCTTGATAGAATTTTATTCCTCAAGGACAAGATAATTTGGAGTGATTACAGATACATCACCTTTTAATCTGAATATTTACAGCATCAGATTGAGTCATACATAAATCAGCCAAGAGGTCACATGAAAGGCGCGTGCCTCTGAGATAGTCCCAACACATTCTTTGAAGGTCGCACAGCTCTAATCGTTATCTTCAGCCCTCGTACTAAAATCAAAGAGGGAACAGAAAACGACAGAGAAACAAGATTCATCTTAAATCCCTGTAAGCCTTTATTGAATAAACGCTCACTCACAATGAACCCAGCATACTGGAACAAATGTAAACAAGGAACTGACACACATTCATGCACAAATACACACTCTCAAACCTGAGATACAAAGGAAAACAAAATGAAAGTCCATCCATCCATCCATCTTCATCCGCTTTATCCGGGGCCGGGTCGCGGGGGCAGCAGCCTAAGCAAAGAGGCCCACACCTCCCTCTCCCCAGCCACCTCCTCCAGCTTATCCAGGGGAACACCAAGGTGTTCCCAGGCCAGCCGAGAGATATAATCTCCTGGGTCTGCCCCAGGGCCTCCTCCCGGTGGGACATGCCTGGAACACCTCACCCAGGAGGCGCCCAGGGGGCATCCTTGTCAGATGCCCGAACCACCTCAACTGGCTCCTTTCGATGTGGAGCAGCAGCTGCTCTACTCTGAGCCCCTCCCGGATGGCCGAACTTCTCACCCTATCTCTAAGGGAGAGGCCAGCCACCCTTCGGAGGAAGCTCATTTCTGCCGCTTGTATCCGCGATCTCGTTCTTTCGGTCACTACCCACAGCTCGTGGCCATAGGTGAGGGTAGGGACGTAGATCGACCGGTAAATTGAGTAAAATGAAAGTAAAAAAGAAAACACTACTGTAGCCGGCCAGAGCTACATAGACTATTGCAGTTCACTGCAGGGCTGCAAATCAAGGAAGTCACTAGTTCTGGATAACACTGAAGTTTTGCTTGTACACTTCTGATGGGCAAGCAATTTGTGTTTGTGTTTCCAGGATTTTTAAATTCAGTGACACCTAGGAGGACCAGAAATGAGCCAGCAAGGGTTCATGGGAAAAAAATCCCCATATTTTGTTTGAAATAAATTCTGTTGCAAACCACATGAAAATGGACTGACTTGTAATAGATAATATTATGATATAAGACCTCCTGCCTTAACAATACAAAAGCTGTAATAAAGAAAACGATTGAACCATGGTGGTAATGAAGATAACAAAAGTCTGGTTGCAGCCACATGAAGGCTATTTGAGTACTAGTGTTCATTGTCATATTTAGGAAACCAGTTTGAGATGGTCTGAGCTTTGTGATATGATGCTCTACCCTGCAGGAAGCAGACATAAGAAGATGTGTACACTGGTCATAAAAGGATGGACACAGTCAGCAACAAGATGCCACATAGGCCGTGGCGTTTAAATGATGCTCAGTTGGTACAAAGGGGCTCAAAGTACATCAAGAAAATATCCCTGACATCATTACACCACCACTAGCCTGAACCTTTGATAGCAGGCAGAATGGATCCTGGCTTTTATAAGTGTTGTTTATACTGTTGTTTCTACCATTGAAATGGCACAACAGAAATTGAGACTCTTTTGAACAGGCAAAACATTTTCCAATCCTTAGAATTGAATAGAATTGTAGGCCCAGTTTCCTGTTAATTGTTGACAGTAGTTGCACTTGGCATGGTCAACCTCTGTAGACCATTTGCTTCAAGGTTTATGTTGTAAGTTCAGAGATGCTCTTCTGCATACCTTGGTTGCAATGAGTGGTTATTCTGTTATTATTGCCTTTCTATAAACTCAAAGCAGTCTAGCTATTCTCTGTCATCAGCAAGGCTTTTTTGCCGCTCACTGGATATGTTCTCTTTTTTTTGTCATTCTCTGTAAACGCTGTGGGAAGTAAATTATCAGTTTCTGAAATATTCAGAACAATCCGTCTGGTACCAAAAACCATAACATGTCCAAAGTCACTGAAATTACCTTCTTCCCCATATTGATGCACAGTTTTAACTACAACAAGTCATCTTCACCATATCTACAGTAGATGCCTAAATGAGTTGCAAGTGTTCAGTGAGTGCAATTAATTAAAATGATGAATTAGAGAGGAAACACTCCTTTTTTCTCAGACCCCCCCTCTGTATTTTTTATATGACACCTCTGTCTGAGAATAGGTGATATTGCCAACGCTATGATCTGCCATTCTT
This sequence comes from Aulonocara stuartgranti, assembly GCF_965226115.1. Classification (NCBI taxonomy): domain Eukaryota; kingdom Metazoa; phylum Chordata; class Actinopteri; order Cichliformes; family Cichlidae; genus Aulonocara; species Aulonocara stuartgranti. The sequence continues at coordinate 11,713,168 of NC_138953.1, forward strand.
TTCAGCTACACCCCAGGCTTATTCACAGCACTCTAGTAAGTAACATCCAATTTTTTCAATGCATGTGTTCACGGTGGGTAGGATTACCTCAGTCTGCTGCCACAGCTCACAAAGACCACCCTACTTCAATCCTCTTCACCAAATGCAACCTTAGAACCATTTACATTACTTCAAAGCAGTTCTTCTGTTTGTAGCTACAAGTCCTATATGATAGTCAGCTTTTGAAGCTTGACCTGTACTAGTGATTAAAAGTTTAAAAATTAATCCCTATCGTCAGACAAGGACATGAATATTGAATAGGGTATTATGTCCAGTTCTTACTACAGCATATGTTTTATGTAAGTACTTTGTAGTTATGATAAGGTAGGGTCAGACAACTGAAGCAAAGGGTATGCTGGCAAAAGAGTAATTACAGGTCAAAGACTCCACGTCAAGTAAAGCCAAACAACAGCATCAGCATGCTTTACCATCCTATTCACAAGACAGAAAACCTCTATTTCAATAATTTGCAAAATTTTTTAATCTTACCTCAACTTTATGTGGTCCTATTTTAGTAACTAAAAAGATATTCGTTTAGTTTTCAAATCAGTTTTGTCTTTCAGTTGTCTCTAAACTGGTATTTGAAATGATTTTAAAGTCAAATGAATGTTAGCAAATAAAGCCTCTGTGGACACTTTGATCGGATGAAACAAGCTTGGTGACAAGTCTACAGGGAGTGCAGAATTATTAGGCACAAGTTGTATTTTTGAGGAATAATTTTATTATTGAACAACAACCATGTTCTCAATGAACCCAAAAAACTCATTAATATCAAAGCTGAATGTTTTTGGAAGTAGTTTTTAGTTTGTTTTTAGTTTTAGCTATTTTAGGGGGATATCTGTGTGTGCAGGTGACTATTACTGTGCATAATTATTAGGCAACTTAACAAAAAACAAATATATACCCATTTCAATTATTTATTTTTACCAGTGAAACCAATATAACATCTCCACATTCACAAATATACATTTCTGACATTCAAAAACAAAACAAAAACAAATCAGCGACCAATATAGCCACCTTTCTTTGCAAGGACACTCAAAAGCCTGCCATCCATGGATTCTGTCAGTGTTTTGATCTGTTCACCATCAACATTGCGTGCAGCAGCAACCACAGCCTCCCAGACACTGTTCAGAGAGGTGTACTGTTTTCCCTCCTTGTAAATCTCACATTTGATGATGGACCACAGGTTCTCAATGGGGTTCAGATCAGGTGAACAAGGAGGCCATGTCATTAGTTTTTCTTCTTTTATACCCTTTCTTGCCAGCCACGCTGTGGAGTACTTGGACGCGTGTGATGGAGCATTGTCCTGCATGAAAATCATGTTTTTCTTAAAGGATGCAGACTTCTTCCTGTACCACTGCTTGAAGAAGGTGTCTTCCAGAAACTGGCAGTAGGACTGGGAGTTGAGCTTGACTCCATCCTCAACCCGAAAAGGCCCCACAAGCTCATCTTTGATGATACCAGCCCAAACCAGTACTCCACCTCCACCTTGCTGGCGTCTGAGTCGGACTGGAGCTCTCTGCCCTTTACCAATCCAGCCACGGGCCCATCCATCTGGCCCATCAAGACTCACTCTCATTTCATCAGTCCATAAAACCTTAGAAAAATCAGTCTTGAGATATTTCTTGGCCCAGTCTTGACGTTTCAGCTTGTGTGTCTTGTTCAGTGGTGGTCGTCTTTCAGCCTTTCTTACCTTGTCCATGTCTCTGAGTATTGCACACCTTGTGCTTTTGGGCACTCCAGTGATGTTGCAGCTCTGAAATATGGCCAAACTGGTGGCAAGTGGCATCTTGGCAGCTGCATGCTTGACTTTTCTCAGTTCATGGGCAGTTATTTTGCGCCTTGGTTTTTCCACACGCTTCTTGCGACCCTGTTGACTATTTTGAATGAAACGCTTGATTGTTCGATGATCACGCTTCAGAAGCTTTGCAATTTTGAGACTGCTGCATCCCTCTGCAAGATATCTCACTATTTTTGACTTTTCTGAGCCTGTCAAGTCCTTCTTTTGACCCATTTTGCCAAAGGAAAGGACGTTGCCTAATAATTATGCACACCTGATATAGTGTGTTGATGTCATTAGACCACACCCCTTCTCATTACAGAGATGCACATCACCTAATATGCTTAATTGGTAGTAGGCTTTCGAGCCTATACAGCTTGGAGTAAGACAACATGCATGAAGAGGATGATGTGGACAAAATACTCATTTTCCTAATAATTCTGCACTCCCTGTACATCTAACGTCAAGATGTCTGGAGAATTGTCATTACGATAGGAATTACTGACCCAGCCGAAGCCTGATTAAAGTTAATTGCTCCCCAGTGTGCTATGACCAAGCGTGACAGATTGCACGGCCATGTACATCCACATTTACGCCCACACGACCGAGCTCGAATGAATACCTCTGTGGGTGCTGCCAAGTGGGACTGCAGTTGAGGGCTAATGTGAAAGCTATCCATCATGTTTTTGATCACTATATTCTCGAAAGGTACTCAGATGGAACTGATGATAAACTGCTCAAAATACGCATAATAACTCATTGAGCCTGGAGGCATTCCAGTTCTCGTCTTTCTTAAGATGAGAAAAATTCTTTAAAGTTTAATTACTGACCCAAGAACATGGTACAGTAGAAGCTGGAGAAGGCATCTTTTAAGTCACACTCATCTCTCCAGCCCCTCCTGAGATGACGGAAAACATTCGCAGGTTCTGAAGAATGTCACACGCATTTCTCTTGCATAACATTTGTACATTATGCATAAACTGTGGGAATAAAAAAAAAAACAAGTACAAATTTGACTATTTGATAAGAATGTGACAGTCGTTAAATATTCAAAAACTCTGCCCTCTGTTCTCAGCTCTGAATTCATGTGAATGTTCTCACTGCAGTAATATGTGTCTCATATCACTCTTAATTACCTCCCACGGTTCAAGATTGGAGCTGATGACCCATTTATTCATTTATTTTTCTTGAGACAATCTGTGCAATCTGTGATAACTGCTCCAGGGTTAATAGCAGAAAACAAAGTTTAAAAAAACAGGACAAAGACATTGTCAAAACATACAATTAAAATGTTTACAGAGAATTAGTCAAAAGACCAGAGTATGAAAGTGAGAGGATACACTGTAAGTTATTTTTTCATCCATTTATTGTGGTTGTTTTGTTTTGTTCTTGTTAATGCAAACTGTTTTTTTCTCTTTAATTGTACAACTTTCTCTGACATAGCATTCATGCGCAACAAAAACAACACCTTCCTCAACTTGCAAACAATCAGGGTAAACGAAGAAATGCAGTTAGAGGTAAACAGTTTCTCAAGGGGAACAAAACCAGCTCCAGCGTGGCTTTGCTGGCTTAAAAAAGATAATGAAGAAGAATACCGCTAAAATGCTCATAAGCTACTCTGAGATTTATTTAATTGGTCTTTTCTTATACTTCATTGTCCTCCAATTTTATATCCAGGAAGTTGCTACTACGTTTTAGACAGGGTGTTGAAATGAATGGGATGAAGCACAGGCAGCTTAAGTTAATATGACTTTTAATTAAACCTTTCTGAAACACGTTATAGGCTGAACAATATCATATTGAGTCTTTTTTATGCACAGTCAGAGCTGACATTGTTGTACTGTCGTAACTGAACAAAGACAAATGTCTGCAATTAACAGTTATGAGGCTGCAACAGAAGTGTGTCATACCATAGTCCCATCTCTCCACTGCTGCTCTGACTTTTTCTTTCGTTCCTTGGCCTCCATCCCACGCTCAACATTTATTGTTTTGCTTTTCTGTTAAAACAAATCTCAAGTTCTAACAGCTTTCCCCCGATCCTCCTCATATGACAAGCAGCTCACCGCGTGCTTCATTCTGCAAGCCTTCCAATCCCATTCACCTGCCTACCTGTCTACTCCTCACTGGTAATTCCTCCCCTCATATGTGCTGCTTCACCAGCTCAAGACCTTCTCATCTGCCAATGTCATTCACACAGCCAAAGCTTTTTGACAATAAACCTTTTAAATAGACCCACATTGTGCATTTGTGTCTGCCAGCGTTTCTTACCTTTCTTGATACTCGTAGTATAGTAACACAATATAAAACTAGCTTTTAATCATGTGTTTCTTATGGCAAACTACATAGTAACACAGACCAAGGGCAGGAAAAAAAATTATATTTTCTGATGCAAGGACTAAATCTTCAGACAATGACAGGCTTCTCTTGCCTTTAACATCCCTCCAAGTCCCTTTCTTTGGATGAATCCTGACAGCTGACTTGGAACTCATGAATCATCAAGAGAGAATTAATAATTCCAGCATATAAACGTCGACTCTGTGTGGAACAGCTGTCTTGTCAGATGTGTAAAAGAAAACAGAACAGTATTTATAGTCAGATACATTTTATGAAGTTACTGTTGCAGTGTGTTAAGGTGCACATCAGACACAGTTTAGATGTGATGCTGCAGGTATTTATTAAATCAAAGAAATGACACTGCAGCGTGTTATATATTAGATCTGATACTAGAGACAAGTAAAGGAAGCAAAAAGAAAAGAAACCCAAAAAACATGGAAGCTTATTTGTGATCTTTTTGCTTTCTATCTATACTGCTTACTACAGACACAAGCTGAGGCATTTTTGGCTTTCATTATGCAGAAATGTGAAGAAAAACTGAAACACTAAAAGAACAACCACTTTCCTCTCTTAAAAGAACTTTCATGGCTTGCAAAACAACAATTGTCTTTAATATGTAATAAGATTGCGTGCAAAAAATCCTGTATCAACAATTCTTAATTAACTAGCTTGCCACTGTGGCCCCTTACTGAATCCCATTAGTAGTTTTTTTTTTTAATGTAACAAATAACTAAAACACACACAAAGGTTGCTGTGTTAGGAAACTGACAATAATAAAAAAGCAAGACATAGAATTTAAAGAGGAGTAGTTTTATATCTCTCGGCTGGCCTGGGAACGCCTTGGTGTTCCCCCGGATAAGCTGGAGGAGGTGGCTGGGGAGAGGGAGGTCTGGGCCTCTTTGCTTAGGCTGCTGCCCCCGCGACCCGGCCTCGGATAAAGCGGATGAGGATGGATGGATGGATGGATGGATAGTTTTAAGACATAAGAACATGCATAATGGTATCATGAGTTGAAAGTTGTTGTATTTTTTTTTTTCTTTTTGCCTGTCCCGTTTGGCTCTTTTGCCATCAGAATTGTTGTCTAAAGGCAAAGAAAGATGCCCAACGGATTTACTTTACCAAATTGACCATCCCAGCCTTGCCATAATGGTCCATTTGATTCACCTTTTATTGTTTATTTTATTTTCACTTACTGAACATGGGACAGACTTGACTGGGGGAAAGAAGGGGAGAAAGAAAGAGGGAAAGAGAAACAGCTGAGAAGAGGGACGGGGGAGAAGGGCAAAAACCAATAACCAACAGAATGAGCAGAAAAAGAAAAAAAAAGAAGAAAAAAGAAAAAAAAAATGCATATATCAATCACCTGGGTCACCTGCTGAGAAAGAAAAAAGAAAACAAGGAGAAGAGAACAAGAGTAATAGAATAAACAACATCACAATGATATATGGGAATATGACAGTAAATACTAAATATTAAACATTATTGTGCAGCACATAAGATCAACAGAACACAGTGTGCTTTGAGGTAGGAGCCAAAAAGGGTGTAGTTTGTGGGTGTGATCACCCGTGTGTACACCTGTGAGCATGGACGCGCTTGTTTTTTGTTTTTTAAAAGGTTCCTTCATGTAATGATCTGCTAGAGGGTGTGGGGGGGCCACAGCCCCATCCTCCAGGGCATGAAGCAGGTATGGAGGAGATCAAAACTCCAGACATCCAGAGGCCCCCAGAACACAAGAGACCAAGGAAGACCAACAGAGGGGCAGCCGCGCCACTGTCCCAGAAAGAGCTGAGGAGAGTCCCAGATGAGGGCTCACTCAGCAGCCGCGGAGCAGAAGCCAGGGGGAGTTGCAGTGACGCGCCCGTGAGCTCCGCCGGCAGCCAGCCGTGCCTGAGTGACCGAGCCCCAGGCCGAGAGGCCGGGGGCACCCCACCTCCGAAGTGGCCCGAGCGAGCCCCAGGCTCCAGGCTCCGATAAGCGGCCACCAAGGAGTGAGCCGGTGTGTACCTGGACGCCCATCCCCGGACACAAAGAACCACCAACGCACCGACGTCTGAGGGAGTCCGCCACTGGCAGGGGAAGTGGTGGTAGGGGGAGATAGGCCTCCATACCTTGGAGGGCCTAAGATGTCCCCAGAGAGGTGGCGCCTGACACCCAACCTGACACATAGACACAGACATACAGGCACACACATATACAAACATCCATTCCCACCCTCATGCTCTCATATACACTTACTCCACACTCAACCAACGTGGAGACAGACATAAAGAGACGCTGTACACACGATCACACTCCCCAAGTGTACTCTAAGCCCCGGGTCTAGGTACCCTTGCCCCTGGAGGGGGGGGAACTGCACCCAGACCCAGGTGGTGTTACCCTTTTCCCTGCGGTGGGGGGAGGCAGACCGCCCCGACTCCGCAGCAGCAGGGAGGCCCCACACTCCAGACCGCAGACGGACGGCCAACTCCTCCTCCTAGCCCCCCCGCTCCAGCAGGTCGCAGAGAATGGGGGTGAGAGAAGACTCCAAACCTCCCTCCACCCGCTCATTGTAGTGTTGATGCATGTGTGTTCTGAGGTGCATTTAAAACCCAGGAGGGCATGGAGCTACCTGCCAGAGAGCAGCAGGTAAGCGCATGGTCCCTCCTGCTGGCCCTCAATGTCTACGTGTATTTAACATTGAGAGGTGGGCAACGACGCCAGGGGTGGGGTGTACACCCTGATGGTACTTTGGATTCCGTGTATCGTGCCCTACCCCCACACCAATCACAACAGTGAAGGCGGGACCAAACTATGACCCCCCACCCCCACTAGGTGATGGAGCTGATCAAAGGAGCCCAGAGCAATTGATCTGATGTGGTGGCAGAGGCTGTATCAAGACTAATGTAATCTAATAGATAATTTCTATATTGGTTAGAATTAAGATTATTTTTATTTTTCCAGTTCATGAGGACTGTTTTCTTGGCTATGCATAGGGCAGTGAAAACCATATGGGCGATATTCTTTTCTGAAGTGACATTATCTAAGCTGCCCAACAAACACACTAAGGGGGAAGTTGGAATGTTACATTTCAGACACTTCGATAAGTCTTCACATATCTCGCGCCAAAACTTCTGAACTGGTGGACAGAACCAAAGAGCGTGGATATAATTGTCCGGTGAATTGGTTTGGCAGTGTGAGCAGTTGTTGGTAGACGTAAAGCCCATCTTGAACATCCGTTGACCTGTATAGTGCACTCTATGTAATATTTTGTATTGAATTAATTGAAGACTGGGATTTCTAATTAGATGAAAGGTTTTTAAGCAAATCTGAGACCAGAAGTTTAGGTCTAAGTTAACTGATAAATCCGCTTCCCATTTTGCAATAGGAAGTGATATTGATTCATCTGTTTTAGAAAGCATTCTGTATATTTTGGATAGTAATTTGGGGGTTTTAAGAGTAAGAAATTGAACCACACTTGGTGGTGTTTGTAGTTCAACTTGACCCGGTTTAAATTTCTTTTTTACTATGGATTTAATTTGTTGATATTCTAAAAATCTTTTCTTGTTGATCCCATATTGTGTAACTAGTCTGTCAAATGTAAATAAATTCTGTTCCTTCTAGTATATGTTCTAAATATTTGATTCCTTTACCACTCCAATCTGAAAAGTTAATCATATCATTGTTTTGTAATATGTCAGGGTTGTTCCAGATAGGTGTACATTTGCATGGGATTAATGAAGACGCTGTCAATTTTAGAAACTCCCACCATGCTGTCAGAGAAGCGCTGATGTTGATGCTTTTAAAGCATTCATGTCGTTGGATGTTTGAGCTGATCTCTAGATTATTGCAAAGTGCTTGTTCTACATCTAGCCAAGGTTCATCTAAGAGGGTATGTTTTAGCCATCCTGAGATAAACTGAAGCCTGTTGGCTAAGAAGTAGTGCTGAAAGTTAGGCAGTTCTAGTCCTCCTTTATCCTTGGTCTTTTGTAGTGTTTTTAAGCTTATACGTGGGGGTTTATTTTTCCAAAGGAATTTGGACATACATGAATCTAGAGATCTGAACCAATCTTGTGGCGGTTTAGTTGGGATCATTGAGAATAAATAATTTATTTTTGGTAAGACCATCATTTTTATAGCGGCAACCCTTCCCATGAGTGATATGGGTAGACATTTCCATCTAGCCAGATCATCTTCTACCTTCTTTAACCCTTTAGAGCCGATCGGAGCGGGAACGCTCTGGTATGCGTAACTATTTTTAAATCCCGGTAGCACTGCAACCACGTAAGCTAGCGCAAAAATTTTTTTTGCATATGAAACCGGAGGAGTTGTACTTACATCTGATGCCATCAGCTTGTCCTAGGTCACGGTTTCCTTCCACATAAAGCTTTGCAAAAACTGCATAAAAAGCGCTTGCAGGAACAAAAACATAATATTCCAGAAACACGCTTTACCGATCTGATCAGCTGTTCAAAACACTTCCTACGTTGGAATAGACGTCAGCGCGAACTTTTGCATTTCCGCCATTACCTGCCCGAAACCGGAAGTGACGTCATTTTCGCGGAAATGTAGTCTTTTTTGCGATCAGGGCCTCAGGGCATATACTGCTCTTTTTAAAAGTTATCTTTGACTTTATGACTTTCTGTGTCGTTTCTGGGATGCTTAGGACTCATATTGCACTGCTGGAAATAGTTTATTTTGATGCATATGCTGCTTTTTTGCAAATTTGCAGTATAATATTTATTTTCGTTTTTCCTGCAGTGTATAAAAATTGGTGTATTTCAAAAATAAAACTATGAAGACACTCAAAATAAATTTCCTGTGGTAGGAAACTATTTTGTGCAACTTTTTTGTATTTACAGTTTTGAGGGATAAGACTCTTAAATTTCTCTAACTACAAATATATGTTAAAAAATCAAAAACGATTTTCAATTTTTTTGTAGTTTATTGCACTTTTTTGCAATTTATGTAATTACTATGCACTTAATGAATACATATTATTAAAATCTGGGCTATAATGGTTGTATTGATGTATAGCAACTTGAAATGCTCCCAAAAATGGCTCCACAGCATGTAAAAATATAATATAAGCTCTGGCGGACTTGGTTCTATGGTAGGTCTTAAAGGGTTAAAAGTGGGATATGGTTTAATTTAGTTAGATCTGCAAGCTTGGGAGAAACATTAATACCTAAATATTTTATATTTCCCGATTGCAGTGGTGTAGAAGAGGAATTATGGAGGGAGCAATTAATCGGTAGAACTGTAGATTTTGACCAGTTAATTGAGTAATCTGATATTCTTGCAAAAGAGTTTATCAATTCAATCACCCCAGAGATATTGGTTTGTGAATTTTGGAGAAAGAGTAACACATCATCCGCATAAAGGCTGATTTTATGTTCCACGTTCTTGCATTTTATGCCCTTAATTACCAGAGGTGTGGACTCGAGTCACATGACTTGGACTCGAGTCAGACTCGAGTCATTAATTTTATGACTTTAGACTTGACTTGAAAAAATGTTCTAAGACTTGTGACTTGACTTGGACTTTTACACCAATGACTTGGGACTTGAATTGGACTTGAACCGGTTTACTTGAAAAGACTTGATATTTCACCCCAAATATAAAATTTAACATGCATATTATATAGAGATTGAAAATGTGACGTCATTCACGGGTAGAACCGCAAAGGATTCTGGGAACTCGTGGCAAGCGGTACTAGCGCACGCAGGCTTTCAATTAAAATCAGTCACACAGCGATAAAAAGAAACACAAAAATGTCAAGAAGCCGTTGTATTATTAACTGCAATAGCCGGTCGCATGACAGCCACGGGAAGCCGACGGGTAAAGAGATCGGTTGTTATCGGATTACGTCGTGGAAGAGAAATTGTTCGAGCCATGTTTCCGAAGTAACAAAGAGGCGACTGGATTGCAGCCATTCAAAGATCAAATATAACGTCCTAGAACACTCCAGCTCACAGGTTAGTCTGCTCCAAGCATTTACACAAAGGTCAGTCTGCTGTTGTAGTTAATGCGTCATTTTTCTTAACATAATTGGTGATATAGGTTACAAGCAAGTCTGGCGCTGAACAGAAATTGTCGCGCTATGCTCCTTTATTTATTGTGCATAAATAGTAAATTATCCTGACACAATATTGCGTTTCGCTTCTGTTATTATGGTACACTGACAAAAACACATACTTTTATTCACAGGATAAAACAGTTGTTTTGTATCACTAATTGCCCAGTACGATTACAGCATACAATATTATTGTCACTGCTACATTTCTGTGATGCTACCAGAAATTATTTCCACTACTAATTAATTACCGTTGAGCTCAAAGGTTATATTAATAAACGGTTAACGAATGTGTATTTATGAAGACGATTTGTGAGACTGGTAAACTTATGATACGTACGATGGTCTTTCGTTCTACACGGTGCATTTCAAGGTCCTGCACCCATCCGTCGGTAAACTGTACCTGGGCTTGTTGCAGTGACCGGAAGTTACTAAACTTCATGAGTGTATGCACTCACTCCAAGAACCGTATGATTATAAATATGCATATAAATATGCTACGATGAGATAGCTGACTTCATCTAACTAGCAAATGTTTTCCAGGCTACGTTGGTGATACAGTTTTTTTTAATGTGTATGATATTTTTGTCATGCGATTTTAAAGCCGGTCCTACAACCGCATCCAAGAATAACATGCAGCGTATCTCAGAACTGTTGGTGAAAATTATTCTTGGAGCTAGGTTTAATTGAGCTGCATTTTAAAGAGGTGCAATTTCACAATTTGTGTATATTTTCTAAGTTCACTATTTTGTATGTGTTGAGAAAAACACAGATTTTAAAATTACATGGTCTAATATTTACATTTAGCATATAACTGCAACATTATTTTTTCGTTTGTTTTTTTTAAAGACTCGAAAGGACTTGAAATTCAAAGTTTCAGACTTGTGACTTGACTCGGACTTTTACACCAGTGACTTGAGACTCGACTCTGACTTGCCTGACATTACTTGAGACTTGACTTGAGACTTGAGGATAAAGACTTGAGACTTACTTGAGACTTGCAAAACAATGACTTGGTCCCACCTCTGTTAATTACTGAATTCTGTCTAATTGCTGCTGCTAGTGGTTCAATAAAAATTGCAAACAGTGAAGGGGAGAGTGGGCATCCCTGCCTGGTGCCCCTCAAGAGACAGAAGCTGGAGGATGTCTGGTCATTTGTTCTAACACAAGCTGTTGGGGAATTATATAATATTTTTAACCAGTTTATGAAAGAGGATCCAAAACCAAATTTGTGTAAAGTTGCAAATAGAAATTTCCAGTTAACTCTGTCGAATGCTTTTTCTGCGTCTAAAGAGAATATTGTAGTTTCTAGGTTTTTACTGTATGAGTAGTCTATCAAATTAAGTAATCTACGTGTATTTGTTGATGAGTGCCTACCTTTTATGAAACCAGTTTGGTCAGGATGAATTAAGAGGGGGGTTATTTTCTCCAGTCTCTTTGAGAGAGCTTTGCAGATTATTTTAAGGTCTACGTTTATAAGGGATATTGGACGATAGCTTGAGGGATATACATGGTCTTTGCCTGGTTTTAGCAGGAGATTAATGTTTGCAGAATTCATATTTGATGGAAGTCTGCCCTTTTCTTTAATTTCCAACAACGTTCTGTAGAAAACTGGTGCTAGAATCAACCAGAATTCTTTGTAGAATTCTGCAGGAAAGCCGTCTGGACCTGGAGCCTTATTATTGGGCATACTTATCAGAGCTTCCTGGAGTTCACCTGGTGTCAATGGTGAATCCAGTGCCATTGCTTGAGTGTCCAATAATTTTGGAAGAGTTATGTTGTCCAAAAACTGATCAATTTCTTTTTTAGATGGGTTTATTTGTGGTGAATACAACGTTTTATAGAAATCCCTGAAAATGTTGTTTATTTGTATCGGATCATATATTGTGTTCCCAGATGAATCTTGAACAGCACATATAGTTGTTTTTTCTTTATTTATTTTTAGCTGGTTTGCTAGAAATTGACCGGATTTATTACCATGTTCATAATTTTGTAGGCGTAGTCTTTGTACTAAGAATTTTGTTTTTTTTATCAATTATCTCATTTAATTCTAGTTTTGTTTTGCGTATTTTGTTCAATGTTTCCTGATCTTGGTGGGACGCGTAGGCTTCTTCTAGTGAATTGATGTTTTTTTCTAATTCCTGAATATTTTTGTTTTCATTTTTCTTTTTATGTGATGAGAAAGAAATTATTTTACCTCTCATCACAGCTTTCCCTGCTTCCCATAGAACAGAAGCTGATGTTTCGGGAGTGTCATTATAGTCCAAATATGAAGTCCACTCTTTTTTAAAATATTTAATAAAGTCTTCATCTTTAAGTAGTGATATATTAAATCTCCAGTTTTTTCTTGGCGTAGTATTATTCTTGTGCATTAGTGTTAAAGATACAGGAGCATGATCGCTGACAGCTATAGGATGAATCTCAGTGTCTGAAATGTCGTTCAGCAGTGAGCTGCTGACCAAAAAATAATCCAGACGAGAGTAGGAGTGATGGACATGTGAGAAAAAAGTATATTCCTTACTGGTGGGGTGAAGGGAACGCCATGCATCGCAAAGACCAAAGTCGCTCATATACTGTTTGATTATATTTGTGGACTGCCAATTACGCTGAGTTCCCGCTGTATTGAGCCTATCCATGTCTTCATTTAGTCCAAGGTTGAGGTCGCCTCCAAGAACAAGTGTGCCATCTAAGTGTTCAGAGAGTGCACTGAAAAAACCGTGAAAGAATGAGGGATCATCAACATTTGGACCATATACACTTACAATACATAGTTGTTGTTGAAAGTTGTTGTAGAATATTTTGTAACCCAGTTTGTCCTCTCTTCAAAGTCAAAAGATTCTCCACACACTCAAACTTATCCAATTAATATTTTCTGTTCTGATTATTTTCTTGCAGACTGAACGATGGGTCTAACAAATGTAAATTGCATCAGTGCCCTCATTGTGAGTGACTGTCACAATGATTCCAGTGCACCTAGTCTCTCCTGAGTCTCAGTTGGAAGTGCTCCATTCTTTAATTAGACATGAGAAAGAGAAAAGGGCTGAATATATGTTGGCGATGGACTCTTCAGTAATTCAGTTTCACTAAACAATGCCACTGCACTTTGATTATTAATGACAAAGTCATTTCATTTTCCTCTCCCTAACCTTGTTAATGGTATTTGAGTCTTGTGGTGAGCAAGGATGCAGCGGAGTGTCCTCAGCAAAAGCACGAATGCCTATCCAGCTCAGGGATGTCTTTTTAATCATTGCTTTCATCTCATACAGCTTCTTTGTCCATTCAATTCAGTTCAGTTGTATTTATATAGTACCAGATCAGAACAACAGTTGCCTCATGGTGCTTGATATTGTAAGGTAAAGACCAATAGTAGAGAGAAATCCCCCGAGCCAGAGCTTGGTGACAGTGGGAAGGAAAAACTCCTTTTAACAGGAATAAAACTACAGCAGAACCAGGCTCAGGGAGGGGTGTCTATTGTATTATTGCAGGGTCTTTCTTTCAATAGAAAGTGGCTTAGGGCTGCTGTTGTTGTGATTTGGAGCTATATGAATAAAACTGAACTGAACTGAATCTGCCACAACTGGTACAACAAATTGGGGATATAAAGTGATATAAGGATATTACCTTCTCTCTACTTGAAATCAACAAGCTATAAAAATAGAAGTTATATATATGACTGAGTGAGAAAACTAGGTAATGCTAAAGGAGGGGAAAAAATACAAGTAAATCTATTTCTTGTTTAGCCAGCAAAATGTCCCCCCTCCCCAAAAAAACCCCTCCCTTTTTTTTTCTTTTTTTTTTAAGTAGACTGTGCAAAGCAAGAGCTTGCAAATGTTAACATTTTTGCTGTCTGTAGCTATTTATTATCTGGAGATCTAAAAATAAATAAATAAATAAATAAATAAAAGTAATAAGATGGTTCATGTTATGTGATATAGCAATAACAGTCCTATTAAAAGGTACTGCACAAGAATTAAGTTTCAGACCTCCAATACAGAAGCTCTAGCTCCATCAAATGAAAAGACGCCCTGAGGAAACACAACTCTAATGAAAGCCAAGATTAATTGATCCAAAGTATAAAATACAGATGCCACGGATGCTGAACACAAATTGGATGGTGAATTTTTCCTTTTTGTCCCCAGTAGTAATCTGTGCCAGCATCCTTAATCCAAAAGAGAATACCCTGAATTGCAAAAACCTTCTCACATTTGGCCAAGTAATTTGACTGTGGTAGAGGCATTCTGCGAGGGTTGTTATAAAGTATAACATCACTTGGATTTCTAACTAACATCATTCAGCATTTCAGGTCAGTGCAAATTTGGAAAATTCTGTAATTTCACTCTGGGTATTCAGTTTCCTCCCACTGTCTAACTGACACTGGGCGTGAATGTAAGCATAAATGGTTGTCGATCTTTGTTTGTTAGACTTGCCATAGACTGGCGAACTGCCCAGGATGTACCCCCCGATGTCCCATGATAGCTGGGATATCCAGTTCAAGGTTGTCCGTATGTAACCTCGAACTGGTTATGCTGGGACAGATCTAAAATGAATGAGAAAACCATATAGCAACCCTAAAGGGCTAAAGATAATCATGTAGAAAAACAATATTTCAGTCGGATTTAGTCTCTTTAGTCAGCTCTCCTCTTCATAAAAACTGTTCAATAGGTGTTTTTTTTTAATAACTCATCCTGAAAATTGAAGTTGGACACTTGGTAGCTGTGATAATGTGTGGTCAGAATAATCTCTGCTAACAGGACTGAATCACTAAATTAGATCTCTCTGCAGCTGCTGGTGCCCTTTGGAGATTTCTAACAGAATTACCAGTGTTAGTCTCTTACCTTGCACTAATTAAAGGATATTCGCTGTATGTGTCACATACAGCTTCCTAATCAAACCTATACTAGTGTTAACCGACAACTAACACCACCCTTTCTCCCACATATGTAACTTTATCCCAAGAAATGAACACGGCAGCAGCCCGAACTCAAACACTGACACTTAAAAACAGAGTCCAAAATCAGTGAAGGGCAACACCTTTTACAGTCTTTGGTCCACCTTGAAGAAACCACAAACCAAATGTTAATCAGGTAAGGTTTGTGCTTTTTTATGGTTAACGATTTTAACTAGTAATATTGTCATACCACAAAATAATTATATAATAATCATAATAATTAACTATTTGCTTGTTAAATTGTTTTCAAGCGTGAGACAGATTCATGGAGAGCAAATGACAACCTGAGAAGATGAACCTTGCCGCAATTTTTATTTTAGCTGCAGTCGATGTGAAATCAATTTCAAGTAGCTGCCATAGCTGTAGAGAGATACTCTAGTATAGGCCAAATAAGGCCACTCTACAGTATGTCTCACTATTCCATTTATTTATTTTTTATTGATATGACTGATAGCTGAACAACAAGGAAGATCAAATTTGAAAATGAGGAAAATGATATGATATAATGGTTCATAGATTTAAAAAAGTGGCCAAAAAAAGAAACGAGTGAAAGCAATGGAAATGGTGCCACCTATTATCCCTCCTTGTGTACTTTTTCCTTTTTTGTTTTGTGGAAAAACTTATTATTACTGCTCATAAAAGCAGCATGACCACCAATAATCGCAGTGAGTTGTCTACTGGTGATATCTGTGGGAGTGTTATCAACTGATAAGGGTTATCCATTGGGGTGATTCATTAAAACTGATGTTTTTGTTTTGTTTACACTATATTTGAAAGTGTGCACTTTACAAATTTTGGGGGGTTTCTTTGATCTCTCTTTCTCTCACGTACTCATGGTCCTGTTACACATGCTACCAAAAACATTAATTCGACCATTTGTTCTTCATATTCTCAAGGTAAATCCAGGTGTAAAGTTGTTAATTCAAACAAATCCTTCTTGGGTAGGTATGTTCTTGGACTCTCAGAGATCAGTCAGTTGTGTACTTATGACATAGTCGTGTCTGTTTATTTAAATTGCTTTAGTCACAGTCAGCTTTAGACCCCCCAAAATCAAATGTGCAAACAATTGTAATCATAGGTATTAATGGATTGCTCTTTTACTTAACACACAGCAGGGGTTTGTGTCCTATCTCTGGAGCCTGACATTTAAGCATGGCCATTGTTTTGTTATTTTTTAACATTAGTACTGTTTTGTCTGTCAAACATTTTTTTCGTACAGAGCTCAGCAGGTATCAGGGGTAGCATGTTTCTTAATTAGGAAAAGTAACTGCAAACGACTCATTTGTGTGCAAGTTGTGAATTTATACGCATGAGTAATTAATTTTGTGGCACAAATTAGCAATACATACTGTCTAATATGCAATTTGTTTTCTCGAATGAATTAATTTCATCCCTCAAATGAGTGGAATAACAATTTCATAACAACAGCAGCTGAAGTCAGAGGTTGTTTTGGCTCTGTTCAGCATCTTCATTGTCATTTCGTTCTTAGGTCTTTTTGGACCACTTAGGTTGGATGCTACTGACAATCTTAGTATGAAGAGAGTGCGTTTCTTATTGCACTGTGACTCTCCAGCCTTCCAGTCTGAACAAGCAATGGTGATCAATGCAATCTATGAAAATCTCATAAGTCAAGTCACAGTGGAATTCTCTTAGTATTGTAAAAGACACAATATCAGCTGCTTCATATGGAAATACGTTAGCCTTCAGGCTGCAGGGTTCAAACAGAAAGCTTTGCTGTGTTCAGCACAAACTCTGAAAAAATTTAGGCAAAGGAATCAAACAGGGACACCACAAAAAAAGAGAAAATACAAGGAGATATGGCAAGAAGACTATTTATACTAATGCACAACTTTGAACTGCTTTTTAGTAGACTGTTGCTGAAATAAATGCTCATCATCAAAGTTCCTATGAACATATTAACTGTTTGATTTGATGGGACCTACATTCAAGCAGTGCACCTGCTTATTAAAACAGTGCACATCTAGTATGTGCCCATACTGACGCCCCCATGGAAGCTTTCTGCTGGGCTACATTTTCTGAGTCATTAAATCTGTGCCACTGCAGAGTGGGTCACCAGTTCTCATCAGTGGGGTCAACCAGGAACAAAAGTAACTGAGTTTTTCTCGGCGCCTAGCATGAATACACGGTAAGCTTTTTTCACCTCTTTGTCACTATCTCTTCATGTACTAAAGCTGTGTGTTTTCATCATAGTCTTACTTATCACAAGTGGACCACTGCCAATACTTTCCAAATAACAGCAGAGTACAGCCTCATATGCATTGCCATATCTAAAGCCTCATCACAATGTATTTTAACTGTGAGGACAAGAAGTGGTTGGTTCAATCTGCAGATTATCCTGTTCTAATTCATTAAAATCAATTTTAGAATACACCACCCCACCCCACCGCATCAACCAGCACACACACACATATTTGCTGATTGGTTTTGGTTTGTGTTTAATTATGAGCATGCGGATCACTGAACAATTGCTTTTATGCAGTTAATGCATGCTTGCCAACATTCTTTCCCCCAGGTGCACAGTGAGACAGTTTTACCAGATCCTTATCCTCTCCTAAGCAACAATAATATAATATGTTTAAACAAAGATTTTACATGTCAATGATGATGACTTGGACTGCCCAGCAATAGGTCGAGTCCTTCTGTAATTTTTTCCCTTCCACAGAAACAGCATGTATTTAGTGATGGTAATGATGGTCTCTCACCAATCTATTAATTTTCTTAACTGCATAACCTAGTCCTAGGGCTACCGTCCATGGAAACTCGTGGATTTTAGGGACTTAGAATGATTTTAATGTCCACTGACTCATAGAGTTTGACAATTACGTGGTTGAAATGTATGGGTTTCAATGACAGGAGTCCAATCCATATTCATGAGATTGTAATCACCACCACCAGCATATGCTGAATTTGACATATGACACAAACTGAGAATGTAAAATTACCTTTCCAATGGGATGATGAATGTGAAAATCAAAAGAACTGAGATATTGAAAAGAATGTTATAAACATATAGATGATAATAATCGTTGTATTTGTGACTATATTTGTCCAAAGTTGTGTTGTGATTGGCCTGCCAGTTAATGAGAAGATAGTGTGCACAGAGACGTATGTATATAAATATTCTATGATGATTATAGTAAGAAGGTGAGGATCCAACAATTTTTTGCCATGCTATTTGATAAATGGCCAAGTGCAAGCACAGGCTATAATAAAATTACAGTCAATTTGCACTGCAGTTTGTGTTAACTGATATTGTATTGTAGTGATATTTAAGCAGGCTAACAGACAAAAAACCATAATGTTAATGGTAAACAAAAAAAATGGATTAGCATGTTTTTAACCAGTTCTGAGGAGTTTTCATTGGTTAGATCATCACCACAATCTGATGCCCCTTACACAAAAAAGTTCAACTTTAAAGTGCTCTATCTATGCTGCTGTTCACTGGTAATGTGTCTGTTTTTGTAAAAGAAAGCATGGACAAAAAACAAACAAACAAAAAATGATGCTGACTTTGAGTCAAATGAATCAGAAGAATAAAAAATGCAAAGTGATTTTCCAGGCCTAAGGATTCTTTCAGGCAGCACTACTGGTGCCTATTTCCAGCGTCATTTAGTTAGCACTCATGGGTAGAAACACATTTACCTTCAAACTTGATCTTTTAATGACAGGCCTGTACAGTAACAATGCTGTACTAAGAAAATCTTTCCACAAACATACAGACATGTGGGAAAATGTTTTGCAGACGCTTTTACTGTACAAAGTGTCTCAAGGGATCACATTTTGCCATAAATGACAAACACAGAAAACAATACCAGCTATTCAGTTGCACCTTGCACAGTGACGTTAAAAGCAAGCTGCTCTGAAGTGGTACACACACACACACACACACACACACACAAACACACACACACACACACTGTAATAACCCTGAAGGCAGGTTTTTTTTCAGGACACAATTTTTTTAAACAATGGTTGAGGGTTGGAGTTCAAACCTGCAGTCCAGGGCCTAGGGATACTGGAGTCTGTTTCGGGCTGACTCTAGATACAGAGAGGTTGATTACTCAGGAGAACAGGCAAAAAGTCTTTATCTAGCAATGATCTTCATTCTTAGGAAAAAAAATGACCCCAATAGGCAGGCCTTGCATTATGGGGGAAAAAACGTCGACTCTATTTTCTGGGAGCACAAATATTAGTCCACTTCTAACTAAGATTCCATCATTCTACCTAACACACATTATAAACGATTCATAGTTTTTTTCCAGGAGAGAAAAAAAAACCTGATTCTTGGCCTTCTCAAAAACATAAGGTTAACGTTAGCGAAAGGCTGACCATGTTCTGATGCAAAAAAATGCAAAAACTGAAATATATGAAATGAAAGTTGTATTTATTCAAATAATTAACCGCTCATGTAAACAATATATACCAATCAAGTAAATTTCATTCAACCAGATCGCATTACTTTTAATATTTTACATTATAAAATCCATTTATTCATCCTTATGCTGATTAGAGTCATGGGGGTCTGGAGCCTATCCCAGCAACCACAGGGTGGGAAGCAGGGTAAGTTTTCATGTTATCTAATTACGTACAGTCAGCATTTATTTTGAGTGTAATAGAGGGATCCATCAAAGACATTTTATCCAGTCCTTAAGAACTCTGTTCTTCTCATCACTTTGCTACTAGTAAACTAAAGAAAAGGAAAACATAAACCGGAACATTAAAAATCTTTAAAACCTACTTCAAAAAAACAAACAAATTCCCTCCACAGGATTAAGTGCTCATTTTAAATTCAGATTCATAAGGCTTCTTCCTCTCACTGTTGTGCTTGGCATGTTTTATAGAAATGGACTCTGACCACCCAAAATGATGAGTTTACTTATGTAAAATCGGAATCAAAACAGCTGGCTGGGCATGGGGGAAGAAGGGGAAAAAACCCAGAACCCAGTGCCAAGTGTGTAAACTCCCTCTCTTAATCATCAATCAAGTTGTATAAAAATAACATCTCTTTATTGTATGGAATGAGCATCTATTATTTATTTATCATCTTTTATTGATTAGAAAGTAATTTGCTTTGCTTCTTTTCACAACAATAAAGCTGGCAATATGCTGGGGATAGAGTAAAGGAAAATAGCTCACACTGTTCAGGTCAGCCTGATTGATTTGTTGTGTGTTGTATTTGCTAGAAGTTTTTGCACTTCACGGGATGAATTAGTTTCTTGCAGAGTTACTACGCTATCATAAGTGATCAGTAATCCTGTATATTATAGTACATTACAAATGTTGTTTTCAGAATGGTCCACAGTAATATTTGCCCCTGGCATATTTTAACCAGAGCAAGGGAAATTTAAAGCAGTTCAGACCAGCTCTTGACAACTCTGATTTCAGCACCTCTCAAATTAGAGTGTTTTCTCACCTTTCACAGAATAATAATGAGTTTGGCAGGAGCTTCCTCCTGGGCTGGCACAGGGCTCCAGAATAGCTGAGGTTAGTCTGGCAATGTGAGATAAAAGTTGATTTATCCAAAGAGATCAGAAAGTCTTTTAAGTTTTTGTATAATAAATATTAGGATCATCACCAATAATTCACACATGCTCAGCACAGTTAATGATGGGGGCTGGAAAGAAACACTGTTCCAAGTTATGTTAATTATCACAGGCATTAAAAGTGTGACCCAATTATACGTGTTGCCATTAATGAGGCCTGAATGAGGTCTGGCGTGGCCTTGGCCTATGTGGGCCTCATACCTGGCACGGCAGAGCATTGGACAGTGGTGAGATCAGCTTTCATTCCCTCTGCTCTGAGATATTGCACTGACCTCTACAGCCCGCATCCCAAGATTACCTTGACATCTGCTGGGTGGGTTTCAAAAAGCTAATTAATCCCTGCTGACCTAAAGTTTGGCTGTCTGTTCTAAAAGCAGCTCTAGTCTTGGGGTAAAGACCCACTATAGGTCAGCCCACAGCTCCCGAATGACTCATTCATAGAAAAGGGTGCGTGTAAAGCTTTTCTCGGACAGCTCTTTGGCAAGTCAGAGAAAATTATGTCAAATATTTGAGTGGAAAACGCCTGCTCGGCCTTTTCCCCCCTATTTATTCATGTGTTTAAAAAAAAAACGTCAAATGACTCTGCGGTTATTTCAGTGACTGATCCACTGCACTGGAAGCCCACAACTCCCACTTCACATTAGCGAGTATGATTTTTCTCAGCTTTGTTTCATGGCCTCTTTCAGCCCACTGAGTACTGCAAACAGTTCCCACCATGAGGCGACATTAATATTCATGAATTATGTTACGCAAAGAAAAGAGAAAATTAATAAATAAACAGCCAACACATTTGGCATTGTCACCCCCTAAAAAGTGCTACGGGGTTCCTGATGGAGCTTGTGATTTCTCTTCCATGACATTTGCAATTTTTACCATCAGAAAAAAATAAAAACTAAAGGCTTCAATGATATTTCCCCAAAGTCCTCAAGGGAAAGTGATATGCCCCTGTGGAAGTATAGTTACTACAGGTTGAGAAAAGCGGGGAATTCTTGGAGATTTTTGCAAATTTATTGCTCTACTTTTCAAGCAGGTGAAGAGAGCCTTGGGCAAAATTAGGTTTATCTGAGCGATGTTTGCGAGGTATTCTGAAGGGACCAGATAACCCTTTCCGTTTGTCATCGCACAGACGTGTGCTCAGCTGCTGCGTCGAGGGAAATTACTAGGTTGTTGTCTACATACAAAATCCACCTTTGAAATGGGATGGTCCTCAGGCAAACATGTCAGATTGTTTTTGTCTGTGTGATGGAGAAAAAAGTGGTCTTCGTGTGCCAACGAAGGTCAGACAGAAAGCAAGTATGATTAGAATTTTCAAAAAAACCAAAAAAAAACTCTGCTCTGTTTTCATGTGAACAGCCTTGTTTACATAAAAGATTTTTCACGCTTGTTTTTCAAAATGTATAAATAATGAATATTCAGAGTTTTGCTTTTTCTGCGAAAGGCACAGAAGTAATTATAACAAATATTGCTTTATCAGAGCCTACAATTTTGTTTGTGAACACAAACAAATAAAAGAAGCATAATAAAACGAAACAAATTAATTAACTTTCTAACAACACTGCTCTGGTGTCTGGCAGAAGCTGACTTTATGCTTTCAACCAGATGCGTTTGTCTTAACTATCCTTTTCAAGTTACAGTTTACATTCACGTGTGTCTGAATTCATATATTATAATTACATGTGCATAACTATAAGAGTATAAGTGCAAAATTCATTATTTCTTTAACCAGTAAATTTGAATCAGTTCAGGCTTGAGTCCAAAAGTTTGTTCCATAGTGTAACATATACACTACATGTATTAATCCTAATTTACACTGTGGACACCTATTCTGATCATTTTTACAGACTGAACACTGAGAAACTGGATTTAATCACAGTTTTAAGAGGAAGTGTAACGCCATCGACTACATGACTGCTAAAACAAAAAATTGATCTGAGGGAGTCACTTTTATACTGCTCCTGGCTTCAGCAAAACATTTTGTATTAAAAAGAAGAAGAAAAGATTGATTGATACTCTTTGTAGTAAGTGTAGCAAGTAGCCAGCACGGTGGTCCATTGCTGGCTAGCTTCACTGAAACGCAGAATTCACCAGCTGACCTTAATGCTAGGGTTTTTGGAGCACTTTATACATGAGGACTGTGGAGGAGAGGCTGTTTGAGACCAACAAGCTTAAGTCTGTGTGAGATTTTTTCCTCATCCGCTGTGTTACCGAGGATGCTGGCAAAGAAGTAGCTGTATGCTGTAAAGAGAGGGGCCAAGCTGCACAATCAGTTGGTGTAGTGAATGTCCAAAGGATGCAATCAACACTATTTTATGCGAAATTGAGATAGAAAGAAAAAATAAATCTGACCCCAAGCTATCTTGGGGTTAAGTCTTTTTTTTTCCGAAGCACACCCAACCTACCATTATTAGAATGATTAGATGAGTGATAGGCCACACCACACCACATTCTCTCTAAGTTTAGTTAAGCAGCCCTTCTCAAACAAATCAAAGTGCTGACAGAATTGTGTAAGCCTAAAAGCCTAAAAGTAAAAAATGTGTATTATGAATAAATACTCAAAACCTTGTTAGGACAGGAAATTTTGATTTAAATAAAATGCAATGGTAAAACACTGACAAAGCTAAATATAATAAAACAGCTAACTTTTCCTACCTTACTGGAGAATAAGTTACAACCTCTGTGAATGACTATTTGCTTAGACAATTTGCACTACATAGCATAAGAAGGTAGATGTGTACATCAAACAGCTTCCAATCTAAGGATTTCATTTAGGGCTATTACATAGTGAAAATCCTTAGATTGAAAACTCCCTGGTCTGCATCTATCTTATCTTCCATTTTTTAAATCCTACATCTGTCCTATACAGTTTTGAAATGCTTCCTTATGGTATGGCGTATGCCACACATAGTTTGAACTGTGCTTGATTCTTACGGACCATATTCACACAGGCACAAATTATCATTATTAAAAGAATATCCTTTAAAAAAAATTATTATTACTATTATAATATGCAAAGAAATCCACAAGATCCAGGAGGAAGGAATACACTTGGTGTCAGCTGGTGATCAGCTGATCACGGGGCCGGGTTTAAAAGAGAGACACCACCCACCTGTTCGCCACTCAGACATCGTTCTCTTCATGTCAGGAGCTCCGAAACCTTGCCGACGTCAGTCTCCGCCTGATTCAGCAACTGTGAGTGTTATCAAATCAAATCAAATCACTTTTATTGTCACATCACATGTGCAGGTACATTGGTACAGTACATGTGAGTGAAATTCTTGTGTGCGAGCTTCACAAGCAACAGAGTTGTGCAAAATACAATAACATAAACAGGCAAAATATACGAATGGCTAAATCTGAAACTAATAAATATATGTACAATATATAAAAGTATATGCAAAAAAAATTTCTGGATGTGTATACTAAATGTTTTTCTACATGTGTGTGTGTGTGTGTACACATATTTTACAGATTAAATAGAGTAAACAATAAATAAAATATATAAAGATATACAGAGTTGAGACATGTGCAAAACAGTGGCATTACTGTACAGTATGGAGTGCAAAATGTTGAAGTTCCAGTAGTGAAGGTAAGGTGTCTATGACGTGTTCAGCAGTCTGATGGCCTGATGGAAAAAGCTGTCTCTCAGTCTGCTTGTACGGGACCGGATGCTGCAGAACCTCCTTCCCTCTCGATTCATTTTCTCCGTCTGTAACGCCAGTTCCGAAGCCACACTTCGTGCACTGATCATTATTAGAATAACTGCGTGTCTGTTCCAACCTATCGTTAGCCTTCGCCGCGTTTGGGTCTAGCCAGCACGCCACACGGGCACGCCGAATTACTGTGTGTACTTCGGCCGATCGTGACAGGATGTCTGAGCCGCTTATAGACCCAGCGGAATTCGAACGGCTGAAAGCCGAAGTACTATATCTTCCCGGTGTGGTAGATTGGATGAGCACAAAAATGGAGTCTCTCACCGAAACTGTCCTCCAACTTTCCACTTCCATCACCGCGCTGCACCGACAGCCAACGCCGGTGAGCGCAGAGCCCCGGATCGGACCAGATAAGTGGAACGGAGTTGATGGCCGGCCTGATGGTTTGCTCGCCACTTTAGACATGCTGTTTGAATGTCAGCCCACTAAATACGCCACCACCCGTGCAAAAGTTGCAATGTTAACCTCTCTCTTGTCTGGCCAGGCTCAGGAATGGGCCCCGGCTCTCTACAACAATAAATCCGCAGCTTGCAATGACTATGCCCTGTTTGTGGAGGAATTAAAAAAGACATTTGTTCCCCCGAGCAGTGAAGTGGAAGTGGAGTCACAGCTGCTTCATTTACGCCAGGGCAGTCGACCCGTCTGTCACTTTTCCTCCCAATTTCGTACCCTGGCCGCTAAGCTAAAGTGGGGAGATGCTTCTCTACGCTCCATTTTTCTGGAGGGACTGGCTGATTGCATCCGAGATGAGATGACCGGCCGTGAGGCCCCCAAAACTCTGCATGAGGCCGTGGACTTCGCCCTGAAGATCGACCAACGAGTGATGTGATCGCCACACCCCTCGGGCCTTCAAACCCTTCCAGCCTCAGAGGGCCATGTCTTCGCAGCCTCCTCCCCCTCTGAAGGAGAAGCTGCTAGCCCAAGCAGTACATCCAGCGACGAGCCCATGCATCTGGGTAGACTCTCTAAAGAGGAGAGAGAGAGACGCTGGCGTGAGGGTCTCTGCACCTACTGTGGATCAGCTCGACACAGTCGTCCCCAGTGCCCGCTACGTCTGGGAAACGACGACGCCAGGTAGACTGCGGGGGAGTCCCACCTGACCCTTCACACTCCTCTGACCCCTCTCGTTTTCTGTTACCAGTAATATTTCACCTGAAACACCAACAGTTCTCATCTGAACCCCTCCTGGACACCGGAGCCGCTGAGAACTTCATCGACCAAAAACTAGCCTCTCGCCTTCGCATTCCGTTAACTCCTGTTGATCGATTTCTCCCGGCGACCTCAGTAGATGGGCGACCCCTCCAACCCTACCAGATCCAGTTCCAGACCCAGCCGGTTCGCATGTCTTTCGGGGATCATCAGGAGGAGATCCGGTTTCTAGTAGTCTTGGCCACTTCCTCTCCTCTCATCCTTGGATACCCCTGGTTCCGTCAACATGACCCCCACATCTCCTGGTCTTCCTGCCAGATCCTGGATTGGGGTCCCCAGTGTCCACGCCTTCTCTCTCGGACCAAAAAGAACTCAAAGTCAGAAGAGGCCTCTCACCCGGAGCCCATTGATCTGGATAAGATCCCTCCGGCTTACCACAACCTATCTGAGGTCTTCAGTAAGAGGCGAGCCTCTACTCTACCTCCTCATCGCTCCTACGTCATGGCCATTGAGCTCCTCCCAGGAGCGGTCCCCCCTCGTGGTCGCCTGTTCTCTCTGTCTCCTGCAGAGAATAAGGCCATGGAGGAGTATGTTGCTGAGGCTCTCCAACAGGGCTTTATTCGCCCTTCTACCTCTCCTGCTGCTGCTGGATTCTTCTTTGTCAAGAAGAAAAAGATTATCGGGGCTTGAATAAAGTCACTATCAAGAACCGCCATCCTCTTCTTCTGCTATCCACCGCACTTGATTCCCTCTCCCAGGCCTGCATCTTCACCAAACTGGACCTACACAGCGCCTACAATTTGGTGCGCATTAGGGAAGGGGACGAATGGAAGACGGCCTTCATCACCCCTAACGGGCGCTGGGAGTGCCTGGTGATGCCCTTTGGCCTCTGCAACAGCCCTGCTGTCTTCCAACATCTGATCAACGATGTCTTGCGGGATATGTTAGGCCGGTGGGTGTTTGCTTATCTAGACGACATCTTGACCTACTCCCACACTGAAGTGGACCATATTCGCCATGTGAGGGCCGTGCTGAACAGGCTGCCAGTACCAGCTGTTCTGCAAACTGGAGAAGTGTGCTTTCCATCAGCGGTCCACCACCTTCCTAGGCTTCACCATCTCCTCCGATGGCCTGACCATGGACCCGCAAAAGGTCCAAGCCGTGACCCAGTGGCCTCAGCCCTACAGCCTTAAGCAGCTACAGAGCTTCCTGGGCTTTGCCAATTTCTATCGGCGCTTTATTCGTAATTTCAGCACCATTGTCGCCCCGCTGACATCCCTCACCAAACCAGCTAACCTGCCTAAACCCTTCTGCCTCTCCCCAGGCACAAAACAGGCATTCCGAGACCTTATCCACCGGTTCACTACGGCCCCCGTCCTGCTTCACCCGGATCCTGCCAGAGATTTTGTGGTGGAGGTGGATGCCTCCGATGTTGCCGCTGGCGTCGTCCTTTCTCAACATGGCCCGGACAGAAAACTTCACCCATGCTGCTATTTCTCTAGGAAATTTTCTCCCACGCAGCAACGGTACGGTGTCGGAGACCGAGAACTCCTGGCCATCAAGTGGGCCTTAGAAGAGTGGCGGCATTAGTTCCTGGGAGCGAAAGACCCTTTTCTGATCTGGACTGACCATCAGAACCTGATCCATATTTGGACTGCCAAGCAGCTCAACCCAAGTTCTTTGAGCCTTACAATTTCCACCTCGCCTACCGCCCTGGTTCCAAGAACGCTAACGCAGACACTCTCTCCAGACAGTTTGCCCAGGACGGCCTCACATCAGACCCCGGACCTATCCTACCTTGTCATCGCTTCGCTGCCCCCCTTCGGTGGCCCCTGGAGGACTCTATCCGGGATGCCCTGACCGCTGAACCACCTCCGCCTGACACCCCTGCTGGGAAGCTCTATGTACCATCCCGGTGCCGTCAGGAGGCCTTGCTCTGGGCTCACTACTCCCCGCTCTCTGGTCACCCGGGGCCTGACAGGACCCTCCAACTCCTCCATCGTGCCTTCTGGTGGCCCTCCATGACTCGTGACGTCCGTGAATTCGTTTCTGCCTTTGACACCTGTGCTCGGGCCAAGTCCTCCACTCAGCCTTCCGCTGGCGACCTTCGCCCTCTCCCTGTGCCGGGACGTCCCTGATCCCATGTCAGCCTTGACTTTGTTACCGGCCTCCCATCCGTGGACGGTCTTGACACCATCCTCACCTTTGTAGACCGGTTTTGGAAGGTGGTGCACCTGGTCGCTCTGGCCGGCCTCCCTTCCGCCAAACGGATGGCCGAGCTCTTCTTGGACCATGTCGTCCGGCTTCACGGGTTCCCCAAGGACATAGTCTCCGACAGGGGGCCCCAGTTCACCGCCAGGTTCTGGAAAGCCTTTTGCCGCCTGATTTGAGCCTCTTCCAGCCTCTCGTCCGGCTATCACCCTCAGACCAATGGGCAGGTTGAACGGACCAATCAACAGCTGGGGCGCTTTTTGAGGTGCTTCATCTCCGCCCAACCGTCGCTTTGGCCTCGTTACCTGCTGTGGGCTGAGCTGTCTCATAACCTTCACGTCTCTTCTGTCACCGGTCTCTCGCCCTTTGAAATCTGTCATGGTTTCCATCCTCCTATCTTCAGCCATCAGAAGGTGGAGGTTGACGTGCCTGCTGCTGAACGGATGGTCCGCCGCTGTCGTCAGGCCTGGATCAAGGCGCGGGTCCAAGAAGCTCACTCCCAGGTTCGTTGGGCCGTACGAGGTCACTGCCCAGCTCAACCCCATGACTTATCATCTCCGGCTTCCATCCGCCATGAAGGTCCATCCGGTTTTCCACGTCTTGCAGCTTAAACGGCACGTTACTTCCTCATTGGTGCCCCCCTCCCCGGCCCCGCCCCCGCCCAGGTTCGTCGATGGGGGTCCTGTCTACACTGTCAGGCGGATCTTGGACTCCCGTCCCCGGGGTCGAGGGGTCCAGTATCTTGTGGACTGGCCTGGCTAGGGTCCTGAGGAGCGCTCCTGGGTACCGTCCTGCTTCGTCTTGGATCCCTCCCTCATCTCGGATTTCCATCGCCGCCGTCCTGGACCATCGGGTGCCGTTCTTCGGGGGGAGGGGGTCCTGTCAGCTGGTAATCAGCTGATCACGGGGCCGGGTTTAAAAGAGAGACACCACCCACCTGTTCGCTGCTCAGACATTGTTCTCTTCATGTCAGGAGCTCCGAAACCTTGCCTACGTCAGGCCCCGCCTGATTCAGCAACTGTGAGTGTTTTCCCATTTGTAACGCCAGTTCCGAAGCCACGCTTCGTGCACTGATCGTTACTAGAATAACTGCGTGTCTGTTCCAACCCATCACTAGCCTTCGCCGCGTTTGGGTCTAGCCAGCACGCCACACGGGCACGCCGAATTACTGTGTGTAATTTGCCCGATCGTGACACTTGGATTCCTGTCTTTGGACACTTTATGGTAAAAAGAGAACAGAAGATAAATATTAATGCAGTAATGCTGTCAGAAGTGCTCTTCACTTACACATGTGAGAAAAGGAAATCAGTGAATTTGCCTCATTCATATGCCAATCTATACCATTTGCTCTTTTGTTATGCAACCTGCTGTATTGCAGCCAGCTTCTAACACTGCCCTCCTGCTGGTATAGCATCTGAAGTGTGTTCAACTGTGTACAAAACACATTACAGTAGCAGCAGCATGAGTAGACAGCTGTCTGTATGCAGTTAACATGAACAGAGAAAACAGACCTGCACACTTGTCATTAGCTATAACATAACCCAAGTGAAAATATAAGTGAAAATATAACCAAGTTGCAAACAAGGATACGTTTTGTTAACCCCCCCCCCCCAAAAAAAAACAAAAAAAACAAAAACAAAACTGTAATACGATGCATTTTTACACTAAACAAACTCATGCTAGCTAGCAAAGTAGCTTGCTGGCTAACTAACAGGCATACTAGGTTTGAAGTCTTATCATTCAATGTATTTAAATATAGATATGAATGCTATTTAAATTAGTGACTTGCTTAAATTACATAGTTTCATTTAATCTTTCAAATATCACTCTGTCTTATTGGAGACGCAAAGAAGATATTCTTAAGTTATCATTAGCAAAAGTTTACCTGCTGTCAATGGGCTGCACACGGATTATGTTAAGGGAGAGCACTGCAACTTCCAAAATTTCCCCCTCACAGACAAGATTCTTTGTTGCTTGGAGTATCTAATAACCTACCTACTGACATAGTCAGTAACAGAATGACAATACAGCAGGGAGTCAGAAAATTGGAAAAAAAGACACACTCTTATTTAATGTGTCATGATTTTTATTCCAAAATGTTTGTTTTTTTAAATAAATGACAACACATAATTTTATATAAAATCTGACTGCACATGATTAAGTGATTATCAGCAAGTGTGAACGCCTGTTTAAATCCAAAAGCAAATTGCTGGTCAGGAGCATTTAAGTATTTATTAAGACAATGCCACAATCTTGAATAGATGAGAGTACAATAGAGATGTTGGCCAAAATTCAAATTTTGGCCAAATTTCAATTCAGCAGCAAATATGCAACAGATTAGCTGAAAAAGATAAGACTCAAAACCTTGCAATAGCCCAGTCAAAGTCCAGACTTTTTCAGTCCCGACTGAAAATCTGTCGTGGGACTTCAAGAGAGCTGTGCATAAACAAATGCTTGCAAATCTCAGTGAACTGAAGTAACACTGTCAAGAAGATAAAATCACACAGAAAACAATTGCTTCAGGATATTGCTGCTAAAGGCAGATCTACAATTAACTGAAGCATGGAGTGCACTTAGTTTTTCACAGAACTGCAAAGTAAATATGAGCAGACCTTCGAGAATGATCTCATTCACAGTAAAAGCACAGGTGAGGTCACAGTGACCTTGAATGTAGCCTACTAAAAGCGTCTTGAGATTAAATACATGTTTGTTAAAGAAATCCCAGTTCATTACATTCTTCATTTGCACAAATATGAGGACTATAAAGACAGGCTCATAAAAAAGTGACAGAGAACTGTAAAAAAAAAAAGTTTTGAAAAATGTCTATGCAGTGATAATTATTTGGCATTTCTAAATATTCTACATTATGTCTTTGTTATAATCAAACTTATGATTAATTCAGGAATGCCACGAATTCAAGCTCAGTAAGTCAGCTGATCTCACTGCCAGCCCACATCAGCTAATACCCTTCAACAGATGGAACTGGCAAATAAAGGGCAATGGATTAACATTTTTTTGTAGCCTGCACATGTTTGCTTCACTTTGCAGGCCGCTTAGCAATCCACGTCCTCCTGTCCTCCTAATTTCTTGCTTCTAATATAATTGGCATCATATCTGTTTGTCATTGTTGCCTAGTCTTTTCTTTCTGGGGTCTTGCTTCTGCTTTTCCGCCAGCTTTTCTGTATCCACATGGATGTAGTGTGGAGGTCCCAGAACAGAGCAGTGTCATCAAGTTTAAATAGCTGCAGATGGAAACAATCTTATTTCAACTATAGTGGTTCTGAATGACCTGTTCATTTAATTTGTTTCTTCACAATTGCTTATGGTAAAAATCCCCAAATGCTCCCTC
This sequence comes from Aulonocara stuartgranti, assembly GCF_965226115.1. NCBI lineage: Eukaryota > Metazoa > Chordata > Actinopteri > Cichliformes > Cichlidae > Aulonocara > Aulonocara stuartgranti. Next base: position 11,744,307 of record NC_138953.1, read on the forward strand.
CTGTATTCATCTTTTATTGGAAATGTGGTTAAATCACTGACATGCATTCTTAACACAGACATACAGAGAAAGCCTTTGCCCAACTGTAGGAATTTAGCCAGGTAATGTTGCAAAAGTCATATTATTATTTACTATTATTTTGGGCTGTTATACATAATGTACACTCCTCGATTCGCACCAAACTAGATGCAAATCACAGACCACAGCATAGCCAGTGCAGTGGTTCTCGAGAGCTTTTTCACAACATTTCTCTGTATCCACCTCTTTGCTTGACATTTCCCTCAAAAAATAGGTTTTAAAAAAGCACAAAAGATTTCCAGTGATCAAAGTTGTCCTGCATTTAAAAAAATGCACCAATTTTTTTCAGCAGAATAGAAGGTTACGCTGAAATATAATAAATATAACATTTAAGTTCATTGTTTTAAGATCTAATATATTACACTTAATTGAAAATATTTGTTTTTATAATTGCACAAACTATGACTCATCCAGTTATCTTTGTATTCCTTTGAAAAAAAATTATATTGGGTTGAAGATGAAAAATAATCCACTACACTGAGTTCTGAACTTTACTCATACTGACCTCACCTCTCTCCATTTCCCTGGGCTCCACATCTCTTGTTCTCTACTACCCTGCCTCCCACCTCCATTTCTCCTATGACTTTCCTTCTTCCTGGACCTATGAGGAACTCTTCTTGTGATCTCTTGTCTCCCGAGACTCCCCCATAACACTTGCACATCCCTTATCAAGTTCTGTCATATTCCCAACAGATGACAGTAATCCTCTTGGTCATAGAAGCAGTTGGGGTCTAAGAACTATACAGGAGGAGAATCTTAAATTTAAATTTCATGCACACGCGTGCGCACACACACACACACACACACACACACACACACACTCCTCCCTGCACATCCTTGAGCTTCTTAACGGAGATTTGGAAATATGACATCTGTGATAGTTCATCTAAGAAGGAGCAGAAGTGTCACCTTCAGATATATATATATATATAAATAAAAAACATTACTATCCTCGGGTAAAAGATGTAGTGATCATGCCAGAGTAAGTATACTTCTGAAGGTGTTATTGACATGAAATCCCTGCTAGATTTTGGCACTTTGTTGCCACTCTCACTGACATGTATTTAATATTTGAATTGACAAGCATAACATGTCATATACTGAAAAACAACCCCACACCATGATGTTCCCACCTCCAACTTTACTGTTGGTGCGGTGTTTTTGGGGTGATATGAAATACCTTTTGAATTCTAAACATGTTCTGTATTATGGCATCCAAAGAGCTCAGTTTTGGTCTCATGTCACCAGACTATAGTCTGCCAGTATTTCACAGGCTTGTCTAAATGTTGTTCAACAAACTTTAAATAAGCTTCAACTTGCTTTTTCTTCAGCTGCACTGAAAAAAAGGGACTGGCCATCTCTTGGATTTATGTAAGCATCTTGCATGTATTTAACACAATTGCCTCATGTTTTAAAGTTAAATGTAACTATATAGTGTAAAAACTACATGATATGCAGAAAGGGTGTATTAAATTGTTCATATCATGTTCAGGTGAAGTAAGTTAATAAGATAGCAACGTTAAATCTCGTGAAACCACGCGTGATTTCATCTCGCGGGCTTTGGATCCTGGTTTAAAAAAGGCATCCATCTCAGTCAAGTCGAGCAGCCAACTCTACGTTTTTTGGTATGTCTTGATTTTTTGAATTAATTTTTACCATATTTCAGCCAAATGTAGTTAAACGTCTAGAGTGTCGCCATGTAACATGCTAAAAAAGAGCCGTTAGCTTATTTGCTGTTTTATCTGTTGTCAAAGAATTGGCGCTTTTTCATTTGAATTTGTCTTTGGCACAAGAGCCGTAATATCACATTAAACCTAATTACGAGGCACTCATAACATAATTTGGTTTTCTGTGTGAATAGATTTGCCAACTGACTCTTCAGTTACATTGTGTATTTACTGCACCGTGGTGTTAGTGAGATTTTGGACATTGAACAGCTTTAGCTAATATCATCAGCGGCATTATGCTAGCTTACATCCCTACCCCTCCTGCCCTCACCTGCTGTCCTTTTCTTTTTGTTTTTGTTTTTTTTTGCTGCATATTGAGAGACGACCTCTATTCTGCATTTCACCAGGAGTCAGCTGATGGATTGTGGGTTCAAGGTGTTATGGTAAGAAAGTATATTCTATTTTCGCTTAAGGTTTCTGTAACTTAATTATAATAGGTTTTTTATAATTATTAGGTGCATGCATACTCACCCTATTAATACAACTGAGAGATCCAAAATCTGCCATAGGTTTATCTTATACCTGTATGTATTGCCAGAAAGGTGATTACTGGACTCGCATTAATGCACACTTGAACTGAAATGAGGTTGTAACTTGTGGGTTGTTGGGTTGCAAATCAGAAACAAACATCTTTGGATTTTTTTAATCCCATAAGATCTGGAAACACAGTTTTTATTCAACAAAACATTACTGATTAACCAAGCACAGTGCCTGCTGTTATTTCAAAATAATTTTATGTCATTTCAGATGAAATGCAGCATTCCAGTGCATCCCAACCATGCATACAGTCAAGGTTTCTGACGGAGCTGAGTTTCTCTCTGGCAGTCTGCTGAAAGTGTTTGCAAAGTGATCGGGGGAACAGGGCACAAAGCTAATGGATGTAGCTGCCATTATGACAGTAAGAACTTTAAAATTCTTTAACTACAAAGTGTATATGTATTGCATTAGGTCAGTAAAAGATTTTTATGCTACATCCATTGAAACCGTCAACTATTACCTGTGAGTACTGATTCCACTAAAAGGATGCCATAATTTTCGTCATGCATTTACTGGCCCACTGAGAAAAATTTATCTTTTTTAAAAAATAAATGTTCTGGAAACGATATATCCATAAAGTTGATGTCAAACAGGAACTTTTGATATTGCTTTGTAGATGCTGGTGTTGCATGTTGACTGGTTTAAAAAGTCAAGAGTTTTTGTCTGGGATCATTTTCTTCTGTGCTACTGAAAAGTTCACAAATCTCTGTTTTCTTTGTTATAATACTTTAGGATGACATTAATGCTCGGAGTCCCTCATCAAAGTGCTCCGCATCTGTGTGAAAGACAATTGCAACATCTTGGTGCAGGAGTTCATGGTGAGTGTTTTATGAGTAGATTGTGGCTTTGCAACATTTAAAAATGCATTTAGTTATCCACTTGATCCTCATTGGACTGGTTAGGACCAGTAGTCCTCTTTAATAATTTGAAGTTCACATGAGGCCTGGTAGTGAACTCGGCCGCCGGCCCTTGAGGCCCCACCCCCACCCCTGTATTAGGGGTCACATCAGTGTGAAAAAACTTTAAATTTGTCATTCTAGTGAACAAAGAAAAATCCCCCCAATATTTACATTAGCTTTTGTTTGAAAAAAAAAAAAAGACCAACTGACCAACAGCTAACCAAATTGTGGGGCTGAAAGTCTAAATTCTAACATCTTCTGAGTGACATAACCTGGATTTCTGATGGGCCGGTGTCTTTCTAACAAAAACTAATGTAAAGCATTTGAAATTATTATGTTTTTCACCCTCTCTTAGAAACTCTGTTAGACCATGAATGGCAGCATGGCAGGCCACTCTTTGGCTATAGCTATTTACTATGTTGCTTGCATTGGTTTAAATTACTCTAACATTAGAACTGGTAGATTCAAAAGAGATGAGTTTAAAAAGGAATCTTAAAGAAATGTTTTGTGTTTAACCAGGACTTGACTGAGGCCACTGCACAGATTGAGAAAACCACAATGAACATCTGTCTCCAGAGGATGCACCAGGCAATGACTTTTCTGATGTTGTTCTTCAAGATCTGGATAATGTGACCTTTGCAGTAGCCATGCTGTTTGGACCTTTTTTATTCCTTCAACATGAGTTACCCATCACAACTCTGCTACACTTTTGAGGTGATTCAAAGGGTGGTAATGGAGTTGGATGCAACTCAGCTCTCAAGAAAAGCTCACAACTAAGACAAAACTGCTCCTGCAACGAAGCTCACTGTTATGCATGTGAGGTGACCAGCTCTAGGTGAGAGGACATTTAAATCTCACACTTGTTCTGCTGCATTTTTGAAGCTCAATTCCAGGAACAGATCGCAGGGTTCATTTTTATATACTCTGCAACTGCCATGAGGACGAGCCGTTTTTTTTGTTGTTTGTTTTTCCTTTTGCTCTGTACAAGTTCTGTTTGTCTGTTTGGCAGCATTTTTAAATTTGTCTTTGTATTTTTTCTTTCTTTTACTAGTGAAGAGATGTAGCGTGAACAGTTATACAGTCTAAATATCCCATATGGGTCGTGTGAAATGGTATTTTCAATTTCATTCAGTTGAAGTAAAGAACGTTGAATATTTCTAAGTGTGCTGTTTTGAACCAAGATGTCACAGTATGATCAGTGCTGTAATTTTTGACAGTCACTGTATCAATGTTATTTTTGCGTCTCTTGAATAAAGGTTTTGACCTGCAAGTGCTAATTTCTTTAGTTATTGGGGTAAAATGGGAGGTGTTAATAGGAAGGTGTTTGCCAATTCAGTAACCTAATTTAATGTTAATGGAAACTAACATTACCTCAAATTGTTTAGTTATAATTGTTGTTTAACTGAATCTTGATGTCAGAGGCCTTAAATAGAATGTTTTGTATTGTTCTTTCCCAACATTTTTCAAAAGAAACAGTCTAATTTCTTTACTGTGATTGATTCCAGAGAACACGGAAGAACTGACATTATTTAACTGTTGATTTATATAGATTCAGTAGAGGAGTAATGTCAGTTTAATTCTTTACCTACTGTCAATGCAGTGAAATTAGACATTTTGTTTTGAAAGGTTACTGGTGGATGCCAGCAACCATCTTGGAAGAGAACAATACAATCTGTTATAAGGCCTCCATTTGAAAATTGTGTATTTGATACTAGAATATAATAGCAAAATGTAATTTGAAGATAACATGTAGTATTTAAGTGACCAAGTAGTATTGGGTAAAAGTTATTGAATCGTGTTGGGATAACGTGAGAAAATTGTGAAGGATTAAAATATTCCAAGAGCTCAAATTACTTCATCAAAACATGTTTAAGTCACATTTTATCAACACAAATTGCACAGGTTTATTGAACATGAATAAATTGTGTTAATTTAACTCAATTGTTTAAGTTGCTGCCGAAGCAAAACATCTGTGTGCAACAAATGTCCACCATTGAATTAAGTAAATCCAACAACATATTTTTTTCAGTGTGTGGAGTCTTGCCTGGTGAGTGTGGATACAGGCCATGGAGGTTGAGTCCATTACTTACGGTTTTCTTTGAAACTGTGGATTCCAGGTCTTTCTGTAGTTCTCCACAAGTGGTACTGGGCTCTTGGACAACTCTTCAGATTATTATTTTCACAACTCTGTCTGAAATCTTGCAGGCAGCCCCTGGGCATTGGTTTTTACCAATCATCATTTCTTGTGTGACATCTTGGTAATGACACACCAATTTTTAGGCCATCAGTTGGGACTGAATCAGCTGATAGTAATTTGCACTAAGTGGCAGGATTGTTGTCTAGTTACTGATAGGTTCCAGCTGGTGTCATGACTTTCCATGCATTTATTTGTGTCATTTCTCATTGTTACACATAACTTAATTTCATTCATTAAAAATAATGGCTTGAGTTCTTTGCATGTGTGCATTGGATTTGTTGTTATCGAGATCTGGTGAGAATTTCATGTCAGTAGCACCTTTAGAGATACATTATATGTACTGGTGAACAGTGTTGGTCAAGTTAATTGAAAAAAGTAATTAGTTACTAATTACTTCTCCAAAAAGTAATCCCATTACCTTACTGATTACTTATTTTCAAAAGTTACTTAGTTACTTTTCAAAAACATGATACACAACCTGAATACGTAATAAAGCAATAGACTTTTCAGCCCGATTCTATTTTTTATGCATAATCCATCATATAAAATTGAATCAAATGGAAAGCCAGTTCCATTTGTTTGTTTTATTAGTTGTAATCTTTTTTCAATTTTATCCACATTGCATTAAGCAAAAATTTAATTTTATGCAACAGTCTTTGACTTGAAGAAATTGTTTAATATTTAAACCTATTTTCTGCATATTCCAGCATATAAAATAAAATATTTTTTTGTGTTTACACTCACTCTTTCAAATAGATGCAAGTAAAACACAGCAAAAAGTAAATAAAATCAAAGAATCAGTGGCACTAACTACTCCTGTTGTTTTTAAGTCTGTTTTCACCTGTTTAGCATGAGTGGAGCAGGTGAAAGTTTGCTCGGTGCTGCAGTGATCATGTCAATGGGGGAACTGAGGGTTTCTCTGTGAATTTCACATTCCTGTGGCAGTGTGCTATAGGTACTTGCTCTGATTTCAAGTTTAATTTTTCGCGGTAGAAAGAAGTTTTCTTCTTCTTCTTGGGCGATCGTGGCTCAAGAGTTGGGAATTCGCCTTGTAATCGGAAAGTTGCCGGTTCGAGCCCCGGCTTGGACAGTCTCGGTCATTGTGTCATTGGGCAAGACACTTCACCCGTTGCCTACTGGTGGTGGTCAGAGGGCCCGGTGGCGCCAGTGTCCGGCAGCCTCGCCTCTGTCAGTGCGCCCCAGGGTGGCTGTGGCTACATTGTAGCTTGCCATCACCAGTGTGTGAATGTGTGTGTGTGAATGGGTGGATGACTGGATATGTAAAGCGCTTTGGGGTCCTTAGGGACTAGTAAAGCGCTATATAAATACAGGCCATTCTTACCATGCAGAGTGTACAGCAGACGCTAATGTTTTTGTCACTTTTCACAGAATAAAACTTAAAGTAACGTAAGTACCTCCACGCTTCAAACATGGTTGTGCTCTCTCCTGCACTCCGTATTATCTATTGTTGATCTGCACACGTCTGTTGCTGCCACAGACGTCGCACACCCTTACATCATTGACATGAGACACTCTCACAAACAAAATCACGACGGTTTAGTGACGCAGTAATGCAGTATGCTTATGGGAAAGTAATCGTAATCTAATTACTTTTTTGCAATAGTAATCCCTTACATTACTCATTACTTGAAAAAAATAATTGGATTACAGTAACATGTTACTTGTAATGTGTTATGCCCATCTCTGCTGGTGAAGCGTTCATTACCCACTGTACTTTCAAATTTGTTTACATGTTGGATATTGTTAAATGTGTATAAACAGTTCCTTTCTGTCCATATTATATTGGCTAATATGGTTTGAACACATATAAAAGACAATATTTTCTGTGTTTCTTGCTTCTGCTGTAAGGAATCGTGTCGGTCACAATTGCCTCCTGTTACTATTGCCCGTAGTCTGGCTAATGTATCACAAAAATATTGGATTTACTGGTTCTCATAATCCTTGATCTGATTTCATAGATGAACAGATTAATATATGTTACACACAATGGGAGCTGTTTCTTTCCGGATGTAATAACTATAAATGTACCATGTTGACTTTTCAGACTTTGAATGCGGTCGGCCATCTAATAACATCAAGGAAATCATTAAGAGGAGACAAACTGCTTGTGTCATGTGAATGCTTGACATATTCCTGATCAAAATAGGAATCCAGTTCATGAGAATATAAACCCAAGTACAACTGAATGAAAGGAATTTAACTGTAAAACCCATCCTTTTGAACATAATAACATGATAATGAAATATCTCAGACTTGATTTTCTTCTCCAAGGAAGCTTATCAGTTCTAAAATGAAAAACATGGCCATTGCATTCATTTCTCTGCCCTCACCATAGGTGTAAATGGACAGCAAGGCGCCTGATTAAACACACTTCCTTATTATACTGAAAGTATTTCAAAAAAAGTGAAGGCACTGTTGAATGAAACAACTAATTTTATGTTGATAATGTAAATTTAAAAAATCGTATTAAGTTATTTTACATTGTCTCTATTGAGAGGTAACCATTTATTATGTCTTTGCCATGTTTGGGAGAGGATCCACTGCACTCATACATGTGAAATTAGAGATTCATCGATGACCAGCCAGGAAATATAATTGCATTTCTAGCACTCTCAGCCCCAAATAGTGACTGGTCAGTCAGCCTTACATATGACCGACTATGAACTAGTCTGTTACATGCATGTGTACAGCAGTGCAGGCAACACTCACAGCCCCAGGTTAACATGTTATTAATCTGGAAGCTCGATTGACAGCACAAAGTTTGCCAAAGTAAACTGCAGGGAGACAATGAAAAGATCTCTAATGACAAATCTATCAGACCCCTAAATCAACACAGCTAACATGGACATCTTCAAGAAGCTGACAAAAGGAAAGTGAGTAAGAGCTGACAGCCAACTACAGGTCTTCAGCCTCAGTATGAGTGGTCAATATTCATGAGGAAAAATATGGAGACAATTAAAAAAGAGAAAATGGTCAATGCCCTTTTGTCTGGTGAAGTTATAAACACACTGGAAAATTATGTAAGTATCAGAAATGTGTTTTGGTATTCAAAACTGTTACTCCTCCATTTTTTTCACAAGGTAAAATATGTAAAATAAAGGTAGGTTTACAGCAACATATTTTAAGTTAATTATTTGTACCATTTCCAGTAGCAGGAAACTTAACTTTCAGTTGTTTAAGTAGGAAGATCCTTTAAAATAATGCAGTTTGATGAAAATTGTAAAGTTTAATCCTCTCTTTTATAATAAAAAATAATATTTCGCATTACTGGAAAAAATATCTTTTGTTTTTATATCCTGTCAGTTATAAAAAATTGGTATAGCAGGTCACACTGCTATCAGAAATATCAGGATTGGCTTTGACCAAGAAAATTGCCATCATTGCATCTCTACATGTTATGTGAGCATAGATTTTTGTTATACATTTTTTGTTCATTGAGCTTGAAACACACAACTACAACAAACTTTATTTATATAGCACATTTAAAAACCAGTGGTGTACCAAAGTGCTTAACGTGCAAGAGAGTAGGATGAAGTAACAGGGAAGGATGAGGGCTATGGCAAGGTACCAAAACATGCTAGCAGGTTGAATGGCATTAAAACACAAAAGCAAAAGAATTGCATATAAAAGCATAAGAGAAAACTAAGTGTAAAAGATAAAACAGTCAAAAAAATTAAAAATGATTAAAAGTAATTAAGAATAAGCCGAAGATAAGAATAAGCATTAAGCTAACTAACAAGCAAGCGTTAACTGGTAGAAAAGGCGAGGCTGAATAAGTGGGTTTTTAACCGCGATTTGAAGGAATGGATGGAATCAGACTCGTGTATAGCGATGGGGAGGTTATTCCATAAATCGGGTGCAGCCAAGGCAAACGCGCGGTCACTTCTAGTCTTCAGCTGGGATCTCAGCAGTACCAAGAGTGACTGGGTGTTATTTAGAGCAAACATAGTGTGTGACTGAGTGAGGGGCAATCTGAATGCAGCCAGCATTTTCTCTGCCAGTAAGTACCTTAAAAGAAGAACAGAACAGTTTTCCATGAAAAGATTCTACAAGGTCTGTTGGCTCTATTGCTAAATATGGATAGTTGTTAAATTGGATACAGTTGGTTCACAGTTGCTGGCATAAAATATAGCATAGCAATCAAAACACTTTTCAGATCAATGCTGTAAATGCAGTCACTTAATTATGGGTAATTTAAAACAGAAAGAAATCTGCATCATGTTCTTCTGTTTTATTTGTACAGTTTGGAGCTTGTTCATCTGAGTTCCTTTTGTTTTTCTGCTTTCAAGTCAAATGTAGAAACTAAATATCAGTGATATCAGATTTTGAGAAATTGTTGTGGTTTTCACTTCCTGTCTTATTTAAATAGTTCGTTGTCTCCTGTGCCTCGTGACACCCAGCTGCGTCTTGTCACCCCAAGTTAGCCCTCTGTATTTAAAGCCCTGTATTTCCTTTGTATTTTGTCATAAAGTTTATTATTCTTCCCTGGCTTCTGCATTTCCTTTGTGGACTTTGTTTTTTATTTGGACTGCTTTAAGTACTATTTATTGAAGCTTTCAAATTTAAATGTAAGCCTACAATTCTATTTTTTTTATGTCTGGTTTAAATTTAATTGTATTCAAATTAATCTGTCTGTGTTCAGCAGTGCATACTCTTACACCTAATTTACATCTTTATATTTTAAAAGCAATACAAAAAGGTTTTCTTGCCTAACTCTTCTCATGGCTCTGCACACACATCAATCCATAGTGAGCAACTTTGTTAGACTGTAATGCTCTTGTTTTGAAGTCGGATTGAAGAATGACAAAAACTGGCAAATGACCGAAGTTCTATAATATTAAAGTCTAATCATGCTACTGATAGAAATGCATATCTATCACGTGAGTCACTTCATACAAAGCCTTTCAATATCACCCAAAGTTAGTGTCATTTGCATTACAGGAGTAAGAACTCCATTCACAGATTGTCTCCCTGCAGGCTATCTCCATGAGGCTACAATGTCGTGACACACAGCAAGGGTAATGTCCCTGGCCTTGCTTGTACACTGCATGCTCTGATGCACAAATAGACCACCACAGCACACCTCTTAAAAGGCAGCAGGCATCCGAGTGTGTAATGATGCCAGGGGTGTGAGGCACTTTACAACCAACCCATACCTTCACCCGCAACTGAGATTAATTGCACTTGATTGACTATATCAGATGCGCTTCTGTTTCCTGCCTTCTCATTTGGAACACCCAAGAATTTATTGGAAGACCCATGCTTATTCAATATATATCGAGTCCTTATCAGAGAAGGCTCTAATTAAGCTCCATTTCCGTGTTTACTTCTCTCTTTCTTCAATTTCTGATATTTGAGCAGAGAAGGAAATAAAATCTATTGTCTTTCATGGCCCTCTCTTGCATATATCATTGCAATCTTTTATGACTTTGTAAGGTCGGTCCTAATGATGTCACGCTATTGATTTTTTAAACTTTTTTAAAGCACTAAAAGTACGGAAATTTGTGTTTGGTATACAAAAAGAATACTCTATTAATGTTTCTTGGTAATAAATCTTATACCACTGGAAAGCCTTGAATGGTGAATTCAGATTTTTTCTATGGCAGTTGGATCGTGTGGTCAAAGTCTGAAGAAGATGTGGAGAATGCTATGCTAATTGTAACAACAGTAACAACAATTAGTAACAGCAATTAGCAGTGTAACAGTTTTTGGTGGAGGCAGTGTAATGGTATGGGGTCCTCAGATGTCCTAGTTTCACACTAGTACCTGATTGCAGCTTACATTTGTGGATCTGTGCAAAAACTCATGTGGGCATGCAACGTGATCTGTGCATGTCAGGTCAGTGGTACATCTGCATTAAAGGTTCTGTGCATGTATGTTATCTGTAGTTTTAGACATTTGTGTACACTGGAAGGCTTTTGAAAGAGAAAACTATCCAGTTCACAAAGCTGAACTTAAATTGTGCGAAAATAATCACTACAGGGAGTGCAGAATTATTAGGCAAATGAGTATTTTGTCCACATCATACTCTTCATGCATGTTGTCTTACTCCAAGCTGTATAGGCTCGAAAGCCTACTACCAATTAAGCATATTAGGTGATGTGCATCTCTGTAATGAGAAGGGGTGTGGTTCAATGACATCAACACCCTATATCAGGTGTGCATAATTATTAGGCAACGTCCTTTCCTTTGGCAAAATGGGTCAAAAGAAGGACTTGACAGGCTCAGAAAAGTCAAAAATAGTGAGATATCTTGCAGAGGGATGCAGCAGTCTCAAAATTGCAAAGCTTCTGAAGCGTGATCGTCGAACAATCAAGCGTTTCATTCAAAATGAACCCGTACAAAGCCGCGTCATATAACGTGCGGAGGGCGGTGAAAGAGGCGAAGCAGCGCTACGGGAGGAAACTAGAGTCACAACTCCAACAGAGTGACTCTAGGAGCCTGTGGCGGGGACTAAGGACAATAACGGACTATAAAGCACCAACAACCGGTATGACGAACGCGGCCTTGACTCTGGCAGACGAGCTGAACACTTTCTATGCTCGCTTCGAGGCTGCAGCTAAGGTCTCCAACAATGCTAGTGTTGGCGGCGCTAACGGCTGCAGACAGGAAGATACTGCCAGCACCGGAAACGTGCTCGTCATCTCCGAGCATGAAGTAAGGAGAGCCTTCAAAAGAGTGAACACCAGGAGAGCAGCAGGACCAGACGGCATCCCAGGTCGTATCCTAAGAGACTGTGCATACCAGCTAGCTCCTGTGTTCACTGAGATATTCAACATCTCTTTATCTCAGTCGGTGATCCCCACATGCTTCAAAGAGTCCATCATTGTTCCTGTCCCGAAGAAACCCCACCCTGCTTCTCTCAATGACTATCGCCCTGTAGCCCTCACCTCAGTAGTGATGAAGTGCTTTGAACGCCTGGTCAGAGACTTCATCATTTCTTCACTACCAGACACACTGGACCCACTACAGTTCGCTTACCGTCCAAATCGTTCCACAGACGATGCCATCTCTCATCTCCTCCACACATCACTCACTCACTTGGACACTAGAAGGGGGAATTATGTTAAAATGCTCTTCATAGACTACAGCTCTGCATTTAATACCAAAATTCCCTCCACACTCACCACCAAGCTGGAGCATCTGGGACTCAGCTCATCTATGTGTCAGTGGATCTCCAACTTCCTAACTGGCAGACCACAGGCAGTAAGGATGGGCGGACATGTCTCAGCCTCCACCACTCTCAGCACTGGAGCCCCCCAGGGGTGTGTTCTGAGCCCCCTGCTGTACTCTTTGTACACATATGACTGTGTGGCCACTACCAGCTCCACCACCATCATCAAGTTTGCTGACGACACCGTCGTGGTGGGCCTGATCTCTGATAACAACGAGACGGCCTACCTGAAGGAGATTAGGAATCTGGAGAACTGGTGCCAGAGGAACAACCTCCTTCTAAACGTCAGTAAGACAAAGGAGCTGATAGTGGACTTCAGCACTAAGCAGGAGAGGAACTACCAGACCCCCGTCATCAACGAGTGCCCAGTGGAGAGAGTGGACAGCTTCAAATACCTTGGAGTTCACATCACGCAGAACCTGTCATGGTCCTGTCACATCAACACCGTGGTGAAAAAGGCCCGACAGCGTCTCTACCACCTCAGACGCTTGAGAGACTTCCAACTGCCCTCCAAGGTGCTCAGGAACTTTTACTCGCGCACCATAGAGAGCATCCTGGCGGGAAACATCTTAACCTGGTTCGGGAACAGCACCATGCAGGACAGACGAGCTCTACAGAGGGTTGTACGATCAGCTGAGCGCACCATCCGCTCCGAGCTCCCTGACCTGCACTCAATCTACAGCAGGCGGTGCCGGACCAAGGCCAGGAAGATCGTGAAGGACTTCAGCCATCCCAACAACAGACTGTTCTCTCTGCTGAGGTCAGGAAAGCGATTCCGCTCCCTGAAGACCAACACAGAGAGACTGAGGAGGAGCTTCTTCCCGCAGGCGATACGGTCTCTCAATCACACCACCACACAGTACTGACCCACACATACAGTTCTTACACACACACTGGACTTTCTGGACATTGTTTTTGCACACATTGTTTTTTTGCACAACACTGGTCACTATATTCTTCATTTCCGGTTAATACTTGTACAGCTGCTGTTATTGTGTATATATTTATTTATATTTAGATTTCTTCATACATTCTTATATAGTTCTATATTGTGTATTGTGTATTTTGTTGTACAGTTATTGATAGGTCTATAGTATAAACCTATTTGCTGGAACGTTAAGGACAATCTGCTACACAGCAAAAGCAAGACTCAAGGCACCAAAGTTCTCTGGTTACTCATGCATGAGGGAGACCTGGCTGGAGCCAAGCGTCGTTCCACCACTTGACCTCTGTCAGACTCTCAGCCAGGTTTCCCCACAGCACTCCTTTTATTGTAGTTACATGAATATGCATAGGGTCATTAACATATAACATCTTACATAGGTATACATGTGAACAAAGAATACTGTGTGTGTGTGTGTGTGTGTGTGTGTGTGTGTGTGTGTGTGTGTGTGTGTGTTACTGCTGATCAAAGGGTCATATAACATGAAGGCAAACATCCTTGGTCAGGAAGAGGGTAGACTAGACCCCCCCGGTAAGGAAGTCCAGCAGTTCATCTAAACAGAAAAGCACTTAGACTAGAACAGACGTAGCTACGTTAATCCTACCATAAAACAATAAAACAAGATGCGACCTCTTCCCATGCCCCCAAGATGCAGGTGTGCATTCCAGTGTGGAATACACACCAAGCCTCTGTAGCCTGTTAAAGATCACACAACTTATCACTACACAATTGATTATACACCTCTAAGCATATATGATTAAATGTTTCCTAATACAAATGACAATAATAAAATCTAAACCCAACAGTTATTTTATTTTCAACTTTAATTTATATATTTTATCTTATTCCTTCCCAGTTAAATTTACCCTTCATTCTAATTTGTGTTGTACAGTTATTTCATTTTTAACCTTAATTTATATTTTATTCCTTCTTAGTTAAATTTACCCTTTTTAATTTTTCATATTTATTTCCTATCTTATTCATAGCCTTTTCCTTTTTTGTTTTCTTTAGGTCACGAGCTGTTGTCCAAGCATTTCACTACATATCGTACTGTGTATGACTGTGTACGTGACAAATAAAATTTGAATTTGAATTTGAATTTGAATTTGAAAATAGTCAACAGGGTCGCAAGAAGCGTGTGGAAAAACCAAGGCGCAGCTGCCAAGATGCCACTTGCCACCAGTTTGGCCATATTTCAGAGCTGCAACATCACTGGAGTGCCCAAAAGCACAAGGTGTGCAATACTCAGAGACATGGCCAAGGTAAGAAAGGCTGAAAGACGACCACCACTGAACAAGACACACAAGCTGAAACGTCAAGACTGGGCCAAGAAATATCTCAAGACTGGTTTTTCTAAGGTTTTATGGACTGATGAAATGAGAGTGAGTCTTGATGGGCCAGATGGATGGGCCCGTGGCTGGATTGGTAAAGGGCAGAGAGCTCCAGTCCGACTCAGACGCCA
This sequence comes from Aulonocara stuartgranti, assembly GCF_965226115.1. NCBI lineage: Eukaryota > Metazoa > Chordata > Actinopteri > Cichliformes > Cichlidae > Aulonocara > Aulonocara stuartgranti. The sequence goes on from NC_138953.1 coordinate 11,759,345, forward strand.
GCAAGGTGGAGGTGGAGTACTGGTTTGGGCTGGTATCATCAAAGATGAGCTTGTGGGGCCTTTTTGGGTTGAGGATGGAGTCAAGCTCAACTCCCAGTCCTACTGCCAGTTTCTGGAAGACACCTTCTTCAAGCAGTGGTACAGGAAGAAGTCTGCATCCTTCAAGAAAAACATGATTTTCATGCAGGACAATGCTCCATCACACGCGTCCAAGTACTCCACAGCGTGGCTGGCAAGAAAGGGTATAAAAGAAGAAAAACTAATGACATGGCCACCTTGTTCACCTGATCTGAACCCCATTGAGAACCTGTGGTCCATCATCAAATGTGAGATTTACAAGGAGGGAAAACAGTACATCTCTCTGAACAGTGTCTGGGAGGCTGTGGTTGCTGCTGCACGCAATGTTGAACATCTGTGAACAGATCAAAACACTGACAGAATCCATGGATGGCAGGCTTTTGAGTGTCCTTGCAAAGAAAGGTGGCTATACTGGTCGCTGATTTGTTTTTGTTTTGTTTTTGAATGTCAGAAATGTATATTTGTGAATGTGGAGATGTTATATTGGTTTCACTGGTAAAAATAAATAATTGAAATGGGTATATATTTGTTTTTTGTTAAGTTGCCTAATAATTGTGCACAGTAATAGTCACCTGCACACACAGATATCCCCCTAAAATAGCTAAAACTAAAAACAAACTAAAAACTACTTCCAAAAACATTCAGCTTTGATATTAATGAGTTTTTTTGGGTTCATTGAGAACATGGTTGTTGTTCAATAATAAAATTATTCCTCAAAAATACAACTTGCCTAATAATTCTGCACTCCCTGTATTTATTTCAGTTTGAATGTATGCATTTGTAAAATGGTTTTTACATATGATCAAATTGCTTTGAGTTACACACAAATCACTTTAGACATTTGTAAATCTTTGTTTTGCTTGTGGATTATATCGTATGGCTTTGTATCTCTTGGTTAGTACGATCATGTCTTTATTTCAATTATTTTACAGTCGAGTGAAAAAGACCCTGACTGTATTCATCATAACTTGCAGAAATCTGATGATTAATTAAAATTACTGAAACCTTAATTAAAACCAGAATTGAAAGGTGATAAATAAACCTTTAAGTTATAAGAAATTCTTTTACTGGATAAAAGCTGCAAGTTGTATTAAAGCCCAAAGGGGATGTGTCTCCAGCTGGAAACACACATCCCCTTTGAGGTTATTATTATTAAGTATTATGATTTGTCTGGTTTAAACTTGATATGATTTTTGCAAAGTAATACATTTTTTTTGGATTACATTAATCACATAACTAATAATGATTTGCATGTTTTACGATAAGGGAATTCTTAGGGACTTCCAATCAGTAAAAGATCAATACCAGTTAAGCAAAACGGATTTTTTTAGGTTTCTTCAAATTAGGCATCACCTACATTAGGGCTGCTCGATTATGGCAAAAATGATAATCACGATTATTTTCACTGAAATTGAGATCACGATTATTTGACGATATTTATTTAACCCTTTAAGACCTACCATAGAACCAAGTCCACCAGAGCTTATATTATTATTTTTTTTACATGTTGTAGTGCCATTTGTGGGAGCATTTCAAGTTGCTATACATCAATACAACTGTTATAGCCCATATTTTAATAATATGTATGCATTAAGTCCATAGTAATTACATAAATTGCAAAAAAGTGCAATAAACTACAAAAAAAATTGAAAATCGCTTTTGTTTTGTTTACATATATTTCTACTTGGAGAAATTTAAGAGGTTTATCCCTCAAAACTTTAAATACAATAAAGTTGCAAAAAAATAGTTTCCCACCACAGGAAATTTATTTTGAGTGTCTTCATAGTTTTATTTTGGAGATACAGCAATTTTTATATACTGCAGGAAAAACAAAAAACAATCCTATGATGCAAATTTGCAAAGAAAACAGCATGTGCATCATTTTACTGTGGGAAGTGTTACGAACAGCTGATAGGAACGGCAAAGCGTGTTTCTGGAATATTATGTTTTTGTTCCTGCAAGCGCTTTTTATGCAATTTTTGCAAAGCTATATGTGGAACGAAACCGTGACCGAGGACAAGCTGATGGCATCAGATGTAAGTACAACTCCTCCGGTTTCATATGCAAAACAAATTATTGCGCTAGCTTACACGGTTCAGGTTCTACAGGGATTTAAAAATAGTTACGCAAAACGGAGCGTGCTGCTCTGACCGGCTTTAAAGGGTTAACAATAACTTTAAAAAAATAATATAAAATGATGTGCAACACCACTGAAGTTTTTTTTTTTTTTTAAACTCTCTTTTCAACCAACGGCAGTCACTCTCCAAATAACTTCTGCTTAGCTTTTCTTAATTTTTCTTAATCAGCGGTCTCCAACCTTTTTTGCACCACGGACCGGTTTATGCCCGACAATATTTTCACAGACGGCCTTTAAGGTGTCGCGGATAAATGAGGGAGGGGCTAATAATCGGCTCAGTCATTTTTAATGATCGTTGAAAGCCCAGATCGTAATCGTGATTAAAATTCGATTAATTGAGCAGCCCTAACCTACATAACTTTATACCTAAGAGAACAGATCTTTTCTCTTTACCTGTTTTGAGTATATTTGTCAAGGCTTACCAGGCAGATCCCGGCCTCAAGGTGATTTCTAGACTGTATAAGGGTATACAAGAGGTTAAGAAGCGGAATACTACCTACATTAAAAAAAAATGGGAAAGGAAAACAAATACAGCAATTTCAAATGACATTTGGTATCAGCAGTGTGCTTTTCAGTGAAGAATTTCTAGTTCTAATATATGGAGATGTTTTGGTTGGAAGAGTCTCTGAAGGTTTTTATTACTCCTGCACAAAGTAAACATTATTCTAATCACTCTAGCTGCTGGAGAAACTGTGGGGCCCAAGGAATAAAACACTTCCACCTGTTTTGGTCTTGCCCATTGATCAACATTTTTTGGGTATCGATTCACTCTGAGTTACAGATCATTTTTAGTATGCAACTTCCCTTTAATTGGGATGAACTTTTGTTTGGATATTTATACTCAGTGAATGTAGATAAAACGTCCAAGCTGTTGTATGGTATTCTGAGTCTGGCTGCCCGTAAGACTATTACCAAGAAATGGCTTAGTGTGAAAATTCCATCACTAAATGAGTGGTATGAGATTGTTTATGGGATGTTTAAAATCGAAAGAATTACCTTCATTAATAGACTCCAATTTGACATATTTAGTGATATTTGGGCTAAATGGAAACATTACATTTTGTCAAGGAGGCCCGATCTTGTTTGAATCTCTGTAATTATGTATGTCATATTTATGAATTGTTATGTGTATATATGTATATGTCAGTATGTATGAGTGTATAAGCGAATACATATGTATGTAGGTATGTGTGGAGTCTCGTGGAGACCGGCTACTCGACCACTGCTACACCTCTTTCCGGGATGCGTACAAAGCCCTCCCCCGCGCCCCATTCGGCCAATCAGATCACCGCTCCATCCTGCTCCTGCCCGCCTACAGGCAGAAGCTGAAACAGGAAGCTCCAACCCGGAGGGCGGTGCACTGTTGGACGGACCAATCGGAGTCTGTGCTGCGGGACTGTTTTGATCACGCGGACTGGGAAATGTTTCACGTGGCTGCTAGGGACATTGACGAGTACACAGACTCAGTCTGCGGATTTATCAGGAAATGCGTGGAAGATGTCGTCCCATCCAGAACAGTTAAATCCTTCCCAAATCAAAAACCCTGGATTAACGGAGATGTTCGCGCGGCACGGAGCACCGCCTTTGCCTCCGCGAACACATCGGACTACAAACACGCACATTACCAACTCCGGAAGACGATCAAAGCAGCCAAACGTGAGTACAGGAACAGGGTGGAGCAACAGTTTGACAACCCTCGGAGTATGTGACAGGGACTAAACACGATCACAGACTTTAGAGGGAAAACCAGCACACCGCAGACCACGGCCTCTCTGTGTGAGGATCTAAACGTATTCTACGCTAGATTCGACACAGCAAACACCATGAGACCGGACAGTGTGCGCACCGCGGATGACGTCAGTGCGCACACTGTGTCTGAGGAGGATGTGCGGAAGTGCTTCAGGAAGGTGAACGCACGCAAAGCTACTGGTCCGGACAGGATTCCCGGCCGCATCCTCAAGTCATGCACGGCTCAGCTGGCTGGAGTGTTCACACACATCTTCAACCTTTCCCTCTCTCTGTCTGTAGTCCCAGCCTGCTTCAAAATGGCCACCATCGTCCCTGTACCAAAATCCTCCACCATCTCCTCATTGAACGACTGGCGACCTGTAGCCCTGACCCCCATCGTAAGCAAATGCTTCGAGAAGCTGGTCAGGGACTTCATCTGCTCTGCACTACCCGACTCACTGGACTCTCTACAGTTCGCATACCGCCACAACAGGTCCACTGATGATGCCATAGCCCTGACACTACACACTGCCCTGTCACACCTGGAGAAGAGAGACACGTATGTGAGAATGCTGTTTGTAGATTACAGCTCAGCATTCAATACCATCGTTCCCTCGAAGCTGGACAGGAAACTGCAGGATCTAGGACTGAGCAGCTCCCTCTGCAGCTGGATCCTTAGCTTCCTGTCTGACAGACGCCAGGTGGTCAGACTGGGCAGCATCACCTCATCCCCCATCACACTGAACACTGGTGCTCCACAGGGGTGTGTACTGAGCCCTCTCCTATACTCACTCTACACCTACGACTGCACAGCCACTAACAACTCCAACATCATTGTGAAGTTTGCGGACGACACTACAGTGGTGGGTCTTATCACCAATGGTGATGAGACGGCTTACAGGGAGGAGGTCAGCGCCCTGACCCACTGGTGTCAAGACAACCATCTCACCCTCAACGTCGCAAAGACAAAGGAGTTGATAGTGGACTTCCGGAGGTGCAGAGAAGTACACACCCCCATCACCATCAACGGCGCTGCTGTGGAGAGAGTGAGCAGCTTCCGGTTCCTTGGTGTACATCTGGCTGAGGATCTTACGTGGTCAGTACACACAAACAAAACAGTGAAGAAGGCGCAGCAGCGCCTCTTCTTTCTCAGGAGACTGAAAAGATTCGGCATGAGCCCCCGCATCCTCAGGACCTTCTATCACTGTGCCATTGAGAGCATCCTCACTGGATGCATCACCACCTGGTATGGCAACAGCACCGCCTACAACTGCAAAGCTCTCCAGCGAGTAGTGTGGTGCTCTGAACGGATAATTGGAGGTGAGCTTCCCTCCCTCCAAGACATCTACAGGAAGCGGTGCCTGAGGAAAACGGGGAGGATCATCAAGGACTCCAGTCACCCCAGCCATAAACTGTTCAGACTGCTTCCATCAGGAAGGAGGTTCTGCAGCATCCGGTCCCGTACCAGCAGACTGAGAGACAGCTTCTTCCACCAGGCCATCAGACTGCTGAACACGTCATAGACACCTCAGCTTCACTGCTGGAACTTCAACATTATGCACTCCATACTGTACAGTAATGCCACTGTTTTGCACATGTCTCAACTCTGTATATTTTTATATATTTTATTTATTGTTTACTCTATTTAATTTGTAAAATATGTGTACACACACACACACACACACACACACACACGTAGAAAAATATTTAGTATACACATCCAGAAATGCATATACTATTATATATTGTACATATATTTATTAGTTTCAGATGTAGCCATTCTTGTATTTTGCTTGTTTACATTATTGTATTTTGCACAACTCTGTTGCTTGTGAAGCTCGCACACAAGAATTTCACTCACATGTGCTGTACCAATGTACCTGCACATGTGATGTGACAATAGAAGTGATTTGATTTGATTTTGATTTGATGTGTATGTATGTCTAAGGATATGGGTGTGTGTGTGTGTGTGTGTGTGTGTGTGTGTGTGTGTGTGTGTGTGTGTGTGTGTGTGTGTGTGTGTGTGTGTGTGTATATACACACTAGATGGTACACCCGTTTGTTTATTTTTGATTATTTGTTTATTTTGGTTTATTTGTGTTCATATAGGTTGCTTATTAAAAAAAAAAAAAAAACACAAAAAAAACAAAAAAAAAAACTAATAATGATTTGGGAAAAATTGCCTTTTTTCCTATTGTATTTGCTTACAGTGCATATGTCAGTAAGGTCAATGTGAAGATGATATGTGAAAGCCTGTTTTTGACATCAGTACACTTCAGAATGTGTTGTCACGGCTGCTGATAATGATGATAATAATAATAAACGTTTGGGTGTAAAAGCCAAAAACTCTTCAGACTAAAATCACAATGTAGTTGTTCAAAAATTCTTTGTACAATGAGGAAATCTTTTTTATCGGGTAACGCCTGATCTATTGAAGCTTTTCTTTTCAGGCCTCACTGCCAACTGTACAAACTTTCAGTAGCTCAGTCTATATGTTTCTCTTTAGAATACACATTTACTGTATTTGTTAGTTCCAATGTTTCACCTGATTTTCAGCATCCTTTGCTGCAGACACTCAACAGAAACACACCTGTGACACGCCTGCAGCACGCTGCTGAATGGGATTGAAGTTAGAGGCAAAAAAATAAATGGTGGACCGAGAATGGCATCGATCATAGTACAAGTCTGAATGTCTTGACTTGTGAAAGCACATTGTCTTGAGGCCTTTGTTTTTCCAACACAATTCAGGTCTCCGCTTGTTTGTCAACACTGCATCTGCCTAGAGACATTTTATTTTCTCCTGGCCAGGAATAAACACTCTCAACGCTTGTGTCTTTTTGCTTACCAGCAGCATTCCAGACCATTTGCATGTAACCACAGGAAATAATAACAAAGCCTTATTTATTTCATGAATCCACAGTAAAGCTCTATGTTAAGGTTCTTGTAATCAATTTCTTTGATGCAATTCAAGTTAGCATGCATTATTTCTCACCAAACAGAAAACCCCAAAAACAAACATTTCTTATTTATACAAAGAGCAACTTTATTCCTTCATTTTATCTTGTTGGTTGTAAACTGTTTTTTAAATAATGTTATTGTTCTATATGCTGTGTATGCTAATATAGCATCTTAAAACAGGCCACCTGTTTGTATTTGTTGACCTTATATCAAATTTGCATATACCTTGAATTCTGCTATTTATTTTTATTCTTTACTTGCTCTCAGATGGGTAAACACAGAGAAACGAATAGGACTAAAACTGCCTCATCTGATCATTAGTATAATTAAATCCACAACTGTGATCTCTTTGACTCAGACAAGTCTAATAACCCTACACAAGCAGGATTTCAGCTTTTTTTCCCCCCTGGAAATAGAAATAGTTTTAATAACTGAATTTTTATCTTATTTTGTAAAAACCAACAATGCCAGGATGGGCTTTTTCACGTGAATGTGCTAAAAGCTAAGTTAGGACACTTAGTTGACTTATTACGATGATTAAGTTCATCTGGATGCTTAGTGTAAGTGAAGCCACATAAGAAAAGAATGTCCAAGGATATTCTTGTTGAATTAGCTTCATAGCATAGATTCCAGTTATCCTTTCTGAAACTCAATACTCAAATGTCTTGAATTAAAGCTTAAAGTCCAAGAAAACATGTCAGCAATACAAGAGTCTCTGTGAGGTTGGTCTATTATCGAAGAGATTCTTTATTGAGTACAAATACAGAGGCTCTAGAATGAGACACAGACTACTGTTTCCATTCAATAACAAGAAGGCCAGATTATACTTTGTCAGGAAATATCTGCAGAGAACAGTCCGCAAAATTCTAGAAAAAAAAAAGAATCAACATAAAAGACAAATGAAACCAAGATGGCCTTCTTTGACTTCTTTTTATTCTAATACAACAGAATCATGCTGACTTTTTCATTCATGTCAACAGCCTCCAATTAAAATGTGATGAACAGATATGAGTTTAATTAGAATGTAAAGTATATCATAGATGTAGATGTGCATATGTGGGTGGTAGGTGGATGAGCCGTCAAGACAGATTTTTCTGCACCATATCCTTAACAACACCTACACAAATGTCACGGTGCATCCCTCCCTGATTAGCATGCGTTTCTGTCTCTTGTCCAGTTCTTTCCTCCTCTCTGCTCTTAGAGTGATTGACAACCTGCTGTCTCCTCTCACCTCCCTCCAGGTGGCCGAGTAGACAGGTGACCGTGCCTTCTGTGAACTCACACATGGACCTGTGATTTTATAAGGACACTTTGCAGTGACAACTGGGGTTTTAAAAAGTACTTCAGATGTAATATTGTTAAGGTAAAGGAAATAAAGCCAGTAAAAGAACAAACTCCTGAGCTCAGAGCAGTCTGAGATCGAGTAGTCCAATAAAGTTAAGTGATTGGACTCTAGAGCAAACTAATAAAGTCGCACAGATGGCCTTTGTGTTTTCAAGCATGTGCCTTGCTGCTGTTGAAAGAGTGAATCAATAAAATGTGTACAAGCTCAAAGAAATATTTGATTGACTGACAAGCTGACAAAGACAACAAAACAACTCGCTATTGTTCTTGAGTAATTTGTAAATAATAAAATCAACTTCAATTTGAAGGCCAATTTGGCCTAGCAAAGATCCAGTTGCTGCAGGTTAAATGTTTCAATCTGTTGTGACAACATCTGAATCTTAATTGTTTAACTTTTAAGGATTGTGGGCGACATACATGAACAGAGTGACCCATTAAAGAAAAACTGATTCAGAAATAAGAGTAATTAACAGTTAATACATTAAACTTGTTTCTCTAACAAACTGAATTCAGTCACATGTAGCAATAATAAAAGAAATACAATAGGTTATAATCCAAATAGTAAAAAACCGTGTTGGGAAGGTTATTTTTAAAATGTATTCCACTACAGATTACAGAATATATGGCCTAACATTGTTAGCCGGCCTTAGCTGAGGTTAGTTCATAGACTGCAGACTCTTAGTCTTGATGGGTAGCATTAACAACCCGTTAGCTGCAAATAACCATGTGCAGTTCTGAAAGCAATACCAACTAATTTTAAAATCTTGATTTAAATTGAGTAACACTAGGGTAGACATTAAGTAAGGCTGCACTTTTGCAGTGATCTTGTATAGAAAACTATTTCTGTATCAGTAATATGTTTTCTTTCTATCTCCTTTTAGAACTACATTTGATTAATTGCAGCTAGCAGGTTGTAATGCAGCCTTCTTTAATAGTAATAAATCACAAAGATATAGTAGATTGAAGATACTGAAGTGGCACATAACCCAGGTAGATATCACAACTAAAACAAAGTAGTTGCAGTAGCCTAACATTAGTTTTTAAGAAAGAACTTACTTCTAGATGTTTCTTTGGGTTGAAGTTGGAGTCTTTTGATGCTGAGAGGAGCTTGGTTGTTGGCAAACAGAGTTTGCATTGCACGGTCAGATTTTGCACGTCCCTTTCTTCTTTAAATGTGAAGTGGTGTTGGAATTTCCAAGTAAGAAATACATTCCTGCCCGTGCACTGCTGGCTCTGTTGTGCTGGCTCCGGGTCCATTGTGTAACTGACACCACCAACATTAACAGGACACTTACATTAGAGCCTGTTATTGCATGTTTTGTTTGGTTTTCCGGCAATATGTGGAATTACCTAAATTAGAGATTTTGGTGATTAAAAGAGGGGATGGCCTAAAATATGAAACAGGAAACAGACCGCCGTTGTATTCCATTTATTTCAACAAAGCAACTTCTAATTATCACCCATGTAAGTGGTAACTACAACAGAATACAGTCACTCATATTTTGTATTTCAAATACATAACGCTGGTACATGTACTCCATTACTCCCCGACACAGATAAATAATTTCACAAATATCTTGACTTAAATTGCATTAATTATTTGCCAGATCTCTGTATGTTTCATCTGCCATGAAGGAGCGAATAAGCAATTCCCTTTTTCTTTTTAATTCTATGGAGTAGCATTTTTGGTGTTTTCATCTGGAAGGGTTTTTATTCAACTAACTGTTGAAACCTGTTATTGCTGTCTAGGTCCAGTCATAGTTTATGCAGATAAGGCACTGTTATCCCACTCCCACGAGGAATTGCATGCAAAGTTTCATTTGTCCTTACATAGGACAGATCGAGGTTGAATAGATGTATTTATTTGCTGTTGCATACAACGGCATCACCCACTTACACATAAGTGATAAGTAGGTGCATTTAAAAATCTTGAGTTTTAGGAGAAATGTCTTCAGCATCTACCTATCATCACCGCCTAACTTGCAAATCCCATTCAGAGTGAATCATTTTGCACTATATATGAACTGGTATTATTAAGAACATGCACATGTGGATGGGAGGAACCCAGACTAGGGTGTGCTGGAAGCTAGGTGATGAAGGCGTGAGGGGAGGAAGGTTGACGAATGTAGATGTTTTTTTTCTCTTCTTCCTTTCAAGTCTTCAAAGCACATATTCCAGGAAGGTGCACAATTGCTGGCAGGTGGAAATGTTTCTTTTGGTTGCCATCATCAAAAGTGATGCTGGCAGGTACAGTGACTGTTGGGAGAAGAACTTTAAAGGAAATGAAGTCACGCTCAGCTTGCATTCACCTGCCATATACTGAAAATATGCTTGTGAATCTGAGAAACAACTGAACATAGCAATCTGAATATCAAAGCTGTGTATGTTGTAAAGCTTACAACTCTGGTATCATATATGTCACGGTCTCGCTGGCAGACCGTGGGGATGTGGGGAAAGGAGGACCCAAAATGCAGGACTCTACAGTGCAACAGTGTTTATTTACAGTGGTGACAATCCGAACAACAATAAATCCCCCCGTGCGATCCCAACTCCCGTTCCGTGTCTTCTCCTTTATCCCGTGCTCCGTGCTCTGTCTCCGTTCCCTGTGTACTCTCCGTGTGCTGCCTCCTGGTCGCCACAATTCCTCCTGAGGAAACACGCATACCAAAGGCAGCCGTGAGTACAAAACCTAACAGTAGACTTGCACTAACCTTGCACAATACACTTAAGACTGACGGGAAGTCACTCAACGATCCAGCGTCGAGGAGCTCTCAGCCACACTGTTTTGAAGCTCCTCTGACGAGGCTTGATCGGCGCCAGGTGTGTGTGGATTCCTGGGTGGGACCGGTCAGCTGGCAGGGCCACACCCACCAGGCCTAAAAGTGCCTGCCACGACCGCACCCTCACATACACAAGCACACACCCCTAAACACCTGACAGTACACCAACACGGAAAAACAGGACAGCAGACACAACCATAATAACAACAACCACAATAATGATGATAATAATAATAATAATAATAATAATGATAATAATAATAACTACAATAGTAGTCCACACTGCTCACGGACCCCGAATCCCTGGAACTGGGTCCGTGACAATATAGGACAAAAAATAATCAGTAATAATGCTTTGCTAAAGCTTGAAAAGTGTCTTGGGTGGCATCTCATTTTTCCCAGCAAAATGTGTCTATTCCTATTTACTAAATTTAAAGCCATATGTGTGCAGCCTTCCTGTATACAGTCATGATAAAAAGAATGAAAACCATATTTAAATTTTGAGGTTTACATATCAGGACATAATAAACTTCATCTGGTATTCAGCAGGTCTTACAAAAATGGATTGCAATGTATCATTATGTATTTTGCAATAATAAAATGCAGAAGCAGCGTGTAAAAATCTGTACTGCTTCCAAAGGAATTAAAACAGTAAGTAGCAGCCAGGTGCACTTGATTAATTGATCAGCATCAAGTCTGTCTACCTCAATAAAAGCAGACATTTTGGCAGTTTGCTGGTCTGGAGCATTCAGGTGTGAGTTAACACAATGCCAAAGATATCAGAAATTATTATTGTTAAGTTGTTGCTGCCATCAATCTGGAAAATGTTGGAAGGCCATTTCCAAACAATTTGAAGTCCATCATTCTACAGTAAGAAACATTTTTCACAATTAAAAAACATTCAAGACTGTTGCCAATCTTCCCAGGCGTGGACATCCCAGATTCACCTCAAGGTGAGATTGCACAATGTAACATTCCAGACAGCTGGAGGGAAAAAAAACTATTATAAAAAGACTGAACAAGTACAGTTTTTCTGGAAAGGTTCCCAGGAGAAAGCCTATTCTCTCTCTCTCTCAAAAAAAAAACCATGGCAGCACAGCTTAATTTCCAAAGCTGCATCTGAATAAACCACAAGATTTCTAGAATTTTTGAGATGCAAAACATCCCCCAGAGTGCCACATTTGGCGAAAACCATATTAGCACCAACACCTCATACACCAAGCGCAGTAGTGAAGAGTGGATGATTAGAGTAGTAATGTAGTGTAGTGATGCTGACAGGCATTATAGGGTCTACCTTAAAATATAAAGCACATTGACGCAACTGTTGTTGTGATTTGGCACTATGCAAATAACAATGAACTGAACTGAATAGTAATTTATTTGACCATGAACTCACATCCTGCTTCTTACATATGCAAACACATATAAATATGTAGGATCGTGTATTATGTTTCTATTTTTTTTTTTAATCTCTAGTTGTATTTACCTAGTTTTAAGTCCTTGTAAGACTAGCTAATTGTATCCTGATATGTAAAACCTTATAACAGGTGGACATCTTCATTTTAACAACGTGTATTCGTTGTACATGTGTAGTTTATGCATCACTTGTGTTTAAAATAAGCTAGAAGTAATGAGTGGTTTTTGTTCCTTGCAAGATACTTCTACTATGACTCATAATCAACACTGCTGCTGATCTTACCACAGCATTGAACACATGCCATGGTAAATCACATTATGGACACAGTAAGCCAAGGCAAGGCCAAAGAAAGCCATAAAAATAGAAAAGTTTTCATTCCAAAGAAAAATATGATTGCATAATGAAAAGACTGGTCTGATTACTTTGCACTTGTCTTTTTTCTTCTCTTTTGCCAAATCTTCTGTCTGCTGATCAGCCTGTCTTTGTGCGAGTCAGCAAATAACATAAAATGTGGAAAGGAAAAAAAAAAAAAGAATCACTCCGATGGCTTTACACTATTTGACTTTCGCAAGACGCATCTGGTTGTCTTGTTGCTTCAGTGTGCGGTAAGTTAAGTCAGATGAAATCTTTGTCAGCCGTGTCACCTTATTCCTGTCCAACCCTAGAATCCATATGAATTGTAGGAACACAAAGCCGTTATGAATTTGTCACCTTCTGTCATTTTATCTTGGGCTGCAGGCAGTCCTCACTCACAAAGCAGCACAGTGACTGGAAGCTGTGCTCAGCCAGGTTTTTTTTTCCGTTCGCTTGCCTTACTCAAAAAAAACTAAGAGAGTGATCTCAATGTTATCAGAAAATTATTCATACAGGACGTAGACCTTCATATCTCACTATGTTGAAAGCAATTTTTCTTCCTAAGTCTGCACCATTTGGGTAAGCCCTCTCGCCCAATTAGCCATCCTTAAGCCTTTGTACATGTTGGACAAAAGGAAAGACGAATGTTAAATGAGCTGATTACTCCACGGTAATTATGAGATTTTCAAAAGCACATCTCATCTCTTCTTTTCCTGACCAAAGCAAAAAAGACAGAGAGTAGACATGGAGAATGGTCATTTAAACACAGTGCATTGCGGGGTTAGCTTCTGACTGCAGCAGCATATAGCTTTCAAAGATCAAGACATAATGAGCTGAGACCTAAGAGGACATTTGTAGATGCAATTCTTTCATACACACCATTACCATGCCCTTGTTTTTCAGAGATTCAATTAAGGCTGCTACATTTTCTGCACATTTTGGCTCAGAGTTTAATATCTCCTGCTCTGTGTCACAAATACGAGGGTGTTAAGAGGTAAATGGGAAATTTACTTTATGTGGAAAGTGCACAGAAAAGTATCTAATGAAAATTAAAATGAAAAGAAACTTTGAAAGTCACTTGTTTTTTCACAATATCTATGGTGTCCGTATTATCATGGCCATGGGCTTGGAGTAAAACTGACCATTTGGACTATATGTTTGAAAATGCAATTTTCTAGGTTTGATTATAAAGCATGTGATTTATTGTAGTAGAGGTGGGAATCACCAGGCACCCTGTGATACAATATCAACATAACAGTTTAGACAATGATATAATATTAATGCAATTTTTAACATTTTGTGATGTGTTAAGTATTGCAATAATATACACTGCAATTTCACACTTTTTTAACTGCAAATTATTTCCACAAAGTTAAACTTTGTCAGTGACAGTTTTTATTTTTTATTTTTTTACTGGAAATTAGATTGTCAATTGACATACAGGACTGTCACTAAAACCTCCTAAATGTTGCCATAGGACTGGTTCAGCCACCTAACAGTCTGATAGCATTTATCCTGTGTGCAATCTGATTTGAGTTGTGCTCATTGACAAAAATGCAATCATACTGATGGTGACATGTTGGCATTGGACGTCAGCATTTATAAATTAGACAGCAATTATTTGCATCTCTCTAAGAGTGATTGCAGGCTGTCCAAGCCAGACTGCAAATAGTTGCAGAAATGTTGGCTATCAGGCAAGTTGAGCCCTTTTGATCTCGATCCAAGAGAATTTTAATTAATTTAATTAAATATCCATATTCGGTGTCCCTGTAACATTGTATCATTACTATGATACTATGTTGTATCACAACCCCTATTGTTTAGAAGTTTGATTTAACAGATTAAAGAGGCTTCATTCAAGAGTCATTACAAAACATCTTTTTTAATGCAGCAGAAAAATACATAAGATGAAAAAATTTGAATAACATACTTTATTGCTTTTAGGCATGGCAAAACACATCCAGTTCCTACAAAAATATATTTTATAAACTAAATAGAATATTTCTTTTATTATTATTTATTTTGAGCCATTTTTTAGTTTTCACTGATTCCAGATTGAAAATTAGTCACTTAAATGCTTTGTTGGATTGTGAATTTGAATTTATTTATTTAAAAGGGACAGTGCAGTTTAACATAGTTCAAGTGCAAGACATGAAACTGATGTACCGCACACCGTTTATAGCTACTGCTAATTTTCAACAATTGTCCCTTGTTGGGCTTACAATCTAAATAGATACATTTTACAATAAAACATACATTTTCATAAAACCAAATTACATCATAAATACAATTACAATTAATAGACAATAATTTGAAATAAAATTAAAATCATTAGTTAAAATGACTACAACTTTGATTTCCCTTTAACCACACTTTAAGCTTCAGTGTAAAGGATCTAATGTCTGTAATGAATTTGATATCGGTTGGAAGTGTGTTCCACAGATGGCCTTTATAGAAAAAGCTGACTGACCAAATGTAGATCTGCGATATAATATCTTGCGGTTGCCGTTCACCATGCTCCTAGTAATACGATTACTATCTTGTCTCTGGATGTATCTATTGAGACACTCTGGGGCCATCCTATTTATACATTTAAAGACTAATTTAAGAAAACACAAATGATTAAAACTCTTAAAACTAAATAGATTATATTTCTTTAAAATGTGACAGTGATGCCACCGAACAGATTTTTTATCCATTATTTTTAAAGATTGGTTATATAAGGACCACAGACTGAATTGTTGATGGTGCTGCTCGGGTCCAAACTATCATACAATATGAAAAATGAGAGAATATCATGAAATGCATAAATATCTGAGCTGCTGAAGTGGGTATATAGTGCCGAATTAAATTAAAATAATTCAGATTAGCCTTGATCGTCTTAGAAATCTTCTTTACATGCTTGTCAAATTTAAGATGTGGATCTAAGATCATTCCTAAAAGCTTAAAATCTTTGACCTCCTTTATTTCTTCGTTCCCTAGGTTGATTTTAAAATTATCAGATGAACTTCATTTCCTAATCGAAAAACACATAGAAACTGTTTTTTTGAGTTCAATACAAGATGATTTTGTTCCAGCCATTTTTGGACATCATTTAGATGTACCGTTAAGGTGTCTGCTGCTTCACCAGGTGACTTAGCTGGTACGTGTAAAACTGCATCATCTGCATAAAGTTGGCAGTTAGCTTTTGGACAACTGGCAGGCAAATAATCTATACACAAACTAAATAGCAATGGGCCAAGAACAGATCCTTGGGGAATACCGATTCTGTTTTCCAACTTGGATGACTTTTCTTTATCAACCCTCACACACTGCTCTCTTTTGTGAAGATAGGACTCAAACCAATCAACTG
The DNA here is from genome assembly GCF_965226115.1 of Aulonocara stuartgranti. Taxonomy (NCBI): domain Eukaryota; kingdom Metazoa; phylum Chordata; class Actinopteri; order Cichliformes; family Cichlidae; genus Aulonocara; species Aulonocara stuartgranti. The sequence continues at coordinate 11,775,493 of NC_138953.1, forward strand.
CTTGCTTTGAAAAGTCAAATTTTATCAACTTGGAAAGAAGTATGTCATGGCTGACTGTGTCAAAAGCCTTTTTTAGGTCAAGGAACACTGCACCCACAACATTACCATTATCCAAATTACACTTAACCCTCTCAGGCTCAAATTGAACTTTTTGCTGCTAATGCACAACCAAGTCCTGCAGTGGTACTTCTGAGTAAAAAAAACTCATAGAATATGTATGTGGGCTAATCAGGTTGTTAGTTTTTAACTGTTGCAAATCGGCAATGCCTGCCTCGAGAGGGTTAATATTTTCAACAAAATAGCAATTTGCCATTTCTGTGGAAAATTTTGGTCTAAAACCAAACTGCATTGGATGAAGCAGTAGATTAGTCTCTAAGTAATCAATTAACTGTGCTGCCACAACCTTCTCAAGCACCTTCGAAAGAACAGGGAGTATGGAAATTGGACGATAATTGCATATGAAATCACGCTCGCCTCCTTTAAAGACTGGAGTAACTACAGCCCTTTTCCAGTCATTTGGGAATGTCCTATTTCTTATCGATAAATTTATAAGATGTGTTAATGGTTTTGTCAAGAAATCTCTATATTTTTTAATAAAACAAGTATCCAAGCCATAAATATCCTTTGCCCTAGAATCTGATAATTTCTTAATAACCTCTGTGATCTCTGCTTCATTAACCTCTTGAATAAAAAATGAGTCTGATGAATCGATAGGTCTATTTTTAATAGTTACAACTGGAGAGCTGAAATTTTGTATTAGTTCTTCTACAGATTATATAAAATATTTGTTAAATTCGTATGCCATGGAACCCTTGTCTATAATAATTGTGCCATTTATATTGACTTGCTCAATTTCCTTCCTGCTAGATGATCTGTTAATTAAATCGTTTAAATGCTTCCAAAGGGAGACATTATGACCTTTAGCTTTTTCTATAATGTGAGTGTAATATAAAGCCTTAGCTTTACGCAATTCCATGACTACTTTATTTCTTAAGTCTTTATAGATCATATAATCCGTTTGTGTACCAATTTTTGGTACACTTTAACAAATTGTGTTTAGTTTTGTACATAAATGTATTATTATTTGTGAATATAGGTCTACACTGAAAAGACTGTTATGTTTGTGGACAAACAACAATAATAAAACAACATATGCCTGCAAACACTGTTTTCAGTGAAGTGAGTGCTGAGTTTCCCTCAGTAGACTGAACTTGTCTGAAGAATAGCTCATTAAGCACACAAGTCAACAAGTATTGAAACTGATATTGTGGCTTCCTGAGGAGGTGGTTATTTGAACCATAAACAATACAGTTGTGACAACAATAATATAGTTTTCAGTGTGTGTAGAAGATTAATTTGGCTCTAAACCACCAGGACCAGGACTCCTGTGGTAATTATCATGTCTAACCAGCATTTACCTCCAGGGTGTTTCTGAACATGCTATTTACAGCAATGTTCCCATAAGCATTCTGTGCTAGGAGTGTGGAGAACAAAAAAGCTGTTGCAATATTGTAGTTCAGGATACCCAGTGAATTAAATTTAAAGACAGGACTGACAAGACAATCAGACTGAGACTTTTTTAAATAAAAAAATGTGTTTTTGCTTCATAGAACTGCAATTAATTGTTGTAAATACAATAGGTATGCTGTAAAGAAATGGGAGTATCCTCAAATCTTGCTGCTAATACTGTAATTTAACAGGTGAATTTGTGGTGGTGGTATAAACCACTTTTGGAGCTGATGCGACTCCAGATCATATACTGTACTACAATCACTCTTTCCATTGTGCTGTGACCATAAAGGCTAAAAAGTGCCTCTAAAGTCAAGATCACTGTAGTAATGTAATAATTTTGACCCTGTAGCACACTAAGCAAATAGCAGTATTTAGATATTTGCATTATTAGATCTGTGTCAACGGTTCTGTTTACATGAACTTTATAGCAATTTCCCCCCTGGTACAGACTTAGAGTTGACTTTATTATGCAGCACTCCCAGTAAAATGTAACGTGTTTGTGACACCTACAGGTGTTTTTCATTAAAATGCTTCTGCAAAACGTTTTGCATTTCGAATTTAAAAATTTGCATTGTGACTTTGTGCGCTTACCGTCAACAGCTACTGGTCTAAACAAATGAGTTGAGACTGATCGCCAGTTTAACTACTGCTGTGTCATAGCTGGAAACTCCAATTATATAAGTTTAATTTTTGGTTTTGAAGGGAATGAGCAGATATCATCCTGCCAATAGATTTCACATCAGAAATCCCTCATCTGTTTCCCTGGAGGGCAATTACAAACATTTTTTTTGTCTTTTATTGATAGACAGTGAAGATGCCTAAATGGCACTCACTACAAGGCAATTATGTATTACTCAGTGGATTTTAGTGGCGCATGAAAAACATTTTTTTCTCTCTAATAACCACAAACCAGTGAAAATTGTCGAACTGAGATCTAGAATCTTAGAGGAGCTGCCCACTGTGCCCAGCTGGTTATCAAAAATAAAAAAAAGGTGAGCTGGATCTCACTGATGGCTTGACACTTCACACAAAACTCCTGCAGGGAGCAGCCTTCCAAGAGAGGGTTGTCAAACTAATCCAGCACTGAAGCTGACACATTGAAAGCAAACATTATCTGCTGGTGCAATTGAATGGAATCATCTTTTACTTGTTTATCTTGTTATATTTCCAACTTGATTTTTTTTAAAATCCCAAACAGCTGAATGATTGAAAACACTGTAAGAACAAATATCCTGTTAAAAGGACAGTCTTAGTTTTGACATTTTTTACTGCTGTTTAGTGAGATTTTATCAGAGGTTGGTAAGTTTTTATAAAGATTTTTACTTTTTTTGTAAATGAACAAAAAAGCTGTCCTGCTAACCTGCCAGCGTTTGCCTATAATGATTTGCTGTAGCAGCACACACAGTATAAGCACAAGCGCTGGCATGTTAGCATTTCTGTTAAAAGCTTAGTGGAACACATGGGCAGGAGCTTGTGACTCAGCCAAATGTCACTATCTATGATGCATTTAATGCTGTAACTGTAAAAAATAACAGCTGCTTTCACACTCCTACGAAGCTGTTCCATCATGAATCTGACTCTTGCAGTACATACTGCATGTGCGGTATTTTCATTTAGAGAGCAGGTAAAGACGTAAAGGTTAAAAGAGTGATGGTATCTGAAGCGCACACAGTTATAAAACACAGTAAAAACACCGATATTATTAAATAGCATTTGAACAGCATCTGAATATCATGCCAATTTAGTGTACATGTGATCACTATACAGTTTTGGCTTTAGTATGTTGTTTGCCATCATTAGGAAACACTCTCACCTGACACACACCTTTTTGTCACTGAACCCCAAAAATGCTTAAAATGTATAGTGGCGACACCCAACGTGTATAAAGTTGCAGTCCCATGATATTACATTGTTTTCACCCGTCGTGTTGGTACTCAGTGTGCTTGACTATTTGCTCGTAATGGATCCTGTTATTGATGCTACTTTAACCCCGAAAACAAAAATCCAAATAAATTGGGACACAGGGTAAAAACAACTAAAAGAAAGAGAATGCAGTGGCTTCCAAATAATTTAAAACATATTTATTTCTAAATTGTAAAAATACAACAGGAGAGGTTTTTTTTAATACATATCCCAATTTTGCCTCTGATCTGAGCAACACACTTAAAAAAAAGTTGGGATAGATGGATTAAAAGACTGGGAAAGTCTATAATGTTACAGAAAACTAACTAAACAATAAGCTGCTAGTGTATAGTCCAACTAGCAGGTGCAGATACATCCGTTGCCCCCCCAGGACACAAGCATTTCACTGCATGTTGTACTTTGACTGTTCATGTGATAAATAAAATTTGAATTTGAATTTTGAACTTGAAACTTAGCAAGTAAAGTGACATGGTTAGATATACAATTTAAAAAGGTATCTCACCAAACATTTGGATTAATTAATATTTAATTAATTAAATTAATATTTAATATTAACTTGGAAATATCAGTTTTGCACAGTAGATAAGAGCTAAACCAAATGCTTTGTAGCAATGACAGGATTCTGTATTTGACATCATTGCACAAAATCAGGAACATTGTGAATGAACCCACCTTCACAAATGTAAGTCTAACATGCAATAAAATAAACATATGGAAACAAAACCAACCAGGACCATGTTCTATTATGATTAATCAACCAAGCTAGTGACCTTATGTTCTGCGCTGGCACAAGATGGCGCCACACCTGCTCTAAAATCTACAACATCTTTCTTCAATCCACTTTCACAGACAGTATTAAATTAAAAAATTGTGTTTCATGTCAACTTCAAAAGAGGAACTTATACACCCATCTCACCTTTTTGTCTTTTACTATATCAAATTCAAAATGATGAAACATTTTTCAAAAAGATGATTTCTTATTTTCAAAATTTCATGTGTTAGATTTTTATCATTTTCAGCTGAATGTAGGCTTTAATTTTATTCTTTCAAATTACAGGAAATGACGCCATACTATCAAATTTCAAAAAAATGTCATGAATCATGCATCACTGGATATTTTTGAACCTCTTTTTTAGATGCATTTTGTTTTGCCACACTGTGTTCACTCTGCTAGATCTGCCAGTGAAACTCCACGGCTTATGAATGTCACCTGTGATGTCCTCACCTTCAAAGTGGTATCAGAAGGTAATGTGCGCAGAGGGGACATCTGGCCTGGCTGACTGGGAGCTGTCGACTGCAGCTCAGGCCAAGTGACCTTGGCAGGGCTTGAGCCTGGAAGTGCAGAGATGGCACTGATATAACACTCACACCCTGGAGATTGGTAACATGCGCAAACATACATTTCACCCAGGAGGAAAAATAGTCTTCCAACAACTGGTGATCAGGTGTTTGAAAAAGAAAACAAAAGAGAAATGGAGGAGACAAGGCCCTAGAACATAATATGTACAACATTCCTTTCAATAAAACCTGAATTTTATTTATACTATAATCTTTTCTCAGCATTTTTAAAATAGAACCAAATCATTTTTCACAACTTTAGTGAAGTGTTTTTATTCAAACTGCAATAGCCTTTACTTAGTTTGAAATCAGACCCCTGTCAAAGAACTCTTTTTAATGCCCAGAGGGGTCTTCAAGTAAATTTACAGTTGAGAGGCAAAATCAGAGGCTTTCATCTGCTTGTTCATGTGCTGCATAAGTTCTTTCTTTATTGTTAGAAATCAGTCCATGACTCTGAGCTATTAACTGAAAAATTGGGAAACCAGCTGCCTTCAGCAGATTCATTCTCACGTCTGTGAAGCTGTCCAATTCACCTTCCAAAAAAGGGGGATGCAGAGTGTCATTGATACTCCACTCACAGCCTAAAAGCCTGAAGAATATCCCTTCTGATTCCATTTCTTAGAGCAAAGAAATGTACTGTTGTCTGCTGAATCCAGTCAACTTGAACGATCCTTGCGAGTCCCTGAAGGAAACACTCCAGCTGAAATGGAGCATTGTGTTTCATGGACTGTATCCTAATGACTGATGACATTTTCTCAGACACTTCCAAAGACGACCTCTAGCAAATCTGGAACTCTGCCTAAATGCTAAAATCTTGCTCATCATGAATAAAGACATGGGCTCAACCTCGTTTCAGTCTTTCACATTAGCATGTGTCTCAGAGTTACAACTTGGAAAAGCTTTTATTCCTCTTCTTAATTAACCACTGAATAATGTCCATATATTCAAATTTTGCAGTCACATTTGGTCAAATGAGTATCAGTGGCTTCAGCGATAAATAATTAATTGCACTATCTATATTATACAGTGCAACAAGCAACAGCAAATTATAAAAAGAAACAAAAGCAGTGGATTACTTGGCTCCAGTTCCCCTGCTACACTGAGGTGGATAAGCCGTCATGAAAATAGATGGATGGATGGAACATATTGTGACGCAGATTATGATGCAGCACTATTCTTATTTTGTTTAAGGCACTCAAAATATTGGTAGGATGATCATAAAGACTCGGGGGCTGGAACAAACAATAACAATGAATGTCAGATTATTTTTCTACCTATTAGCTTGCATAAAGATTTGATGCTGGGTGTTAAGGGTTTCACAGCAATGGTGCAGCATTTTACATGGATTTTTACTAGTCATGATTAGTTTTTAATGTGCATTATTTGGTTTCCGCATTTAATAGAAATGCTATGTTTTTTACTCTTTGGCCTTAAATGCTTGCCTTATGATCAGCTTGTTGGAAAAATTGACATCTGTCTATTAAAGCTTTAACACTGTCAGCTCTCAATACCGTGAGCAGAACAGCCAGTATGAATTGGATAAGCGGAAGAAAATGGATGGATGAGTGACTGAGGACATTGAAATGTAAGCCACAAACATCCACCACTGGGTGTTTTCTTAGAAAATTAATGACCTTCTAATTTTAGTCTTAATCGCATGTGTTTTTGGACAAAAACCTGCTTCGTGTATCATAGACATGTTCTTTTTTATTTATTATTTAAACCCTCACAAAGTGTGAAGTAAAATTCAGACATGGTGAATGGTACACTATGCCCCAGATGCTGTTCACTTTCAGAAGCTCAGCAATCCAAGCTTATTTCACAGACATTTAAGGAAGACAGGCTCATCCATAAAGACAGCTGTCTCATCCGCCAATTAGCGTATGTGCATGTCAAGGTCATTTACATATCTGTCAGAATACAAAACAATGATGGCCACTTTGCTTAAAAAGTCATTAACTTCACACAGGATGCAATTACAATGGATCAATTTTGCTTTGGCCTCTGACAGCAGTGTCTGCCGGTCCCCTTGATGGCCGAAGATAGATCTGACTGGGAGGCTAATGGCTCCAGCAGCTCTTACACAGCAGTCAAGTGTTTACAGCAGGAATCCCAGAGGGCCCACTAGAATTTGTTTGACTGTTTATCTTAATCAAAAGGTTAATGCAGTGATATTTAAACAACAGAGGCAACAAGCAACACACGTGTCAAGTGCTTGAAACACTTATGTACTTTGTCGACAAATGAATTAGTCTTGTAACAATGCAACACAACAGACGTCTTTAATTTAATATTCAGTTGCTGTAATGGAGTAATGGCTTTGAATGTGTCAATGCAGGTCTGAAACTTGATATATGGGTGACTAAGATGCTTCATGTGATGAAAAGAAAGAAAATCTTTGCCATTAGAGCCATCTACTTTCTTCCACTTATCTCCATCTTTGCTGGTTATTTGGGCAAATCTGATTGCTAGAATGTCTATTCAGTAAGTTTATTCACCAGAAACTCACAGCTGTATAGTTGGCTCATGTTAGACTTACTGATTTGAAAACACATGTGTATAACAAACGTACCTCTTTGCTACACTTCTCCCTGGTTTCTCCCTTTGTGTATTCACAAAGCCTTACATCTTAAAGATAAGCTTGTATGTTTTACTCATAAACTCATGCAACAAACTCATAAAACAAATGAATCCTTAGCACCTCAACCTCTGAGTAGGACAGATGGAACTATTTCATGGGTTGGTTTGGCTTTGCCTATGGGCTTTGTTTCTATATGCTCCTCTTTCTTTCCTGTTAAAAGGGAGTTCTTCTTTGTTACTGTCACCAAGTGCTTGCTCATCATCACATGCATCACTAACTATATGTATATATATGCAATGGAAATGTATGTGTAACTGATAACACTAGGAAGTATTCAAATTACCATAAAATACTACAGTATACTGAGTAAGTAGGTAAGGTAAAGTGGTTAAAGTGGTCGCTCCATGATCGGAAGGTCGGGCGTTTGAGTCCACTGAACGGCTACCCTGAGGTGCTCAAGGCACCGTCCCCACACACTGCTCCCCGGGCGCTGCATTGGTGGCTGCCCACTGCTTCACTGAGTGAATGGGTTAAATGCAGAGAGTAATTTCCCTACAGGGGATTAATAAAGTATACATTATTATTATTTTCATTTGCTGGCTTTGGCTTCAGTAGCTTCACACTGTGGAAAATATCCCTGATCCTACTTCCATAATGTCACAAACAGGCCAATACCTACCTCTTCATAGTCTCTTCGTGCATTTGTTATATATTGTGCTGGCAGGGTTTCTGGCATACACAATAATAGATTTGTGTAATCCCTTTACAATTGCTTCTTTATGTTGCGTCGGTTCTGCTTAGCAAAATTAATGAATATGCATACTGCTCTGTGGTTAAATGTCTCTTGTTTATCCTCACTGCTGCCTCTCATAGGTTGTGTTTTTTAAAAAATATGTTTTTCATCTTCAGTCCAAATTATCCTCACCTGGTCCTTCAGGTAAGCTCATTATAACTGCGAAAAAACCCAGCATGAACACACAAACATGCTGTGGTAGAATTTGGACTGCTTTTCAAGAGGAGCCATTTCATTAGGATTTCAATTCCCTCACAGACAAACAAATGAACTGCTTTCCCAGATATTAAATTAATTGTTAGACTGGCTATGGGCTGCCATGCAGGGCGAGCTCTGCTGTCACAGTGAAAATGTAATTTATGCAGTGTAAATGAAGAGGAATTACCATGCCATGATTCTAACACCAAACATGTTGTGCTCACAGCACCCAACTTTTTTGTGGAATTCCAAGCAGCCCGTTAGCAACATAATATATTCTCTATGTGGGGCCTATTTCCTTGTTAAATTTTTAATGCTAGTTTGCATCCAAATGTTTGATTTCCTATTCAGTTGGGGTGTCCTCGGGATCTGCATTTCTAATGGAGCAAGTTTTAAAATAGAAAGCTGTCAGACTCATTGGAAAGATGTCATAGATAGAATAAAAAATCATCTGTTTTTTTCTTCTCTATTGTTTTATTCATTTTTTAAAGAACCCATTAACCTTTAGTCTTAATATTGAAAATGAAGATGAAAATATAACTCATCATAAGTCTGATGTATAACTCTGTCATCAACTCTAATACTAAACATTGAATTTAATTATCTAACAAGTATTGTTCTGTGTTCCCAAAGCCTGAAAGAGATCCTTTTGCGCCTTAGACTTTTACTGATATACAAAAACTATTAAAACACACCAGTTTTAACAGTTGCTAGCAGCATTCGGTGGATCTTGAAAACCTGTACCCTAAACACCAACAAAGTTCTAGTTTATAATAGTGAACATGTAGTGAACATGTGATGAACCTTATAGAATGACTGCGGTCTTTGCCTGCACTGTGTGCAGCCAAAGACAAAGGTATCCTATCTATAATCTTCAATTTAGACCATTACCTGAAGTTTTTTTCTTCCTTCTAGTCATATTTACTTCTTCTGCTAAAGGATTTTGCCCCTTGAGAGTAAACATATGTTGTTTTGGGACGTTTGCTGAAATGATTGATGCAGTCGTTCCTCTTGGAAGGGCAGTCTCACTGGGTGAAATGTTACTTCATTAAGTAAGCTGTCAAACACAAGCACACACACAAAAATGTGTGGCTATCTTTGTGGTGCATTCACCGACAAGCATTTCCTAGCTTAACCTTAACTCAAAATCAAATCTTAACCAATGAAAAAAGGCCTTTATATGGCTGCGAAAAGTGAATGGAAGGCCATCACTTTAGTGGCTTTGAACTACACACATGCAAATACACCATACTGGTGCCCATATATCAAATTAAATCATTTTGCTCCTGCATCAGCTAAATGCTGTTTCACAAAATGATTTAGTCAATTTTAAATATGAAACTGACCTATTTTAAAAGATTTGTCTTCACTTGGCAGAGAAAACAGCTTTTGGGGTTGGAAGCTACACACAGCATAGGGAAGCCAGACAGAGCACAGACTATTGCCTACCTTTTAACTGTACTTGCATTTTTTTTTGTGTTCCTTCTGTATCTGTCAAAGAGTAACCATATCTTTCACCTCCTGCTCCTGAACTAGATAGAGAAGCGCATCCCCAGATTGCTGACGCCAACTTGATCAACACCACCTGCCATCCGCCCTCACAAGAAGGAACTCTTCATGATGAATGGTGTCAATACACACACAAGCAAACCCTGCCGAGTTCGTATAATGGAAGCACTTGGTTTGCAGTAAGAATCGCGCTCTGCTGCAGGTTTGCATCGCTGCATCTCTTTGGAGAGAAAAATGAGTCCTGAGGGCCCACCGGGGACACAAGTGTCAAACTACATGCTTAGAATGAGTAATGAAGGAACAGACCCATAAACACCTCCTGACCTTTCGGTATTCATGCACAGTGTGCATAGCAAATAAAGGGAACAACATTCTAGTGATAATTGCTCCAAAGGAGAATATTTGTGTAAGCAAAAAGTGGAGAAAATATGTATTAAGTGCCAGATGATAAATACAAATGACTCAGTATTGTGGGGGTTGGGAGGGAGTTGAAAGGCGACTTGTGGAGGGCAGGTGTTAGGAACACAAGCGTGGGGATTTTAATCTGGGGTAACACTGTCGCTGGGTGACACCTTCAGGCTTGGTTGCTGGCTCGCTCTCAATCAGACAAGGTCAGCTTTTGCTGCCTGGCACTCCTGAAGACATATATTCCTAGGATTTTCCTTTTCTTGGGCAATACCGCACAGATGAAGCAGCTTATATAAATCCTGTGTACAGCCCTTTGTTTCTGCTCAAATACAACTTTCTTCCATCTGTCACAAGGGAACAGATTGATTGTGCATTACCTTTGATTCTCTGATGCTCTTGTCATTTTGAAGTCAGAGATCAAAACCAAGATGGTACACTGCAATGACAGTGATCTGCTTCGACCTATCAAAAGCATCAAAAGCCATCTCTGAAGAGGCCCAGTGCCACACGTACGCAGTCAGTCATCCAGTTGACCCAGTTCCCCAGCACTCTGGTGGCAAGCACAGTGATGGTGTAATTCATTCTGAGGCTAAAATCCTTTCTTGATCGATGGAGCCATCAGCGGTCAAGTTCACTGTTGCAACCTCTGCCACCGCCATCTATAATGTGGCCAGTTTGTCCTGTGCTAATTGGCATTTTTCAGTTCATGAATCACCTAAAATAAATCTCCAAGCCACACCTTTCACGCAGGTTTACCTAGTTGCATTCAGAATGACCTGAACCTTCTCATTAGAGAGGGCATACGGTATTCTCCTCCAGTTATCTGTGCTGAGTAAACTGCCTGACTTTCAGAAAATGAAGTTCTAGGGTTCGGGCCATTAAAATTGCAGGAGAACGTTTTTCATTGTCAGTTCTAATGCTACTTTCAGTTGTCATTGTGATCACAAAACAGGACAGAAAACAGAAAATTAATGAGATTACCTAACAAACTGGATGAAAACAAGGCAACAGCCAAGAAGAAGAAGAAGACAAAGGGAAACTAAAGGGTTAATTTATTCTTACACTGATGAAGCACATGGATATAATTCATTCAGTTAACATCACTGACATCCTATCAGCCTGTGAATGCAAATGAGCAGTGCTGCAACACTGACCCCATTTTTAACTCTCATACTGGAACATCATTTTAAACTTCTAATGAAAAAAAGACATAAAGAAAGAAAAAAAAACATCAATCCCACTTGAAAAAACCTGACACCATCATAAAATTGTAATATCTTAATTTTTTTAATTAAATTTTCATTCCGGGCAGGATCTCCATTCTGCAAAATATTATTTCACCCAGGCTGTAGTTTGTCTTTTAATTACCATCTTCCTAGAATGACTTAAGACAATTTGCCTGGAGGGGACCTCTGAATGTTAGGGTGGGCTAAGCATTATTTCATCAGTTATGATAACATTTTTTCAGTCACTGAAATTTATGGATGCTAAGCCTCGACACAGCACGATGGAATTAGAGTGGGTGGCAGCTCTCACTGCTGGTGGACTTGGGGGGAGTGGTGGTGACATGTTTCCTTTCATAGTAAATAATAAGCTCATTAAATGGCTGAAATGTTTTTAAAAGCTATTATCTGCCCCATTTCACTTTAATTAGCCAACTGTCTCTGAAACCTGCATGCACAGCTTACATAAGATTTCCCTTTTTTTTGTCAGACTACAACAGAATGTTGAGTGAAACTAATCCAACATAATGGTAATGCCAGCGGCTTGACAGGTGAATAAACAAGGGAATTAGTTATCCTGGAGAAAACGCGTAGAGGCCAAGGGATACGATGGTGTGTACCTGTGATAAACGTGTTTCTGGTAAGATCTGAGGCAAGTGTGTTTGTAATTACAAATTCCCAAATAGTGGGGAAAACTATACCCCTGTGTCACTATCTGAATACAACTTTGATATTCTGAGCTCAAAGGGCTCTGCGTTTTAAAGATTTGAAGTTTTTAAAACTAACATTTTAGTAGAAGACTAAATTGCATTGTATTCTGTTGTAGAGTTGCAGTTGAAGTCGAAAGGGAAAAAGAGCCCTCTCAGCCATTACTTTCATTAATGTCTCAGAAATGTCCCTTCAGCTGTGAGCTGAATGTAATTAAGTTGGACCTAATACTTTTCATGTGGTAATTTGCCCAGCTGGATAAAAAAAGGTAGCCAGTTTGGTCACTCTGCTTCACACCAGGGCTCAGGAACAGTCCCCCTAATGAGAGAGCTGCAGGGCCATGGAGCTTCACTCATAAAACATTAAATTCATATTAGCAATCTGAGGTTTTGAGGCCAACCCTGTGCAGGTATAGTCCAGCACAGAGCATGTCAGAGTCCCACGTCAAAGTGCATACCAAGTAAAATAAATGTAAAGAATTTTATTGTCTGCAGATGAATGGAGACTTTTTTTTTCATTCTTGAACAACAATGTGAGAAATTGCAGTTAAAATGAATGTTACTACTGAAAATGGATGCTGCCCTTTGTATCCTTGAAACTTGTTTTACTTTTAGTTTTTGGAATAGCCAGAAGGATTAATGGTGATGACAGCTTTTAGAACAGTTGACAGCAGGCGAAGTGCATTCACAGCGTTCAATGAAAATATACTCCTAGAAAAGCTAATGAGGGGATGGGGGGGATTGTCAATACTTGAAAAATAAAGCAGACGTTTGTTGAGCCATTAACCCTTTAGAGCCGATCGGAGCGGGAACGCTAACTATTTTTAAATCCCAGTAGCACTGCAACCACGTAAGCTAGCGCAAAAATTTTTTTTGCATATGAAACCGGAGGAGTTGTACTTACATCTGATGCCATCAGCTTGTCCTAGGTCACGGTTTCCTTCCACATAAAGCTTTGCAAAAACTGTATAAAAAGCGCTTGCAGGAACAAAAACATAATATTCCAGAAACACGCTTTACCGATCTGATCAGCTGTTCAAAACACTTCCTACGTTGGAATAGACGTCAGCGCGAACTTTTGCATTTCCGCCATTACCTGCCCGAAACCGGAAGTGACGTCATTTTCGCGGAAATGTAGTCTTTTTTGCGATCAGGGCCTCAGGGCCTATACTGCTCTTTTTAAAAGTTATCTTTGACTTTATGACTTTCTGTGTCGTTTCTGGGATGCTTAGGACTCATATTGCACTGCTGGAAATAGTTTATTTTGATGCATATGCTGCTTTTTTGCAAATTTGCAGTATAATATTTATTTTCATTTTTCCTGCAGTGTATAAAAATTGGTGTATTTCAAAAATAAAACTATGAAGACACTCAAAATAAATTTCCTGTGGTGGGAAACTATTTTGTGCAACTTTTTTGTATTTACAGTTTTGAGGGATAAGACTCTTAAATTTCTCTAACTACAAATATATGTTAAAAAATCAAAAACGATTTTCAATTTTTTTGTAGTTTATTGCACTTTTTTGCAATTTATGTAATTACTATGCACTTAATGAATACATATTATTAAAATCTGGGCTATAATGGTTGTATTGATGTATAGCAACTTGAAATGCTCCCAAAAATGGCTCCACAGCATGTAAAAATATAATATAAGCTCTGGCGGACTTGGTTCTATGGTAGGTCTTAAAGGGTTAAAGATGTTTTAATTTTGGCTTACATGCAATTGTCACAACAACAAGTAATAGAGCTCATAGTTCATGTTTAAAAAAGCACAGTCTCTCGGGGAGAAACGAAAAAAGATGAATGGAAATGTAAAACAAAACAAACCGAAAAAAAACCCTTTGTCCTAGTGATGTTACAAGCCCTAGCACAAAGGCAAAGATGCACTGTGACCACTTTTGCAATCTGAAATGATCAAACTAAAAAAAACTACCTTTCAATACAACATAACGGCAACAATATATGCTGACGTAAAAAGACTGGCCTTAAATACAGACCTTAGTTGGAATTCAGAAATTCGTATTGGACTTTTAATTGGTTTCCCAAGGTGCCATTTGAATTTCAGAACATAAATGTAAGCAGATTTAAATAAAACATCCTGCACAACCATACATTCTAGCAGCTGTAGCCTGTATAATGAAGACATTCAATTATACAGAGGCAACTGGAGGAAATGATTAAAAATGGTTACCAAGGAGCAGAGACAGGGGAATTAACTAAAAGTCTTTAATTATACTTGGTGGACATTAATCACACTGAAAGATGAGGTTCATTTCCCGCTCATCTTAATCTTCATCATGGAGGGGATAGTGAAGAGGACTCCTGACTGAGCCCACGTGCAAACTGTACATCCTCTCTCCAGTGCCCCAGAGACAAACAGTGAATGCCACAAAATAAACTTGTTTTCCAGGGAAACCCAGCCCAGTCTTTCCAAATAGTTTCATACAAGCCTGGAATGAAGGCGTTTCAGCTTGTAGAGAACCAAAATGTTAGACACTGCACACATTAACAAAAAGGCTCTTTAACATAACTTATGGGGGTTGTAACCTAAATACAGGGTGGCAGGGAGACTAACAAAAAGTGGCTAGAGAATCCAGCAAAGAGTAATCAAGGCCAACAAATGAATCCAAAGAATACAATAGCATTGAAAACAATCCAAACAGGTAACCAAAATAAACAAGAACACGAAAAGTCAATAACTATACTGTTACTACTTCTAGTTTTACTAATATTGTATTTACTTCTCTTTGTTAACACTAATAACCTCCATAAAATGTGGCTGTAAAAGCTCTGTGTTCATTTCCTGAAACATTATGTGTGTGTGCTTTATGTCAGATCGGGGTTCTTTCATCTTTATTTACATTTAATTGAAACATTTTCAGTATGCATTCATTTTAAGAAGAAATTATTTAATCAGACAAGTTGTGTTATATAAATCATTTTAGATCATTTTGCCAGTAAGTTCATCTGCTCTGGCCAAACATACTCACACAGACACACAGACACAAAGAATAATAAAGGAAAAAAATAAGGTTAGGTAAGATCTTAACCAAATGAAACCAAGTCAAACAAGTCCCTGAAATATAACTAAATGCCATTTTTGCTCAGGCTTAGATCCAGACACCTAGAACTAAATAACATATGAAAATTTGCACACTTCTGACAATTTAAGTAAACACGTCTGTGAACGGCACTCATGTAAGAATGATTTTATTCACCCTAAGCAACATATCTAAAAAAGAAAAAAAAGGTTGAGCACAGTGTTTTCCAAGGCTTTTGTATGGCTTTTACTTTTAAATCAATTACATTAAACAGAGGAGAAAGACAAAGAGTCAGCGTAGATCAATACTAGTATTACACAGTCAATTTGGAAAGAGACAGAAAAAAATAAACCTAAAAAAAAACATAATTTAGACTGTTTTCTCAGAGAATGAGAGATAACATTTGAAAATAAAGAAACTGTCAGTATACAGATTTGCAATGAAATGAATCTCTTTAATCCTTTTTATTTTTCTACCAGCAGATTGACAATACTGACATCAAACTGATTATTGTCAAATATAAAGATAGGCAGGCTGGCTAGAGGTGTAAAGCTCTTTAGAGAGCTAATGACTGAATTCAAAAGTGGACTGCATTTCCTGCAAAACTGTCTGCTGAAGATAGCTGAAGAAGCTGAAGTCAGCTTTTGAAAAGTAGCTGGACTTGTAATACCTTTGCAGAAGCATAACAACTTAGTAAAAATGTAATAACTTAGCAGAAATGCAATAACTTGTAAGGAGCATAATAACTTGGCAGAAATATTATAACAGAGCAGGAGTATTATAATTCAGCAGAAATGTTAATATTTAGCACAAACATCGAAGAAATAGTGTAACTTTGTAACTTAATATACAATAGCACAATAGTATAACTTCGTAGAAATGTAAAATAGTAGCAGAAATATTATAATTTAGCAGAAAAGTCATAACTTAAGCAGAAATATTAGAAAAGCAAAATGGCCACATATGGACACACACAAACACAGACAGAGACGCAGGCTTTCTGCAATGTATTTGTGGCATGGAGCATTAAAATAATATCTTAGCAAAAATATTGTGATTTAGCAGATATATAATACCTTAGCACACATACTATAACATAGCAGAAATACTATAATTTAGCAGAAAGTTTGGAAAAGCCAAATGACTAGCTGAAATAAGCTAAACAAGCTAAAATTCACTCAAAACGACTTGCTGTTCAACTAAGACAAATTGGCAGAAACTTTAGAAAAGCACGAGAGAACAGCCAGTAGAAACATAAAACTAATGTAAAAATTACTTGCCTAACAATGTTTACAAATACAGACAAACACACGCATGCACACAGAGAGACACACAAACTGAGCATCAAGTAAACAAGGGCTGTTAAGAGTGTGGCCTGTGTGTATCTGTCAGTCAAACAGCCTGGATCTGCTCAATCTGAATCCACCAGAGAGGCCGCTTCTTTCCTGCCCAAACAGCTGCACCTGCTCCACCCCTTACGCACACAGAAACACAGACAGAGACACAGGCTCTCTGTAATTTATTACTGATATTAAGGATTCCTATAAAAAAAGGTCATAATTTCCAAACTGTATAGACTATAGAGAGGTCATTCTTGGACCATTTTGTTCAGAACAGATGGGGGAATCTTCAAGTGTTGACAATTCATAATTAAAATATGAATTATTAACGATATATGACTTGTAATGTACCATAAGTGAAGAGACCGCATTGACTTGCTCTCAAAAAACGTTTTGTAACTCTGAATCTATATGAACAATCGATATCATTCACACCAAAGCAAATCTGGCAATTAGTAAAAAGTGTGCTATTGCATAGGCACCCTTAATGAATTTATAAAAAATATGATGAATAAATAAAAATATGGATATTTTTAATAAAGTCCAACTTCACTGACATCACATTTGAATCTGGCATCCAGTATGACTTCACGAGTCATCGTTAAAACCCCACATATCCATGACAACGCTCTGTGGAAAACATTTAGCCACGTTTATTGCAGCACAGATTAGAGATTTGTCTACAGTCATTTTGGATGTTAACAGCTACAGCAGAAAACTCTTTTGAACTTTTCAACTATTTTAACGACTTTCTATAGCCAAAATTTTAAACAGCCAGTTTAAGTTTGTCAGCTTTACTGGTCACTTTCCTGCAGTCCAGTGGATTTAACTATATGTAAAATGGATAGCGGAGACGGTGTGATCAACAGCCCTAACCATAGTAAGAACATCTCATTTCAATTTTCTGATGTATTATCAGTTTGACAGTTTGTTGCAACACATGCCACTTTCAAAAGCTCGTAAAGGCCTCAGTCACACAGTCTAGATACCTCCGTTTGGTACAGTGTTTTTCCCGGTACATCAACTGCTTTGTGACCACCAATGGGGAATTGGAGAATATACATGTTTTTCTCTAGGCAGGGATGTTTCACAGGCTTGTGCTGCATGGTATTTTCACCTTGATTTGAAGATTAAATTGCTTTGTAAAGTGAAAAAAAAATGACGTTAAAATATTTATGAAAATGACTAAGACAGGTCAAAGTGACTGTGGCCTGAGGAAAACATTTAAACACTGAACAAAGCTAGTAAGCTCATCACAGCTGTGTTTGATTTGATTGGCCAATCTTTCATAAACTGAAGTGTATGCAATAGTAACCTATGTAGTTTTCAGCATTTAGTTTTCAGCTGCACCTATATTGCGTGTAATATAGCACAGATTGGAATTTGTGGACTGTTCTCTCATTATAAGTGTTAACTATAAAATATTTCTCTGTTTCTAGATGTGGGGCTAAGATTTTGCCCACTGCTTCATTTAGTGGAGTGCTATGAACAATACAATGCAGTAAGTCCAGAGATGAGTTTGCTCTGGGCTAGTATAATGCATGGTCTCTTCAATGAAGACAGCCTGGAAACTGATTGAAATTTTTTATTATAATTGAATCATTGAAAAATGAATTTTTCTATGGCTTGGGAAGTTTGAGGTGGAAGCACGAGTGGACTACGTTGCTCTAGCTATGTTACCAGCTGGTATGGGAATAAATCCAGCGGTGGGAGCAGAAGGTTCCTGGGACAATGAAGAGCCACCTGTTCCAGCAGTTGGCATAGAAAAAAACCTGGCCAGTTTAGCAAAAGATCCCTGGGACCCCCAAGGTGTTCCTCTACCAGCAGTCAACGTGGACGATAATCTGCCCTGGGAAGCAGAAGATCAGTTGGCTGATGAAATGTGGTGGATCTGGGAAAGTGACATTGATTCTGGCAGTAAAAATGGAAGTGACCCTGGAAGTGAATCTGATGATAATGTCCTAGAGCAGCGGTCCCCAACCCCCGGGCCTCGGACCAGTACCGGTCCGTGAGTCGTTTGGTACCGGGCCGCTAGAGTTGAGGCTCAGGTGTGAAATGTATGGTTTTCAGGGTTTTTATCGGTTTTGAGCGTTATTTTGTTATCGTTTTTATCGTTAACTCGGTTTTCCTGGGTCTTTTCAGGTGTGTTATGAATAAATCTTCTTTTTTACGGTACCGGTACTAGTTTTATTTTGTTGTATTTATCCGCAACACCTTAAAGGCCGGTCCGTGAAAATATTGTCGGGCATGAACCGGTCCGTGGCGCGAAAAAGGTTGGGGACCGCTGTCCTAGAGTTAATACTCATCATCCCAGAACCTCAAGGATCCAGGAGCCCTCCTAGAGAGGAAGCTGATGAAAGTGGTCCTGCGATTAATGCCCCAGAGTTTGAGTCCTCCAGCCCAGAGCCTGAAAGCTCCAGGAGGCGCCAAAGAGAGGAAAATGATAATGGTGACAGTCACAAGATGAACAAGAAGCGATTCAGGTTCTTCAATTCAGGCAACAAACTGACAGACCTCTGAAAGTGAGGATGAGTAATATGAAAACAAGGTGCCATCACCCTCTACATCAACTGACCAGAAGCAGGACAGAAGAAGAGAAAACAGGATGACGATGAAGAGGACAATGGGAGAGACAGAAAAAAATAGTAAAAACTAGCAAAATTGCGGACTTCCACAAGAGAATGACAATCTAAACTGCGAGTCCCCAACCTTTTTTTTTCCCTATTTGGTTTAAACCACCCTATAGTACTCTTTTTGATAATAGGGGAGGAAACGGGGGTAGTCACAAGAAGCATGAGACAACTCAGCTGGGGCATGAAAAAATTCTTCCTGCCATGTGGGGAATGATGTAAAAAGTTTCAGAACCACTGACCCTACAATATATACACCTGTGTGGTAAAGATACAGACAATGCCATTTAATTATTAATGAAATATCCATACTAAAAACAAAAGCTGAAATTGATTCAGTTTAGTAATTTTCTCTGTTTGCTCTATGCTTATTAGTGATGTGTTGGTCACGAATGAAGTGGCTCTTAGAGCCGGCTTTTTGAAGCGAATGACGCAAGCCTAAGGAGCCTCACCCTCTCTCTTGCACTTTTTTTCCACTTCACTCTGGCCGGTGAGCCTTGCGCTTTGCGCTGAGCAGAGGGGGGAGGGGCGGTAGTTACACTGGCAGTAGCACAGGAACAGAGTGGGAGGGAAAGAGAGAAAGAGAGCCAGCGGCAACAACAAGAGACAACATCGTCACATTAGAAAGCTATAGTAATCATCCACAACTATTTTCAGTTGCGGATGATAAAGGATTCAGAAAGTTTATTCATGCAGTAAATCCTATGTATACAATTCCAAGCAGGATTTTAAAATGAAGTTGCTAATCCAAATGGTAATCCGTGAGCGAACATGAAAGGGAAATGGATTTTAACCCTTTATTGACCAAGCATCATTTAGGCTGCCTGGACTTTTTTGGTAATTTTGGCTGTTAAAGGGTCAAAAATCATACTATAGCTGAATGCTTTTTTGACAGCGAATGGAATGAGCCATGTGGAGAAAAATAAAGGAGGATCCAATTGCAGGCACTTGTGGAGGTGTGAAGGAGGTTTATTGTAAAACAAAACACAAGTTGAAAACGGCAAACGGAACTAAAGATAATCTGAACTGGGAAAACTAAACTACTAAACACAAACATGAAGGAGGGTGAGCAGAGGCATATAGAGGTGGATAGCAGGGAGAACACACGGATGACACACGGATGACACATGGATGAAACACGGTAGATTCACAGTTGAAACACGGGAGGTTAACAGACGGACCAGCGACTAGAACATAAGAAGACACCACTTAAATACACACAGAAGAACACAGGGAGATTACACACAGATGGGGAACACAGCTGGAAGTAAATAATGAGATGAGACAAGGGAGGCAAAAATGAATACACTCACATGAGACACAGACCTTCATAATAAAACAGGAAACAAGAAATAACTGCACAAAGACGCAGACACAGAACTAAATCTACACAAAACATGAGACACATAACCTAAGAACTAATCCCTAAACACAAATAAACAGAAACATAGAATTCTAATAATAATCAAACCACAAGAGCCAGAATATAATACAAAATACAAAATTAAACCAAAACATGAGAACTCAAAATACTGGGTCAAAATGATCCAGAACCGTGACAGCTTTTGCCCCTTTTTTCAGAATAACCTCAGCTTTCGATACCTGGCAGCCATTTTATATTATTTTATTGTTATGAAAGTGGAACAACAGTTTAAAGTGAAAAAAACAAAACAAAAACTTTTGAGATTTATAATTAAGTGGAAACTGATATTCAACATTAACAAAATATAACACAACATCAACTTGCAATATGAGCTTTAATAAATATGTACAAAAACGTTTTTAGCCTTGCTCACTCAGTTTTTCATTTATTGGCCTTTTTATATCACAAATGTTCAGGCGTTTTGGGGCCTGTGTGATAGACCCTGAAGCAGTTCCTATCCACCTGGAGACAGAGACCCACATTGCACTGCTCACACTGCCAGGGAGTTTTTCTTTTGCACAGAGTGCACTTTCGCATTCCTTGGGTGGCCATGCTTGCCTTTGACTATCCTTCCCTGCTGCTTATGGGGACAGCAAAATGGTTGGAGCTGGGTGCTGGTGGGCATCCCGCGCTCACCATCTTCTCCTTTCTGGCATCGCAACACTGTGTCACCGGTGTAGACAGTGTGGATGTTGCTGCAGATTGACACTTCTCTGGTGTCCATTGACTTTACAACTAATAAGTCACGGTCCCTAATCCACCTTATAGACCCTCTCTGGGATTTTTTAGTTAGGGCATTTTCTTGGGTGGATGGAACACCTGCTCTCCCTTGCCTGTAGGTGCCACAAGCCCCAAATCCCTGCTGGCCCAAGTCATGGAAGAGGAGGGGGCTTGTGTAGAAATGGTCACAGTATATGACGTAGCCAGAGCCAAGGTAGTCCTTGTTGATGAGAGATGTGACCACATCAAAAGAGAGTCCATTTCCAGAGGCCACTTTTGATTTGCCAGTGTACAGCTTGAAATCTATGGTGTACCCATTTACATCAGCTAGTACAAAAAACTTGAGCCCCCATTTTGTTGGTTTATCTCTCATGTACTGTTTGATTCCCAACCTGACCTTTGTAGCAACCATCCTCTCATCTACAGAAATATTCTGCCTTGGATGATACAGGGACATGCTTCGGGTCCTCATCATTTCCAGCAGAGGTCTGACCCAGTGGAGACAGTCATAAGACTCACTGCCTTTTTTCTTGTCATTTTTGACATCTTCAGCCGGATCGCTCAGGTGAATATTAGCTGAGATGGCAAAAAACTGCCTCTTGGACATGACAGAGGCAGGAAAGGGAACTTGGGAAAAATTGTTTTTGTCCTCCAAAAGTCTGAAACCTTTGGGAGGTGCATCACAGTCATGTACAGCAGCAGTCCAAGGTGCTTCTGCATCTCTACTGGTGTTAGCTCCTTCCAAACCTCTTCCCTCTCTGTATTTTTTGCTGTATTTTTGTTGGTGTTTGTATACAGCAGCACGTCAGCATCAAAAAAATATGAAAATATTTCACCTGCTGAGGGATTTCCAGAATTTAGTGGTGGCTGTACACCAGGGGTTCTTTTTGGGATAAACCTTGGTGGCTGGGGAACCACATCAGGGTCTTCAGTAGTTTTCCAGCGACAGTATGGTGACCGGCTGAGAACAGCATTCCTCGAAGTTCGATCCCTCTGTCGGCGAGTCTGACCCTGGGTGACACTCCTCTCCAACACAGAGGAGGTCTGTAAGGCCGAAACCAGCCTAAAAGATAGATATGCATTAGTTGTGAATAAAAGTAATTGATAATTGAAATTAATAAAGTTATAGATAATAATAATTTTAAAAAAATCACAAAAAGCAGAAACTTGCCATTTTATTGTTTGCAAAATTCATTACTTACTCTTGTTTAGATGGATCTACTCCAGACAAGCTTGGTTCCTCATCCAGGTCATTTTCCTCCTTTATAAACCATCTGGGAGGCTTTCTCTGTCTTTCACTTTTTCTTGATATTTTTTCGTCAATGTTCACTAAAAGATTTTTCAAAATTCCGATGCTGCCGCTTCTCAACACCAGTCGCTCTCTGCTCCATGTGTCATGAATATTTGTCTGTGATTGGGCCGTGTTTGCTTGTGCATTTGAATTAAAGCACCGTAAAGTTTCGTAAAACTCATCTTCTCGGCTTTCAGTCGCTGTTTGAAATTCCTCTCTTGCCCAAATGCTCAAAGAGTTATGGTAGCGCAACGCGGACATGGTAAAATCTAGGCGGAGTTTTCCTTCTATGTTCAGACAGGAATAGCTTGTGAATGCTTCATGCTAGCGTAAAGCACCACGTATCTCCGTGAAGCTCTGCTTCTCTTTTTTTCAAAACCATTTGCATTTTCGCATAAACGATGATGGAGTATTGATCACGGGCCCGCCGGCGGGCCCAGTTTACAAGCAAGGGGTTAAAAAAACATTTTGAAAATCTGTTTATTAAATTGGAATTCGAAAATTAATTTACAAATGCAGAATTTATTCTACAATTCATAATTTAAGCACTGTCATGGTCCGCGGCCCGGCGTCCGGGGTGCTGTTGGGATGCCCACGCCCACGGGCGTGGCTGCTAACCCCACACCTGCATCCCATCCCAGGCGATCACCAGGTGGACTATTTAATAAGATAAGATAAGATAACCTTTATTAGTCCCACACGTGGGAAATAATCCTGCCCTACCTGCTGCTCCACGCCAGTCCGTAGTCGCCTCTCAGCGGTAACGTACACCTGCGGGAAAAACCCTTATGATAAATTGTCCATTGGAACTGACTCTGTTTTACCCTGTGTACTCAGATCACAACTCGGCGTTTTTGCGAGCCACCTGCCTGTCCACCTGTCCGCCTGAGATTCGGAAGCACTATCAACCTCGCCGTCTCGACCCTTTTGGAGCCCACCCCCTTTGGTTCACTCAGCCCGGCTACCTCCGTAAGACGCATACTCCACCTTCCCTCGTATGCTGCCTTTTTTCCGCACCCCAGTAATCTGTTTCTCTTTTGTTTTGCAGCTTCTCACAGCCCCGCTCTCGGCGTTCCCTGCGCAGTTCACCTCCCCAGTCCCTCGGTTTCTTCTGGTTCCATACGTTGTTTTTTCGGCTACCCTCACGGGACACCTTTATTTATAATAAATTTGCTTTCTTTATTCCCTCCTACCCTGGTGTGTGAGTTCTGCTTCTGGGTCCAGCTTGCGCACGGAACTTCGGTTCATGACAAGCACAAAAGTTTTTATTTTGATGTGTGTGGCTCTTGTGGTCCTCCATAACATAATGCCTTGTCTAGATGGCGATAGTGTCATGCTGAAATCTTCTTTCAGATTTGGTTTTAGCTACAAGGAAATTATTTCACTTTTATCACATAAACACAGTGTAATTACACAGTGTAATGGAGGATGTGTACAAAACTGCATCTGGACAGAAGAAAAAGCACAAACTGGGAAGAGTTGGCTGGACTGGTCTAAATCAATCTTAAAATGGACAAAACAGCAAACAAACTCCTCAACTTTGAAATATATCCCTCCCAAAAATATTTATCCTGCTGAAATAAATATTTCCACACATTTTGGCTTAGTGCTGTAATAGAACAATTTGGGCTGGGGGTCAGCCTCAGCTTTTACTTCTAGACGACTTCTCCTCATTGCCCCCCGAAGAAAACAATTGTACTTAACTGGAAAGACAGAACACAATTATACATGAACCAATGCCTCAATTTAACAGATCATGGAAATTTAGAGAAACTGACTTTAAAGAACAAAGTGATCCAATTTGATAAAACCTGGTGTCCATGTTTGCTTTGTATCCAGAGCTGATTCCTGCCATTATACCCAACTAGGGATGGGTATCGTTTAGGTTTTATCCGATACCAGTGCCAAATCGGTACTTTTGAAACGGTGCCGGTGCTTAAACGATGCTCAAACCATTGGTTAAAGAATGGAGAACACAAAATTGGTCCAAAACCTCTCATGTTCAGCTGTTTTTTTTTGTAAAAAGATAACAATGTTAGCCTTTTCTGCAGCTATAGGGCATATGTGGTATCACTCTTGGCTGGAAGCAGTGCTTAAACAATGGAAAAAACACAAACTTTGTCCAAAAACCTCTCATGTTTAGCAGTTTTCCACCTTTTCTTTGGTCATTTTAGCCTTTTTGGCCAGGGTGAAGGGAGTATCTGCCATCAAACGAGGACAGCCGCATGTAGCTATGATGATGTTTGCTAGTTCACCTTACATGCATTAATTTAATAACGTGGTTAGGCTACTCAACGTAAATTACACATGAACAACATTAAGCTACTCGCCCAGAGAAGAACGGCTGCTGCTGCCATCATCATCCGTCATCATTTCTGCTACACTGGCAGGGCTAGGGGCCAGGACTCTCCTCTTCGGGTTTTTGGGGGATGTTGCTTACTTCGGGTCCGATAACAGGCACCACACCCGCAGTAGATTTGCTCGGTGTGAGGTCTCGCAGCAAGCTATCAAATACGGCGCATTTCTTGGCTTTTAAAAACAACGCTATACGTCGCCAGGTGTTTCATCAGATTTGAGGTGTTACCTCATTTGCACAGTGTCACCTTAAAGCAGCGGTCCCCAACATCCGGGCCTCGGACCAGTACCGGTCTGTGAGTCATTTGGTACCAGGCCGCGAGAGTTGAGGCTCAGGTGTGAAATGTATGGTTTTCAGGGTTTTTATCGGTTTTGAGCGTTATTTTGTTATCGTTTTTATCGTTTACTCTGTTTTCCTTGGTCTTTTCACGTGTGTTATGAATAAATTTTCTTTTTTTCGGTACCGGTACTAGTTTTATTTTGTTGTATTTATCCGCGACACCTTAACCCTTGTGCTCCCCTTTGGGACAGCCCCAGACCCCGGGGGTCCCAAAGTACCCCACCCTCAGTAGAGACAGGTGAATGAAAATGAAAAAAACAGAACGATCATTTGGGGTCGAAGAGTGCCCCAGAGCAATTCTAATGGGTTCGTCGGGGGCTCGGGAAAGAAAACGTAGCACTTGGGGGCACTTGGGGGCCATGCACAGAAGCTGCTGTGGCAGCGTGGGGGTCATTGATACCCCAGTACATAAAAATGAAGCATAATCACAATAATGATAATAATAATAATAATAACAATAAGAAGAAGATGAAGAAGAAGAAAAAGAAGAATACAACACACAGACACTTCTGAGTTTTATTTTATTTTATTTGAAATTACACTCACGATACAACTGAGGCAATCTGGAAGGCCATACCTTTTAGGGACATGCGCAATAGGGAGGGCGCGTTTTTAAAATGCCCCCCCCCCCGGGGCTGTATTTTTGATTACAGTATCAACAAACTGTCCGTGTTTCAGGTGCTCGGTGCTGTACAGCGCCTTCGGTGGCTGTGAATACATGATCAGAAGACGTTGAATGGAAGGAATGAAACGCGGCGTGAGGAGTCTTTTCCTGATGCTGTAATAATGTTCAGCGTAAAAGTCATCCTCCAAGTGTCACAGCGGGATGGAACGGACACATGCGCAGGCTCTGAGTTGGGAAACACAAGAATCTTTATTAAAGCACACCAGGTGATCTATTTACAGAGGTGAGGGGGAAGCCGGGCTCCGGGGGTCCACACACAAAGGGAAAAGACGCTGAAAGTCCACACGCACTCCGTCCACTCCTCACGCTCCTTTCCACACTCCACAGAAAACACGATGACGTACTCCACTCCTCGCACACTCAATCACTCAGGAAACACAGGGGTTGGTCCAGGGAATGCGGGTCGGCAACGGTCCAGCGACGAGAAACACAGAGCTGCCGTCTTATAAAGGAGCTGGAACACTCTCGTAACGAGCCACAGGTGTGTGATGGCGACCAGGTGCATGGACCAAGGGCAGAAGCCCACAGGTGAGCTCCGCCCTGGCAGAGGGAGGAGGGAAAGAGAGGAAGGGAGAGAGCAGGAACAAAATGAAAAACATATGTAGCCATACTGAGCCAACCGGGTAGGCACAGGGACCCTGACACCAAGACTCGCAGACACTCGTGTTGTCTCTGGCTGGGGTGATTGGTCTTGCACCCGTTGCATGCTTTGGTGCGGTACTCGTTGATCACTAGGTCGAGTAGGTGATACACCTACTCAGTTTTCACGGTATCGATGAGTAAAGAAAACGCCCAACCGTCAAGCTCCACTGAGCCCCATGAGAACATAAGATGTAAAGTACGCTCCTGTGCCAAATAATCCCAGGGAAGCGAGGCGGAAGAATTTACACCGCTCCTTCAATTCGATCCTCTCCTCTTCTTCCCTTTTTCTTTGTTCTTCCTCCTTTCTCCTCTTCATCCTTTCTCCTTCGAGTTTCTTCTAGGCCGCCTTATACATCTCGTTGGTGTAGTGGTTTCCTCCATTGAAATCCACCATTTCATCTATTTCATCCAAAAGACAGCCCCAGAGTGTCGATCACAGCGATATTTCTTCCGTCTTTGCCCTCTGCCTCTTTTCTGAGACAGCCGTCGGTGACAGACTCAGGCGAAACGTCTTCTTTGAAAGCGTTCACATCCCCCAGGATGGTGTTTCCGGATGCACTCTTTCCCGATCCTGTTTTACCGACCAGAAGGAGTCTCAGTTCTTCACGGGTCGCAGAGCCTGCGGGGTTGGGGAAATGATAGTAACATTTGAATCATTCTAGAAAAAAATAAATAAAACACTACGTTACACTAGGCTATTCTTTTGTTATCTTTGTATTGATGTTGACAGCAAGCAGTTTGTCCACATAAAGCGAGTACCACAAGCAGCACACAACCCTGGGATTGCACTTTACCTTTGTATCGATGTTGACAGCGAGCAGTTTGCCCACATAAAGCGAGTACCACAAGCAGCACACAACCCTGGGATTGCACTTTACCTTTGTATTGATGTTGACAGCGAGCAGTTTGCCCACATAACACCAGTAGCACAAGCAGCACATATCCCTGGATCCAGCCTTTGGTCGCCAACATTTTCAGTAAGCTAAGAAAAGAAGAAAGAAAAAAGAGGTGAAATTAAGGCACATTCAAGGAAAGCATTTCAGATCAGATTAGCAAGTTAAACCACACTGAAAATACACGTTGAATAAACCATGGCCCCAAACTGGTCGGTTGTCCCATGTGTTTCCCCCGTAGCTGCTCCGGGCGCACCCACAATGAGCCCTGGTTTCGCGACGCAGGCATAGCAACAACCTCCTTCTACTCCTCACTGCCTCCTGTATGTGTGTGTGTGTGTGTAGGAGGTACTGGGTTCCTCACAGACGGTGGTGTTCGCGAAACCCACCCTCCCCAAAGCTAAGGGCTCGCCAGCGAGGCGCGTGAGAGCGAGGAAAATGTTTTAAAAAAGGGAAAGGAGGATGAGGAGACACTGAGGGTCCGAGGTCTAAACGGAAGACTGTGTTCAGGTAACTCGCCCTCCGCAGACCTAAGCGTACGCTAGCGAGGCTCTTGAGAACGATGTAGAGGGAGCAAGGATGAGGAGGAGGCAAGGAGTGTCTGAAGTCCAAACGGAGGGCGGTGTTCGCGGTGCTCGCTAGGCTACGCAAACATCCACACCGGCCAGCACTTCCGAGCCTTTTCCTATCGAACGCCAGATCCATCACCCACAAACTTGACGAATTGGAGCTACAGATAGCCAACACAAGCTTTGCACGTAACTGCAGCATTATTCTTATGACGGAGACGTGGCTTCACCCGCTGATTCCCGAAGCTGCAGTCGAGTTAGCAGGCCGCACGCTACACTGGCATGACAGAAACAGCAACTCAGGTAAAAGCAGAGGAGGGGGGCTATGTGTTTACGTGCATAACGAGTGGTGTTGTAACAGCAGGATCATTCACACACACTGTTCTCCTGATTTGGAGGTTCTGGCAGTCTCGTGCAGACCTTTTTACATCCCGAGGGAGTTTACAGTAGTTATTGTGATAGCTGTTTATATACCGCCGGATGCTAACGTTAGCACGGCTCTCAGCCTCTTGCTCAACACCATAAACAAACAACAGCTTGCCCACCCCGATGGGGTTTTTATTGTCGCCGGCGACTTTAACAAAGCATGCCTAAAGACTGCTTCCTAAATTTGTCCAGTTTGTGGACTTTGCTACGAGAGGAGAACACACTTTGGACCATGTCTATTCAAACATCAGGCATGCTTTCAGAGCGACACCCCTCCCCCACCTGGCTGGATCTGACCACCTCTGCATGTCCCTCACCCCCACCTACACCCCCCTGCTGAGAAAAAACAAAGCCCCAGACAAAGACAATAAAAACCTGGCCTGAAGGAGCCCTTTCTCAACTGCAGGACTGCTTCTCAACAACTGTATGGGATTTATTCTCCAGCCACAACGTCCAGGAGTACACGGACACTGTACTCTCGTACATCAGGAACTGTGTTGACAATGTCACCGTCAACAAAAGGGTCAGGGTGTTTCCAAATCAAAAACCCTGGATGAATAGCGAAGTGCAATCCCTCCTAAAAAGCCGCAACACTGCCTTCAAGTCAGGGGACAGGGCTGCGTATAGGGCGGCCAGGGCAGACCTGAGTAGAGGCATCAGGAAAGCTAAGGCTGCCTATAGGAGGAGGATTGAAGATCACTTTGCTGACAACGACCCCAGAAAAATGTGGCAGGGGATCAATCACATTACCAACTACAGAAGCAATAACCAGGCAACATCTAGGACTGATGCCTCACTGGCTGAGGATCTAAACCGTTTCTTCGCCCGCTTTGAGACGACCAAGCCCTCAGCTGCCACACCACTTCCACCCGCCCCCAGCACTGGCACACTAACACTTAGGGAGCATCAAGTGAGGTGTGTTCTAAGGTCAGTGAATCCCAGGAAGGCGGCAGGTCCTGATGGAATACATGGAAAGGTTCTCAGAGCATGTGCTGACGAACTGACTGGAGTCTTCACTAAAATCTTCAACCTCTCCTTGTCATCAAACACCGTCCCGCCCTGCCTCAAAACCTCCACCATCATCCCCATCGCCAAGAAGACAGCTGTGGCCAGCCCAAATGACTACAGGCCTGTTGCACTTACGCCTGTAGTGATGAAGTGCTTTGACAGACTGGTCTGTCAGCACATCAGGGCCGTTCTGCCTCCCACTCTGGACCCCCACCAATTTGCCTACAGGACAAATCGTTCCACCGAGGACGCTATCACCATAGCGCTCCACACTGCGCTGAGTCACCTGGAGCACCGAGGAAGCTATGTGAGAATGCTCTTTCTGGACTTCAGCTCAGCATTCAATCATATCATCCCGGAGATCCTGGTCCAGAAACTGTCTCACCTGGGACTCTCCACCCCCATCTGCCTCTGGATCAAGGACTTCCTGACAAATAGACCACAGTCTGTCAGACTCGGCCCCCACCGGTCCAGCACCATCACACTCAGCACCGGGCCTCCACATGGATGTGTTTTGAGTCCCCTCCTGTTTACGCTCTACACATCCGACTGCTCCCCTACCCATCTCTCAAACACCATCATAAAGTTCGCGGATGACACCACAGTGGTTGGACTCATCTCAAGGGGGGATGAGTCGGACTACAGAGATGAGGTCAACAGACTGACTGAGTGGTGTTCAGTTAACAACCTCCAACTGAACACCACGAAAACTAAAGAACTTATCTTGGACTTCAGGAAGGGCAGAGCAGACCCGGCCCCACTTTACATTCACGGGAGCTGTGTGGAGAGGGTACACTCCATGAGGTTTCTGGGCGTGCAGATATCTCATGACCTCTCCTGGACTGCAAATACTACAGCGGTGGTTAAAAAGGCCCAGCAGCGTCTCCACTTTCTGAGAGTGCTCAGGAGGAACAACCTGGAGGAGAGGCTGCTGGTGACATTTTACAGAGCCACCATAGAGAGCATCCTAACGTACGGCATAACAACATGGTATGCAGGGTGCTCAGCTGCAGACAGGAAAGTACTGCAGAGGGTCATCAACACAGCCCAGAAGATCACTGGCTGCTCTCTGCCCAGCCTGGAGGTCACTGCAAACTCTCGGTACCTCAGCAGAGCTGGCAATATCATCAAGGACCACTCTCACCCCAGCAACCAACTGTTTGAACTATTATCGTCAGGTCGACGGTACAGATTCAGGGATAGCTTCTTTCCCAGAGCTATCACCGTAGTAAATAAGCACAAAAACAATTGAACCTATTCCATACCGTCACTGTCATTATATTATGCTGCTATTCATACTGTCATTATATTAATGCTGATATCCTGTATATATTGTACATACTATTGTTTGAGTACTTACGATTGTTTTTTTTGTACTTTTTATATTTTACATTTATATTTATTATTGAAACTTGCACCAAGGGAGTGGCACTCCAATTTCGTTGTACTCTGTACAATGACAATAAAGGCTATTCTATTCTATTCTATCTAATAGGCAGGCCACATAGCTGCTCTTTCACTAGCGAGGCAGATGAGAATGAAGGCGAGGGAGCAAGAAGGACGAGGGGCATGGAGAGCCCCAGGTCCAACTAGAGGACGGTGTTCGCGAAACCGGCCATCCGCAGACCTAAGCGTACGCTCGCGAAGAGCATAAACGGAGGTCCGTGTTCACATAATGGGCAGGCCAAACGGCTGCTCTTTCACTAGCGAGGCCCTTGAGAACGATAAGCGGGAGCAAGGAGGAGGAGCAACGGAGAGCCCGAGGTCCAACTGGAGGGCGGTGTTCGTGTAATAGGCAGGCCAAACAGCTTCTCTTTCACTAGCGAGGCGCATGACAACGGTAGAGAAGGAGCAAGGAGGACAAGGAGCAATGGAGAGCCCGAGGTCCTCACCGAAGGGGGTGTTCGCGAAACCGGCCCTCCGCAGACCTAAGCGTACGCTAGTGAGGAGCATAAACGGAGGGCGGTGTTCGCCTAATGGGCAGGCCAAACAGCTGCGCTTTCACTAGCGAGGCCCTTGACAACGATGTAGAGGGAGCAAGGAGTACGAGAAGCAACGCAGAGCCTGAGATCCAACTGGAGGGCGGTGTTCGTGTAATAGGAAGGCCAAACAGCTGCGCTTTCACTAGCGAGGCACTTGAGAATGATGGAGACGGAGCAAGGAGGACGAGGAGGCACGGAGAGCCCGAGGTCCAACTGGAGGGCGGTGTTCGTGTAATAGGAAGGCCAAACAGCTTCTCTTTCACTAGCGAGGTGCATGACAACGGTAGAGAAGGAGCAAGGAGGACAAGGAGCAATGGAGAGCCCGAGGTCCTCACCGAAGGGGGTGTTCGCGAAACCGGCCCTCCGCAGACCTAAGCGTACGCTAGTGAGGAGCATAAACGGAGGGCGGTGTTCGCCTAATGGGCAGGCCAAACAGCTGCGCTTTCACTAGCGAGGCCCTTGACAACGATGTAGAGGGAGCAAGGAGTACGAGAAGCAACGCAGAGCCCGAGATCCAACTGGAGGGCAGTGTTCGTGTAATAGGAAGGCCAAACAGCTGCGCTTTCACTAGCGAGGCACTTGAGAACGATGTAGTGGGAGCAAGGAGTACGAAAAGCAACGCAGAGGCCGAGATCCAACATGAGGGCGGTGTTCGCGTAATAGGAAGGCCAAACAGCTTCTCTTTCACTAGCGAGGCACTTGAGAATGATGGAGAGAGAGCAAGGAGGACAGGGAGGCACGGAAAGCCCGAGGTCCTCACCGAAGGGGGTGTTCGCGAAACCCGCCACGGAGTAGAGAGCACCCCCATTCCTCGCGAAGGCCGGTTTACGCGTAACTTGGGGCCTACCCAGCTAAGCTAAGCGCTTGCCTGCGAGGAGCAGGAGAATGGAGCAGAAGGAGGTAGGAAGGCGGCAGGGAGAGTCTGAGGCCCTCAAGGAGGGCGATTTACGTGAACTCTGCCCTCTGTAGAGCCAAGCGTCCAACAGCGAGGCTCAGGAGAACTGAGGAGAGGGCCAGTTTACGTGAAGACTACCCTCTGTAAAGCTGAGCGTTTGCAAGCGCAGGGTAGAAGGAGCAAGGAGAAGGAGACGGAGATGTTTGCTCCGGTGGTTCGGGGTCCCTCGAGACCCCAGTATTTGCCATCGTAACTTACGAATGTGGTGTGGGGTGGCGAAATACCCCATCATGATCACTAAGGGTTCACAGAGTACCCACGGAGCACGAAGTGCCCGCGGTCCCCACTTGGGCCGGTTTACGCGTAACCCGGGGCCCATCCGGCTAAGCGCTCGCCTGCGGGGAGCAGAAGAACGGGGGAGAAGGAGGAAGGAGGTCGAGGAGGAACAGAGAGTACGAGTTTTTTTTTTTTCCAGTTTTTGTTTTCATTCTAATTCTACTCTTTTTATTCAAATTCTATTGTTTGTTTTAGAATTCTGTTGTTTTCATTCAAATTCCGTTGTTTTCATTCAAATTCCATTGTTTGTTCTCATATTCTTTTGTTTTCATTCAAATTCTTTTCCTTTCATTCTAATTCCGTTCCTTTCATTGAAATTCCGTTGTTTTCATTCAAATGCTGTTGTTTTCATTCTAATTCTACTCTTCTTATTCAAATTCTATTGTTTGTTTTAGAATTCTGTTGTTTCATTCTAATTCCGTTCTTTTCATTGAAATTCCATTGTTTTCATTAAAATGCTTTTGTTTTCATTCAAATTCCATTCTTTTCATTGAAATTCCATTGTTTTGAATTCTGTTGTGTTTTCATTCAAATTTTGTTGTGTTTTCATTCAAATTCCATTGTTTTGATTCAAATTCTGTTCTGTCCATTCAAATTCTATTCATTTCATTCTAATTCTGTTCTTTTCATTGAAATTCCATTGTTTTCATTCAATTTCTGTTTTCATTCTAATTCTGTTCTTTTCACTGAAAATCCATTGTTTTCATTCAAATGCTTTTGTTTTCATTCTAATTCTACTCTTTTTATTCAAATTCCATTGTTTGATCCCAAATTCTGTTGTTTTTATTGTAATTCTGTTGTTTGTTTTAAACTTCCATTGTTTTGATTCAAATTCTGTTGTGTTTTCATTCAAATTTTGTTGTGTTTTCATTCAAATTCCATTGTTTTGATTCAAATTCTGTTCTGTCCATTCAAATTCTATTCTATTCATTTCATTCTAATTCTGTTCTTTTCATTGAAATTCCATTGTTTTCATTCAATTTCTGTTTTCATTCTAATTCTGTTCTTTTCACTGAAAATCCATTGTTTTCATTCAAATGCTTTTGTTTTCATTCTAATTCTACTCTTTTTATTCAAATTCCATTGTTTGTTCTCAAATTCTGTTGTTTCCATTAAAATTCCATTGTTTTCATTCAAATTCTATTGATTTCATTTAAATTCCATTGTTTTGATTCAAATTCTTTTGTGTTCATTTAAATTCCATTGTTTTGATTAAAATTCTGTTCTGGGGCCTGTTCTTCGTACCGCGCTAAGTGAGTTAGCTGGATGAGATTGTTGACGATTTTGCGTGATCCTGGATCGTTCGGTTCCCCGAAGCCCATCCGGGACTTGCTGTCATAGCAACAGAGCCGTAAGCGTAAACCTGCTGGGGAGCAGGTTTACTTTATGTAAACAGGATTAGATCGCGGCCACGCAGGTATGTCCGCGTCATTCATACGAAAGCAACAGCGATATTCCACCACTGTTTCACCATAAATAAATAACATCAATGTAACTAAAGATAATGCAGCACTTGATCCTTTTATTGATTTCACACAGATACATACAGGTCATTTCCTAAAAAAGGGAAATGTACTATTAACATTCTATTACATGTATGTGATTATTACAGATGTAATTCATATTTCAGAGTAGTAATTGTAAATTACTTCGTGTAATCAAGATGAGAGACCACGGCTATAAAAGCGAAGGTGGATTTGGGAAGTCTGTCGCAGCCATGTCCTGTCCGTTTACGCGAGCAACCCATTGCGGAAGGTGCAAGATTGATAAGGAGAGTCCTCAGAATTCAGCGCATATTGCGGGACAGACAGGATCCTTTAGCTCAGCGCGACAGTGTGCTCATAGAGAGATATCGATTTTCCCGTGAGGGTATTATTCACTTAACCAACTTGTTGACGAGGGGGTGCAGGACCACCACCTGTCTTTTTTTTTGCTCTGCCCTTTTCTTGGTTGCTGTTATGAACAAACAAACAGAGTATTCCAGGGTCTCTTTCCAAGAGACGACAAGCAATATAAGTGATAAATATTACCATTCTGTAGAATATTCTTATATTTCACTTTTACTTGTTCCCATGTTCTAGTGGGTCCTGTTGTGGCTCTAATGTGAAAGGGGATATAATATAACATATTATAATATAATATAATGTAATATAATATTGGATAATATGGTGTGATATGATAAATCTACCCTACCGCCTACTGGTGTTGGCCAGAGGGGCCGATGGCGCAATATGGCAGCCTGGCTTCTGTCAGTCTACCGAGCGCGCTCCTTCGACATTTTCGCCGACCAATCAAAGGGTTGCCGATCAATGTTTCTACTATCGATGCGTAGCCCCTGTTGGGCCACCCAGTGATCTCACATTACTTCATCCAGCTATACTAATCGTCAACAACAGGTGTGTTCGGGGAACCGGAATAGCGAGCTCAGAGTTAGCGCGATGATTTGGTCTTGGATGTTTCATTTGATCTTGGATGTAGTAAGCGACGTACGAAGCACAGGGCCCTGTTCATTCTAATTCCGTTGTTTTCATTCAAATGCTTTTGTTTTCATTCAAACTCTGTTCTGTACATTCTAATTCCGTTGTTTTCATTCAAATTCTTTTGTTTTCATTCAGACTCTGTTCTGTTTATTCAAATTCTATTCATTTCATTCTAATTCTGTTCTTTTCATTCTAATTCCGTTCTTTTCATTGAAATTCCGTTGTTTTCATTCAAATGCTTTTGTTTTCATTCTAATTCTACTCTTTTTATTCAAATTCCATTGTTTGTTCTCAAATTCTGTTGTTTACATTAAAATTTCGTCTTTTTCATGTTAATTCCGTTGTTTTCATTCTAAATCTGTTGTTTGTTTTAAACTTCCATTGTTTTGATTGAAATTCCATTGTTTTCTTTCAAATTTTGTTGTGTTTTCATTCAAATTCCGTTGTTTTGATTCAAATTCTGTTCTGTCCATTCAAATTCTATTCATTTCATTCTAATTCTGTTCTTTTCATTGAAATTCCATTGTTTTCATTCAATTTCTGTTTTCATTCTAATTCTACTCTTTTTATTCAAATTCCATTGTTTGTTCCCAAATTCTGTTGTTTTCATTCTAATTCTGTTTTTTGTTTTAAACTTCCATTGTTTTGATTCAAATACTTTTGTTTTGATTCAAATTCCGTTGTTTTCATTCAAATTCTATTCTTTTCATTCTAATTCTGTTCTTTTCACTGAAAATCCATTGTTTTCATTCAAATGCTTTTGTTTTCATTCTAATTCTACTCTTTTTTTTTCACGCGCCCGTGAGCTCCGCCGGCAGCCAGCTGTGCCTGAGTGACCGAGCCCCAGGGTGAGAGGCCGGGGGCACCCCACCTCCGAAGTGGCCCGAGCGAGCCCCAGGAGGGCCTGAGATGTCCCCAGAGAGGTGGCATCTGATACCCAACCTGACGTATAGACACAGACATACAGGCACACACAGATACAAACATCCATTCCCACCCTCATGCTCTCATATGCACTTACTCCACACTCAACCAACGTGGAGACAGACATAAAGAGACGCTGTACACACGATCACACTCCCCAAGCGTACTCTACGAACCGGGTCTAGGTACCCTTGCCCCTGGAGGGGGCGTTACCCTTTTCCCTGCGGTGGGGAGAAGCAGACCGCAGCAGCAGAGAGGCCCCACATTCCAGACCCGAGTCGGAGGGCCAACTCCTCCTCCTAGCCCCCCGCTCCAGCAGGCCGCAGAGATCGGGGGTGAGAGAAGACTCCAAACCTCCCTCAACCCGCTCATTGTAGTGTTGATGCATGTGTGTTCTAGGGTGCATTTAAAACCCAGGAGGGCATGGAGCTACCTGCCAGAGAGCAGCAGGTAAGCGCATAGCCCCTCCTGCTAGCCCTCAATGTCTACGTGTATTTAAAATTGAGAGGTGGGCAACGACGCCAGGGGTGAGGTGTACACCCTGATGGTAATTTGGATTCCGTGTAGTGTGCCCACCCCCAAGATCCTATATCAATGTGTAATGAGAGTGTGAGTAATGTGAATGTCTAAGTTGTGGGATAAAACTGAGGCAGAGGCAGCCAGAAAGGGGGGGGGGGGGGGGGGGGGTTGCGTCCTTTGCACCCTTTTCTTGTTGATCCCATATTGTGTAACTAGTCTGTCAAATGAAATAAATTCTGTTCCTTCTAGTATATGTTCTACATATTTCAGAATCAGAATCAGAATGGGTTTATTGCCAGATGTTGAGGTTTACAACATTAGGAAATTGCTGCGGTGCTTCAGTGCAGACAATAAGAATTAAAGTGCTATGTAGAAAGAAAGATATGTGCATGAGATATACATGAGATATATACATGAGAATAAGAATTATGAGTGCTACGTAGAAAGATATATACATGAGTGCAGGTGGTGATCATTTGATTCCTTTACCACTCCAATCAGAAAAGTTTATCATATTATTGTTTTGTAATATGTCAGGGTTGTTCCAGATAGGTGTACGTTTGCATGGGATTAATGAAGACTCTGTCAACTTCAGAAACTCCCACCATGCTGTCAGAGAAGAGCTGATGTTGACGCTTTTGAAGCATTCATGTTGTTGGATGTTTGAGCTGATAAATGGTAGACCTGAAATCTCTAGATTATTGCAAAGTGCTTGTTCTACATCTAGCCAAGGTTCGTCTAACAGGGTATGTTTTAGCCATCCTGAGATGAACTGAAGCCTGTTGGCTAAGAAGTAGTGCTGAAAGTTAGGTAGTTCTAATCCTCCTTTATCCTTGGTCTTTTGCAGTGTTTTTAAGCTTATACGTGGGGGCTTATTTTTCCAAAGGAATTTGGACATATAAATCTAGAGATCTGAACCAATCTTGCGGCGGTTTAGTTGGGATCATTGAGAATAAATAATTTCTTTTTGGTAATACCATCATTTTTATAGCGGCAACCCTTCCCATGAGTGATATGGGTAGACATTTTCATCTAGCCAGATCACCTTCTACTTTCTTTAAAAGTGGGATATGGTTTAATTTAGTTAGATCTGCAAGCTTGGGAGAAACATTAATACCTAAAAATTTTACATTCCCCAATTGCAGTGGCGTAGAAGAGGAATTATGGAAGGAGCAATTAATCGGAAGGACTGTAGATTTTGACCAGTTAATTGAGTAATCTGATAATCTTGCAAAAGAGTTTATCAATTCAATCACCCAAGAGATATTGGTTTGTGAATTTTGGAGAAAGAGTAACACATCATCCGCATAAAGGCTGATTTTATGTTCCACGTTCTTGCATTTTATGCCCTTAATTGCTGAATTCTGTCTAATTGCTGCTGCTAGTGGTTCGATAAAAATTGCAAACAGTGAAGGGGAGAGTGGGCATCCCTGCCTGGTGCCCCTCAGGAGACAGAAGCTGGAGGATGTCTGGTCATTTGTTCTGACACAAGCTGTTGGGGAATTATATAATATTTTTAACCAGTTGATGAAAGAAGATCCAAAACCAAATTTGTGTAAAGTTGCAAATAGAAATTGCCAGTTAACTCTGTCAAACACTTTTTCTGCATCTAAAGAAAATAGTAGTCTATCAAATTAAGTAATCTACGTGTATTTGTTGATGAGTGCCTACCTTTTATGAAACCAGTTTGGTCAGGATGAATTAAGAGGGGGGTTATTTTCTCTAGTCTCTTCGAGAGAGCTTTGCAGATTATTTTGAGGTCTACATTTATAAGGGATATTGGATGATAGCTTGAGGGATATACAGGGTCTTTGCTTGGTTTTAGCAGGAGATTAATGTTTGCAGAATTCATATTTGATGGAAGTCTGCCCTTTTCTTTGATTTCTAACAACGTTCTGTAAAAAACTGGTGCTAGAAT
Source organism: Aulonocara stuartgranti (assembly GCF_965226115.1). Lineage (NCBI taxonomy): Eukaryota > Metazoa > Chordata > Actinopteri > Cichliformes > Cichlidae > Aulonocara > Aulonocara stuartgranti. The sequence continues at coordinate 11,814,105 of NC_138953.1, forward strand.
CGTCCAGAATTCTTTGTAGAATTCTGCAGGAAAGCCGTCTGGACCTGGAGCCTTATTATTGGGCATACTTATCAGGGCTTCCTGGAGTTCACCTGATGTCAGTGGCGAATCCAGTGCCATTGCTTGAGAGTCTAATAATTTTGGGAGAGTTATTTTGTCTAAAAACTGATCAATTTCTTTTTTAGATGGGTTTATTTGTGGTGAATACAACGTTTTATAGAAATCCCTGAAAATGTTGTTTATTTGTTTCGGGTCATATATTGTGTTCCCAGATGACTCTTGAACAGCACATAGTTGTTTTTTCTTTATTTATTTTTACTGGTTTGCTAGAAATTGACCGGATTTATTACTATGTTCATAATTTTGTAAGCGTAGTCTTTGTACTAAGAATTTTTTTTTTTTTTTATCAATTATCTCATTTAATTCTAGTTTTGTTTCACGTATTTTGTTCAATGTTTCCTGATCTTGGTGGGACGCGTAGGCTTCTTCTAGTGATTTGATGGTTTTTTCTAATTCCTGAATATTTTTGTTTTCTTTTTTCTTTTTTATGTGATGAGAAATAAATTATTTTACCTCTCATCACAGCTTTCCCTGCTTCCCATAGAACAGAAGCTGATGTTCCAGGAGTGTCATTAAAGTCTAAATATGAAGTCCATTCCTTTTTAAAATATTTAATAAAGTCTTCATCTTTAAGCAGTGATGTATTAAATCTCCAGTTTTTACTTGGTGTAGTATTATTCTTGTGCATTAGTGTTAAAGATACAGGAGCATGATCGCTGACAGCTATAGGGTGAATCTCAGTGTCTGAAATGTCACTCAGCAGTGAGCTGCTGACCAAAAAATAATCCAGACGAGAGTAGGAGTGATAAACATGTGAAAAAAAAAGTATATTCCTTACTGGTGGGGTGAAGGGAGCGCCATGCATCGCAAAGACCAAAGTCGCTCATATACTGTTTGATTATATTTGTGGACTGCCAATTACGCTGAGTTCCTGCTGTATTGAGCCTATCCATTTCTTCATTTAGTCCAAGGTTGAGGTCGCCTCCAAGAACAAGTGTTGCCATCTAAGTGTTCAGAGAGTGCACTGAAAAAACCGTGCAAGAATGAGGGATCATCAACATTTGGACCATATACACTTACAATACATAGCTTTTTTTAAATCAAGTATAGATTGTTTAGGAATCTGCCCTCTGGATCTATAACTGTATCGAGTACTGTGAAATTAATTTTTTTTATGGATTAAAATTGCTACTCCCCTTTGTCTAGAATTATAACAAGCTGAGAACACATTAGGAAACTCAGGTGTTTTAAGTTCATTCGAACCTCTAAGAGGTCTGTGGGTCTCTTGTAAAAGGACAACATCTGCCTGTAGTTTTTTGAGTTGGTTAAATATTTTTAACCTCTTTTCTCTGGAGCCAGCTCCATTTACATTCCATGTAACGAATCTTAGTGCACCCATAGATGTCTGTGCATAACTAGGGGTGTACTCTGTGTGTGTCGCTTAGACGGGTGGAGAGAATACATCACTTGTTCATAAATAAAGAGAGGGAGAGAGAGAAAAAATGTGTGGCGAGATGCTCCCTGAGTCTGACTATGTGTTTGCATATTTACTAATATGAGTAAGCTTGGCTTAAGTGTGTGTATCCTGTAGGTCTGTGTGCGCTGTCTGACTGATTTAAATGTGCTGCTGTTGAGCGCATGACTGTGCATGATCGTGCTGTGCCTATGTGTCGAAATAAAGGATGTTGTTTGTGGATGAGTGTGGAAGTAGGTGATCGAGGTAGTGAAAGAAATAAAGAAAGAAACCAAGGACAAGGGTGAGCAGCATAAAAACAAGAGGGGGAAAAAGAGACAAAAATGAGAGAAAAAAATGAGAAGAACCCCCCCCGGAAACATTCCAATCAAACCACTGACGGAGAGTGACGGTGTTAATTCTGCTATGATATCACACTTAAGCAGTGTTGGGGAGTAACGGAATACATGTACCGCCGTTACGTATTTAGAATACAAAATATGAGTAACTGTATTCCGTTACAGTTACCGTTTAAAAAGGTGGTATTCAGAATACAGTTACTTTGTTGAAATAAATGGAATACACTGCGGTACTTTCCTGTTTCATTTTGTCGTGGGTCAGGACTGTTTGGGTTTTGTTTGACAGCTACGTTCTTTTGTTCCAGGCGGCAGCGTTACGGTTGCCATGGTTACAGGGCGACGCTCTCTCTCTCTGGGACTGTGTGTTTCCTGGGTGAGAGAGCGCCTTTTCGTTGTTGTTGTTGTTGTGCTAAGCTAACAGGCAGAATGCTACAAGCATAGCTCTAAAGAATGTAGCATCATGTTCAGTGTAGTCCGTGCTGCTGGGAGAATGGACTGCCATACACATTATGTGTCTGTTCTTTTCCAATATTTATTGCACTTATTAACTGCACATCAACTTCGTAACAGTTGAAACTGAACATAAAAACAATAAATAAACATAAAAACAACAAATGTCTCACGTTTTGTGGTTGCCGCAAAATGTTGTACTGCTTGAAATTCCGTCTCCACCGTTGCTCGACACTGCGTGTATAGAGCAGGTAGTGCAACAATAGAAAAATAGTTGCGGGACAGCACTGTGTAGCGTTTGTCTAGGGTGTTGATCATTTTCCTAAATCCCTCGTTTTGCACAGTGTTGATGGGAGCCATATCTTTGGTCAGGTGATAAGTAATAGCCTCCGTAATTTCTTTGTGCCTGCGGGAGTTTGACGGGTATAGGGAAGCGCTGTATAAGGTTCCCGTTATTGATGTTTGGGTGATTGACCGGGACGGATTTTCTCCAGCCACTTTCTCGTCATCCCTGACGTGCTCTCCGTTGTTTTTTCCCTGCTAATTTTAGCATCACACGGCACAGCTTCTGTATCACGTGGTATAAGGCTCCGCCCTTGTCATTTGTTGAGCAGGAAGAGAGAGCGCTTGTTTTCATGCAGATTACGTCCCGGATCAAAATGCGGTACAATCGTCGTCGTCTTTTTTTAAAAATCGTTGTCATTTGGAAATGAGATCGCACATAAGTATGAATCGAGATTGCGATTTTCTAACGATTAATCATGCAGCCCTACCAGTACCCATCCCTATACCCAGCATAGTATATATCTCATGCTAACCCTCATGATTGGTACATACAACCGACATTATCCAATGTATTATTTATTTGATTTAATAATGTATATTTTAATGTATTATTTATTCATTAATTTGCAAATAAAAAGGGAATATATATATTTAGCTCATCCTTTCATGCAGCCTCTAGCAAACTCTGACAGTGTTGCTCTCTTCACCCCACTTCTTCTTTTGCTGCAGTCCTAATTAATACTGAAACTAAAGGGTTTTTTCACAATGAAATATAACAATGGCTCACAAGCTGTCTGTACAAGCAACCTTTGCTCACTTTTTTATGGTATAGTCTCTAAAAGCCATTGCTGTAGTAGATAGATGAAGTCTGCAATGTTACATGCACATTGTCTGAAAAAGTGTAATAAACACTGAGGGAAATTCTGATCAGCTCCCGAGTCTGTAAATGAGAGTCGATGCTTCTTTAATCAGAGATTATTGACATTATTACAACATCGCTGTTTCCACTGAATAACCAAAATGATTCTTTAGACACATCTACTAGTTTTTGTTTCATGAGTTAATAAGAAGCCTGTCTTCCTTTTTTTTAAAATCAGTGATGGATTGGGATCAGAGTAAGAGAACCGATTTATTCTGAACATTTAGAAAAACAAGAAGAAAAAAAACCCAAAGGGAAACGAAGAAATGCTGTCATGAAAGCAGTTGGCTTAAAAATCAAAACCATTCATTTCTGTGATTTCTTTTACACAACAAGCTCGACTCGACTGCCTGAAAGCAGCGTTTCACCAGCTTCATTTCTCTATTCTCCCTGCATTTGCATGCATCACATTACTGTGAGCTCTACTGTGACAACAATTAGATACACATATCCCATATGCAATCACTGTAATTATGCTGGTATAATGAATAAAAGCATATACACACATGAGGTTGGAAATGTGTGAAAAGAAGTGAAATGTGAGACTGTTTGGACAGCTGCAGTGATTAAAATAGATTGCATGCCTGACCTTTAGCTGTTTGTTAAAATAGACAACTTGGCAGCATGCACTGTCAACACACAGGATGTGAAATCACTTCTTAATGTATAGAATGTAAATTATATCAGTTAAATCATTACAATTATGCAGTAAGCCAGCATTCCTGTTATTCTTGTATTACAAATTTCAACGGGGGTGAGTGTGCTTAACTGTTTGTTTGTTTTTTAAATTAAAAAAAAAAGAGGAAAGGTCTCACATAAAAGTAAAAAATATTGTTTATTACATGATAATTGTATTGCACTGTGCTGTGCTGTATTGATGCTCACCAACATTTGTTAGTAGAAACCCTCAGGCAGTTCCTCTTCTGTACATTACACTTTGAGACTCAGCATGCCCAGTTATGATCATACAACAAAGAAAAACTCTTTCTCTTCATACATGAAAAAAACAAACAAACATTCATTAATTATTTCCTCCAAAGCATGCCTTAAACTCAAGTTGAGACCTTTTCCCTTTTGGAAAAATTGCCTCCCTAAACAGAAGTGACATTCGGGCATATGCTGAGGGCTGCTCTGTGGTCTAAGCATCTCATTACTGATACCTGGCATGGAGCTCAGAGGAGAAATCTTCTCTGGCTCGACTGAACACTGCCCAGACAACTCCTTATTTATTTAAAGCAAACAATGTTCTACAATAGAAAATTTGTCACTCATTGAAGTTAGTGTTTCCTCACACATCTGCGTGTGAGAGCTCACGTTTTGAGGAACAATATGTTTCTGAACGTATCGTAAGATGGACCTGACTCACTAGTGAAGTTTCGATAACAGATGTCAGACGTCCATGTAGAGGGAGCTGCTTTAGATTGGATTGCCTTTTACTTCTCTGCTCAAGTCAGTAACTTTGTGCCTTTGTGTTTTAGGTCTAATTGAAGCCCCCAAAAAAGGAAAGGAAGAGATTGAATTGCAGATTGAATTGCATCCCAAGGTCATCTGAGCACTGAAGAGATACACAACTGCAGCAGATCTGTTGCCTATGGGCACTGTACGTTTTCTCTCGCCTCTCAAAAGCAATTATAAAAATCCACTTTTGATTATTTCCCAGTGGCTGTTTTATTGGCCGTGTGTCATTTAAATGATATTCTTCTTAGCTCTACACTGTATGCATGCTGTGTGCATGCTGAACGATGATGTGACTTTTTCTAATTTATGGGAGACACATTTTTACACCTTAAAGAACTCCATGCAGTGATGATGGAATCAATATGGTTTCTTAAATCAAAACACTTGGATGAATTTTCTTAACGCCTTGAATAAGAGCTGTGTTTGATATTTTCTCCTTCGCTGATAGTCAGACCAACAGCAAGCAACACAGTTAGCTAACATAGCAAGTTATATTAACATAACATGTGGAGTTTTGTTGTTTTGTAAAATATTGTAGTGACATTTAGATGGATGACTCACATTTAGAAATAGAACTACTTATTTGTCCAGGTATTAAGAAATTGTGAAGAACCAATGCTATTGTTGCAGATACATAATTACCATGTGTACATCTTATCTTAGCAATCAGCAATACGTTTCTTCTTTCTTTTGTTCATGGAAAAGTGTGGTAAATCATTTACCCCACAGTTAGTAACTGTGAGAACTGTTTCTTCCCTAACCTGCCCTAACCATAAGAACCATTCCCCAACTCACCATAACCACGACTAGTGATGGGATTTCCGGCTCGTTTTAGAGATTCGGCTCCGAACCGGCTCTTCAGGTTGTTTTGTTGCTTTAATTAATTTATTATTAACAATAATATAAAATTATACACAAAAGGAATTACTAACGTAAAAAAAAAAGTAGTTTTATTTATATATGTTTATATATAAATATATGCGGTGGCCCCTAGAGACAAAACACGTACAAACTCCAAAACACATTTCTAGCATGAACTGAACTTCCAAAGCAGAGCTACTAGATCACTTAAATTAGACAATTGAAAGCATGTGTGTATTGTTTGTGTATTTATACACAGGCACTCATATATATTCAAATAATGTTAAAAAAAGTTCATTTACCTGTTATTACCACACACCAAATCTGGTCGTTGGTACTTGCTGGCTTGTGTAGCCACAAGATAACAAAAGCTCAACACTGCGCCCAGCATCCTGGAGCACTTCTGTTGTCTTTTGTACGTGTTTTGAGTTTTTATGTGCTTCTGAGTTTTTACGTGTTTTGGAGTTTGTACATGCTTCAGAGTTCTTATGTGATTTGAAGTTTGTATGTGCTTTGTCTCTAGGGGCCACCGTAGATATACTTTTATTTATTCACTCCACATAAAATGTAATAAATAAATCATATAATACAAAAATCAACTATTCACATTTAAAGTTTTAACCATTTAAATTTTCAGCTTTTTCCTTTTACAAATTTAAAGTGAAAACAACACAAAACACTGCAAACCACAACACAATTAAATATGAATTATAATATGAAAACAAAAAGAACATGCATATGGGCCCGCATGAATAAACTTTCTGAATCCTTTATCATCTGCAACCGAAAATAGTTGTGGATGATTACTATACCTTTCTAATGTGACGTTGTTGTCCCTGGCTCTCTTTCTCTCTCTCTCCCTCTGGCTCTGTTCCTGTGCTACTGAGTGTAACTACCGCCCCTCCCCCCTCTGCCCAGCGTAAAGCACAAGGCTCACATGCAGAGTGAAAAAAAAGTGCGAGAGAGAGAGAGGGTGAGAGAAAGAAAAAGAAAAAAAACCCACGTGACGGCTCGTGTCGTTCAGGTCAGAGCCGGCTCTGACGGTGTGTTCACACCGAACGCGATGGACGCGAACAAAACGCCCCTAATTTGACGCGTGCACATTCGCGTCTCAACTCTTACATATTAGCAACTTTCATACATAGTGAAAATAAAATATAAAGATGGGGTCACGAGTCTCCCTTCTCTATGTACTCTGGAGAGCAGAGCAGCGGCGTAAAAGACGTCCTCGCCGTACCTGAGTCCATCAGGTCCTCCAGAGGCGTGAGCAGTTTGGTGAGTTTCACCATTTGCTCCAGGAGCTGCGCCTGGATGACGGCCGATTCCAGAGATATCACCGTCGGCCAGTTTGAGGACCTGCTTTCCCTCATCGGTCCCAGCATCGCCCGCCTAGACACCAATTACAGGCGCTCAATCCCACCTGCAGAGCGCCTGTCCGTCTGCCTGAGGTTAGTAAAAGTGTTTAATACGGTAGTCCTTTATTGATACCTGTGCTAATATATGCTAAACCATCCATTTATACAGGGAGTGCAGAATTATTAGGAAAATGAGTATTTTGTCCACATCATCCTCTTCATGCATGTTGTCTTACTCCAAGCTGTATAGGCTCGAAAGCCTACTACCAATTAAGCATATTAGGTGATGTGCATCTCTGTAATGAGAAGGGGTGTGGTCTAATGACATCAACACCCTATATCAGGTGTGCATAATTATTAGGCAACTTCCTTTCCTTTGGCAAAATGGGTCAAAAGAAGGACTTGACAGGTTCAGAAAAGTCAAAAGTAGTGAGATATCTTGCAGAGGGATGCAGCAGTCTCAAAATTGCAAAGCTTCTGAAGCGTGGTCATCGAACAATCAAGCGTTTCATACAAAATAGTCAACAGGGTCGCAAGAAGCGTGTGGAAAAACCAAGGTGCCAAATAACTGCCCATGAACTGAGAAAAGTCAAGCGTGCAGCTGCCAAGATGCCACTTGCCACCAGTTTGGCCATATTTCAGAGCTGCAACATCACTGGATTGCCCAAAAGCACAAGGTGTGCAATACTCAGAGACATGGCCAAGGTAAGAAAGGCTGAAAGACGACCACCACTGAACAAGACACACAAGCTGAAACGTCAAGACTGGGCCAAGAAATATCTCAAGACTGATTTTTCTAAGGTTTTATGGACTGATGAAATGAGAGTGAGTCTTGATGGGCCAGATGGATGGGCCCGTGGCTGGATTGGTAAAGGGCAGAGAGCTCCAGTCCGACTCAGACGCCAGCAAGGTGGAGGTGGAGTACTGGTTTGGGCTGGTATCATCAAAGATGAGCTTGTGGGGCCTTTTCGGGTTGAGGATGGAGTCAAGCTCAACTCCCAGTCCTACTGCCAGTTTCTGGAAGACACCTTCTTCAAGCAGTGGTACAGGAAGAAGTCTGCATCCTTCAAGAAAAACATGATTTTCATGCAGGACAATGTTCCATCACACGCGTCCAAGTACTCCACAGCGTGGCTGGCAAGAAAGGGTATAAAAGAAGAAAAACTAATGACATGGCCTCCTTGTTCACCTGATCTGAACCCCATTGAGAACCTGTGGTCCATCATCAAATGTGAGATTTACAAGGAGGGAAAACAGTACACGTCTCTGAACAGTGTCTGGGAGGCTGTGGTTGCTGCTGCACGCAATGTTGATGGTGAACAGATCAAAACACTGACAGAATCCATGGATGGCAGGCTTTTGAGTGTCCTTGCAAAGAAAGATGGCTATATTGGTTGCTGATTTGTTTTTGTTTTGTTTTTGAATGTCAGAAATGTATATTTGTGAATGTGGAGATGTTATATTGGTGTCACTGGTAAAAATAAATAATTGAAATGGGTATATATTTGTTTTTTGTTAAGTTGCCTAATAATTATGCACAGTAATAGTCACCTGCACACACAGATATCCCCCTAAAATAGCTAAAACTAAAAACAAACTAAAAACTACTTCCAAAAACATTCAGCTTTGATATTAATGAGTTTTTTGGGTTCATTGAGAACATGGTTGTTGTTCAATAATAAAATTATTCCTCAAAAATACAACTTGCCTAATAATTCTGCACTCCCTGTACACTGCTAACATGGATGTGCTATGCTAACAGTGAATGCTCTCGGTGTTTACTGATAGCAAACTGTGGTACAGAGATGACTGTTTATAATATTTCTAGTGATACTCAGAAGCTCTCATCAAGTCCCGATTTAATTTGATTTATGCTGTTATCAGTGTTTGCAATGATAGCATGGCTGTGGTGTCCTATCAATGTATGCGCTTGTTGTTTGCTGATATCAAACTGTAGCATTAGGACCACTGAGTTAACCTTTGTAGTGATACTCACTCCTTTTTATTTAGACCTGGTTTAATTCTGGGATAGTTGAATATTTGTATATTGTTAGGTCTGCTGGATTACACAGATGGATTACGTGGCAGAAACACACACGGACGCAAAATAGTTTGTGATGCAAGCTTTATATATATACACGAGTGGGGGAATATTTACAGGGGAAGGGGCTATATACAGTGATGGATAAAAATGTGCCAGGAGATAAACACCGAGGAGATGAGACGGAGCCGAAGTATGCAGGTAGGCAGCAGACGCACCGGAGCTACCTGACAACAGGGAACAAAACAGAGCTTATGGCGTACCGTTGATAGCCGAACGTTAAACACAAGTGGACGGAGAGAGTTGGAGAGCTTACTTGACCACCCAAACCACAGCCGCTGCGGTGATCGCCGCCTGATGGTACGTAGCACTCCGTCGCGGATCCACAATAGCCAACACAAAATCCTAGGTAGGCGGGCAGGCGATGGAACAGGCTAAGACAAAGAGAAGCAGGTGAAACGTGGATCCTTTAAAACATACAGCTCCACAGCGTAAAATCAACAGATGCAGCCTGTGCTGACTCGTTACCACTTGTGACAGCGACAATACTCCGACACCAGATGTCCGTGACTCTGCTCCCTAAAAGCGCTCACTGATGACGTCCGATGCGTCGCAGGTGTGCTGGAATGCCATCAAGCCCCGCCTCGCCTACCTACAACCAAAAGGAAAACAAAACCCAAACAACAACAATACACCTACCCACCACCTCCTAACATATATAACCCCTGCAGCTGTCAAACTCTATAACAGGGGTCACCAGCCTTTATTAAAACAGAGTTATAAAACTGTGAACAGTTTGGTTCATCGTTAGTTAACATGGTTCTATCTTGATAAGCTATGTCTTATCACAGATTAATATTTCAAAAATATTAATGATTTAAGCAAGGAAAGGGCTACATGTCAACATACAACTCTTTATTTCTATTAATGTCTTACTTCATTCCTACCTGATTGACATGTTTAGGAATTATGAGTGATTGGCACACTGTAGTTGTGAAAGTTGCTACCAATCAAATTGTGATATGTTAAAGTTAAAACAAAACACAACTGTTTTAGATATTATCTAATATACATTTTGTAATTATCCTTATAATTACAAAATGTTTTTTGTAAGATTTAAGTTTTGTGATTTTGTCATTAGTATAATATGAAATACATTCTACATGTGTCAAGTCGTGTGCCAATATTTGCTATGTAGTAGAACCGAGACATTAGTCATAAAAATTTATTTGAAATAATATTAAAATTCTCAAACAGAAAAACATTAAACATAAATATATAAAATATAAGAATTTACAGAGAGACAGGAATAAAAAGGACCAGCTGCTCTCCAGAGCAGGAACAAGGCTGAGGAGGAAATGCTCCATTGGAGACTGATGTGAACTCTTCAGGGATACCAGGATGGCCAGCTCCAGCGCCAATGGACCGTCCTGGGACCCGTCCCTCATCTGCCTCGGAGCCGTCCTCCCTGTGGGACTGTAAAACAGCACAAAACACAAAGAAATGAGAAGACTGCTACTAGATTTTAATTTCAACATTGAAAAAAAAAAACCAAAAACAGGATATAATCAGATTGGTTGTAGATATTTAGTAAAGGTGATCACAAGGCAATCCCACCGACTAAACAGGTATCAGTGCTTGCTGTACATACCTGTGGGTGCAGCAGCAGGAGCTCAGGGACTGGGGAGCCAGGAGAAGCAACTGTTCTGCTGCAGAATCAGTTGGTTCTATCAATACAGTATTAAATGTTAACAGGTTGAATATAATAATCAGAGTAGACAGTGGTCCCTCATTTATTGCAGCAGGGGTTCTCAGAATAACTAGCCCCTGGTCACGCACTTTATACACTGTTTTCCCCACACACATGAACATTGGTCACAGTTCTCACAATTGATTCTCAAAGTGCAAACCTTTGTAGATTGCAAAACGTAAAAGTATTATTATGCCGCGGTTTGTCTTCATCTGCCCGCCACTTTCGTGCGCCTTTTTCCCTCGGGGTGCAGGTGTCTATTTCCGAATGAGGGTCATAGTTATGGGTGTTTTTGTGCTGTTTTTTCTATTGGACGTGATGGTTATCAAAACCAAACGTGATAAATTTGGCAAGCGCAGGAGACACGGCACGGAGGAGATTTGTCAATCAGGCTGCAGAATGCAATGCTGTACTGTGCAATAAAAAATCAGCGAAAAAGCGAAGCAGTGACGGATGAACAGCGGGACCACTGTGTGCTGTTTATTAATAAACAATAAAATATATTCCTAAATGACAACATGCATAAAAGCAGAACAGTATTTGTACGTCAGTGGGAAAATAGCGGTGGCTTGATAGCTTTTGGGCAGCTTCCCCGGGTCAGTGAAATCTTTCAAAAGAGAGATGAATGAACTTACCAGGTTGCCCGATCTCTTCACATATCTTCCTCCAAGCTCGGTCCTTTTCATTCCTGTCTCGGTACAGAAAGCAGCTGGTGTCGTACAGCTCCGGGTTGTTTGCTACGGCATTGATTAGCCTTCCCCTCCATTGAAGTATGAAGGGCTTTGGCTGGATCTGCCCCTTTGACCTAGGTCACAGCCACGTCACCAGGCTCCTGATTGGTTGTCGCGGCGCGATTTGACGCTGGAGTTCAGATTTTTCCAACTCGAGCGGTAGACGCGAAACGCGCGTATGCACAAAATGCAACACAAAAACTCACGCGCGTGGTTTTATTCGCGAGTCAAACGCGCCAGACGCGCTACACTGACGCGCGTTTCACGCGTTTTGGCGTTTTCGCGACGCAAATCTGCTTCTGAATTTTCGCGGGACCCGCAATCGCGTGTCATCGCGCCTTTCCATTGACTTTACATGTAAACCTGACGCTCTATTCGCGTCCATCGCGTTCGGTGTGAACACACCGTAAGAGCCATTTCGTTCGCGAACGACCCATCACTAACCACGCCTACTACCAGTTTTAGCAGTGCATCCCAACCGCTGCATCTCTCTGACAGATTGAGTCTAGCTAGCATCAGTCTTTTTTTTAGCCCAATGACCCATGTGCAATACATTTTTCCATGTCTAAGGAGCTTGGAAAGAAAAGCGTCTGGACTTCTTTAAGTTTAACTTTCCAAGCTCCTTAGACTACGATGGCCTGGATCAGCGGTCCCCAACCTTTTTTGCGCCATGGACCGGTTTATGCCCGACAATATTTTCACGGACCAGCCTTTAAGGTGTCGCGGATAAATACAACAAAATAAAACTAGTACCGGTACCGAAAAAAAGAAGATTTATTCATAACACACATGAAAAGACCCAGGAAAACTGAGTTAACGATAAAAACGATGACAAAATAATGCTGAAAACTGATAAAAACCCTGAAAACCATACATTTCACACCTGAGCCTCAACTCTCGCGGCCTGGTACCAAACGACTCACGGACCGGTACCGGTCCGGGGGTTGGAGACCGCTGGCCTGGATGACTGAGAACCTTCACAGACACATTTTCAATGCTATCAGAAGAGGCCAGGACTGAGTTTTGAGATGAACTGACTGATAGTATGAGTGAAAGCAGTTCAAGATCATCACAGCAAATCTTTTGTCTTGGTCCTTGAAGACCCTAGCCTTTTTAGATAAGATAAGATAAGATAAGATAAGATAGAACTTTATTAATCCCTCGGGTGGGTTCCTCTGGGAAATTCGATTTCCAAAAAAGCACAGCACCGACAGAAGTTACAGTTACAGAATGTTATATATATATATATACACACACACACACACATACACACACATATATAAATACAGAGACAAATATAAATAAAATATACAAAGGGAATAAATAGGAATAAAAAATAAAAATACAAGTGAATTGCACATTTCAAGTATTGAGTCTATTGCACTGTTGACTATTTACAAAAAGTATTGCACAAGGTATTGTACAGTGAGGTGAAGAGGCACTACAGCTTAGTTGTTCCCCCCTCCTTTGTCCTCCTGTTTCCCCTCCCTCTCCCCTCCAGAGAGGAGTTAAACAGTTTGATGGCGTGTGGGACAAAGGAGTTTTTAAGTCTGTTAGTTCTTGTCTTGGGGAGAAGCAACCTGTCACTGAACAGACTCTTCTGGTTGTTTATGGCCGTGTGCAGAGGATGCCCAGCATTGTCCATAATGTCCAGCAGTTTCTTTAATGTCCTTTTCTCTGCCACTGTCACCAGAGTGTCCAGCTTCATGCCGACCACAGAGCTAGTTTCTCCAGCCTGGATGAGTCCTTCTTTGCTGTGCTGCTCCCCCAGCACACCACAGCATAGAAAAGTACTCCAGCAACCACCGACTGGTAAAACATCCTCAGGAGCTTCCTGCAGATGTTAAAAGACCTCAGCCTCCTGAGGAAGTACAGTCGGCTTTGGGCTTTTTTATACAGGTGCTCTGTGTTGCATGACCAGTCCATGGTTGGTTGTTTGTTTCTTTGGAGCGACAAGTGCCTGCAGAAAGAAAACTCAAACGCAGAGCTCCTACAAACACTATCTGGGATGTTCTTTTAGAATAGAATAGAATAGCCTTTATTGTCATTGTACAGAGTACAACGAAATTGGAGTGCCACTCCCTTGGTGCAAGTTTCAATAATAAATATAAATGTAAAATATAAAAAGTACAAAAAAAAACAATCGTAAGTACTCAAACAATAGTATGTACAATATATACAGGATAGCAGCATTAATATAATGACAGTATGAATAGCAGCATAATATAATGACAGTGACGGTATGGAATAGGTTCAATTGTTTTTGTGCTTATTTACTACGGTGATAGCTCTGGGAAAGAAGCTATCCCTGAATCTGTTTGTCCTGGTTTTATGTGACCTGTACCGTCGGCCTGACGGTAATAGTTCAAACAGTTGGTTGCTGGGGTGAGAGTGGTCCTTGATGATATTGCCAGCTCTGCTGAGGTACCGAGAGTTTGCAGTGACCTCCAGGCTGGGCAGAGAGCAGCCAGTGATCTTCTGGGCTGTGTTGATGACCCTCTGCAGTACTTTCCTGTCTGCAGCTGAGCACCCTGCATACCATGTTGTTATGCCGTACGTTAGGATGCTCTCTATGGTGGCTCTGTAAAATGTCACCAGCAGCCTCTCCTCCAGGTTGTTCCTCCTGAGCACTCTCAGAAAGTGGAGACGCTGCTGGGCCTTTTTAACCACCGCTGTAGTATTTGCAGTCCAGGAGAGGTCATGAGATATCTGCACGCCCAGAAACCTCATGGAGTGTACCCTCTCCACACAGCTCCCGTGAATGTAAAGTGGGGCCGGGTCTGCTCTGCCCTTCCTGAAGTCCAAGATAAGTTCTTTAGTTTTCGTGGTGTTCAGTTGGAGGTTGTTAACTGAACACCACTCAGTCAGTCTGTTGACCTCATCTCTGTAGTCCGACTCATCCCCCCTTGAGATGAGTCCAACCACTGTGGTGTCATCCGCGAACTTTATGATGGTGTTTGAGAGATGGGTAGGGGAGCAGTCGGATGTGTAGAGCGTAAACAGGAGGGGACTCAAAACACATCCTTGTGGAGGCCCGGTGCTGAGTGTGATGGTGCTGGACCGGTGGGGGCCGAGTCTGACAGACTGTGGTCTATTTGTCAGGAAGTCCTTGATCCAGAGGCAGATGGGGGTGGAGAGTCCCAGGTGAGACAGTTTCTGGACCAGGATCTCCGGGATGATATGATTGAATGCTGAGCTGAAGTCCAGAAAGAGCATTCTCACATAGCTTCCTCGGTGCTCCAGGTGACTCAGCGCAGTGTGGAGCGCTATGGTGATAGCGTCCTCGGTGGAACGATTTGTCCTGTAGGCAAATTGGTGGGGGTCCAGAGTGGGAGGCAGACCGGCCCTGATGTGCTGACAGACCAGTCTGTCAAAGCACTTCATCACTACAGGCGTAAGTGCAACAGGCCTGTAGTCATTTGGGCTGGCCACAGCTGTCTTCTTGGTGATGGGGATGATGGTGGAGGTTTTGAGGCAGGGCGGGACGGTGTTTGATGACAAGGAGAGGTTGAAGATTTTAGTGAAGACTCCGGTCAGTTCGTCAGCACATGCTCTGAGAACCTTTCCATGTATTCCATCAGGACCTGCCGCCTTCCTGGGATTCACTGACCTTAGAACACACCTCACTTGGTGCTCCCTAAGTGTTAGTGTGCCAGTGCTGTGGGCGGGTGGAAGTGGTGTGGCAGCTGAGGGCTTGGTCGTCTCAAAGCGGGCGAAGAAACGGTTTAGATCCTCAGCCAGTGAGGCATCAGTCCTAGATGTTGCCTGGTTATTGCTTCTGTAGTTGGTAATGTGATTGATCCCCTGCCACATTTTTCTGGGGTCGTTGTCAGCAAAGTGATCTTCAATCCTCCTCCTATAGGCAGCCTTAGCTTTCCTGATGCCTCTAATCAGGTCTGCCCTGGCCGCCCTATACGCAGCCCTGTCCCCTGACTTGAAGGCAGTGTTGCGGCTTTTTAGGAGGGATTGCACTTCGCTATTCATCCAGGGTTTTTGATTTGGAAACACCCTGACCCTTTTGTTGACGGTGACATTGTCAACACAGTTCCTGATGTACGAGAGTACAGTGTCCGCGTACTCCTGGAGGTTGTGGCTGGAGAATAAATCCCATACAGTTGTTGAGAAGCAGTCCTGCAGTTGAGAAAGGGCTCCTTCAGGCCAGGTTTTTATTGTCTTTGTCTGGGGCTTTGTTTTTCTCAGCAGGGGGGTGTAGGTGGGGGTGAGGGACATGCAGAGGTGGTCAGATCCAGCCAGGTGGGGGAGGGGTGTCGCTCTGAAAGCATGCCTGATGTTTGAATAGACATGGTCCAAAGTGTGTTCTCCTCTCGTAGCAAAGTCCACGAACTGGACAAATTTAGGAAGCACAGTCTTTAGGCACGCTTTGTTAAAGTCGCCGGCGACAATAAAAACCCCATCGGGGTGGGCAAGCTGTTGTTTGTTTATGGTGTTGAGCAAGAGGCTGAGAGCCGTGCTAACGTTAGCATCCGGCGGTATATAAACAGCTATCACAATAACTACTGTAAACTCCCTCGGGATGTAAAAAGGTCTGCACGAGACTGCCAGAACCTCCAAATCAGGAGAACAGTGTGTGTGAATGATCCTGCTTTTACAACACCACTCGTTATGCACATAAACACATAGCCCCCCTCCTCTGCTTTTACCTGAGTTGCTGTTTCTGTCATGCCGGTGTAGCGTGCGGCCTGCTAACTCGACTGCAGCGTCGGGAATCAGCGGGTGAAGCCACGTCTCCGTAATAAGAATAATGCTGCAGTTACGTGCAAAGCTTGTGTTGGCTATCTGTAGCTCCAATTCGTCAAGTTTGTGGGTGATGGATCTGGCGTTCGATAGGAAAAGGCTCGGAAGTGCTGGCCGGTGTGGATGTTTGCGTAGCCTAGCGTCTGAGCCCGACCGGCATCCCCTCTTCTGCTTTCTTTCCCTCTGTCGCCTTCTACGCTTGCTGGGCGGGCAGACCATCCACGGTGACCCTGGCGGTCTCGCTATCGCCACCAGGATGTTGTGTGTTCGCTGATAGTCGCCAGAAACAGACAAACTATATTTAAAACCTAGATCAATTAGGTTCTGGCGACTGTAAGAGATGGCGGCGTTGCAAACATTCAAAAATATCCACATTAAAAGTAAAAACGAGCACCAAACTGGAGAGCTAAGAGCCGCTGCACCCGTGCGCGCCGCCATCTTGTTTTTTTTGAAGCAAACTCTTCGTTTAAACACTTTAATTGCTGACCAGTGGTAAATCTGTGAATCTATTGCCAGCTATTGTTTCCATCGATCATGTCAAGAATCAAACATAAGCATTAGACCTACCAGAAGCATTTACTATGATTGACATGTTTTACAGGTGGTCCAGTGAGATTTTGAGTTGCTTCCTGCACTTTTTTTTCCAGACTTAATTGCCAGGCTGTGTGAAACCTTCAATCTTAGATTACCCTTTTTGTCCCAGATGGTGCTGGACAAATTGTATGTTTATAATTATTCAGCTGAAACAGAGATCTAATTAACCTGAATATGTGAAAACACATATGTACTCGGGGAACTGAAACTGGAATAGATTTATAATCATAACACTTACATATAAACTGGTATGAAACAAAATACGTGGTGCACATAATGTCAAAGTAAACAGGTGTGCAATTGAACACTCATTTATCCACTAAACGCTCCAGGGTTATTGTGCAACATGTCAAGTTATGTTTTCTGCACACAGTGTTTCTTTTTTTTTTTTACTTAGTTTTTTTTTTAATTGTTATTTTAAATTTGCTAATATTGCATGACTAATTATAGTTTATAGCACCGGGTAATAGTGGTTCAAAATAGATTATGCTTAGAACATACATATTCTCAGATTCTCGATTGGATTTAGATCTGGACTTTGACTGGGCCATTCTAACACATGGATATGTTTTGTTTTAAACCACTCCAATGTTGCCCTGGCTTTATGTTTAGGGTCGTTGTCCTGCTGGAAGGTGAACCTCTGTCCCAGTCTCAAGCCTTTTGCAGACTCCAAGAGGTTTTCTTCCAAGATTGCCCTGTATTTGGCTCCATCCACCTTCCCATCAACTCTGACCAGCTTCCCTGTCCCTGCTGAAGAGAAGCACCCCCAGAGCATGATGCTGCCACCACCATATTTGACGGTGGGGATGGTGTGTTCAGAGTGATGTGCAGTGTTAGTTTTCCGCCACACATAGCGTTTTGCATTTTGGCCAAAAAGTTCCATTTTGGTCTCATCTGACCAGAGCACCTTCTTCCACATGTTTGCTGTGTCCCCCACATGGCTTGTGGCAAACTGCAAATGGGAATTCTTATGGTTTTCTGTTAACAATGGCTTTCTTCTTGTCACTCTTCCATAAAGGCCAACTTTGTGCAGTGCACGACTAATACTTGTCCTATGGACAGATTCCCCCACCTGAGCTGTAGATCTCTGCAGCTCGTCCACAGTCACCATGGGCCTCTTGGGTGCATTTGTGATCAGTGCTCTCCTTGTTCGGCCTGTGAGTTTAGGTGGACGGCCTTGTCTTGGTAGGTTTACAGTTGTGCCATACTCCTTCCATTTCTGAATGATCGCTTGAACAGTGCTCCGTGGGATGTTCAAGGCTTGGGAAATATTTTTGTAGCCTAAGCCTGCTTTAAATTTCTCAATAACTTTATCCCTGACCTGTCTAGTGTGTTCTTTGGACTTCATGGTGTTGTTACAGAGCAGCTGTATTTGTACTGACATTAGATTACACACAGGTGCACGCTATTTAGTCATTAGCACTCATCAGGCAATGTCTATGGGCAACTGACTGCACTCAGACCAAAGGGGGCTGAATAATTACGCACACCCCACTTTGCAGTTATTTATTTGTAAAATATATTTGGAATCATATATGATTTTCGTTCCACTTCTCACGTGTACACCACTTTGTATTGGTTTTTCACGTGGAATTCCAATAAAATTTATTCATATTTGTGGCTGTAATGTGACAAAATGTGGGAGAGTTCAAAGGGCCGAATACTTTTGCAAACCACTGTATATTGTAGGCTACATACAGCACACTTTGATGTAAAGTGGGTGGGGCAAGTGAAACTTTCCTTTTTGTCAGCATAAAGAAGTTTAACTGACCATTTAATTCCAGAGATATTTTAGTGTAAAGTCAAGAAGTGCAACTTCAATTGAACATGATATAGATGTGTTAAAGATTAAAATCACTTGAATTGAAGTTTTGGTAGCTCATTGCCATAGACTGTCCTATAAGTATAAAATGGAAATCTTTTTGTTAATTGGGTAAATATCTCTTTTTTTCCCACTGTGATCCCAGTGTAAAAATCATACATTTCTATAGTAGATTCAGAAGTTTCTGTCACTTAATTGTGTATCTGGTATTTAAATATTTTGTATAATACCATATGTCAAAGGGGGCCAAAGGCCTGTATAAAGCTGTACTGAAGTACAGAACTTACGCGGTGGAGTTAACACAAAACACAGAGTAATACTTGGTGTGGGGGTCATAACTAGAAATACATGAGAGAATGGCAGCCTGGGCCAGAGGCAGACAACGGAGGAAAGGGCCCACACTGGAACACACCTAGCGGCTCACTCGGACCAGGACACCATCACTATCATCAGTGGGAAAACTGTAAAATGTATGAAAAAACACTTAAAAGCTAACTAGTTAGGCCAGACTGGATTCTTTGGGTGGCGGATTCCAGCTTCTAGGGCTTATGTTTGACACTAAAGCATCATGTTTTTACCAGAGACATTACAAAAGAAAGATCATGGTGAAAGTATAATCTCCAGGGCAGTTAAGAGTCTTTAAACCATTTTTTGTTGTTTTCCATCGGTTGGGCAGTCAACAAAGTTTTTAAATAAAGAGTTTTTATATTTTGATGACCACTGCAATTAAAGTTAGTCTAGGTACATGCTTCATCTGTGTAAATTACAGTCCAGAGCTACTACCAAAATGGCTGCTAAGTGTTGATACTCACTTTGTTATCACTTCCAGTAACATAAGGCAGAGTTCTTAACCTCTTGAACCCCAATGCTCCCAGCTGAAGAAATATGTAACCCTCCGTGACGTCAAGTGTTTTATGCAAATATCAGCATGTGGTACCCACAGAAACCTTAGAATCTCAGCTAAATCCTCACATAAACCTCCTCATGTAGCCTCATATAAGCGATGATTAAAAGAGTAGTTACGTAATTGCGCAAAAGTCTGCTAAACACACACACAACCGACACATAAACTTTTCTGACTTCATGTAGCTAGTCGGCTAGCAAGCTCTCATGGATTCCAAAACACCATATTTCACCATGCAAAATTAATTGAACCAGCCACAACAGAAGACCACAAAAACGCAAGCTTTGCAAATAGCGCTTAGACAGAGCATTGCTTACTGTGCCAGTTTCCTTCATTGTTTTTTACCAGTAGCCGATAGCCACTGTAGCTTCTGATAATGGCAGTGCATTGGAACCACTTCTATCAACAACTGCCATTTTCAACCCAGTTATAGACATGTGACTGGATTATCCCGCCTTTCATAAATTTAGGGCCATGTGGGGTTTTCACCTTGTAATTTCTGATTAGTAGAACTGACGGCATCCTTACAGTGATTCTATTGACTCAAACAATTAAAAAGAGGTGTCAATCATGCAAACTGACCAATAGAAGCCGAAGATACAGCCCCTCAGAATTTAAAGCACCATTTAGTCCAAAAAACAAGTAATTTTAGGCATGTAAATGAAATTAAATTATTTCTGAAATTTAATACCCAAAACAATTCAACTCAAATATGGTGCCCAAAAGTGTGCCAAAATTGTACAAACGGCACAACGTCAGAATATTTATTTACTAAAAGTGCTGTAATTTTTCACTTTAAAAGCATAACCTTTGCACAGATGATGTTTATATGTTGATTACTGGTTTTCTGGATTAAAATGTGAACGAAAGTATATTTTTAAAGGGGTTATGAGGTAAAAATAAATAAATAAATAAATTAGGCTAGGAAAATATCTAATTACTTTTTCTGTGTTTCAGCCTCAGTAACTTTGACACAGTAACATCTGCTTTAACATTTACACCTTTATTTTAATAACGAGATTGTTTACACAGAGTTTGTAATTGCAGAAAAATATTCCATTCATTTTGGGCATGTCATTTTTGAGCAGGAAGCTCAGAAAGTCCTTTCAGGCTGAACAGGATAAAATACAGATGAAGGCATTGAACTGACTTTAATTCATAACCGCTTATCTCTATTACTTAACTTCCCCTTTTCATTGTAAAATCAATGCAATCACCATATAAAGACAGAATTTAACAAATCTGTCTTCCAAAATCATGCTTCTTTAGACATAATATTTGTTAATATGGAGCCCTGGGTGTTAACTGACCTGATACAGTACATAGTAGGCATATCACAGTTATATTAACATCATATATATTTACGTGAAAAAGCGTGGCTTAAGAACAATTTTCAGCAAGGTTGGGTATTTGACTTTGCAATACACAGCATGGCACAGTTCTCCACAATCACTAATGAGCAATCACAGCAGCTCTTCTCATCACATATAAAGCAGTTTGGTGAGCCAAGGGGAAAGTCCACTGCTGAGGAGACAGCAGTTACTCCAAGGCGTCAATATACAAGACCCCATGTTCATATTTCAGACTTTTGTTGTTGTCATTGACAAATGTTGTGAATGATTTTAGAAATTTGTAATGTCCCAAGCTCTCATGATAGTAAGTAAATATTAATGATTTTTTTTTTCAGTCCTCAAAACCATCTGTCCCTGCCAGCAGGATTCCAGCATGCCAGTGAAAATCACTGTGTATAGTGGGTACTGCTCTAGAATCAGCTCTGTAGACAATCTTCATGACAATCTGAGCACTTGGGCTGAAAACTTACAAAATTAGCAAGCTGGATATGCTACAAAAATCTTTCAGTTTGTTTTTGTTTATTTTAAATGATTAAACAACATGTATTTGGTCAATCATACTTGATTACATTTGCATACCATAATGCCAAAAGAGAAAAAAAAAACTCTGGGTACACGTGTGGAACCTGAATTTCTGATTTGTCATTGTGTACACTCAGTCTGTGTTGAAAGGTTTCCTGTTAAACAGAAACGATGTATTACATCCATAAATCCTTGGCAAATACACAGAGCTACCCATTGTTTTCTAACCGTTTTCATTCTCACAGTTTGAAATACAGATCACTTGTGTGTTTCTCTGCACAAGGTGTCCTTTAGCATCAGTGCCTTTGTCTACAATTAGCCCCCAAGAGCATATGGCCGGATAAAAGGGCAACAAAGTCCACGAAAATAGGCAGTGATATAAATAACTTTCGACCATAGTCTTCTTTGGAGAACTTTGTGTTTTTCACTTGGGTTGAAATATGGCCTTCACATCAATAATCCTGCATAGTGAAAAACAGCAGAGAGAAGTACTCGGTTCATTCAAATGTGACTCATATGTGAGGAGCTGCTGAAGTCTTGTCTCAATGTTACATCCAGACTTTAGTTCTAAAACATACTTTGCATGTTTCTGACACACTAACAAACCATAATTGCATGACACCGCATGCTTCAGTCACCCCTGGAAAAGAAATCCTTGCGAAAGTATTACAACTGGGTAGAGTGAATTTGCACTCTCACTATCTTTGAAATGGTTGCTTTGAAGACAGGAACCAATTCTGCAGCAACTCACTCTTGATTTTGGTGCGCTAAGTCAGCAATAAAGCTCCAGTAAAACTGAGTCACTCTGCAAATAAAGGAGGATGAGTACAACAACAAGTTTGAGGCGTTGACTTGGTCTCCAAATTCTATAGATCTAAATCCTATTGAGCATCTGTGTGATGTGCTGGACAAACATGTCCGATCTATGGAGACCCCACCTCATAACTTAGATGTACAGGATTTAAAGGATCCAGAAACCAAAGCACACCTTCAGAGATTTAATGGAGTACATCTATGACACCTTGGTAACAAAAAAGGGAACAACACAGCTTTAGGCAAAATTTTATGCCTCATTGATGTACATTGTGTTCAAAGTTAGTGTATCTGAGTGTAGCTCATGTAAACATACTCCCACCCAGGAGGCATTGTAGAATAAAAAGGAATCAGTTTTGATCAAGGAAATGTGTCAGACGTGGAGTAATAGAGCTGTTACTGTCTGTCAGAATGTGAAAAGTTGGCTGTTTAGTGCATAGAAATCCAAACAGCATTGCCAGTGTCATTTGAGATAATGTAAGTCTGGAGACAACACATGTTGAGTGAATGTTAATATGAGTGATAAAATAAGCAAAGCTTTTCTGACATCATTTTCTCTAGAACGTCTGCAACGCTCAAATCACTCTTATCTAATTTAAGATCCTCATCCAAAAACATTTTGCAGCAAACACATATAAACCAATACATATTCAAAATCCAGAAAATATAGAGATAACCACAACAGTGCCTGAAACAGAAAGTTACTGTAGTTTTTTGTTGTTGTTGTTTTTACACCAGCAGAATAATCAAGATGCACATGCAGCATTGATAGAAAATGGATGTTTAGTCTGGTTTGATTAGATAAATATGGGCTTTTTTGTGTGGGTTGTGTTAGTTGATTTCCAGGCACAAACATTTTCAAAGAAACATGCAAATATGCGCTGTGCATAATCATGGCTCTGTCTTACTTTCCAACTGATACTCAACCGATTTTATATTGTGAAAAAACATTGACTAAAATTTACTTCAATGTGATTTATTTATTCCTCAATACCAGGTATGTTTAAAAGAGAGTGAGCTGTTGAGCATATTCAAGCAGCTCTCATTCAATATGGTGCTTTATTCAGTGTAATATATCATAAAGTGCAGGGTTTGTAAAGTAACATATTATAACCCAAATCAAAATCAAATCAATTCTTTAATGTTTTAACTAGTGCTGTCAGCGTTAATCTTGTTAAAATGACGTTAACGCCATAACCGCATTAACGTGGCAAATTTCAGTCAGCAAGTTAACGCGGATCGCCCCGTGCGTGGGACTGGATGGCGCTAATACCTTAATGAGCTAACCGCACTAACGCGTTGACACAGTGCAGCACTAGTTTTAACTTATTCATGTAGCTGTTACATTTTTACAACTACATGAATAACTATATCATCATGGTAAGCAAAGAATTTGATATACTATAGGTCTACATTTAAAAATATATCTTTTATACTAAAGGCGTCATTATTCAGAAAGGCAGACAAGTGAACCAGGGCACAAAATCTTAAGTAATGTCTACAGTTCACATATATTTAAATCAAATGACTTGGACTATCATTTTGAGAGTTCCTCTTCATTAGCAGCACCACCATTCACGAGTCTGATGTAGAAATTCAAAATCTTTTTTTGGTATAAAATAACAGACTGACTTATAAAATGAGTTATAAATAGTATGCCATGGCTTTGACATGTCACAGAAATTAATAAGATAGTTTCAACAGGCATAACTAAATAACTAGCTATTTAGCATCGTTTTTAGATATATATATATATATATATATATATATATATATATATATATATATATATATAGAATAGCTCTGATTTGATGTAATTGATTTATAATTTAGTATATTATGATATATTAAAAAGGTAAAGACAAATTTCAGTGATGCATGGGGAAAAATAAGTGAGTCTATAGTTCACATCCTACTGTGACTAATCCTGTACTGATGGCATAACAGGATTTCGGCAGCAAGCAAAGTAAAAGCTCCTATCCAGCAGCTGTGTGAACTGAGTCACATTTACATCACACACAGCAGGGCAGCAGTAGCACATGTTTACTCTTTTCTGGGCTGCTTTCGGCAAGTAAAAAAAAAAAAGAAAAGCAAATCTCAGACCTTGCAACATTCATTGGAAAGCAGTGGTACACTGCGAGGTAATGGTATGCAGCTAGGGCAAAAATTTAAAAGTATTCAATAGAGCAGCTCAATTTGTAACTGCTGCTGATTACGCCTGACTCACATTTGAGCTACCAATTACTGTCTGCAAGTATTCAGAACAGAACTCAAAATCAAAACAGAAATACTTTCCAGTCATCTAACCACAGCCTCAGATATCAAATTTTAGTTTGCAAACTTATAGCTCTCAAAATGACAGAGGGGGCCACTATCATTTGCATTGGCATCCATCCTTTATCAGCTATCTCCTCCACCCTCAAGTGACACTATGAGAGTGGTGGGTGAACCAAAATAGTAAAAGTACAGGCTGAACACTTGAAAAATGTCTTTATTCTAATAAGTGTAAACTACCCCTTGCACGTGGTCTCTTTGTTTTTTGTTGTCATTTTATACATAATAAGATATTGCTTTAACAGATGCTAAAACTCAATTTTTGTTGACTGCCAAGGTTATTTGGTGGAACTTATATAGGTTCTGTCATATATAGTCCTGTGGCATGTACAAAAAAGCTCATTGAAAATCCTGCTCAGCATTTTGTTTTGCTTAAATGCGGCACCACTCACACTAGTCCTGATATATTTGAATAGCTCCCTGACCATTTGCAATAAATTACTGCAACCACACACATTTTTTCTTTAACACAGTAATGAACTAAAACATTTGAATGGTCTACTACATTTTAGGATTCATTTTTTGCTACATGAGATGACCTGAAATATGTCAACACTTTGTGTTTTGATTGATAGATAACCAAATCACTGATAAGCATTCAGGCTTTAGGGATTGTTGCTAGTGATGGGATTTCCGGCTCTTTTTAGAGAACCGGATCTTTTGGCTCGGCTAACTAAAAAGAGCTGGCTCTTTTGGCTCGTCAGGTTGTTTTGTTGCTTTAATTAATTTATTATTAACAATAATATAAAATTATGCACCAAAGGAATTACTAAGACAAAGCACGTACAAATTCCAAAGCACGTACAAACTGCAAAACACATTTCTAGCGTTAACTGAACTTCCAAAACAGAGCTACCTAGATCACTTAAATTACACAATTGAAAGCATGTGTGTATTGTTTGTGTATTTATACACAAGCACTCATATACATTCAAATAATTAAAATACAATGTTCATTTACCTGTTACTACCACACACCAAATTCAGTCGTTGGTACTTCCTGTTTTGGAGTTTGTACGTGCTTCAGGGTTTGTTACATGCGTGTTCGGACGTGTTTTGAAGTTTGTACATGCTTTGTTTTTAGGGGCCACCGTAAATATACTTTTATTTATTCACTCCACATAAAATGTAAAAAATAAATCATATAATACAAAAAGTTGTCCCTTGCTCTCTTTCTCTCTCTTTCGCTCCCGCTCTGTTCCTGTGCTACTGCGAGTGTAACTAACGCCCCTTCCCCCGTCTTCCCAGCGCAAAGCACAAGGCTCGCATGAGCCATGAACGCCACATATTTTAAAATGTAATACATACAATATGCTTAAAACTAAATACAAGTAAATGAGTGTAAGTACAATAAGTCTCTGAATTATTTTTGATAACCTTGTTATGTTGTTGCTAACCAAAGATGAATAAAGTACTTCTGGCGCTGCATGGTTTTTCTGATGGCTTTGTAGTCTGGTTGATACGTGATGAGGTTAAGCTTTGAAACTTCCATCCATTAAATGCGATTGTAGGTTGGTCTTAATGTTCTTTAGATGTGAGAATGACTGCTCACATGCATATGTAGAGCCAAACATTGTCAGTACAGCAATACTCACACGCTGCAGTGTGTGGTATGTGACAGGAAGCGTGTTCCAAGTTTTGACAATCAGCTGGCCCGCAGGTTGAAGTTTTTTCATTTCTCGCCACTTGTGTTTGCTCGCCAACTCTGCTTGCTGTCGTGCAAGTCTTTCCAAATCTTCATTCAGTGACTTGAACTTATTCACCCACATGTCTGAAGCCTTCAGGTCAGCAGCTTGTAGCTCAAAATCTCACTTAAAGAGACGAGTGCGCTCACGAAATTCTCCAAAGCGCGGTTTGAATGACTGCAGGAGATTAGATGTGAAGCCCGCTAGCTGCTCAAGATCAAGATGTTGAGCAGGGTCACTCAATGGCGTGTCCAGCGGGGTGGCCTGGGGGGGCACAGGCCACCCCCCCAACCAGACTGGCCACCCCAGGTGCCACCCCAAAGGTAAAACAATAAAATTCAATCAAATATCAAATGTACGATTATGTTTTCACGGTGAAGTTCAGATATCCGAGTGTAAGTGAATGCAGCATCGGCTTTTGCGCTATGCGCATCACGTTAGCAAAGGTAGGAGAGCCAAGCGCGAAAGACGGCACTGCAGGAAACAATTTTTCGGTGAAAGAAAATGAGGAGAGAATAAATGTCCCGGTAAGTAATATTAAGTTTGTTGAGTTTAGTAAACTTCGGTGAAATTAGAATACCAAGGAAAAAATAACACTTGAAGAATTATTGCAGCCGTCGAATATTTCAGACAGTATGCTACTGAGGGGAGCTAACATAAGAGTTATGAGTTATAAGATATAATCTAAGTCGTAACATTGCTGTATGGAGCTGCAGATTTGGTTGCAGGTTAACATAGCTGGACTGGCCATTGGGCATATGCCCGGTGACTTATTTTTTATTTTTTTTGTAACGGCATGAACAATGAGAGGTGGTGGATTGGCCAGATGCAGGTCGATGTGTAAAAATAACTCAGTTGTTTGGTGGTGGCTATGGCAGAGCTTCCACAGAGGCCAGCAGGTGGATGAGGGAAGGGGAGGCAGGAGGAGAGCCCCGAGGCGGCCACCAGTCCGAGTGTCAGGTGAACTGAACTTCAGGTAAGAAGTTATGACCTGCAATCTGTCTGGGTCAGATATAAACCAAGTTTAGGTGAAGTTTATTTTCGTTGTGCTGACTTTTTACCGTCAGTTGCAATAACTCGTACTGGGTTCTAGCCAGCTTGATGGAGTTTTTAGGTGGGTGGGTTCTTTTTTTTTTTTTAAATGACATCAGAAACAGCAGTATGCGACATTACGTGATGGCAGAGCTTCAGTTCATCCTTTGTCATTTTTTTTTTTTTTTTTTAATAAATAGGACAGGGGGAATGAATGAGAGAAAGAGGGGGAGAGAAAGAAAGAAAACCAAAGGGGAGAAGAGACGGTGAGAAGGGGGGGGGAAGAGAGAGAAAAAAAAAAAAGAACTCCTGGGTCACCTGTATGGAGAAAAAAAAAAAACAAACAAACAAAAAAAACAAACAGAGGAGACAGCAAACAACAAAGAGCAACATAATAATAGAGAAAACAAAGCACCATCACAATAAACTAGCTAGTCATAGATATCAATATTTACTAAATAATAAACGATATTGTGCAGCACGCAAGATAGACAGCGCACAGTGTGCTTTGAGGCAGCAGCCAAGAAAGCTTTAGTCCGCGTCTGTGAATACCCATGTGTGCATACCTGTGTGGATCAGCATGCTTGCATTCCAAAGGTTTCTCCATGTAATGATCTGCTAGGGAGTGTGGGGGGGCCACAGCCCCGTCCTCCAGGGTGTGAAGCGGGTATGGAGGAGATCAAAACTCCAGACATCCAGAGGCCCCCAGAACACAAGAGACCATGGAAGACCAACAGAGGGGCAGCCGCGCCACTGTTCCAGTAAGAGCTGAGGAGAGTCCCAGATGAGGGCTCGCCCAGCAGCCGCGGAGCAGAAGTCAGGGGGAGTTGCAGTGACGCGCCCGTGAGCTCCGCCGGCCCCCAGCTGTGCCTGAGTGACCGAGCCCCAGGCCGAGAGGCCGGGGGCACCCCACCTCCAAAGGGGCCCGAGCGAGCCCCAGGCCCCAGGCCCCGACAAGCGGCCGCCAAGGAGTGAGCCGGTGTGTACCTGGACGCCCACCCCCAGACACAAAGAACCACCGACGCACCGACACCTGAGGGAGTCCGCCACCGGCAGGGGAAGTGGTGGTGGGTGGAGATAGGCCTCCAAACCTTGGAGGGCCTGAGGTGTCCCCAGAGAGGTGGCGTCTGATACCCAACCTGACATATAGACACAGACATACAGGCACACACAGACACAAACATCCATTCCCACCCTCATGCTCTCATATGCACTCACTCCACACTCAACCAACGTGGAGACAGACATAAAGAGACGCTGTACACACAATCACACTCCCCAAGCGTACTCTACAAACCGGGTCTAGGTACCCTTGCCCCTGGAGGGGGGAATTGCACCCAGACCCAGGTGGTGTTACCCTTTTCCCTGCGGTGGGGAGAGGCAGACCACCCCGACTCCGCAGCAGCAGGGAGGCCCCACACCCCAGACCGCAGTCGGACGGCCAACTCCTCCTACTAGCCCCCCCGCTCCAGCAGGCCGCAGAGAATGGGGGTGGGAGAAGACTCCAAACCTCCCTCCACCCGCTCATTGTAGTGTTGATGCATATGTGTTCTAAGGTGCAATTAAAACCCAGGAGGGCATGGAGCTACCTGCCAAGGAGCAGCAGGTAAGCGCATAGTCCCTCCTGCTAGCCCTCAATGACTAAGTGTATTTAAAATTGAGAGGTGGGCAACGACGTCAGGGGTGAGGTGTACACCCTGATGGTAATTTGGACTCCGTGATTGTGCAGGTCGATGTGTAAAAATAACTCAGTTGTTTGGTGGTGGCTATGGCAGAGCTTCCACAGAGGCCAGCAGGTGGATGAGGGAAGGGGAGGCAGGAGGAGAGCCCCGAGGCGGCCACCAGTCCGAGTGTCAGGTGAACTGAACTTCAGGTAAGAAGTTATGACCTGCAATCTGTCTGGGTCAGATATAAACCAAGTTTAGGTGAAGTTTATTTTCGTTGTGCTGACTTTTTACCGTCAGTTGCAATAACTCGTACTGGGTTCTAGCCAGCTTGATGGAGTTTTTAGGTGGGTGGGTTCTATGATGTTACTGATAGTGAACTTTATTTTATTCATAAGGTTAGTTAGTAGAGTTGCCAACGGCTCCTTGAAAACATGGGATGGTCCCTCATTCAGAGAAAATATTACACGTTTCGTATTGAGCTGAGAAGAGACACAGTTTGTCCCGAACTTTAGCTAGAATGGGAAAAGGCACAAAGCTGGAGTTATTCTGTCGTTACGCTGCACAGCTGCCTCTTCTTCTCTCATTCTCTCCCCCTCCCTCTCCTGTTGCTACTTCAATCATGAAACTCATCAATGATCAGCTGATCGTCTCTCTTGTTTATTTATCGCCCACTTTGCGCCAGAAAGAGGAACAGCAGCACGTTTAAGCTTGATCAGCTGTTGTTAGAATTTATTTAATATTAATTTCTAGTATCAGCTGATGTTTGCTGGAGCCACAGCTGTAAAGCTGCTGGTCATGATGTCGGTTTGGATATGTGGTGAGAGGGAAACATGAAGATGAAACCAGGAGATGTCCTTACTGAATCATCAGAGCTGAACAGGTGATGGAGAAACAGGTTTACCTTTTAGGTGACATGAATGAGTTGAAGTTATGAACTGTTTCTGAGAGACAAATAACACCAGGATCCTTTTTTATGTAGCTGACAGCTGGTAACTGTGCAGGGGTGGATCTAGGAAAGTGTTGCCAGGGGGCCAAGTAGGGCATTAACAGGGAAAGGGGGCAAAAAGAAATACTTTTCTTTCTTATTCTCATTTAAAATATCTCGTTTTTATTAAATAATTATCTAAATCTTACAACCAAAGTTTTTATCTGACGTAAAATGTATAGAAATCATACATATACCAACAAGACTGTACATCACTGTCACAACAGCATTTGTTTTCATTCAAAGTCTTTATGGCTTTAATACCTGGTGGGCCGGTCTCTAGTCAAAATGCCCGATTTTCTGTCCCAGTCCAGCCCTGCAGGTTAATACTGGCAGTGTCACCATGCCAGCTGACTGTATTTCATCATCAGCCAGTGTTGTTCTTTATCAATATTACCAAAGTTTACCATAAGGCAGCATAGAAAGTATTTACTTGCTTTCAGGTTTTATTCAAATGTTAGTCTTTTCAGTTGTTTCCCCACTTTTTTCCTGTTTCAAAATCAAACACCAGTTTGTGAGAAGATTATCTTCTTTTTTTAACAGGCAGATAAAGTTTTGCATTGGCATTGGCTAATTTGTCAATTGTTTGTTACAAATGTTCGTATTTTAATATTCAAAAATGTTTTTGCCCAAAACATATGTGCACTACATATCAGTAAAAATGCTATGCAAATATTGCTGTCCTTGAATGCTGAGTAAACACTGACAAAGCACTGATTGTATCTCGTGTACTTTATCAACGCAGTATCTACAAACTTTGCACCGTAGTGGTTAAAATCTTATTCTAATAAGAGTTAAAAGCGCATTCGGTTATTAGGTTTACAGGGTTATTGAATTATGGTTAACGGTTGGTAGAATTTTTTTTAAACATTATCTGCCAATTACATCTGCCACCCCTACCTGGCCCCCCCAACAAAAATTTTCTAGACACGCCACTGGGGTCACTTGCTGTGCATGCATCTTTAAACTCTCCCAGTTTTTCAAGGTGTAGTAAATGACCTGTTTCAATGTCAGCGACGAAGAGAACAGGGCTTGTTGAAGGGATGAGACTGTATTTAACAGCGCCTTGCATTTTCACATTGAGCTGGTTCAATCATGTCCACGAGATAGCAGAACTTCAGGAGCCACTCAGTGTTAGCTAACTCAGGATGCTCAAAGTTTTTCATTTCAAGAAAAGTTTCTGTAATTTGCTAGCTGACTACTTGATTAAGAGGTGGGAAGTTTACTTTCTGACCTCACCACGACCTGTGTACGTTAGGTATTATCCAATAAAATTTTGGTGTTGTCCTGGAGGACTCCCCAGCCACCCCCAACCATGAACATGAGCGGTAGAAAATTGATGGATTACAATACATGAGAATGTTTTATATTTTTAACTTTTTTTTTTTATTAAAGATTTGTCTACGAGCCAGGTGCAGCTATCAAAAGAACCACATCTGGCTTGCGAGCCATTGGTTCCCAAACCCTTCCCTATGAGAAAAAACTTCCATTTAACTGGAAGAAACCTCCAGGAGAACCAGCAGCTTTCAGGGCTCTAAAACTGACACATCTGCTGCTAATTCTGAGGGCCGATCTGGAACTCCTACAGGAGATACTTCACCAAAAAAAGAAAACAGAACAGGTTCTCCACAGCCAAGGTTCTAGCCCAGTAACCATCAAATGTGGTGATGACAACTAGTGTGAGATATCATTTTGGACTCCAATGGGAAATAGCAGGAAGGAACACAAATCTTCTTCTGCTGTCCTGCTCTGCCATCTTTCTCTTACATCTCAATTGCGCTCCTCACCTTCATGTTGTGGGTCTGATGTCCTCCCTAGGCCTCAATTAGTTGTCGCACTTGTGGCTCTTTGGACCTCCAAATTGGTCTAGTCGGGTCAAATAACCAGTGTTTTTGAATATTAAAACTACACACACAGCTAAAAGATCTAAAACAGTAAATTTGAACAAACTTGCACAAACTTAAAAGTGGATGCACAAAAATCCTGCTTGTGGACACAGGGACTAAAGTTTAACTTTGTAAACCACAAAATAATTGATAGAAAATTTACATTTTTTTATGCTGGAGTGGTATTGTTATATTTTAAAAAAGAAATGTCATATCAGTTTCAATTTGCATCATTTTTGCTACATTTGGCATTTCTGTGCAATTTATTCCTTAAAAATATATTGTACAACATATTCAGGTCTTTCAGGAAAAAAATGACGCTCATGATGATGATGTCTTAAAACCTCATCTATCAAATATTATACATTTGGCGGTCCAGGGTTAAATCTCTAAAAGTATATTTAAAATATGTTAAAGATATATTACATTAGCCAGTAGTTGAAGGGTATCCATTTAAGTAGACTTGGGTGGTTCCTTTGACTTTATCAGGCTTTGACCTGGATAAAGCTGGACAATGGTAGGGTAGCCTCTCTGGGGTGGGGAAGAGTTGCTGCCCCAACTGGAGGAAGCGTGAGTACCAGGAGTGTTGTTCACAACCGAGGGGAGAGGGAAGCAGAGGATTAACAGATAGATGGGTGCAGCATGTGGATACTGTACCAGTCCATTGCGGTGAAGACAGAGCTGAGCTGTGGGTAAAAGCAAAGCTGTCAGTTTATGGGTCGATCTACATTTCCACCTTCACCCACTGTGTTTAGTGAACAAAAGGATGAGATCAAGGATCCAACTGTCTGAAATGAGCTTTGCTGGTCACTGGAGAGGGCTAAAGAGCTGGAGGGAATGGCTAGGTAGAGAGGAGTGGATGGATGGTTATCAGTAAACAGCTTGGTAAATACTAGATTAGTAATTATTAAATACAACATAACTTCAAGAAAATCTTTTTTTGTACTCTCTGTAAAATTCATTTAGAATTTTTTTTAAATTCTTATTTATTCACCTTTGATGTCTTTCATATTTTTGGTGTTCTTTTTATTTGCTACAAGGCGAGCCCCAGAACTGTGAGCACAGACCAAGCAAACATATCCTTAGCTGGCCTTAGTCTGCTTTCCAATACAATTTCACAGTTAATTCAGAGAAGGTGAAGGACCTCCAGACAGTTGTGCCGTGTACTTTAGGTTCGAGCTATTTCATCCACACAGATTTCCTGTTTGGTGAAGCCCTGATTAAAGTGGGACTGAGGCAGCTATGGCCTGGACTCCAATAAGCTTCCCATCACTGTGGCCCAGCAACAACTTCACACTTGTTTAGTGGGAGAGCAGATGAGGACGATAACCTCAGTTATCAGTTTCATCCAACAGTGGGACTTCTCATAGAGTTTGAAGTGATGTTTTCTGTCATGTTTCTTCATGGTTCATGGTTTTAACTGGACATCAACAAAATGTTATCAATGCAAGTTATTACTGACATTAGTTTTTTTAAATTAATGGTAGTAAAGCATCTAAGTAAAACATGATTATATAATATGATTTAAAATATTTATGGGATCACAGAATGTAAAACTGAATGACTTAAGTATAGAATAAATAATATTTTTTTCCTTAAATTTCTGTAATGTTTATTATGTACCACATTTAAATGTAGCCATTTTGGCTTGACAGAAAGTAAGAAAGAACATTTTTAACATTTCCGCTTATTTTCTATTTAAGAGTGCTTAAATGACCACAGCTACTATTTCATCATGTGCAGATGTCCTCCTCATAACGCCTGGAGTTGCCACTGTTGTGCTTGATATTAATCATTCATGAGTTATAGCCTCCTGTAAATGATACAGAAGTTTAATTCATCCTATAACATCATCTTGCTCTTGCTCTTGAATGACAACATGCTGAGTGAATGAGAACGAAAGAGGGGGACATATTTAAGATAATCTGCCTTCTGCTCAATAATGCATGTCCCGCTGAGGTTCTAAACTAATTACTCAGTAATAACAATCCTGGATGGTTGCAGCAGACTTAACACACTCATGCATTGGAGAGGTAATTAAATGTACAAAAGACAGGAAATTAAAGGTCAAACAAGCCTAATTTTTAATGCATTGTAATCTTTCGTGGCGTAATAAATGACTTCATGACCTTTAGCATTATGAATAAAAGGATAATTGGTACAATTACAATCTCCGAATTCATAAATGCAAATGTGTAACATTGTTCTGTTTTATTATGTCTAAACTGCAATCAAAAAAACGCCAAAACATTTCAATTTTTAATCTAGATTCCTTCTCCTGAATCCTTCCAAAAGTTGTTTTTCTTTTTAGTTTTTAATGCTTCACTGTTGGTATGAAGTGGGTATTTCAGGTTAGACTTATAACACTTTGTATTTTGACAGTGATGCTTTACCAATGGGATTATTAAATTTTATTTAAATGGATAATAAAGAGAAGTTAAATCCCTTCAACACTATTTATCCCACAGCAATGCCAAGACATTGATAGGAGCTAAAACAGTCTCAGATATTCAGAGCTCACTGTCTGTGTATTTTACGAGCTAATTGTCTTTCAGACGTTGCCTGCATGGCTGAGAGGAAACCTGAGCCATTTATAAATGGGTATAATTATCAGAAAGGTGCTGCATTGCAAAATATTTTGTCGTTTCAACACAATTACATATGTTGCCTTTCATAACCAAGTGTCTAAGTTGTAATAACTCCCTTGACGCACACACAAAGATAGCTGACCTGCCGATTAATCATTAGTATAGAAAACAGCAGGACCTCAGGGACTGCACTGTTATAGATATCAGATCAGTCTATAAATCTAACAGGGACCTATATCTAGGGGCACTAAAGGAAAGCAGAGATGATAAATGCTGAAGTCTGTAGTCATCTCTTCTCATAAACACTGTGGCGGCATAAATTAACTGTTGCAGCTAGCAACATTTGAAGAAACAAAAGGAATAAAAGAGGAGCTCATTATTGAAGAGAACTAAAGAACTTATTTACAATGAGATAAATATACTTTAGTGTCAGGGCAGAATGCTGTGGTACCAACTTTAATAAGACTTTAATATGCTATTGTTTAAAACTACAAACTAGAGGGATCAAATTACTTGCTGGGTACTCTGCTAAAATATTGTAACAGAGAAACAAAATCATTGCCACATAACAACTGCACTTTTTATTATTAACTGCTCGAAACATTCTCACTAACGGAGACAAATATCAATCATGATTGTATCAGTACCACCTGCAGTCTGGCCTAAAGAAAAAATGGACAAACATTAGCTGCCTTCCAACTTTTTCCACAGGTGGCCCCATTAATTAAGCACAGAACAGAGCCACAACTGCATACTTCTGATTACACCCCTTTTACCAGTCCCCCTTCAACCATTTGTCAGATTCCAATTCTTGTGTGTTGCGTAAGTCAGGGTAACCCATGCAAGACATCAAGCTGGGCCTGTCTTTGATCCTACAGCTTGTCACATTGAATTCAGGTCTGGTAGAGAAAATGGAAGCATCCCGCAAGGCATGATGTTACAACAGGGAAAAGCTGCTTGCCGCATTCTTTGATGAACCACCAAGGTAAGTCTTTGACATGCTGGGTTCCATAGTTTAGTGTAACACAATTAAGAGGTGGCTTACAAGATTTTGTGTTTCACTAAAGAAACAAATTAAGAAAGAAGGCAAAGGACAGAAAACTAAAGGAAGAACAAACTGTTCTGTTTCTTGTTCGAAGGGGTATTTTTTTCCTTGTGTGCATGTTATGAGGCAAATGTAAGGTGATGAACTCAAAGTGCCACCACTATTGAATGTCACACAACATATGTTCCATGTCTACTCTATTCTTGTACCTCAGTGGTGTGAAACATAAACACTTTTTCTGTCAGAAGGTCCCCTTTGGGCAAGTAAGTGCTGGTAGGTGAGAATCCGTAATGTTGAAATTACCCACCTCACTCAAGCTCTTTGGTTTACGTCATTTGAATGCTACTGGTCTAAAAGAGAACAAAACATGAATCTGAACAATTTTTGATCATGTAGAATGACTTATGGTAGTTTGCAAGCACTACTCAAAAGCTTTTTGTGGGGGTAATGACAATAAAATCACTAGCATCTTTTTGGGAATATGTTTGCAAAGTTTCCCAAAATATCTGCTCTTAAATCCCAAATACCACTTCAACGGGTTATCTAAAATAACTTTTCATGATACAGATGTGTACTTACAGTGGGGCAAAAAAGTATTTAGTCAGCCACCGATTGTGCAAGTTCCCCCACCTAAATGATGACAGAGGTCGGTAATTTGCATCAGAGGTACACTTCAACTGTGAGAGACAGAATGTGAAAGAAAAATCCGTGAATTCACATGGTAGGATTTGTAAAGAATTTATTCGTAAATTAGGGTGGAAAATAAGTATTTGGTCACCTCAAACAAGGAAAAACTCTGGCCCTCACAGACCTATAACGTCTCCTGTAAGAAGCTTTTCTGTCCCCCACTCGTTACCTGTATGAATGGCACCTGTTTGAACTCATCATCTGTATAAAAGACACCTGTCCACAGCCACAAACAGTCAGTCTCCAAACTCCGCCATGGCCAAGACCAAAGAGCTTTCGAAGGACACCAGGAAAAGTATTGTAGACCTGCACCAGACTGGGAAGAGTGAATCTACAATAGGCAAGCAGCTTGGTGTGAAAAAATCAACTGTGGGAGCAATCATCAGAAAATGGAAGACATACAAGACCACTGATAATCTCCCTCGATCTGGGGCTCCACGCAAGATCTCATCCCGTGGGGTCAAAATGATCATGAGAACGGTGAGCAAAGATCCCAGAACCACACGGAGGGACCTGGTGAATGACCTGCAGAGAGCTGGGACCAAAGTAACAAAGGTCACCATCAGTAACACACTACAACGGCAGGGAATCAAATCCTGCAGTGCCAGACGTGTTCCGCTGCTGAAGCCAGTGCATGTCCAGGCCCGTCTGAAGTTTGCCAGAGAGCACATGGATGATACAGCAGAGGATTGGGAGAATGTCATGTGGTCAGATGAAACCAAAGTAGAACTTTTTGGTATAAACTCAACTCGTCGTGTTTGGAGGAAGAAGAATACTGAGTTGCATCCCAAGAACACCATACCTACTGTGAAGCATGGGGGTGGAAACATCATGCTATGGGGCTGTTTTTCTGCCAAGGGGACAGGACGACTGATCCGTGTTAAGGACAGAATGAATGGGGCCATGTATCGTGAGATTTTGAGCCAAAACCTCTTTCCATCAGTGAGAACTTTGAAGATGAAACGAGGCTGAGTCTTCCAACATGACAATGATCCAAAGCACACCGCCCGGGCAACAAAGGAGTGGCTCCGTAAGAAGCAGACCTCAACCCCATAGAAAATCTGTGGCGGGAGTTGAAAGTCCTTGTTGCTCGGCGACAGCCCCAAAACATCACTGCTCTCGAGAAGATCTGCATGGAGGAATGGGCCAAAATACCAGCTACTGTGTGTGCAAACCTGGTAAAGACCTATAGTAAACGTTTGACCTCTGTTATTGCCAACAAAGGTTATGTTACAAAGTATTGACTTGTATTTTTGTTATTGACCAAATACTTATTTTCCACCCTGATTTATGAATAAATTCTTTACAAACCCTACCATGTGGATTCATGGATTTTTTTTTCACATTCTGTCTCTCACAGTTGAAGTGTACCTCTGGTGCAAATTACTGACCTCTGTCATCATTTTAGGTGGGGGAACTTGCACAATCGGTGGCTGACTAAATACTTTTTTGCCCCACTGTAAGGGCACCGTGAGCCATGAACTACTATCCTGTTGCTCTGCAATGAGAGGAGAAATAAAAAAGTCGAAGTTTTAATTTCTTTAATGATTAAATTTGTTTGTGCATCTGTATTAACAATGTGCTACTATCAAGTCTGGACCCTCACTGAACGCATCAAACGGATAAATCAGTTTAAAATACTAAGTGAGTGGGATCTTTTTATAAAGACTACATCAGTATCCCCATGAGACATTAAACTACACATAACAGAAGGCTGCAGCCACATTGCATCACCTATTGGTTTCCGCAGGTTGCATTTGACAAACCTTAACTCCTGCAAGTTTGATTAGCCAACTACAAACATTAACCTTATCGGTGCAATGCAGTGACCCAGATATCTGTTAATTACAAAATAGTAGATATTCGCTCATCAAAAGTGAAGCACAAACTTAGATGGCTAGTATCAGGCTGCTACAAAAAAGTTGTGTATACCCACCTATACAAGATCTTTAAACGTGCTTTCTATGCTGTTGGGTATTTACAGTAGCTGTCTTTAGGGACTAACTGGTGCTTGGAGTGTAAATAGTACAAAGCATGCCAGACATTGTTACTGTGACATCACCTATTGGTTTGTGAAGTCCTGTTAAGAAGCCTTAGGATGAAGCAACTGACTATGCAAGCAAGTCACAAGTTGTAAGACAATGAGCATATGCTGGATTATTGTCCTTTCTGAAACTTCACTTAATGAACCGTGTGTTCTTCAATATCACCTGAAGTGATCAACAGAGACAATAAACTCATCAAGAAAGATAAGGGCATAATGTTGTTTTAATGCAGTATTCTATTAGACACACTGTCTTTGCACTGCCCCATGTGTCATCCAATTAAAAGTAAAGAAGGTTTAATGCACTCTGTTGGTTTCACTTTTTAGAACTATAAGCTACATCCATGTTTTATATGGTCTGTGATTTGAAAGCAGCCTCATGTGGCCACTTCAGGAGCTGTAGCTGTCATGCCATTATGTGTATTTTCATTTCTACATTTATGTACCTGACCACGGCTCAAGTTATATTTTCCAGAAAAAAAATATGGAGATGAATTTGCAGAAAGGTAGACTAAATGCTCAGTTAAGAGCCTTGGTCAGGGAAAGAGAAGGAGGTTAAAAAGCTCTCCCTCTTAACGGCAGGGTACTCTTTGCAACTAGTAAAGTGCCTTATTGCGTGATATCCGAAAACTGTCAGAACTGTCATGAAGCCACCAAGTATGTAAAAATTATAATTCCATGAGGACACAATTTTGCTACAGACATCAAGGACAGCTATCCCACAGGCAAATGGGAAATGCTGCTATGAAAGCCGCAACCATCAAATGCCTGCAGAAGGTCAGGCAAATCCTGAGGAGTCAGCTAAATGGTAAGAATGGTAAGAACAAGATCCAGGCAATCGATACCCATGCCCTGCCGGTGATCAGGTACCCTGCTGACATAATAAGCTGTCCAAAGGATGAGATAAAAGCCATGACATCAAGACATAGAAGTTCCAGATAATGCATGGAGGGTTTCACCCTATATCCAGCACCCTGAGACTGTATGATAAGCGAAAGGAGGGAGGACTGGTGAGTGTCAAAACCACTGTCCAGAATGAGACAACAAACATCAGGAAGATGGTCACAACTGACCGTGTGCTAACCCGAAAAAGAAGAGGAGCAAGGAGAAGAACCATTAAGGAAGGATAGGTAACTACATGGTATTGTAGAAAGTGGCTGACATCTAGAAATCCTACCAGTGGCTGGATAAAACTGGGCTGAAAGACAGCACAGAGGCACTAACCATCCCAGCACAAGTACCAGCTCTGAACACAAGATTTGTAGAGGCTGGGGTTCAAGCAAGTCTGTCCAGCCATATTCTTCATGTTCAGAAGGCTCAGAAGAGTTAGCTCAGCCACTGTCACAACTGCCATTACTACAACAGCCACTACAACATGTATTGCAGTCTTTTGTTCAGTCATTAGCCCAGTTCTTAGCTCAGTCATCTACCCAACCACCAACTCCACTCTCACTACAACCATCATTACAGCCACTAGTTCAGTCCCCTGTAGCGGTTCAGTCTCGCGTAGCAGGTCAGCCTCCGGTTCAGTTACACACTCAACCACCTGGTCATCTACACATTCAGCCAGGGGTCCCAATTACCTCTAACCCTACATCAGCTCCTGCTGGAGGCTCTGGTGAGCACATCCAGCACTCCGCGGCTCCCACGCCAACATCTGTCTCCGCTGGGGGTTCTGGAGAGCCCGGCCAGCCCTTCCTCGTGTCCGCTGGGGGTTCTGGAAAGCCCGTTCAGCCTCCTGTCTCCGCTGGAAGGTCCGAGGGGCCCGTTCAGCCTCCTGTCTCCGCTGGAGGGTCTGAGGGTCGATTCAGCCGTCGCCTGCAGTGCCTACATCCTCGCCTGGTCCAGCCTCCGAGTCTTCGTCCTCGTCTGGTCCAGCCTCCGAGTCTTCATCCTCACCAGCAGCATCACCGCCTGCAGCATCACCACCTGCAGCAGCATCACCGCCTGCAGCAGCAGCATCACCTCGTCTTCGGCTTCTGCCTCGCCTGGTCCAGCCTCTGCTTCAACTTCGCCTGGTCCTGCCTCTGCTTCACGGTCGGCCCCCCTGAATTAATTGTCCGCACGGTCGGCCCCCGGAACTGTTTGCCCGCCGCCGCCGTTGCCGTCCGCCGTTCTCTGTGTGCCAGTGTTTTTTTTTTTCTTTTTTTGTGCACGTTTTGGTTTTGGCCTCTTTGTGCTCATGTTTTTTTTGTTCCGTTCCGTTCCGAAGATTTTATGCATTTGTCTGGCAGAATTTCAAAATTTAAGCTGCTGATAATATCCTGAGATGCTACATTTGATGCTATATTTCCCTGGGGGCAATATAGCATCAACATGTATGACATAAATTAGAGAGTCAGTTATATCATAACAATAGTCCTTTCAATAATAATGATACAATATGAATATTAAGAAAAAAATGCCCTTGGGTATTAATCGGGCCAAAAAACTTTGCTCAAGTAATTACTGACTATTTGTTATATACTTCATACATCATCATATGTTCTCATGAAACAAACCCAAAAAAGGCTGAATTGTCTGACTAATGAGTTTATGTTCATCCTGTAACAGCTTAGCTAACTAATTAATAAGCCTCTGTGATTACAATTATTTGAGCTTCATAGAACTAATTTCATCATCAACACTATTAAACTGCATAATCAGACTAATAGAGTGTGAATGGGCTAGTCACTGTGCATTAGTTGTCACGGAGCTGTGTCATTTTGCTGTAGGAGCAACTCGCTGTGTTTCTCAACCACCCTAATAGGTTCACTAACACGTGTATGCAGGAATAACTATAGAGTTTATGCATGTTCAATGCAATGAAAAAGTATTTCCTTCTTGATTTCTGTTTTTTGTGTGTATTTGTCACACTTAAGGGAAGAAAGCAATTGTTGAGAATAATAGATAGCTGAATATACACTAGAGTAAAGAGACTAGCTGTAATATAAACACCTTAATTTAGAAATAGCATTTTGTGATTACCTGTGTTATCTTTGTCTAATACATAAATTCATTTAATGATCTGGAACATTAAGGTGTCGCTAATATACAAAAACAAATAGGGAATCAAGAAGGGGTCAATCACTTTTCACACCACTGTATGTGTAAATCTGACTTACTTTGAATATGTTTCATTGAATTAGGCCCCTGGTGTTCTGAATCTTGCAGCAGACCCCATACTATGAGGCACTTAATTATGCTGCATTGAAAGTTTTATTTTCAGATGTTTTAGAGCCCAGCATGATGATGATGCTCTCCATGATCCAAATAAGATCACTTTATTTAAAAAGGTCTTTATTAAAGTAAACTGGAATCTCATCTTTGACTCCAGCAGTGCAGTCTGACACACACATGCAGAGAGAGAGAGAAACACTTTTATCTGAAGCTCTCGCGAGTTGCAGTTCACAGTATTATCAGATTTCTTTTAATACACTTTATATAGTACCATAGTAATTGATAAATATTCGTTATTTTGCTGCTTAATAGTAATGCTATTTAGGACTGTGACATTTGCCCTGCCAAAAATCCAAATTGTCATATATTATAAATGCAGGATCTTTATCTTTAACTT
This sequence comes from Aulonocara stuartgranti, assembly GCF_965226115.1. Classification (NCBI taxonomy): domain Eukaryota; kingdom Metazoa; phylum Chordata; class Actinopteri; order Cichliformes; family Cichlidae; genus Aulonocara; species Aulonocara stuartgranti. The sequence continues at coordinate 11,856,098 of NC_138953.1, forward strand.
CTCAGCACAGAAATTCATACAACAGTGGCTGGTGGCATATAAGAATATGCTTCTATATGTAGCATTTAGGAATGTTACAATTCCGCAAGTGTAGTAATTGGTACCAATATTGGTAGAAGTGTATGAGTCTTAATATTTTAGCTTATGGAACATAGTCAAATTCATGACACAGTGCCAACTGAAACAAATAACGCCAATAACATTGCTACTATTTAATATGTATACCATGTTCACATCAGAATAAGACATTTTAGAAACGCTAATGCTAAAAATAATCTCTTTTTGACAGTAGAAAAAAAAACATATTTGGTTTTAGCTGTTGTTCAATACTGGAAGATATGATGATTTTGTATTTTAAAATATAACCATGTTAAATCAGATATAATCAGACTATTACAGTGTTTAAAGAGTCAGCTGTAAGTGCTTGATTTAAAAGGGTATATTCTAAAAACAACATATAGCCTAGTTAAGAAAATTCTGTTATGGTTTATTCACATAATTATACTACTGGTTTCTTTTTTAAATGAAAGGAGTGGGCTTTACTACAGAGCTTCATGCTTTACTACAAAGCAAACACTTCACAGTGAGCCCAGCAGGCTGAAATCCAAGAAACCCCGAATGGATTAAGGAAGGAAAGTTCCAACAGAGCACACTTAATTTTTCCTGCTGCACTATTTCAGGACACTGAATAGAGGGCACAAGACTTTCACTTGCCATGATTTATGGCAAAGTAACAGCCTTGTTAAAGTAACTCCAATTACAAATCTTTTTTACCTGGTCAGGCTTACATCTTCACAGCTAGAGTGCCTCTGGAACCCATTTGGGTCAGAGAAGCCTCCAATGACCACATATCTAAATCAGAAGGAGACTGGCCATAGCATGAAAGGATCCCTGGCCCCATCTTTTGCAGAGAAACACTTTTGAGCACTTCTCACTCTGAACAAATGATATCTAGCCTCCCTTGGTGCGTGCAGCTTTTGAGGAATGTGTTAAATGTGTCAAGATCACTCTCTCTACTTTACACTGACCTCAAAAAGCTTTTGGGGAAGCTGCTAGGCTTTTTTTTTTTCAAGGGACACATTTTGACCTTCAAATGACAGAAAGTATGGTTATTCAAGTGCACCGCTTTTTCCTATTATTTATGCCTTGTTATTGATCTAATGTGATGGGTCATTAAAGAGAAAACCAAACATACCCAATGTGATGAAAAACAGACAACAATAGGCTAAAATATCACCTTGAATTTGATCTTTAATCTCTTGCAAAAACGTGTAGCTATTTAAAAAATAATAATAATGACAATACATGTGTCTGAAAGAAGAATATATGTATGTGAGAGTGAAAGTATGTGTGTGAAAGAAGAATATATGTATGTGAGAGTTGAAAGAATGATTTTTGGCTTGTACGGCCCCTCATATTTGATCAAAGTAAAATCAGTGATAGTAGGTGTTTGGCCACAGCATGTGAGGCTCATTAAATGATGGCAGCATATTCTAAATAGATGTTTCACTATTTAAAAATAAAACAGATAAATAAATAAAATAGTACCACACTGACTAAGAGTAAGCTTTCTGTAATTTAAAATATTCCAATATCACTATCTTAATCCACACTTGCAAGCATTTCCCATTAACTAGGTCAGGTTCATACAGTAGGTCAGTAGGTACTTTTAGTTTTACCTCTACACACCGCCACAGTAGTGTGAACTGATACCATGTCTTGTTTTGATCCACATCCGAATGTGATTGCCATTTTTCCCCATGCCAAACTGCGGCATGGGGAAAAACCTGGGTGTTTCTGTTAAAATCTCAGTTTGTATGATTTTAATGGCCTCACTACAGGTGTACTTATACACTCAACAAAAATATAAACGCAACACCTTTGTTACTGCTCCCATTGCCCATGGGATGGACGTAGAGACCTAAAATTCATTCCAGATACACAATATAACCATCCCTCCCAAACAGTGGTCACAAATCAGTCCAAATGTGTGGTAGTGGGCACATCTGCTATATTGAGATAATCCATCCCACCTCACAGGTGTGCCACATCAGGATGCTGATCTGACATCATGAGTAGTGCACAGGTGTACCTCAGACTGCCCACAACAAAAGGCCACCCTGGAATGTGCAGTTTTGTCTCACAGCAAAATGCCACAGATGCCACAAGCAATGAGGGAGCGTGCAATTGGCATGCTGACAGCAGGAATGTCAACCAGATCTGTCGCCCGTGCATTGAATGTTCATTTCTCAACCATAAGCCGTCTCCACAGGCGTTTCAGAGAATATGGCAGCACATCCAACCGGCCTCACAACCGCAGACCTCGTGTAACCACACCAGCCCAGGACCTCCACATCCAGCAGGTTCACCTCCAAGATCGTCTGAGACCAGCCACCCAGACAGCTGCTGGAACAATTGGTTTGCACAACCAAACAATTTCTGCACAAACTGTCAGAAACTGTCTCAGGGACGCTCAACTGCATGCCCGCCGTCCTCATCGGGGTCTTGACCTGACTCCAGCTCGTCGCCGTAACAGACTTGTGTGGGCAAATGCTCACATTCGATGGCGTCTGGCACGTTGGAGAGGTGTGCGCTTCACGGATGAATCATGGTTCACATTGTTCAGGGCAGATGGCAGCTGAGAATGTCCCAGTTCTTGCATGGCCAGCATACTCACCGGACATGTCACCCATTGAGCATGTTCGGGATGTGCTTGACCGGCGTATACGACAGCGTGTACCAGTTCCCAAGAATATCCAACAACCTTGCACAGCCATTGAAGTGGAGTGGACCAACATTCCACAGGCCACAATTGACAATCTGATAGACTCCATGCGACGATGTGTTGCACTGCATGAGGCAAATGGTGGTCACACCAGATACTGACCGGTTCTGGGTCCCCAGACCCCCAATAGTGCAAAAAACTGCACATTCCAGGGTGGCCTTTTGTTGTGGGCAGTCTGAGGTACACCTGTGCACTACTCATGATGTCAGATCAGCATCCTGATGTGGCACACCTGTGAGGTGGGATGGATTATCTCAATATAGCAGATGTGCCCACTACCACACATTTGGACTGATTTGTGACCACTGTTTGGGAGGGATGGTTATATTGTGTATCTGGAATGAATTTTAGGTCTCTACGTCCATCCCATGGGCAATGGGAGCAGTAACAAAGGTGTTGCGTTTATATTTTTGTTGAGTGTATGTACTGATTCTATCAGGGTTCTTGGTCTTGGACACAGTCTTTGAATTCATTGTGTTTTTCTGACTGTTATTGCGGTTTGATTCAAGTTTCACTAGTTAGTCCTCAATTTATTCTTGTGTTTGCTTCAGTTTCCTTGTCATATCAGTTTAATTCCTTATTTGTGAGATTCTCCTTGTGTCGTTGTTTCATTCCCGTCTCTTGTGTGTATTCATGTATGTGTCTGTGAAGGTTCTCAGTCATCCAGGTCATCGTAGTCAAAGGAGCTTGCAAAGAAAAGCGTCTGGACTTCATGTATGTTCATGTATGTTCTCCACAGCCTGTTTTGTTCTCCCTCTGTGTCTCTCACTCGCTCTCTCCCTCCATGCCTCGCTTCCCTTGACTGTTTCCATGTTTCCTTTTTTGTGTCTCCTTCGTCTGTTTTCCAGTCGACCATGTTCTCCTCTGCGTTCCGTGTTTTAGTTTGCATCTTTGTGTTTCCTGTTTTATTTTGATAGTCTCTCGTCTCGTGTTCAGTTTTGCTTCCCCTTATGTCTACTTGTCCCAGCTGTTTCCCCATATGTTTCCACTTCTCTTGTTACCCCTCTGTGTATTTATTGTGTGAGTTTCCCTTTGATCATTGTCAGGTTATCCGTTCGTCTTCCCATGTTCCAGGTCTCCAGTTTTTCCATGTTTCCCGTGTTTAGCTCTGAGTTTAGTTTTCTCCCAGTTTAGATTAGTTATTGCTCTTGGTTTCCCTTATTTTTGTACCTTTGTGTTTTTGCCTAAAGAAAATGCTCGCTCTTTGTTATCAAGTTTACGTCTCCCTGTGTTGTCTGTGCTTGCGTCCTCACCTCGCCACACACAGATTCATTAAAGAAGTATAAAGAAGTAAAGACCTGGATGTCCTAAGATTTTCTTCTTTTAACCTCAGACAAAGCTCAGGTCATTAAATTTGGATCTAAAAATCTTAGAAGCAATGTCTCTAACAAGATACTTATTGTGGATGGTTTTACCTTGTCCTCTGGTAACACAGTGAGAAACCTGGGGGTCATTTTTTACCTTGGATATGTCCTTTACTGAACTTAAATGTAAGACTTCTTCCTGTCGTCTACACGTTAAAAACATCTTGTCTCAGCGTGAAACAACTGTTTCGTGCATTCATAACTTCTAGGCTGAACTGTAATTCATGTATACATATTGACAACAATTGAAACAAAAATGCCACACCATATGACCTGTGTCAGGTCATTTTTTCCTATTTCTTAGTGTTCATCTGCTGTAGATAGTTGTTTTGGGTTTTTTTTTTTTTTGCTTTTTAAGGCTGACAGTTCTTCTTTTGTCCTTCACTTGTCCAGTTTCTTCACTTTTTTGAAGAAACCCACACTGCACACTTTGGGAATCATTTTGTTAGTGCAAAAATATTATTTTATGCCTAATAGTTTTATGGAAGTTCTTTCTGTTCCTCTGAATGCTGCATTTTCAGTGGGAGTAACATTTCATGACTGATCCAAATGACTTCTTCCGTCTCAGCTGACTGTAGGTTTCCAGAAAAAATGACCAAAAGCCTATAGGTGTAAATAGATAGAGTCCTGGCATGACAAGCCTGCTCTTTTGTATTGTGCTATTAGCTTAGTGACATGTTGTTCGGTTTCCTCATTATACAATTCACAGCAATTCTCCTGGCACCTAATCATCTATAGTGTATTGCTTTGTATGTGTCAGGGACTCTATATTTGGGGTGGGTAAAGTTTTGCGATTTGAAAGCCACAGAGATGATGTGTTTAGAAAAACATGCGTCTGGGCTGTGCCAATACTCCTGACACATAAGGGAGTAGGGATGGGTATTGATAAGATTTTCACGATTCTGATTCCATTTTCGATTCTGTTTAACGATTCGATTCTTTATCGATTCTTATTAAAAAAGGAGAACACTAAGGTTGATTAGCTTAGAACTTTGTTTTATATCTTCTCTTTGAACAAGATAGAAATTTAGGAGTAACATGGCCTTACAAACTCAACAGTGATATCTTAAGCAATCCACAGCCTACGGCTCTTCAATGGGGTGTCACAGGGTCCCAAGGGAAAAAAATTGTAAATGTAAAATAATAAAATAAATATTCTTCTGTAGCAATAACAAAGTATAACATAAATTATTCTGTAGCAATTACACAAGAATATCCAGTAATGTCCCTGCTAGAGCTGGGCGATAGAACGATAACGATATGTATCGCGATATAACTTTTACTCGATAGAGAAATTAAGCTATCGCGATAGACCTCGCCGCTCTTGTCCTCTTAAAAAAAAAAAAAAAAAAAAAAAAGGTCAGCCAATCCAAATTAAGTAGCGCAGAGCCGAACCAATCACAGCCGCAGCGTCACGTCGCGTGACTTGTTACGTACAGCACAAGTGCCAAGCCGCACGTGTGTTTGTTTGGGAAGCAGCCAGTGGGTAATGGAGCCAGCGCGTAATGGAGGAAATGAGTGTGCCGACTAGAAAAATCAACCGAGCGTGACCGAAGAGAAAACAGATGATGGTTCCAATGCCGGAGAGATTGTCGAACGGAAGAGCCATAGAAGTTCCGTAGTGGGAAGGTATTTCGGCTATTTCAAGTCTGACAAAAAAGTAGCGTGCACTGTAAATTGTGCCGAAAGCAAGTCTGGAAATACAATAAACTGGTGCATGCGTCACACTGTGCGCCACGTTATTGTTTCGGTGAAATTAACTTCTACAATACTGTTACTGTTAATTGTACTCTCTGCAGTGTTTAAATGCTTACATATACACACAGTTACTGTCCGTCCACACATACAACTCGGTTCTGCTTCTATGCCCCAGCTTTGTTTACTTTTTCCCACCGAGGCTTCTAGACTTCTGATTGGCCAACATTTCTGCACGGTTAGGAATCTAGCGCCACCTGCTGCTTTGGCATGTTCATAGCAGCGTTTTCTTTCATTTCTCCCTTTATGTGTGGACGGGATTATTTTTAAAACGAAAACGGAAAATCTCCGTTTTCAAAAATACCCGTGTACGTGTGGACGTAGCCTCAGTCTCTGACTGGAAGCGCTAATTCGTCATTCGGCTTTTGTCAGACTAAAGTAACTGTTAAAACTGTTTGAAAAGCTCAGCTATACAACAAGGACAGATTGAGACTTTCCTTTTAGTTCTCAGTTTATTTGATATTGAAAAAAGTTAGTCAGTTTTGTCTGTAAAACAAACTAAGATTTATTTTTAGAATTAATATTTTGTTTCTAAGTGGAATTGACAATTTAGTCTGTTTCGTTTGTTCTATTTTGAAACTTAAACGCTTTAGCGGCTGCCTTTTGTGTAGTTTGCAATATTTGCCTTTATCTATCTGAAAAAGTCTCATGTTCCTTAAGTACATCTACCCTGTTGAACTTATTATGGGAAATAAATATTTAAATAAAAACAAGCTGCTGATTATTTCACATTTTACTTGTGAGCAACGGCACATTTAAATCTTACAAATATAGTTATTTGGCTTATATCGTGATAGATATCGTTATAGCCTGAAATGAAAAAAACATATCGTGATATGAAAAAATCTCATATCGCCCAGCTCTAGTCCCTGCCTACAATTAAACACATTCATTTACCGAAAATCGGGGCCATCTGCTGTGGCAAATGGGTGCAAGACTTTTACCACAAACTTAGTCACTGCTTGGTGACATTCGTCTATCCTGGACTAAAAGGAGACGCTACCGGTAGACTGCAGGGAGAACTGCGAGCATCTGAGCCAGCCAGACTGTCTGTCTCTCTCATCATGGTCACCTAAATGCACAGTAATGGCAGGTTTTGTAACAAGTCAGATCGCGATAACATAATATGCAGTGTTAGTTGATTATTTACCTGCCGCATTAACGGGAGAGGACGTGCAAAAGTTTGGAGCAGAATTAAAAACACGACATTCATTTAAGGTTATCGCGTGTTTTGTGAGCAAATTTTTTGGCATATTTGTAGTGTTTCCTCCCTTAAATTAAATATCTACTTTGCAAGTTGCCCTGTTGTCACCTGTTCTCGTAAAGTATAACCAAACTTTTGAGCGTTTGAGCCGCTTAGGCGCCGTGTTTCCTGTCAGGTAAATGACGCTCCACAACGTGGTGACGTCATTCGGGGCGACTGGAATCGATAAGGGAATCGTTTGCAAAAATGGCAAACAATTCCAAGGAATTGAAACAGTGGCAACCGGTTCTCAACAAGAACTGGGTTTCGATACCCATCCCTATAAGGGAGCACCACTGGTTTTCGCTTTTGCAGAAGTTATCTTTCTAACACTCTATAGGTGTCTTCCAAGTTTTTTCTGAGGGTCTCTTTGATATGATGTTCTCTGTGTTGTACTGTGACACCCAAGTTAATGTGATCAGTAGGTGGTAGGTCCTGAGATTTGATTTTCACCCAGGTGTCATTCACTTGAGCCTGAACAAATACCTCAGTGGTGTTCCAAGACAGAATGTTTTACACCTCTGTTCAACTTCCTCAAGGTTGTTGAAGGGGTGGTGTCATCCTGTAATACCTTAACTGCTTTGGTAATTGAAACACAAGGAAAGGGAGCATTTTCTCTTATGATGTAACATTATTATGCAGCTGTAGTTTTTATAAAGTTCGGAACCTGGAGCAACCTAAAACTTAACAAGTCACTTAGATAAGTGATGAAATAGTTGTCCTAAAGAAAATGGTGTGTTCAGAGGAACAGAATCAACTTTCTGAGCATCCATCAGCATGTTATCTCTGGCATTTTCAGAAGTTTAACTAAAGAAATGACAATAAATGAATGAGTTTTTGCAAAATTCTACTAATAACGTTTAGGTACAAGAAAGCAACCTTGTCTGAAGAAAAAAAAAAACTTTGAAAAGACCCTCTGAAAACCTGGAGAACTATTGTCCAAGACCATATTAAAACAATAGAGGAAAATCTGGCACCTCCAAAGCAAAATGTAAAGAACTGAGCAAGTAACTCCAGATTTCTCCGCAGTATTGTGTAATTGTCCAGTCTTTGTGCACCACATACAGGGAGTGCAGAATTATTAGGCAAATTAGTATTTTGTCCACATCATCCTCTTCATGCATGTTGTCTTACTCCAAGCTGTATAGGCTCGAAAGCCTACTACCAATTAAGCATATTAGGTGATGTGCATCTCTGTAATGAGAAGGGGTGTGGTCTAATGACATCAACACCCTATATCAGGTGTGCATAATTATTAGGCAACGTCCTTTCCTTTGGCAAAATGGGTCAAAAGAAGGACTTGACAGGCCCAGAAAAGTCAAAAATAGTGAGATATCTTGCAGAAGGATGCAGCAGTCTCAAAATTGCAAAGCTTCTAAAGCGTGATCATCGAACAATCAAGCGTTTCATTCAAAATAGTCAACACGGTCGCAAGAAGCGTGTGGAAAAACCAAGGCGCAAAATAACTGCCCATGAACTGAGAAAAGTCAAGCGTGCAGCTGCCAAGATGCCACTTGCCACCAGTTTGGCCATATTTCAGAGCTGCAACATCACTGGAGTGCCCAAAAGCACAAGGTGTGCAATACTCAGAGACATGGCCAAGGTAAGAAAGGCTGAAAGACGACCACCACTGAACAAGACACACAAGCTGAAACATCAAGACTGGGCCAAGAAATATCTCAAGACTGATTTTTCTAAGGTTTTATGGACTGATGACATGAGAGTGAGTCTTGATGGGCCAGATGGATGGGCCCGTGGCTGGATTGGTAAAGGGCAGAGAGCTCCAGTCCGACTCAGACGCCAGCAAGGTGGAGGTGGAGTACTGGTTTGGGCTGGTATCATCAAAGATGAGCTTGTGGGGCCTTTTCGGGTTGAGGATGGAGTCAAGCTCAACTCCCAGTCCTACTGCCAGTTTCTGGAAGACACCTTCTTCAAGCAGTGGTACAAGAAGAAGTCTGCATCCTTCAAGAAAAACATGATTTTCATGCAGGACAATGCTCCATCACACGCGTCCAAGTACTCCACAGCGTGGCTGGCAAGAATGGGTATAAAAGAAGAAAAACTAATGACATGGCCACCTTGTTCACCTGATCTGAACCCCATTGAGAACCTGTGGTCCATCATCAAATGTGAGATTTACAAGGAGGGAAAACAGTACACCTCTCTGAACAGTGTCTGGGAGGCTGTGGTTGCTGCTGCACGCAATGTTGATGGTGAACAGATCAAAACACTGACAGAATCCATGGATGGCAGGCTTTTGAGTGTCCTTGCAAAGAAAGGTGGCTATATTGGTCGCTGATTTGTTTTTGTTTTGTTTTTGAATGTCAGAAATGTATATTTGTGAATGTGGAGATGTTATATTGGTTTCACTGGTAAAAATAAATGATTAAAATGGGTATATATTTGTTTGTTGTTAAGTTGCCTAATAATTATGCACAGTAATAGTCACCTGCACACACAGATATCCCCCTAAAATAGCTAAAACTAAAAACAAACTAAAAACTACTTCCAAAAACAATCAGCCTTGATATTAATGAGTTTTTTTGGGTTCAATGAGAACATGGTTGTTGTTCAATAATAAAATTATTCCTCAAAAATACAACTTGCCTAATAATTCTGCACTCCCTGTATTCATTTTTTAAAAACTGTTACATGTCTGTTGTTCTGTCTATGTGGCAGTAAGTTACAAAATTATATATTATTTTAATAATAGTAAAACAAATAACCCCACATTCTCTGGAGTATGTTTTGTTGGATTAGAGTATAAATAATATCGTTTACCTCTCTGAGATTATTGTATTTGTGAGACGTCTTGCCAAGTGAATGTACTATACGTATGTGTTACATTTTTCAACTTCCATCAAATGGCTGCACTTATCAAGATAAAGTGCTCTGTTCCCCCACACTCTGTGGGAGATGTACATCAAGCTGGTGGACATTTAGAAGTACTTTTCTAAAAATAGGGCCCTTGCTAGAGATCCATTGAAAATGGCTACGCAATCATTCACATTAAACACTTGTCATACACAGTAGAGGACATCATTCAGTCTCATTTTCAAAGCTACATCTTTAGATCGCTGCATTTTTCTTCTGTATTTCACTTTCACTATTTAAGCCCTGACTGAAGAAATCTTCCAGAGAATATTCTGTCAGGGAATGCTAACTTTTCATTTATAATTACAAAATATCAGAAGCCCAACAGAAGGAGCAAAACCTACTTCAGTAATCCAGAGGGTTTCAAGGAGAAATCACTAAACATGTTGCTTTAAAAGAAATATCACACATGGGGGATTTTAACATTACTGTCATTAATCTGCTGTGTGAATTCAGCACTTCCTTTGCGTTTAAAGGTTAAGGCTGTCACCCATCATATCATAAACAATTCTGCTGACACAGACTTATACTATCAGTCATATTTCTTCTGCTGTTTAGGTCATTATTTTCATTATGGTTTATTGAGTTGTAGTGACTTGCTATGTTCTTCACAATGAACAATTAGTACAGTGTCTTTCTTTCAAAAGCTTTTAATAATTTCGTGTACATCCATGGTGTTAAAAGATAGAAAAATATCTACATTCAGTAATGTCTTTTGCTCACCTTAGTCCATTTAACCTGACTTGCCTGTAGAAAATACAAACACTTCATGTTTCATAGAAAGCCACTACAATAGGAACATCTGATATTTGTATAATTTAAGAAATGTAGTGTAGCTTATGTTCATCACTGCTCCTGAATGCACGCACACAGCATGACAGAGTGAAAGAGACACATACAGGAGTTTACATTTCTTTCAACAGAGAAAGACCTGCAAAACAAGCCATGCGTAACGTGTTATTTGTGATGACAGTTTGGTTTTAACTGCTAGCACCTAAACCACCAGTGAAAAGAGACAGCAATTAAGTCCTGCCCACACGTGGTAGTAGAACATTTCATAATTCTCCACTGACTTTCTGTTTGACCTCATTGTTTTTTCTGTCTTCTAGCCAAAAACATGATAACTGCCTAAATGCTGCTATTTAGTTGGCTGCTCTACCCAACAGGGTAAAGAACCTAGGACTAGATTTTTTTAAGACATCAAACCAAGAAACTAAACCTTGTTAGTGGGATCCTGTCACAAGCTCAGTGCAGCAAGTCAAATATAGGATAAGACAAATACCAACTGTCAGATTTAGGCTAATATTTCTGGAAGTGAAGTTTAAGACTTTCATCAGTGTGCAACATGTTCTATAGCATAATATCGATGATTTAGAATGCCATCAGCTACAAGCTAACTACAAGAGGTTTTTTTTTACAAGTAGCTAACATTAGCTTTCTAATAGCTAATGTGACCGAGTGCTAAAATAATTCTTTAACGTAGCAAACTTACGGTTTTCAACTAGCTTTTTTTGTTTGAATTTGAGCTCAGCAACATGTTGGTCATTACCAATGCGTTACTGTAATCTAATTACTTTTTTAAAGTAACAGTAATTAGATTACCGTTACTTTCCTGTAGGAACGCTGCGTTACTGAGTTACTAAAACTGTGATTTTTTTTGAGAGAATGTCTCATGACAGTGACATAAGCAAGTGCGACGTTCGTGACAACAGCTGTGTGCAGATCAACAATGGATCATATATCGAGTGCGGGAGAGAGTATGAGCGTGCAGCGTTTAAAGCGTGGAAGTACTGACCTTACTTTGAGTTTGATTCCATAAAAAGTGACAAAAACATTAGTGTCTGCTGCTCACTGCGTGGGAAGAAAACGTATCTATACAGCGAAAAAAAAAACCCTAAACAAGCACCGAGTGCGCAACAACGTAATGGGAAATTCATAGAGAAACTCGCGGATTCTTCCACTGACCGCCTACCCCACCAGGGCAAACCTCCGCCTACCCCACTCCTGCTTTACAGGTGAAAATAGAGCAAAAGAACCGCTAGTCTTTGACTTTATTTATTTTCTGCTTTGTTTTACTTGCATCTATTTGAAAGAGTGAGTGTAAACACAAAAAAATATTTATTTTATTATATGTGCTGGAATGTGCAGAAAATAGGTTTAAATGTTAAACTAATTTATTCAAGTCAGAGAATGGTGCATATAATTTAATTTTTACTTGATGCATAAAGTTAAAAGATTAAAACTGATAAAACAAGTTAAAAAAAGAGACTTTTCTATTTGATTACATTTTGTATGATGGATTATGACGAAAAAGTAGAACTGGGCTGAAAGATCTATTGCTTTATCACCTCTTCAGGTTGTAAATCATGTTTTTAAAAAGTAACTAAGTAACTAACTAATTAATTACTTTTGAAGATAAGGAATCAGTAAAGTAACAGGATTACTTTTTTGGGGAATTAATCAGTAATTAGTTACTGATTACTTTTTGTAATTAGCAGTTTTTAGAAAAAAAGCTGAGCTACCAGTATTACAGCCAGTCATGAATGACATGAATCTTTGTGTTATTAGACAAATCACATGGTGTTACTATCAGCAAACGTACTCTCGAAAGTGCCAATTTGTTGCTACACATAATCCGATTTTGAGTTCGCATTTCTCTGCGCCATATACTTCCGAGTAACAAGAAAATGCTGTCCTTCACATAAATTACTGATTGGCAGCGCTAACTCGAAATTTCAAGTACTTTTCTCAAACCTTTGAATTAATTAGTCAAAATTTTGAGCTAATAAGTTGAAATTTTAAAAGTAATTAAAATTTTGAGAAACATAACTCTAAATTTTGAGTTATCGATACTTTCTTTTTAGCTGCGGAACTGGCCTTCCATAGAAAGGAGCAGGAGCTCAATAACCCCCCTTTTTTTTTGCAACCAATGTATGGAGAACAGCATTTTTGAATACACAGCATGTCAAACCTTGATGCAGAAGGCTACAGTAGCAGTACAGTACCATCCTGGGTATCATTCTTGTTAAGAAAGAGCAGTGAACTGGAGCTATTGAGCACTGTATACAGCCAACCTGAGCATTGCTGCTCAGCATGTCAACACCTTTATATTCTCACTGTACTCATCTGCTGATGCCTGGTTACACCAGGATAATGCACCATGTCAGAAAGCTCAAATCATGTAAAACTGGTTTCTCAAATATTACAATAAGTTCACTGTACTCAAATGGCCTCCACAATCAGCAGATCTCAATCCAAGAGAGCACCTTTGAGATATAGTGGAATGGTAGATTTGCTTTTTCCACGGACAAAAGTCTCTGAGGATTGTTTCCATCACTTTTGTATATTTAATAAAAAATTAAGGCAGCTGTAAAGGCACCAAGTTGTAAGGTATACGTAATAAAGAGGCCAGTGAGTGCTATGTTCATCACTTAGTTTTAAGGTAAATCTACAGAAAAAACATAATTGTCATGGTTAAAGCAATTGTAAGCAATGTTTCCAATCACAGTCACACAAAATATACATGGAAAAAGTTTAAGCAAACACTTAAAAATATACATCCGTAATTTGTAGAATAATTTGATAAACTAGGCCTTTTACGTGCTGTTTTGACCAGCAGGGGTTAATAGTTTTATAACTTTAAAAGACAACATGTGCGTGTGCATGTTGTTGTACATACCGCAAATGTGCTGCTAGTGCACTGTTCATGGGCAAAGCAGTCTTATTTTTATCTCTTTTTTTATCCTGTTTTATTTAACAGCTGTAATTGCCTCATCATTGGTGTATCTTGTTGTTTAATGAACTGATCTAAATGATAATGGCAATGTAATGGCAACCCTCAATAAATATTTAATCTAACCACAACCATGCTCCGTCACCTTGAGCGGGCCAGAACAGAAAATGAGAACCCTTTCAATTAAGACAGTCCAGGATGAAGCTGATTCTTGTGAACTCATTGATTCTTCTATATATTAATTAGTGTGCTCCCGCATTGTGAGACTTTGTTGTCGCTCGCGTAGGCTTGCCTTGAACAGTGCTGTACGCGTTGTTGGCTCTAATGGTCACATTACTCATTTTGCAGTGATGGTTGCCTTGTAATAATTACAGTCATTATGTTCTTACACTGTGAAGCTGCAACTTTGAAGGTCACTGAAAATTAGCTCCTTTCCTTTCTAATATACAGCTATAAGGCATAGCACTTTTGCTCTAACTATGGTATTTCTATGGGAAAACTCTCTGTAAGGATGATATGATACAGTATATTAGATATGATCGTGTATGTAGTGAAAAGTCTAGTCTAATGGGCATGTCTGAGTCTGTCCTAGCTACGAATGAAAACCAGTCACGTTGCAAAGCATTGACCTTGAATGGGAGACCCATATTGTGGACACTGTTTAAATCTCCAGGGAATTTCCTGGGGAGGATATGTGAGTGAAGGATTTCTTTTTTTGCTGAACTAAAAAGAGAAAGGTCACTTCAGTGTTAGAGTTTCAACAAACTTTGTGACCCCCAATATTTCGATGTTTCTTTCGTAGTCATAGTACCGACTCAAGAGTGAACAGTAATGCACTAGACAGCTTTGGCTCTCTGGGTCTTTCTAGAGTTTAGGGATTCTTTAAAATTCGTGTGATATCATTTTTTCTTTAAAAGAAGAAAAACTAAATTGGTGCTTAATCTTCATTAATATTATTTTGTCAGATTAACTGACTAGCTCCTTTTAATGGCAAAAATGATATCATTTTACGAAGGTGATGCCTAATCTCAGTGCTGTCATAGATGATGTCATGGATGGGTTTTTTCACAACCTGTCTTTACCATTAATGTGGGATTAACAACTTTTTTTTATTATGCTCTTGACAAATGTTTGAGATGCTGTTTGCGAGCCACACAGGTACATTAACATGGAAACTTGCTTTAAATTTCTCCCATCCAGGATTAATTACAATCTTTATTCTCTATGAGCTGAGACAATTTGTAATTAACATTTGACCTGTGTACTCCTCAACCTTTCAGTGCAACAACTAATTCATGCAAGCTTGTCCCATGTAACCTCATTAGATCATTGTGTATGTGTGTGTGAGGAAACGTAGGCGTAATTACTGGATGAAAGAGCTGGTAATCAAGCTTTACAGCCAGACTCCCAACTTTATACTAAAGTGACGAAAGGCTACGGTATGTCACGGGAATGTCATTTTAATTCTTCCCAAAGCCACACAGTGTTTCACAGTTAAATGAAAACTATGGTTTATTACATGGTGGGTTTTGTCAAAGGGCTGACCCTCATTTTTGATCACAGTGTACTCACCAATTACAAACACAAGCTACCAGATAATCTGCTATGTTATTTGAGAGTATTTTGCAAAGAATTCCTTATTTTGCTATCAAACCAACAATTGAAGAAGGATAGTAGGTCAACTCTGAATCAAAACTTGGTCTATGAACTGCAGTGGCATTTGGGGCATAACTTTGGGAATGACTGAGGTCTCTAACATTATGCAAATCTTTCTTGTCTCACTGTGTATTTCAACTTTTTTCTTGACCTTAAAATTATGTAAATTGTTCTGAGATGAGATGTTATGACTTGGTGCAATATCATTTAAATAAAGTTGAATTTCTTAAAACTGCAAAATGACATAGGCACTCAGCAACCTTGCTTTTATATAAGAATATTACCAGAATACAACCAGTTGGAAACAAGTTCCATTTTCACACCTACAGAGTGTCAACTAAGGCTGTGCCAGCAAGCTCCGAGCCCTTCTGCGAGCTAACCAATTTTGAGACTTTGTCTTTCACTCCAGTGCATCCTGTATTCTGAGTGTTCCAAGCACCCTGTCCTGGTCCTTGACAGCTCCAATCTGAGGAGTCTGTGAAGTCTCTGCCTCCAGAGGCTTTAGTGGCTGCTGCACAGCCCCAGTAAACAGAATCATCAGTGGGTACTGTGCTACCAAACAAGAACAGCGGCCAGAACCGGATCCTGAGTTTCCAGACGTGCTTCATCCATGCCACTGGCTGCCTCACCATCTCTGGCCTCCTGTGAAGGTCAACTTTCACCACCAGCATTGAGCCACACTCCATCACTAGCCTTCTGCCTTTCCCTCTCATAATCAGACACCTCCCAGAAGAGTTCTGTCTCCTCCTGCCGAGACACCTGAGGGATCGCATCTCTTTTGGCAAACTCAGCCAGGCCATCTGAGGGGCTACATCTTTGCTGCTTGCCACCTGTCTGACGTCCAGAGGGGACCTACCTCCACTACTGGCCCTTAGCCCTGCGTCCTCATTGCAGACCTCCAGCTAACACTCTGGTAGGACTCCATCACTTCTTCTGACCTCCTCCGAGTTGACCCCATGACCTGTCTTTCTGGCTTGCCCCATGGTCAGGCAAACCTACATAAATATCGGTCTGTTGCAATCACTAGGCAACCACTATAGGTACTGTGCCCTATATACAAGTTTTAAAGGTATGCTCTCACTGCTCATTTGTTCTGAGAAAATGATACAAAAAACAAAACAAAACAAAAGAACGATGATCAGTTTACAGGTCATTCAAAAGGAAACTTTATAATGCCCTACTTTGTTGTTCTTGCAAATGTAATACAGGTAATCTTGCTTGCTGACAGAGGTAATATAAAAAATGATCAAGAAATGTATTTGTTTTCATTCTAATAAATTAAAACTAAAATAGCTTTATACAGACTGTCTCAGTACATTTACCTTTATATTTATGATCTACCAAGTCCAGCTTTTGATCAAAACCTTCTGTTTTTCCACCAGGAGGCTAATTTGTGGTCAAATTTCTTTTAACCCTTTCATGCATGAATTATGACAACTACAATTAGGATTTTTTTCTTAAGTATTTATATTCATCTTTAGGCATGAAAAGATGAATACAAATACTTAAGAAAAAAAATCCAGATTGAGGTTGTAATAATTCATCCATGACAGGGTTTAATAACAATAATTACAATGAATCACGTCATACATCTATAGTAATATTAAACAACCAGTGGGTGGAAGGGTATGGAGTGACACATCAGTGTCTAAGTTAGTGGTTTATGTGCAAGTATACCATCAACACTGACACAAATTCAAGTAAACAGCCTTTGAATAGCTGTCAACTGTAGTGACCAGCATACTTGAAAGGGTTAATGTGCAGAATTTGTAATTCTAATACAAAATTAAACAGATTATAGCAGGTTTCATTCTGTTTTCTCATACTGTATTATGTGGGAACTAAAAGCACAAAATGATGGGAGAGTGACCTTGCCTTCCATTTGTGCAATGAAGAGATGCTTGCTGTGCAGTTCACACAAGATGCATCAATAATGTGCTGATTTTCTGCTGGTCAATAGAGACGTATCATCTGATGCCAACATTTTTTTCCCCACCGAATATTCCTAGACACTATCAAGCTCACTGCCTCTTATGTTGAGAAACTAGAAGTCCCTAAAAAGAAGCCCATCTTGCTATTATTGGTTTTGGCCATCATCTCACATAACCCAGAAATAAACTGAATACCACTGTTATTGTCTCCTACAAAATGGATGTATGTGTGTTGCATTTTCCGTGCATTTGTAATGTTAATCAATGTCAATGGCACATGAATAACGGAGCCAACTGCTGGATTTATAGCTAATGAAAGGCTTTCTGCACTCAAACAACACCCCAGAAAGCTGTTTACAATTTATATTCACATTATACTTTCTAACACTTTTTTTTTTCTGATTTTCCTGTTCTTCCCTGTTCTTACTTATTATGCTCTTAACCTTCACTCCACACTTACAATGATCAATTCCGGATCTAATGCACTGAAACAACCTTCCGAGTCCATGATATATGATGGTTCATGAAAATAACAATATTCCTGTGGTTAAAAATGCAAAAGCCAGTATAGACAAAGCTTAGTGCTGTGACTGTCATTTTGGCGTGAAAAGTTATTTCCTCACAACCCACATTTTTTTTATCATTAAATGAAAAGAATCCATTTAGAATTTTATTTAAAAAACAGTCAGCACAATACCATCAATTAATGCTTCTGTATTTTCCTACATAAATCAAATTCATTCAATTGGTTTTCAAAATGTAAGACTACTTATGTGAAATACAGAAGCTGCTGTTGGTTTGGAAAAAGGGGAAAACTATATAAACTAAGTAAGAAAACTTTGATATTCAATTAATGCCACAAAGTATTTGCTATTTATGAAAGTCCTGTAGTATCATTGTATGTGTTCAATCGAGTAATCTCCGAGTTGCCTTCTTGTGTCTCATCTTGTCTTATAATCTTCTTAGGGAACATCAACAATATTATAGGGACACGTCAAATACATCAGCTGTGCATGTCGATACACTTATGTGCATGCAGGAGAAGAGAACTTCCTACTTATTTAGCCATAATTACAGTTTTGTAATCATTAATGTGAAATTGACATTATAATTCATGTAATGTATCAAGCTGGTTACACCCTTAAAACAGTCATTTTAATCCTTAAAGGATTTCATAATGGCACAAGGTTCTTTGATGAACATATAAATGAAGGCAGTTGGAACTTAAGCATGGTATACATTTCAAAAGAATCTATAAAAAATATCTGAGCTTATTTGACCACACAAAATAACAAACAATATCCCTTTAAATCCAAATGTATTGTTTATTAATTATTATTATTATTATTATTATTTTTGAAAAGCTAGTATTGCACAGGAAAGTGACGCGTTCCACTGACTCTTGCTTATTCGGCATGCTTGTCTCTTTCTTGATATGGCGATTAGTTCTAACGCACTTTGCAAACTACACTGGGCAGCATTTCCCTGAGGGAACCAAAAGCTGTCTTTAATAGCATGCTCAGCATTCATTAGTGACGGGGATGAATCTTTTACATGCTAACCATGTGGAAAGAACAAATTCAGATAATAAAAAATTAACAACCTAATGAGAAGACATGCATATGATGCATATGCTTAAAATATACTATAATATCCCTTATATTTTTTTCTTTTCACAAGGCTTTAAAGGCTTTAAAGACAGCACAGTAAAAACTTTAAAGACAACTGTTATTATTATACATTTTAAAAAAGCTGAATTTCTTAACAGACGGCTGTGTTTAAGACAAAAGATTCACCTGACCTTCATTATCAAACAAGTTGTTAGTAATATCTGATAACAAAGGGGGTCAAAGTATGTAGTTGTGAAACACCCACACACTCAGAACTGTGAAATATTGTGCCATATAATTGTTTCCTGGAATTCAACTTAAAGTAGCAACAAAAAGATGTCTTATATCTCTGAATTTACTCTATGCTACATGACCACTAAAGTCACTAAACCTAATAATAAAACATAATTTCAATTCAAAGTGAAATGCTCATTTTGTTTCCATTTTTTGCAACTCTAGAGTCCTTACAGTTTTCTATCCCTCACATTTCAGGGAGCTCCATTTATTTTGAAAATCTATTTTACTGTATATTGAGCAGTGCTGGTGTAAGAGACACACAGAGCTGTATGCATTGCTGCAGTGCCCCTCTCTGGGACAACACAGTATTCACTGTTATTATGAAAACAAATGCAAACGTTTAAATAGTGGCTTGAATGCAAAACCTGTCTGGATATTATTGACTCCCCTGATGAGAACTCTCTAAATACGAACTGTGGCATTCTGCATTCTTATCCCCCTCTCCTATGCTGTTTAATAATGCTCAATAAGCATATGCCATTTACTCTTTATATTGTGCAGCATGTACAGTGGAGCAACATCTGGCTATATCAACACTTGTAATTCATCTGGACACTGATTAGTGGGGGTGAAAGCTAGCGTCAGCGAGCTAGCAAGCTTATTTCACTAAGAACAAACTGCTTGACAAATTGCAACTATGTTAACAATTAATTAGCAGAGAAGAAACAGGTGTTTGTTGACAAAAAAAAATAGGGATGACACATGTCTACATATACACACACTGTTATCATTCTGCATGCACATCACATCCACACCACAGCAGCACACCAGTCCGGATGTACCAGACCATACACGAGCACACGCACACACCTTTGAATGAACACACACACCATCAATTACAGAAGCTGAAAAGGCCTTCTACATCCTAGTGTCACTGCATACACACTGCTCACAGCTTCTTTTTTACAACCCACACAATAATCTTTTTATTTTTTTTGTAAAGACAATGATGTGACAGGCCTCGTGCTGCGTCTTTGGCGGCTTGCTTATAATTAGCCGACTGTCAGATCAGCAACCCAAGGACAGAGTGTGATGGCATCTGACAAAACAGCCAGTGAGGCCAGTCGATGTAATTAAAACAAAAAGCATCATTAGCTATGTGCTTGTGCCAAACTGATGTGTGGAAAAAAAAAGCTTTTTATTGTTTCACAGTCCCATCTGTTCTTACTGTCATGGTACATAAGCAAATAAACATGCAGTAAAGCTAAAAAATAATAAAATAAAAAAAAAGTACAGTGCTTGCCTGCAGATCTCCATCCATCTAAAGTTGACTTTATGTTGGGCTGCCCTTGAACACAGCATAAGGTGCAAATGGTCCAGCCCACTGGTGTGTTTATTATTATCTTTGATATGGAACGTAATTAATGGGCATGTGCATTGCAACCTTCTACATCTTCCCTCCATGGGGTCTAAGATGTGAAACGTTTCATGAAAGATTAAACAGATTTTCGATGTCATGGCTGCTAATGAGGGTGACACTTGCTGCACCCTTTAAAGTAAAGCTTGTGCTGAATCTATTCTTATCAGTAGAATTACTGTTGATCTTCACTGTTGTTTTCCTTCAAAGAGACCTCTGTCTGCCATAATGGGAAACAATGGCACAATATATTCCAGTGGTGCAGTGTGCACCATTAGAAGACAAGGTCAAGTAGGTCATACAAAGAGGATAGAGTATTTGAAAAGTGACATATCATCACCGATCCTGTGATCGTGCTACAAGTGTTAAAATATTTAACGAAGGGCAACTCTTTTTAACCCTTTTTCATCTTTTCAGTCAGCAACTCACTGTGTATGCATGTCAGGGTGCAGGCCTTGAAGGTTAAAACATGTGACGTAATAGTTTGAACACCCGTGAAAGAAACCGAACGCCTCTTCAAATGGCTTCTGAATGTGAGTAAACTCATCTTTATTCTGCAGTCCATAACCAGAATGATTTCAAAGAAAACCATCCCTCCAAACATAGCTGTATGCAGCTTCCACACCCTGCTTTTCACCTGCGTGCCTGACAGTGTCACCTGCTTTTTCTCATTATGATGAATAAACAGACCTGCTGAGAGCTAACAATGTTCTTCTTTCAATGCACAAAGCTTCTTGGTGCCAAAACACCGGCGAGGGGCATCAATGTGCTGAATGAGATACAGGAATCACTTTGGCAGCCATCCTGACAATAACAAGAATCCAACTCCTGGTGTTTCTCACTATGGGGAAAGTTTCTTAAAACATACTATATGTACTTGGCATTTATGCTAAATATTTTACTGACTGCTGTGGTGGAGTTGTAACTGAAGGTCTTGTGTATAGTTATTGACAAAGGAGCTGCCAGAAAGCAAAGCCTCCCTCTACTAAAAGCAGCCTGACTCGTAGCCTGTCAGAGCCAGCAGATGACACAACGTGGTGGGGAGAGGTGTTAGACACTGAGCCCTGTGAGCCAGAAGATCTGGAGTTGACCCAAGTTGGACTGCTCCCTCCCCTGAGTGGGAGGTAGGTATACAACTGTCAGGTAACATGAGTTTACCTGAAATACCCAGAACTGATGGGACCAACCTAAAAAAAAACAACACAACACCCACAACAACAACAAAAAGAGAAAAAAATGAATTACCTTGGCTTTAAAATACATTTTTTTGCTGGTAGAAAACACACACACATATATATATATATGTCATGTTTAAATGTCAGTGTCAAGAAATATATATATGCACTATGTTGACATTTGTCACGCTGGGGTTCCAAAAGTGTGGCAAAAAAAAACACAGGCTTTTGACCTATATGAGTCAGTTATTGGTTAACTATCATCCTCACGGTGCACTAAGGAGAATGCTCAACCAGGTCGGCACAACTAAGGATTCACGAAGCACTGAGAAAAGGTCCTGTCTAACAAAGAGTGTGGAAGGACACCTGTCAAAGTTGTATGCTATTGGGAGTTTACCACTATTGATTTTGCTATGCAGTACACTTGGTGAAGGAGCTCTGTAGTGTGGAGGGCGGTCAAAGGCATGGACTGATAAGCCTAGATCTCTCCAGAGGATTGACCAGGACTATGGAGCAGGATGACATAGTAGAGCTGAGCCTGGTGGGGTCATGAGTTAAGACTAAATGCTAGCCAGAATGAAGAAAGGAGCAAAGAAAAATCAGAGAAAGCCAGGTTTTATTAAAGTGTTGGAGCAGTTTTCCAAATGTTTTGTTTTTTTTGTGTTGTTTTATTTATTCAGTCACAAGGGACACAGGAAAAAAAATTGTTGTTTTTTTTTTATTTGATAACATCATGTAATAAATTTATAATTGTCAGTATAACGTTTTGACTGATAACAAATAAAGAATTTACCATCACTGTGCAATAAATGCACTTTGGTTAAAATGCTGAATTTAATCCATCTGTCAGGTGTCATGAGGGTTGCCCCTGACATTTGAAAAACACCCAGTTTATTTTGCCACACACACAAGGTCCCTGATGCTATTAAACTAGACTGTGCAGTTAAGCGAGAACTGCCGGTGTTGTCTTAACACAAAAGGTTACACAACAAGGGACATGATAGGAAGCTGTAATGCACAACATATCAACCCAGTGTCAGTAATGCAATGCATGGATTTTTCTCATAAAGCTAATCCTCACTTTTTAATTTTTAACTGTCATATGCGCTGAAGTCATTTATTATCTTGCAGAAATATTAACTGAGGGAAAAAAACAGGGCCTGGCTGTACTCTGGTATATCACTTTAAATCACAAGGTCTCACAGGGTAGTGTGAAAGTTCCAACCTTTAAGCTATGGAATAGTTCTGCTGGACACAAATTTCCATTTGTTGTCATGCTCTCAACACAAATTTCCTAACATTATTTCATGCCCTGAACAAGACTTTCATCTGTCTGCTCGTATGTGTACTGATTATGAGGCAAGAAAAAGTAAGTAAAGGAAATACGCTGTTTTGACTTTGATACCACAGATGAATTATACCCATATTCATACATATGTTCACATATAATGTCAGTGATTTTCAAATATATTATTATATCAAATTTGTTGGTTAGGGTTTGACATTAAAACCTACTTGGTTACACTCGAACACAAAAAACCCAACGAAACAGTGTCCATGAGCACAAAGAAATAGATTAATTTTTCATTATAATTTTATGAACTGCGGTGAGACCGGACTGTTCAGCAAATGCAGCATCCAATCTTAGCGGGATATAGAATCCAAGTTAGCAAAACATTTGTGCAGAATTGATTTTGTTGTTATACTTACCCAAACTGTATTTTACGGTATTCTTGCACACACACACACACACACACACACACACACACACACACGTTTTCATATCTTAGTGAGGACATCTCATTGGCATAATGCTTTCCTTAGCTGCCCACACTAACCCTAGCCATCAAAAATGAATGCCTAATCCTAACCCTCAGCCTAAACCTAATTGGAAAAAAGCACTATGCTACTAAAAAAATGAAAAATAAATATTTGCAAAATTCTGCATAAATATTTATTTATTTACTTATATTTATTTTACATGGTAAATGTGTGTGTCGGGGCTTGGTCTGCAGTACCGCTGCATGGGAGGCGTACGCACCTGAGCTGCACCCGCAATCACGCCTCGCTGCCTTAAAGTCTGTCCTCTCTTTGCTGTTGTGTTGTCGGGCTGTGATCTGAAAAGCTACAGCCGGCTGTATCCGTACAGCAACCGTGTGTGAAAAGTGGTCAATAAAGAGATGCCGAAAAGCATGTTCATGGAAACATCGTCAGGTCTGCCGTGATATGTTTACGATGGAACTTCTGCTCCTGAACCTCTGCGCACAGTCACTTTCATCTTTGTGCAGGACTGTAAGCTGTCATCTGTGAGGCGTAGGGCTGGGTATCGTCACTGATTTCTAGAATCGATTCAATTCCGATTCACAAGGTCCCGAATCGATTCGATCCACGATTCGATTTAATTCGATTCGATTCGATTTAAACCTGGGAAATTTTGACAGTCAGAGATATAATTCAGATCAGGACATTTACATATTTTTGTATCTATAAAAAGGAAGCTGACACTCTCAAGACTTTATCCAAGGTGTGAGCATCACAGCAGATGCCTTTGTGTCAAAGTAGCTGAAGATAAAACACAGAAAAACATGTAGGTGATTTTCCTGGCCTGGGATTTTATAAAAATATTCTGCAGTACATCAAAAACGAAAGAAAACCATTAATTAATCAACATTACCTCTGACGTTACAGCGGTTTTATTAGACACACGGCTAAGCATTTTGCATTTTGAATAATTTTAAAAAGTTTCAATTTGTTCAGTATTGAACAGCAGAAATGAGGTTTTCTTTTCGGAAGAATGTAAAAGGGGAAAAAACAGCGGCCGACAGCGCTGTAAGCAACAGTAGACTTGTGTAACAAGCAAGCGAATAATGAAGAAAGCGAAACTGTTCGAGAGAGAGGGGGGAGAGAGGGGGAGGGAGAGAGGGAGAGAGAGAGAGAGCTGCGCATCGCAATGGAAGCAAAACAGTAAAAGAGTGAATTCATGACGATGTTTATGTGAAGCGTTTGGATCTTCTTTTGCTGCTGATTCGGTCAATATTGTTTGGAGAGAGATCAAACTAACAGCTTTAGAATCAGCGCATAAAGGGCGTGAACACAAAGCGCGGACCCGGATCAGTGAGCTGTCGGCTTTCAGCCCCGACTGTGAGAAAGGCGACATCTAACTGATTCTGATCCGCGGGTCGCGCTGTGTGTTTAAGTCTATGTGCAGAATCCCTGTACCTGCTCTCATTTACTGTTTGGTGGTTCTTGAAATTTTGTGAGATGTCACCAGAGATTCTGGCATTTCGGACAAAATAAATTTATATTAAAAAATCGATTCAGGATTTTAATGAATCGATTTTACGTTATCCAAGCCAGAATCGATTTTAATCGATGAATCGATTATAAAAACCCACCCCTAGTGAGCAGTGTTTGTTTGGAGCTGCTGACATAATGTGGATCCGAAGATCCATAATTGGCCTACCTGGGGTTGAAAGTCTCGATAAATGCATGGCGTTTCGGCGGGTATACCGGCTTCCGCGAGTGTGACGCTTAGTTTGAGCGACGAAAAATAATAAAATATAATTTTATTTTTATATTTCAATATCATAATAATCTTCCAATTTAGAACTACAAGTTTAAAAAGAACTAATACAAAAAAACTACACTTCAGGTAAATAATTTATTTTCCCAAACCACGCGGAGCCGCAATATAAGGACTAAAGAGCCGCATGCGGCTCCGGAGCCGCAGGTTGCCGACCCCTGGTCTAACCTTTGAAAATTTTTAAATAATTTTAAACCTCTGCTTTTTTGGCTTCTTTAAAACTATCTTCATTTTTTAAACAGGAGACTTAATCCCAGGTTTAAAAGTTACTCATAAATACAACGTACACTGTCTAACAGTGACTTTTAATGTAATGAAAAAATTTGCATTATTTAGAACATTCAGCTTCTTCAGTTGTTCCTACTCAAAACACACACACACACACACACACACACACACACACACACACTCTCTTTATATATACACAAGTTCACCTGGTGATCATTGGGTGTCATTACTCTCAGCATTCCAAGATGCCCTCAGGTCAGCACCAACAATCTGTTTATGTCTCCGGACTCTGACTTTGTGCAAGAGTGTGTGTGTGTGTGAGCAAGAGAGAGAGAGATGGGAGGTAGCTAGGAGACAGTGAGTAATGGAGCAAGGCAGAGAGAAAATAATGAAAACTGTCAGTCTGCAGAAGGTACCACATGATTCTCCTAACAGTGTGTCCTGATTCTGTCCTGATTGCAGCATGATAGTCTAAAAAAACAAATCAGTGCAGTGAAGTTCTCTAAATATTTTTCACTGGCTGCTAAATACACAGCATAGCAATCTTAGAAGTATTGCATGCTGCTGTGTTCTGTTCTTTGTTCGTTGGCAAAAAAATGATCAAAGTGTTGATGTAAGTATTCATTCACGACTGTCTAGATGACAGAAGAATTCCTTTTGATACAAACTTCAGGAACCACTGAATGTTACTGTTAGAACCTGGAAGTAAAACATAAAAAAAACAAATGATTAAACTGTCTTACTGTAGCTGTTATTTCTAAGTGGATTTACAGCACAGACAACAATACTGGGTAGAAGACCGGATATATATATATATATATATATATATATATATATATATATATATATATATATATATATATATATATATATATATATATATATATATATATTTAAATCTACCATCACTACATATGGAATTCTGGGAATAACATCCAGGCTGGATATGCAGCATATTTAAGAATAATATGATCTACAGTAGAATTCGATCTTGTGTGCTATTCTCATTTGGCCTAAGGGTGGCAGTGTTGATTTACCATTTAGCTGCTCACTGTTTAAGTTATCCACCTCTAGTCTGACAGTGATGTATTCCATAAAAGAGAAATCACATGGACATATAGTACAACTATCATCGACTTTAAAAAAACAAAACATGCAAGAGTACAGGTCTCTGCTGTTGGAAAAGCCAAAGCCCCTTTTCTCAAAACCTTAATTGTGTGGGGACGTAAAATGATTTCACTATCACAAAACACAAGAATGTTTTCTTTCATGGCATGTGAGGTGAAAAGCATCTAGGAACCTAACTCTCCCAGTGAACTAACATTACACTCTTGTGCATAATTTCATGGCTTTGTAAGCGAGATGCACTGTAGCACTCTAGCAGTGGAGGAAGCTCATGAAGCAGCGTGTGTCAGTGCACAGCAGGGGGCAAACCAGAGCTTGGAATAAACTGCTGTTCATGGATAGAATATACTGTAAAGAAAATTAGTTTCCCGGTGTTAAAGCACATCGATGCATGAATATACGAGTATTTGTTGAGTGGCAGGGGATAATGTTCTCTCGGGGCCGTCCCACTAAATCCAGTCCAATCAGCCCTGGTTTTCCCCTGAATTAACCAATTCCTTTAACGAGCCATTGAATTCGGATAAAACTTTCATAGCGCTCCTAATTTACAAATCCCTGGTCAGGTTCCAGTGAAGCTCCGACAAGGAAGAGGCCTGTAAGCGTCACTGCGTCATTTACACATTAAAAAGGCCTGCCGCTTCACAAATCTAATTTTCATAGAACATCACCTTTAGGAAGTGAGAGATTTCTGGCACCATGTTTTCTGTTTGCCTGCGTGTGAGAATCTTCCTGCCGAGTGATTTTCAAATTTTCGGTGTCACATCTGTGACTCTGTACTTTGCCAGTAAATGATGAATTGAATTTTGCATGAGCGTGCTTATGTAAGCTGGAGCTGGGGGAAGGAGTGACTCAGGCGACAGACAGAAACTGATGGGGGTTATTTTTCAAAAAAATAAAAAAATAAAGTCAAAATTAATTAAAAAGATATCATCTCCCTACATGCCTCAATGGAAATTCTGGAGCTAATTCAAATACCTGCCAAGTGTTGACCCTAAATTCTGCTTAGAATAACAAACTGATAAAAACATTTTCAGCCAAAATATGGACTCAAGCTCAGTAGTCTGCACAATCTACTCACCAAACTCAATATTTCTTTTATGACTTGGTCCAAGTAAAATGACCAAATCAAGTGTGACTCATAAGGCATGAATATATTTTCTGAGCAAGGGCAGCAATAAAACCCACAGAGCGCATCCACACCAGTGATGTATGGGGAAGAAAAAAAAACAGCACGCAACGTAAGCTTACATTGTCTTTGTGTCTTACCGCTCTCCTGTCGTTGCCTTTTGTAATGGTAATCAAAGTTTCACTCTGAGAAGACACTGGCAACTCTCAGCGTATTGTTTGAAAAGTGGAATTTCAAAGGTTTTGTACAGGGAACGGTTGTAATGAATCCAAAGTTGGAGATGAGAGCTGTAGAACATTTTTTCCCAATGTCTTCTTCTCTTTCCCTTCTCTGTCATAGCACCCTTCCTAATCACCCTTCAACCCAGCAGACCTGCCATCCCCATTGCACACCTCTCTCCAGGCTGCCAACTCTCATGGCTCCCACCTTTCTTTATTTGCTCTTTGATGTATTCTCCAGAAATCGACATACTTTGTGTGCAAGAGAGTAGTCTGACAGAGCCTTCCAGTCCTCCTTCACTGTCTCTTCTGTGATTAATTCACAAGTCCAAAACAGTAACATCCTCTGACACTAATTTCCTATGTAACATGACATCTCTGTAGCTGGCAGGACTTGTACATCCAAAGGATGCCTGAATGCTGAATTCTTTCCTGTAATAAATCATTAGCCATTAGGGACCTATGTGCCCTAAATGACTTAAACAAATGAACTTGTCTGCTTTAATAAGACCTTCCATTACCTGAATATGTTCTGTTTAAAGGCAAAGGAATAAGGAAGTATTATGATAGAAGAACTTTATTTTGGGAGAACTGGCTATATAGAAGTATATTATACATACAGGTTTTTGCAAATGATAGACATTATAGTAACTGAAATTATACAGAATTGTAAGGATATTCCTTGCAAAATGTATTAACCTTTTTAGCCCCAAAAACCTATATAATATCCATTGAGACACCATGATCTGTCCCTCCTTAGACCACGCTTGGTATGCAGCCATCATAGCTGACTTCGACCAAAGCAAACGTCTTGCCTTGTCAGCATGCTTTGAGCCAAGTCATACAGTCATAATAATTTGGTCCCTGTCAAAATTGCTCAGGTCCTAGGCCAGTTTTAGCTTTGGGAATAGCTGTGCTCACTCTGCCTGAACAGGTGTCTTTGACCATCTCTTCAATAGAAAACATAGTTCAGACAAATAGTTCACACCGCATACCAGCTTAAAAAACACAGAGGCTGAAAGAAGTAGAACAGACAGGCGTTCTAATGTCAGTGCTAAAAATAAATAACCACTGACTGTAACGTATCCGTCCATCCATACATACATGTCATGTTTTTGATCTGTAAATAAAAGAGAGAGGAAAGCAAAAGACAAAAAAATCAAGAAAGAAAAACACTTAATTCCATTAAATGTCAGCGATTTTGCGAATCTTCTGACTGGATAAAGGACACTGACAACGAGAATGGAAGAACTACATTTAATGAGCAGGCTAACAATGTGAAATGATAACCTCATACTTGTTTCCTCTGTAGAGATCCACACTTGAACTGAAGTGGCTACATTTTTGTTGCACTTCAAACATCAATATTATTATTTTTTTAATCTTGCTTTTACTTTTGCTGTAGCAACTGTAGGAGGTGTGGATTGTGTCTGTTGACTGTAGATGCTGTTCCCTACAGTGACTGCTGGTCTTCAGGCTGTATAAGCCACCCTATAGCTGCTGATTGCTGACCATTTTATTTATTTATTCTTTTGTTGGTCAGGGATCATGTACAAAAACAGTTCTGGCAAAGTTTTACTGAAGTGGAACTAAAATGCATTATTTGGTTGTATTTTGATAAAAGTGGACATGATAATAATTTCAATATTCATTTTTGAATTCAATGTTTTATCTAACTGAGAACTGAATCATTGTTCTTAGTGCCGTTTATTTAAGCTTTTAGGTTGAACTGACTTGCCACCAATGACACTCCAGGAAAACAAAAATGAGACATTTAAGAATGTCTAATGGGAAACAATGAGGAAAATATTTATTTTTAAAAAGACATTTTAAAAAGCAGTAGATTAATCACTTCACTGCTGATTTTTTCAGAAGTAAGCATCCTGTGGGAGATTTGAGAAGCAGAATGTGGCTACAAAAGAAGAAATATCCACTAAATTTTCAGAGCTGTTCACTGCTAATTAGCTTGTACTTTAGAGGTTTGACTCTCTGACATTCGACACAAAGTCAAGTTGGGATCAAAACACTCTTGCTTGAAACTGTTTAAAGTATTAAAACAGAATAACTTTTCTTGATTATTCTCAGAAAACTAAAGTACTCTAAATGTTCAGATTATGTGCGATTTGCAAAGTTAACTTATGCATGTTTATACCCCAACTTTATTTTCAGACAGCTAAGAATGGATTGCACCGTCGTTATAAATGTTTTGACCATGTTTTGTAGATGTAATTTGACATCAAAGTTTAAACACATTAGGTTGAAGCCTGAATAAACATAGCCTGTCCTCTCTTCTTTCTCTCGACATTACTGTTCTTTAATTTATTAGTTTGATATATGGAAGATGTATGGGCAGAAATCTGTGCCATCAGAAACTGAATTTGAATATGTTAAATTCGAATATGAATTGCTCAGATTGAATCTGAATTGTAACTTGAATAAATGCTTTTAAAAACTGAATTTGAATTAGTCTAATTTGAAATTCAATTTATAGATTTGAAACTGATCAACACTAAATTGAAATTGAATTTTATAGTTTGAAAATGAATTCATTTGCTTTGAAACCATATTTTATCTTTTAATAATTTAGCTCTCGAATAATTTCAGATTCAATTCTCACCATTCAGTTTCAGTTTTACAATTCAATTTCAGTTCCAAAATTCAGTTTTTTGGAGACTTACATCCAGTTCTGGTTCAAGAGTAATCAAGCGCAGATTAATAGAACTATGTTTTACTAGCGGACCGAAAGTGTAACTGACGGGAATCTACAGCATCTTGAGCTGAATTAAGACTTCAGAAGTAATTCGTCATGTCGAATGACCAGCGGATAAACAGGTTACATGTATAAGAACAAGCGTCATGTTAACAAATGAATGATAGACGTACAGTAACTTTTATGGTTAATGTAGCTGTTAGCTAAAAACAATAATTTAGCCTAGTTTGCCCTGGATTCAGCTTTGACAAACAAATATGATTGACTGTTTCTAGTAGAATTACAATTTAGTGATGATCATTTTCAAACCAATAAATTGAATTTCAAATTAGGCTAATTCATATTCAGTTTTTAATAGCATTTATTCAAGTTACAATTCAGATTCAATCTGAGCAATTCAAATTTGAATTTAACTTATTCAAATTCAGTTTCTGATGCCACAGATTTCTGCCCATAAAGATGTTCTACTGCTAAGATCGAAGGTCTTCTTTTCTCTGCCTGTTGGATGTGTCTTCACATCCATTATTAACTATACTTATGTATATAACTTTCCACCCAACAAGGAAAATATACGAGTTCATAAAAAAACCCCTCTTTGACTGCACATGTGGTTGCTTTGATGTAACTGGGTCCATTATCATTCACTCAGACAAACATGAAGCATGTATAACAATATAATATTAAATGAAACAGTTAACGCAAATACCATTGTCTCCGCAGACAATGTGTGAGTAACTAATGTTTGCTAGATAAGTTGACAGGCAAAGGATGCAGGGGCAGAGATATTTAAACTAATGTTGGGTATTTAAAAAAAAAAAAGATCATCTTTGTTTTAAGCATTAAACATATAATTTCAGGGTCAAATTTTTAATTTAAGCAGAAAAAATGTATTAGTGCGTGCTAGACAGAAGCTGTTGAATTATTCATAATATAACTCTATTTAAGTATAAAAATGATTTAAGAAAATAGAGCAGGTCGTGTTTCCCTCTGGAGTTGTTTTTAATTAAGTAATGACCATGACTTAACGGTATGGTGTTATTCCACCTACTCTAGCTTAGGGCTGGCATTTGGCTTGCTGACGCTTATGCTACACAGCTTTTTTGAGATTTTTTTTTTTTTTAAAGGAAAAAAAAACAGATATTCAGGATCCATTCCTCCCTCTTGGCCAATGATCTTGGCTAGGGGGGAGTAATAGAGATGAGATGATGATGATTGCATGTATGCATCTTAAATAAAAGCCAAAACGTGAACAGCACAACACTGCGTGAGTTACAGTGTGTGAATTCAAAGAAAGAAAATACATTAAAAACAAAAGAGGCAATAAGGAGAAAACTGGGAAAATGAGGTCAGTGGATAAAAGTTGTTCTTGAATGACATCACCTCTCTGCTTTCATTCAGTTTGCTCCAATTGAACTTAAGGCCAAGTGGCATGAATTGCCACAAACACAGAGTGTTTTTTTTTCTTTTTCCGCTTTAATCCCTGAATCACACTCAGCATAAAGAGCACAAAAAGGAATATGGGCAACTCAGCAATGGGAGGTCTCTGCAACATGAAATAATTTAATATATACCTCTGAAGTACCACAAAAAATGCCTTGCCAACCATGTGAAGGTGTGAGTAATGTGAAAGAAGGTTTAGCATATTGTTATACACAACTCTCCGTTGGCAGTCATCTTTGAATTGACTCAACAAGGAATCTTCCTGATGCAGCAAAATCTGCTTTCATGTTCCGTTATTATTATTCTTGCTTGTGGGCAAAATTCGAAGCAGGCAGGGATGTGATGTTGTAGGTGGTGATTGAGGGGGTTTACAAAATGGCTTGAGATGTCATAGAGCCAGTAGTCAGACATCAACACATAAAGGCACTTAAATTAGAAGACAGGATGTATTTTGTTTATTCTATTTAGGGAGGCCTACAACATGTAAGGCTTGAAGAATCTGTGAGGGAATCAATCAAATGCACTCTGTGTTTAGTCGACTATGTAGCACAGAAGTCTTTAGCGTAATTTGAAAGCAGTATTAAAAAGGATTATTAGATGTTAGGATGTCACTGCTAATAATTTGCTCGAGCCACAAATGTGAAATTCATTAAGCCAGTCCTTCACTACTCCTCTAAATGTAGATCCTTTAGATAAAGCCGCAGGGCCTGATAGCTATCAGACATAATTAAACTGATAATTGTGATTGCAAGAATTCTCTTTGGGCTGTAATTATAAGGCAGAAACATTGGATGTTCTCTCTGGCCTATTTACAGACAAATTGCACTAACTTCATTTGTATACAGCACAATCTGCAAGTATTTGGATTTTTTCTTCTATTTTTGTTTTTTGTTTTTGCTCTAAATTCAAGTATTTTATATTTAAATTGAAAAACTGACTGAGGGTAAATTACAAGCTTTTAGCTATCATTGGTTATATGTACAGTCACTGGATTGAATACTGCCACAGTCTTTCAGAAGCTAGGTTAACCATGTCCTTGGTCCTAGGTTAACTCCAAGCACCAGGTATTCTAACGCAGCTGGTTGCTTCTATATGGGATACACATTAAATGCAGATAGTGGTGATTAATAATGAGCTCTTGCAGAATGTAATGATTAAATTGTTGGGATTCAATTTTAAGATCATTTTTAAAACTCTCCTTCCACTTATTTCACAATCCTGTATTCTAATTGGCGATCATTCCTCCAGTGGGAGTACCTGCCTTTTAGAGTGTTTCAGTGATAAGTCCATAAAACATACAGCAACCTGTCGTATAACATGCAATTCCCCTTTGCTGTTTCTGTCTGGGCTGCTTCATGCCATCTTTCTACTCCATTCTTATCATTCCTTTTTAGCCAAAGCAAGTTGGTGTTCCTCTGGGTAATCTCTGCCATTAATATCATTGTTATTTGGCAGGTTTGTTTTCAAACTCCCATCTTTTTCAACTGCCTAGTCAGTGACATGGCCACAAAGGCCCTGCAGAGATTTCCGCTTTGCTGGACTCTGTGTTCTCCTGCACTTTTATGCTTTTTCAGCTGCTACTGTAGATCAGAGTACTCAAGCCTTTTTGTTTTACCAGTGCTGAGCTGAACCTTTGTGAGGCTAACCACAGAATCAGATCATGTCTCAGCCTGTAATGATTTCTGCTGGGAAGGTGTGCTTCAGGTCTCAGTCTTTATCTTCCTATTTGATATGCAGCAGGCTGGACTCTTTTATTGCAATTGCCCTATTTTGTAGATTTCCAGCTGACACATAGGCTGTGGTGTTAGAGCACTGGAGATTGGAAAGCATTGTTAGAAGACCTCCTCTGCTTTAGCTCTATGGCCTCTAATTCTATTAATTCACATATAAAAATATTTACTTTCCTTTACTTTTCTCCCTGAGTATTTGTCACAGTTGCAATAAAAGCGTTGTTGTTCTTCTTCTTTAAGGCTTCTCGATCTCCAAGAAAAAACTGTGGCTCTCGGTCATAGTGAGCATGGGTTCTTGGTTACTAGTTTGACCAGTTCTTTTCTTCTTAATTACAGTTTGGCTGAGTAGCCAGCCTTTATAATGGTCCTGATGGTTCCAAAGGTCCTTCTTTTGACAGTGAAAGAGGGTACCACACTTCAGGGTTTTTTCAGTTGCACCAGAAATCTTCTTGCATTCTTCTCAAGATTGAATTCATCTTGTTTCAAATGCCTAAAAACAACTGCATTGACCTCATGGCTTGTGTGCTTTTCCTAATTATGTCAGTAAACTTTACTAGACTTTTCTAGACACTTGTGGATTCCCATCATCTTGCGAAAGCTTTTCAAAGGCCACAGGCTGAAGGTATCCGTTACAGTGTTCTGTTAGTGATATAACATAGGGCCTAAAGGTTTATAAAAAGGATATTTCAGTAAAAAAATGAACAAACAAACCCTGTTTTGGTAGTACTATAAAGGGTTTTCGTTTCAATCTTATTTAGTCTTTCTAAGCAAAATCCATTTTACACATGAACTGTCCTTGTCATTTTCTGCAGCTGTTACATATAAGAATGCAGAATCACATGACGTTATACAGGCTCCAACCTACCAGCTGTCTTGTACAAATTCCACTGTACATTTGATCCCATGTCAATGGGGCAGGTAATTTTCAGAGATTTCACAATGACTGCCTCCTGCGCACTCTACCCAGGCTCTACCCATCTCCTAAGCCAAACAGTTTTCCAGTACAGAGAGTGTGTCTAGCACAGACAGCCTCCTGCTATGCACTGCATGTGAGAAAGAGCAATTCCTGACCTCTTCCAGACATTGTGTAGCTTATGTGAAAATGTAAAAATATGAAAATGTTGAATATCTGTAAAAACTTTTTGTATGTACTGTAAGAAAAATACAAAACAAATCCAGCTGCTGTTTATTCCTGTTAATATGACCTTTTTAATTCATATGAACCATTTTAGTAGTCTACACTGAAGGTAGTTTTTAGCAACAGCAACCATTAGTTTTAAGTCTAACATTTTGGGGGAAGGAAAACCATTATCAGCTCCAATGGGCTTTACTTGTCAAAAATAATCAGTGTTTGTATGAGCCACATTGAAACCACTGAGTTTTTTGTCTCTGGAAATGTACTGACTTACTCTATGTGAGAGCTCAAATTGAATTTGTATTTCCAACTTGCCTGTTAGCTTTGCCAAAATGTCAATGGATCCCTCAAACTGTTTTCCAATAATGGAAGTCAGTACCATGATTGCATGAAGGAGAACTGAGTGGTTAAACCCACTTTTCCTCTGAGCACATTTACAGTATTTATTCAGTGCTTGGGAAACTTTAAACCTTATTCAAACCACACTCAAGACAGCAAGCAATCATGGGCCAAAAAGAACCAGAAACCAGAAAGTTAGTTCCTAAAGCATGACAAATCTCTGTAATATCTACTGGTGTGACTAGGAAATTTACCTTATAACTGAGAATCTTTCAAGGAGGAAACTCAAACCACCTCTTGCTGGGGATTGCTTGGTTTGACATGATTTATACTGTGAAGAGGGAAAGTGAAATGTAGAGAAAGCAGGACATTTAACAGAGACACACAGAGAGACAGGGGGAAATAAATCTACAACACAACCAAAACAGCTGGTAAAAGGAATGAAGTCCAGTCATAATAAAAAGAAATGAAATCAGAGGCAGAGAAGTAAATTCTACCAGTTATTCCTCAACAATGTTAGATAATCCCGAGATTTAGAAAAAGAGATTAATCTAGATTAATCAGCTTTCTGTTGGAGTCTAAAAGACACCATTTCCACATGTTCTAAAATTTCTTTTCTTTTTTTCTTTATTAAATTAGGGGTTGTTTTCATATTTTCTTTCATTCTGCTTTTGGTTTTCCATATACAGTACTGTCACAATTGTAGTCAAAGGTTTACTTACACTTATCATGGGCATCAATAGTAAGTCATTGCAAGTTTGGGCTCTGAATAAATTTCTTGATTCAAGTTTGCTTTGTGCTCAGGATTTGTGCTTTGATTTGTGCTCAGGATCATTTTCCCAAAGGAACCCCCAATTGTGCCCCTGTTGATTTCAGATGACGTTGAAGACCTTATAGACACAATCAATGCAAAGTTTTTGTAAAAAAATAAATAAATACCAAAGCTCAAAGTTTGCACTACAGTGACATGGTGTACTTGCCTCCACTGCAGAGATTCATGAATCATGTGGCGGCAATGTGAAAGTTAGCTTCAGTCCATGGTTAGCTTCAAAACCTAATCTAGTGTGACAAGCTTCCAGGGATAATATACATATTTTTCTGACCTCAAAGGCAACAACTCATGATCAGTTGGAAGTAATGAAGTTACTAATTATTGAAGTACAGACTTTGAGTAGGGAACTATTCGGTTGTTAGAGCCTGATGAAGCTACATAGCAGATTGGTGTCTCCAACAATTGTAGGAAGTAGGACAGGACCCCTGGAGTTTGGGCGCTGGTTGTAGTGGCAGCAGATGGCTGATAGAGGCTTGGACAAGACTTTCTCAGGAAAAAGGCGTAAACTTGGAGGAAGACAGTTGCACAATGAAAGTTTGAAAGGTAAAATGACCTAATAGTATTGAGTTAAAAATAAAAAAAATCAAAGAACACTCCCAAATCTTTCCAATTGGACTTAGAGCAAAACCTATATCAGGGCAGGTACATTAAGTTTCAACACCTATCTTTCTTGAATATATACAATACATCTGGCTTTTTATTTTATGTGACTGCCTTGCATTAGCTCTGCAATGTTTGTATTGTCCTCCAGCTCAGTTAATCTAATTTACATATATAGATCTTATTGATCTAATCACATAAACCATGGCTGTGCATTTCTGCATGAACACTGATTATGTTATAAGCTGTGGTTTTTGGTGTTTTTTAAAAATGATTCTTTTTCCAATCGAATAAATCAGATGTATACAAAAGGAAAAAGATACAACTTTCAATTTAAGTTTCTATCTCCCCTTTTTCCAAAAAAAGAGGAAAAAAACAAACACAGCAAACATTAAATTTAACTTTTAAATTATGAAAAGGGGCAAAAAGCCCCTGAATAATTTATACATATTTCTTTTATATTGACTCCAATGACCCTGTATAATTTCATTGCTATTTGAGGCAGACAAACTACAGCCAGAGGACCTATAAGTGACCCTACCTTCCCTTTCCTTTTTTCCACTTCACCACCGGCATGTCTGACCAGAGATTGGTGGACAAGTGGCTGTTCCTGAGAGAGAATGAGTCCCATGACCTCAGTAGAAGGGTGAATGCTCAGTCTCAATTCACCTACGGTCTGTTTCAGGCTTATTACACAGTAATCTCCAGAAGTTTCCTCCTGCTGGGAATAGCCTCGCCAGCATTTTTAGCAGCAGTGCTCTGTAAAGGAGGAGAGGAAGTTTAGACTATCCTCTTTACTGTGATTTATTACCCCCCACGCTCGAGGCTTGCTGCTGTGTTACATTTGTTTGTCTTTCCAGTAGTTCTTCCTCTCTGTTTTGCGTCTTTGTTGGAGGATAATCTTTATTCATTTGAAGTCATGATGAGGAGATAGCAGGTTCAAATGAAATTCTGTGAGGGAGGGACTAGTTGCTGTTGTGATGTACTGTATAGATTTCTCCTGGTGTGGGTGTGGGTGTGCGTGTGCGTGTGTGTGGAGTGACAAGAGATTGAAAGTGAGAGAGTTCAAATCCCACATACTCAAGACTTCTGTTTTCCAAACAGAGAGGGCACAGCAGGACAATTGTTTTCTGTCAAAGCGACAAACACAAACTATGCATCTAGAA
The DNA here is from genome assembly GCF_965226115.1 of Aulonocara stuartgranti. Lineage (NCBI taxonomy): Eukaryota > Metazoa > Chordata > Actinopteri > Cichliformes > Cichlidae > Aulonocara > Aulonocara stuartgranti. Next base: position 11,894,110 of record NC_138953.1, read on the forward strand.
TTTCTGATTATCACTTTCTGGGAAGAAAAAAAAATATGGATGAACCCCTATGAATAATAATTTGAAACTGTTTCATGGTGGCCCAACTTCATGACCGGAACAGATTCTCAGCTCAAAACAGTCCGGTCAAGGTAAATTATAAAGGATATTGGAATTACAGCAGGTGCCATAACTGTCATTATATTTTTCTCTCGCACCCTGAACTCTGCTGTGTGGAAGATGATTAATATGTGTTTGTTTTCATATTAACTGGTATGGAAAAAAAACAGAGTAATAGTCCAGCAGTCATAAATTTGTTATGGATACACTGCTATATCAATGTTTGGATATGGATGCACTTCCTGCTAGTCTTTACTATTTCACGGGTTGCTGGTGGCAGTTAGTTACATAATAAAAGTGTAGATGTGCTTCACAGATTCTATCTAGAGCTAAAAGAAGAAAATGCATGTGTCAAGTGTGGTGTACCTCCCCCTTTTATCTCACTTCTATTTGGTTTCATACTGTATAAAGAGGTTAGCAGCAGCAACTCTGCCATCTGTAGATATGTCAATGATAATTAAACTCATACTACAATTGCTGTCAGGGGTATTTCAATGTATCACTAACTCCTGCCCTCACTTCTGATTACAGTAATTTCTCTTATAATCTGATACAATAACACATATACAGAAGCCTGTTTAACCCAACTATATGAATTCTCCATTGGCAAATGAAAGCAGTTGTACCTTTAATGATGGAGATAATTTGTGGATCTCAGTTACTTTGACATCAGTAGGAAAGTAATTCAGAAATAAGCGTGTTATGTGACACAGGAAATTTCAGATACAGAGATGCAAAAGGGGCATGAATCAGTTTTTCTTATATTTAAATTGTGGTTTGGCTTCATATGTGATTTTCACAGACACTGAAAAGCCTCGTTTTTATAAAAATTCAAAAAAGCAAAGGCAATTTGTTTTTCAATATTAAAATTCATTTAGTGTACATCACCTTGCATCAGACATATTCAGCATATAGACTATGTCACTTTTTTTATATTGTACATCTCCGGACATTTATTGATGTTTTGGTTATACAAATAAGACCACCACGTTTGGGCTAAAACTGGACTGTATCTAGATTTCACATATATTTGCCATCAAAAAATATTTGTTTTAGCATTATATAAAGTATATACATTATATACACTGTATTATTTAACATGAAAACATCAACACTGTTTATGTCATTTATATCTGTAACTATGAACTATAAACTGCATGGGACTTTTTACCCTGAGATGTAATGGCTGTATCAGACCCCTCGATGGTGACATTCCAAGGGTCAGCATTATGCTTGGTAACCAGTGGCAATGGCAGCAAATGACAAAATGAAAAATAGCTGTTTATTTGTGATTTCCAAACAATGAGCATGTAATGAGGTGTACTCAAGGCTGCAGTAACCTGTTGGTCATATGATTTCATCTGGCCTCCCCCTTCTTTATGTTTTTGATCTGGAGATTGAGACTACAGGGAGTGCAGAATTATTAGGCAAATGAGTATTTTGTCCACATCATCCTCTTCATGCATGTTGTCTTACTCCAAGCTGTATAGGCTCGAAAGCCTACTACCAATTAAGCATATTAGGTGATGTGCATCTCTGTAATGAGAAGGGGTGTGGTCTAATGACATCAACACCCTATATCAGGTGTGCATAATTATTAGGCAACGTCCTTTCCTTTGGCAAAATGGGTCAAAAGAAGGACTTGACAGGCTCAGAAAAGTCAAAAATGGTGAGATATCTTGCAGAGGGATGCAGCAGTCTCAAAATTGCAAAGCTTCTGAAGCGTGATCATCGAACAATCAAGCGTTTCATTCAAAATAGTCAACAGGGTCGCAAGAAGCGTGTGGAAAAACCAAGGCGCAAAATAACTGCCCATGAACTGAGAAAAGTCAAGCGTGCAGCTGCCAAGATGCCACTTGCCACCAGTTTGGCCATATTTCAGAGCTGCAACATCACTGGAGTGCCCAAAAGCACAAGGTGTGCAATACTCAGAGACATGGCCAAGGTAAGAAAGGCTGAAAGACGACCACCACTGAACAAGACACACAAGCTGAAACATCAAGACTGGGCCAAGAAATATCTCAAGACTGGTTTTTCTAAGGTTTTATGGACTGATGAAATGAGAGTGAGTCTTGATGGGCCAGATGGATGGGCCCGTGGCTGGATTGGTAAAGGGCAGAGAGCTCCAGTCCGACTCAGACGCCAGCAAGGTGGAGGTGGAGTACTGGTTTGGGCTGGTATCATCAAAGATGAGCTTGTGGGGCCTTTACGGGTTGAGGATGGAGTCAAGCTCAACTCCCAGTCCTACTGCCAGTTTCTGGAAGACACCTTCTTCAAGCAGTGGTACAGGAAGAAGTCTGCATCCTTCAAGAAAAACATGATTTTCATGCAGGACAATGCTCCATCACACGCGTCCAAGTACTCCACAGCGTGGCTGGCAAGAAAGGGTATAAAAGAAGAAAAACTAATGACATGGCCACCTTGTTCACCTGATCTGAACCCCATTGAGAACCTGTGGTCCATCATCAAATGTGAGATTTACAAGGAGGGAAAACAGTACACCTCTCTGAACAGTGTCTGGGAGGCTGTGGTTGCTGCTGCACGCAATGTTGATGGTGAACAGATCAAAACACTGACAGAATCCATGGATGGCAGGCTTTTGAGTGTCCTTGCAAAGAAAGGTGGCTATATTGGTCGCTGATTTGTTTTTGTTTTGTTTTTGAATGTCAGAAATGTATATTTGTGAATGTGGAGATGTTATATTGGTGTCACTGGTAAAAATAAATAATTGAAATGGGTATATATTTGTTTGTTGTTAAGTTGCCTAATAATTATGCACAGTAATAGTCACCTGCACACACAGATATCCCCCTAAAATAGCTAAAACTAAAAACAAACTAAAAACTACTTCCAAAAACATTCAGCTTTGATATTAATGAGTTTTTTGGGTTCATTGAGAACATGGTTGTTGTTCAATAATAAAATTATTCCTCAAAAATACAACTTGCCTAATAATTCTGCACTCCCTGTAATGTCAAAAGATGAAACAAATATTGAAAATAATATTTTTGACTCACCTACAATAAATATTTTATTGAGAATTGAGTCTTCTCCCACCCCCGTTCTCTGCGGCCTGCTGGAGCGGGAGGGCTAGTAGGAGGAGTTGGCCGTCCGACTGCGGTCTGGGGTGTGGGGCCTCCCTGCTGCTGCGGAGTCGGGGTGGTCTGCCTCTCCCCACCGCAGGGAAAAGGGTAACACCACCTGGGTCTGGGTGCAATTCCCCCCTCCAGGGGCAAGGGTACCTAGACCCGGTTTGTAGAGTACGCTTGGGGAGTGTGATTGTGCGTACAGCGTCTCTTTATGTCTGTCTCCACGTTGGTTGAGTGTGGAGTGAGTGCATATGAGAGCATGAGGGTGGGAATGGATGTTTGTGTCTGTGTGTGCCTGTATGTCTGTGTCTATATGTCAGGTTGGGTATCAGACGCCACCTCTCTGGGGACACCTCAGGCCCTCCAAGGTTTGGAGGCCTATCTCCACCCACCACCACTTCCCCTGCCGGTGGCGGACTCCCTCAGGTGTCGGTGTGTTGGTGGTTCTTTGTGTCTGGGGGTGGGCGTCCGGGTACACACCGGCTCACTCCTTGGCGGCCGCTTGTCGGGGCCTGGGGCCTGGGGCTCGCTCGGGCCCCTTTGGAGGTGGGGTGCCCCCGGCCTCTCGGCCTAGGGCTCGGTCACTCAGGCGCAGCTGGGGGCCGGCGGAGCTCACGGGCGCGTCACTGCAACTCCCCCTGACTTCTGCTCCGCGGCTGCTGGGCGAGCCCTCATCTGGGACTCTCCTCAGCTCTTACTGGGACAGTGGCGCGGCTGCCCCTCTGTTGGTCTTCCATGGTCTCTTGTGTTCTGGGGGCCTCTGGATGTCTGGAGTTTTGATCTCCTCCATACCCGCTTCACACCCTGGAGGACGGGGCTGTGGCCCCCCCACACTCCCTAGCAGATCATTACATGGAGAAACCTTTGGAATGCAAGCATGCTGATCCACACAGGTATGCACACATGGGTATTCACAGACGCGGACTAAAGCTCTCTTGGCTGCTGCCTCAAAGCACACTGTGCGCTGTCTATCTTGCGTGCTGCACAATATCATTTATTACTTAGTAAATACTGATATCTATGACTAGCTAGTTTATTGTGATGGTGCTTTGTTTTCTCTATTATTATGTTGCTCTTTGTTGTTTGCTGTCTCCTCTGTTTGTTTTTGTTTGTTTGTTTGTTTGTTTGTTTGTTTGTTTTTTCTCCATACAGGTGACCCAGGAGTTTTTTTTTTTTTTCTCTCTCTTCCCCCCCCTTCTCACCGTCTCTTCTCCCCTTTGGTTTTCTTTCTTTCTCTCCCCCTCTCTCTCTCATTCATTCCCCCTGTCCTATTTATTAAAAAAAAAAAAAAAAAAATGACAAAGGATGAACTGAAGCTCTGCCATCACGTAATGTCGCATACTGCTGTTTCTGATGTCATTTAGAAAAAAAAAAAAAAAAAAAAAAAAAAGAGAATATGATTTAAGATATTAAGCCGTTACACAGTTAGTCCATCAAAACAAGTGGGCAGAGTGTAAGTGTGTCACTAAATGAGTGTTTCACACTCAGCAATGCAGTGGCTGTGGCATTTTATTAATAACATGGCTAAGTTATCTCATCTGATCGCTGTCATGTAATTAAAATTGCTCAGTGAAAAACACTGATTTTACAAACTGATGCTGCACACACTTTGGTTTTGGAATGATCACTATGATTACTGACAAACTGCAAGTAAAATAGAAGATATGGTTGGTTTCAGAAAATAAGGGCTGACTCTACCTATCAAGTCTCAAAGTCCTTGAAAGCAAAAGACCTTGAATATTTGAATTATTTGTAAACCATCTACTGTGACCTCCTTCTTGAGACTTTTATACTGTAGCAGTATAACAGTGTTACATCTCTCCACAGCAATATGAAAAAAAATAAAAGAAAATAAAAATTGGCTATCAGAGCAAAAAGGGCTTCTACGGTGCCCACTGATGTCCTTCGGTTTCTCCAACAATGACACATAGTCAATGAAAAAAACTGGCTATGTGCCAAATGATGTTCGGTTGAACCCCCTAGACTTGCTGTCACCATGACGGATTTTGGTCCGTCTTTCTTGATGAACGGTGGGTGGACTATGATGAATATATGCAGCTTCTCAGGCATGACTTGGCAGAGATCATGAAAATAATCTAGATGTTTACCATTAAACAACAGCATCGACAACATGACCTCAGCTACATAAAGTTAAGGTGTTGCATCGTTTAGTATTAGAATGTCTTATTGGGTTTGACTTATGTTAAGGAAAACCTCACTGACTGGTGTGAAAACCACTTTTAGAAACATCCACCCTTCCGTCCATCCATTCATCCATCCATTATATAGCCAGTCCTAAATTGAGGGCGTGGTACATATATCTTTGCACTTTAGAGAGACTGTTCCAAATAATTTGCCTCCTTTCCTTTGTTTGCACATTTCCTGGAGCTGAAGGCTGATAACTGATGAACATACAGAAAGTCATCCTCGTGTACCATTTCGTTTTCCAGTTGGGGAATTGAAGGCTGATCAGAGTAACAGAAATTAGCTTTTGGTTGTCTCTAAACAACTATGTGTAAACTATCTGTATTAACTGTTAGTTGTTAACTGTATAGCCCTCACTTCAAGGTTTTTCCACATCTCACAAAAAATTGCTATAGCAATCACAGCGGGAAATTTTATATTACCTGGGGCATTCAATACAGGTATCGTATATATTTGTATCCTGAGGCTTATGAACACTTTAATATGTCAAGGCATTATGGTATCTAGTAGCTCCATGTGTTAATGCTACAGTCAAGCAGTTATGCATGGGAAATGGGATTGCACCCTAAATGTTAAATCCATCTGAAAACCTCACTTTGCTTTACTTAAAGGCATTTCACACATCATTCTTGTAAACAGGGCTGCAGAAGAGGAGGGGAATTTAACAACTGATTCAGAGGCCCAGAGCTGGATTATAGATATCTGGTGTTTCAGGACCCTGTCTGAGCTGTTGTCATGGGGCCTATAATTTGTAACAGAACTTCTGCATGCAGACAGATTACCCTATATGGCTTCTCTGTTAAATTTCCATTGTTGCTACAGGTTTGTTCATGTTTCCTACATCTCTGTATATCACTGCAGCAGTGATTTTCTATATTTCCTGAAAACAAAAATCCTTAAAAGGAAATCCCAGAAACCAAAAAGTTTCAATCTTAACACTTAGGTTAAAAGAGCGGTCCAGAAATCAGCAAGAGAGTTGCCTACCACAAAAGAAGCCAAGCGTCTCACTTAGATGGCTGCTGGGTGGCATTACATTCGGTTTAGCAGAGTTAACTTTTGGTTAAGATTTTTCTTTTTTCTGCCTCATCTAGAATGGATTACTCTGGAAGTCACTGCTGAACATGCATAACGCAGAGAAAAGAGTCATTCTGATTCAGTTCTGTAGCTGTTCAGACTGTCAAACCCAATGCACTCTTCAAACTTTATTTATCTGGTGCGTACATATTTTAGTATTGCATCATTGTTTACATTTAAACATTGCTCAGTCAGCGAAACAGAAAAAAATATGCGCCTCTAATGGACTGCAAAATGCAAGGTAGATAAGATTGAATACACAATATGACAGCATGAAAATGTGTGCCATTTCAATGAATACAGAATTTAAAGTTTCATAGCGAAGTATGTAAGAGTGACTGAAGTTCACAAATGTTGACTGGGCTATCAGACTACAAGAAGAACGAAGGAAATTGCAGAGATATGGCAAAACTAAAGCAAACAGCCCAGGGGCCCGTGTCATGGTCACTGACTCATTATAGTTTTTGTCAAGCAAGTATTTAGTTAAGCACCACAGAGAGAAGAACTCTGCCCTGCACTGCTTTTGTCATTGCTACTGATGATTCTTTATAAAGTTCAAATTGCAAAGTTCCAGTTGAAACAAGGGCCATTCTCTCACGTTTTGACTCTGGTCTCATACACCATGTACCACTCAAGTATGCATGACTGATAAGGACTCTTAAACAGCTAAATGGATTACTGTTACCAAGGACACTGTAACCTCAGTGAAGGATCAGGAGGAAATTGCTAACAATTTCTGCACATGCTGTTCGCTGAATCACAAGCAATGCTTCAAAGGAATCCAGCCATAACAGTGACCAGTGAAGTGATTATGTCAGCGCACATGATGAATTTGATGATAAATATTATGACCTAGACTAATGGCTAATAAAACACCATGATCAGTTATTCAATGTAAATCAATTCCAAGAAATTATCTCTCCTGGATGCCTGTGAAACCATGCAAATATTTACATTCATAGTACGAAAGAAACAAAATGTCTTGAAATCTGATGCTTTAAAAGTGAAATATTTTCTCTGTGTATTCCTCATAACCTTTTAATGGTGTAAATCCTGAACCATGAAATAATTGGCAAATAAATCAAAAGTCTGGAAACAGGAATTTTAACTCGATTTTATTTGAACCCTTGGACAGTTAAAAAAATAATGAAGTTTTCATTTGTATAATTTTTTGCAACATTTGACATTTTTGTGAAATCTATTGCTTAACAAAATGTTGTCCATTTTTTCAGGTGTTTTTGGAGTAAAAAGAAAATTCCACTGGGCAACACTGGGTCTATGACACAGAACTGCAAAAACACAAAATGGTTTTATGTGTTTTTGAATGAAAAGGTTGTAAGTGTTGAAAAAGTTGAAAAATACAAACAAACACTTTTTCTGATTGAAAAAGTGTTTTTTTAACTAATATTATAGGGACCAAAAGGAGTTTAAAAAAATGAATGCTCATTCACTCTTCGGTGCAGTGAAACTAGTTATTGGTAATTTGTATGTGATGTCCGCAAGAAGCAACGTGGCTGAAAAGTTGTTGCCAAAAGATGTGGTTTTCTTTTATAATAAATAGGTGCATATTGTTACTGGGAGAGATCACTTGATCTAAAATTTAATGAAAAGTAATACCTTTGTTCATGTCTGGGTTGAAGACAAAAGAGACCATACAAAAAGCAAAGCAACAGCCATTTATTGGACACTCAGTGCCACACCTCTAAAGTTTAAATTGCAATTTCAGACTGTGGAGTTTAGAGCCTCCTGCACTCCAAATAACTGTTCCAGGAAAGACCTTTTTGTTTCTTTCAGCTTACGCTTTTACATCAAATGAACAATATCTACGAGGAGACAAAAGAGAGAAGCAGATATTGTGACGAAAAGAAATGAAAAGCAAGGAAGCCTCTGGGAGATCTGTGCTGCTGTTAATTGTGTGAAATGGGCAAAAGAAAGCACCAAGAACAAAAAGACAACATTATGTCACTGTAGACTTTTTTGGAAAATGTTATAAGATGCCAGAAGAATACACGCAGTGATATGTTCTTTTGCTTTACTAATAAGTTATGCCACGTTTTTTTGTCAAGCCTAATTACAACGATTTGACAATGAACTGCTTTAATCAAGTGTGAAGCGGGCAACTTCTATCAACAAGCTGTCACTCTTGCGGTTGTAAAAAGTGACTCTGATATAATTAAATACAATGAAAGTTGTCAGCTATTTTTAAGAGGGCACGCTGCACGTCCCCAATCTGTTGCCATTTTGCCTCTCCACGACGAAACATATCCCATTTGTCACATGCATACCTCTGGGTGTGATGGAGGACTCAGATGTGCATACCATTATTGCCTCTTACTGACAATGCCTAGTCATATGCATGCAATTCACTGAGGTCACCTTTCAAGGCCTCTTGGAGTTATTGCCGGAGGTCATACGGCTTGAAAGCACGTCAACCAAGGGGCAAATTATTAAATTTATGTGGTGGGGTTAGGAAAATGACTTTAAAAACACGGGTTTGCTTTTAGTGTAATGCCTTGGGTTAGGAACTTTGCAGCTTCTGAATACTTTGAACAAATCAGAGAAATGTCTGTTAGAGGGAAATGGAAATGTTGCACCAGATTCTTTGCATTTCAAAAGAATCTGCTCTAGAAAAAGAACTTAGAACAATGAGGTATGATTAAAACATGACAGTTTACAAAGCTGAATAGTATAAAAGAGGCCACTCTGAAGAATCCATAGAATATTGCTACTATTACTACTCTGCTGCTACAGTTTTTTTAGCTTCTTTTAGCTCATTATTCCAGTTTCTGTTGCCGTATTCTCATTTCTCTCATGTCTTCTCATTGTGGCTTAGTTCACCTTCTTGATGTGCAGTAACGATGGCCTACATTAATGACCACATTGGGAAAAGACAAATATAGCAAATATATTGTTCAATATTTAAGTCTTCTAGAAGAACTCTCCAAATGTATACTATTGGCTGCTTAGGCAACTTACTTATAAGTGCTACAAAAGGCCAATTACTGTATCTCTTATTGTCTACTAATAGAAAATATGGATTTGCTATTTTTAATAATATATGTGGAGCATTGCTGTGCCCATGAATTCATTCGCTGTTATTGTTTTTTTGTTTTTTTTCCACAGATTGGACCCTGGATGTACATTTAAAAATATTTATTTACAGCTCAAGCAATAAGGAACTGGTCTTAGGCAAACAGGAGTGGCAGCAATAGTAGGGCTCAAGGAGGATGTGCAGAAAGGGAGGGAAACTGTTAATGGCAGCCAGTGCTAAAGGATGTTTATGATGAACATTGTCACAGTCTCTGTAATCTTAATTGTCCAGGCAGGATGTTGAACGGAGAGAGGGGGTTGACGTTGGGCAGGCTAGGCTCAGAGACGGAGAGAAGGTGACTGTAAGGAAAATCGGCAGGCAGGTGGGATCCAGCTAAGTCTGTGTTTCCAAGGAGAGTGTCACACATGGAAGGTGTGGCAGTGCTGGTCCAGCTGTGGCTGTATAGCTCCAGAGATGGCTGCAGGTAGGTTTCTTCAAACAGCGAGGCAGGGACTCTGGAGAGTTACTAGCAGATAGGAGACATAAATTATTTAGCAAACATAAGCAGACTCAGTCACACAAGACTGCCTGAATTCCCACTAAAGCTGTTAAGTTGACGACGATCTGGTGGGGTAATTAAGAATCAGCCAATCCTTGAGTGCCTCATACTGATTAGGAAGATGAGCTACAGGTGTGCAGGAGCAAGCCTAGGAAAGAACAGTTCTGGCTACTTCTCTACCAGAGAGCGAGGATAGTGAGAGACAAAGAGCCAGGGCAATAGCAAGAGACAAAGTGAACCCCAGATTGTAACGCTTTTGTTACGTTGAATTTAAAGCATTTCATTAGGGTTATATTGACTGACCTTGCAAAGTAGAAGACCACTTTTACCAACTGAGGCCATGACAACTCACCAATTTTTGCCAAATACTGTGAAAAATCAGAAAAACAGACATTTTTCTCAGGTCATTGTGTTAAATTGTCATAATCCCCATGCTCTTTTTAAGACCATCAGCTCTAATTTAAATGTGCCCCAGTCTACCACCCTGGAAGGCTTTGTTGACAGATGTAAATAGTTCCACTATTTTTTTGTAAACAAGGTGGAGTCTATCAGGTCAGCAATAATACCTCCTACATGTGATCCATCTATGTTTAGTTCAGTTGCCTTACACCAGTTTGAACCTGTCTCAATTACACTTCTTAACGAGATGGTTATGGAAATTAAACCTTCTGGTTGTCCTGTGGATGTTTTCCCTTCATTGCTCTTTAAAGTATTTTTTTCCTTCGATTGGAACCTCAGTCCTTGCTATTATAAATAGCAATATTACTTCCAGTGTGGTTCCTGATGGTTTCAATTATAAACCCTCAAATTCTAGACCTATTTCAAAACTTCCATTCCTGTCACAGTTAATGGAAAAAATTGTTTTTCCCCAACTGAATACATTTTTAGATACGAATGGTATTATGGAGGTTTTTCAGTCTGGTTTTAAACATCTATATTCCACTGAAACAGCACTTCTAAGGGTTTTTTAATGACATCTTTTTAGCAAGTGATTCTGGAAACTCTGTGATTCTTGTGCTTTTAGATCTTACTGCAGCGTTTGATACTGTTGACCACAGTCTTCTTATATCCCCTTTGGTACACTGGGTTGGCATTAAAGGTGCAGCACTGGATTGGCTTCGTTCATATTTGAGTGGCAGAACGTTTAGTGTTAATGTTGAAAATTTTGAGTCCACCTCAACCCCCCTTTCTTGTGGGGTGCCCTAGGGGTCAATCCTTGGTCCTCTTCTTTTTTCATTGTACCTGCTCCCTTTGGAGTCTATTTTTAGAAAACACAAAATATCCTTTCATTGCTATGCAGACAATTGCCAAATTTATTTGCCTTTAGCACCTAATGGGCCAGGCTCCATCCAAATCCTTCTGAACTGCCTTGAAGATGTCAAAGCTTGGATGGCTCTGAACTTTTTGAGTTTCAATGAGAGAAAAAGAGAGGTGATTGCATTCAGTCCTAATAATATCTCATGCAACCTGCTTGGGAATTGTGGTTGGCTTGGGTCTTCTATCAAACAACATGTCACAAATTTGGCAGTCATTATGGACTTGTATTTTAAATTGAATAAACATATTAGTTCTGTGCTGCAAAAAAAGCTTTTTCCAGTTAAGGCAAATGGCAAAGCTGAAGCCAGTTTTGTCAAGACATGAGATATTTCAACACTGCTTGACTACTGTAATGAACTTTATGTTGGAGTCAGCCAAGGATCTCTTGCACATCTTCAGTTCATTCAAAACGCTGCTGCCCGTCTCTTCGTACCCACAGACACGACATCTTCTCTTCATTGGCTTCCTGTTCATGACAGAATTATTTTCAAAGTCCTAATGTTGGTTTATAAATGCCTAAATGGTCTTGCTCCCCATAACTTTCCGAGGTACTTCAGCCTTATATTCCTTTGCGGGCCCTTTGATTGGCTGCTTTTGGTTGTCCCAAAAACTAGGCTGAAACGTAGAGGAGAATGAGCCTTTTCAATTATGGGTCACAAACTTTGGAAATACCTCCCTTTAAATATTAGACAGGCATCTTCACTTCCTGTTTTTAAGTTGCTTTTGAAAGCACACCTTTTTTCAATTGCGTTTAGACTGATGTGAGTTGATATGTTTATGCATGTATTATTATGTATTTATGTGAGTGTCAGTGGTTTTATCTTGTGTTTTACCCCTTTGTTTCTGTACAGCACTTTGGGCAAACTTCCTGTTTTTAAATGTGATATATATATATATATATATATATATATATATATATATATATATATATATATATATATATATATATATATATATATAAATTGAATTTGGATTTGGAAAAGCCTGAAAATGCTAAGGTTTGTAAGAACTGCTGTACTCTGGTGGTTTTGGCTGTGGATACTGGTAGAGGGTTGGAACAAAGCTAAGACAACCACTGAGAGGGAGCTATGAAGCGCGTTGAAATGGAACCAGACTGAAAAAAGAGAGGAGCTCTAAAATACCTACCACTACTGCAGAACAATCTAGCAGAAAGCGGGTGAAAGATATACTTCATGCTACAGTAAGAACCCTCGCTATCAAGAATCGATACAAACAAAGTCATACAGATGCAGATTAGTCAAAAAGTTTTCAATGGGTATTCTTCAACATCTTAGTCTGGAGGTCTTGAATAATCAGGCCCAATTTTATCTTAAAGACCTCATAGAAACATATCACCCCAATAGAGACTCAGACTCTCTACTTTTAGCATTTGTCTGAAAACTGTCCTTTTTGTTAAAGTTTATAGTTAGGACTGGATCAGATGATCCTAAACTCTGCCATAGTTATCTCGTATTAGGCTTCCCATGATGCACTGAGTGTTTCTTCTTCACTCTTTTGAAATTCTTTTTTTCTCTATATGCACCTCTTCCATAGTAAGTGCCATCTTCCTGTTAAAAGGGAGTTTATCCTTCTCCACTGTCGCCAAGTGCTTCGCCATTTGGGGTCATGCGATTGCTGGTGTTTTCTTTATGTTATTCCAGGGTCTTTACCTTACAATATAAAACACTATAAAGGGTATGTTTTAAATCACACCAGAAGTCTTTTGATTGTTCCATTCATGACCCTGACCTGTCTTGCAATGTGTACTTTCTTGGGCTACTGTTCATCCCCACTTTATAAATGGACTTTGTGGGCATGTGACAAAGCCATATGTACTGCATAAAGTTAAAGGTTATTGAAGGTATAAGAGCACCATGATAGAAAATCTTACAGAAAACTGCTATTAATCTTTTTTTTTCGTCCATACAAGACCAAATGGGTATATATTTTATGGGTAGCATAAGTCAGCAAACTTAAAAAAAAAGAAGTAGTTCTGGTCAAGCCTATATTTCATAGATTTGCATTTAAGCTACCATCACATCTATAAAATACACTCCATTTCAGTGTGAAACCTTCCAATAGTCTTTCCACGCTCTGTTTCCCATTAATTTCTGTGAAAATGCTAGTCCAAATTGAGTCTTGGCTACCCTCTTCTAGCTCTGACAGACAGTTAATCACATGATTGTAATTAATGAAATTACCATGCCACGATTACTGGTAATGATACTCCTCCAGTCTTTTACTCTTCTTTTAAATGTCACATGATCATAAAGTGCATAAAGCTTTTTTTTTTTCTTTCTTTTTTACAGCATGTCCTAGATCCAATCCAAACACACAAAATCCACACAATGGTTATATAAAAAATTTGAACATGAGGTGATGCTGGACAATTATTTTGCATTCATTAACAAACAGACTGTTTCAATGCCTTCTGGGTTCTTGCTAAATTAGTGTTGAACAATTCTGAGATGGAAACATCACAGGCAACAAAGATAAAGTGTTTAGCAGGCTTCAGGGCATTTTTATATTGTAATAATTAATGTTCTATGCCACCATAATGCAGGAGTGTCAGCAGCTTAATTTAAATCCTGCTCAATTTCTTCCTGACTTAATCTTCATTATTTTCCCATTGCTTGCAACATGTTTACCAGTGATTAAAATGTTCCAGACCAGGGTGTGGGCAACTTTCAAAGAATGATGATTGGTACATAAGTAACTTCTCTGGTGTTATTTTTCAGATGTGGATTTCACACGTTCTTGAATTAAATGCGAAGTCTGGCATGTGTTCATGTGCACAAGGACTAACTGTCAAGTACTCATTCTTTTGGATTATTCATGAGTCTCCATTAGCACATTGGTAATTTGTAATTCAGTGCGATACAGTTGAGAGGCACTAGGCAGGATTAAGGCGCTGATGGTAACCAATATCAGTCAAATGCCAAATTTTCTAATTTCTCATGCTTACGGGCAATTGGACTAAAAATGAGTGGGTGCAGCCCCTCCAGTCAGTATGATTAACACTGCAATTACCGAAGCAATCAATTATCTTAGAAGAGATGCTCATCATTAAGAACTATGTACTGGCAGGCATGATGGCAGCGTAGAGAGTGAGGTTGTGGTCAGAAAAAAAAATCAGTTTAAGGAAATACCAGGTGTGACCAAAACATGCAATCAGAATGTCCTGAGTACAGGTCCATTTACAACAAAAGCTTAGATTTGGCTGAGTTCATATTCAAAATGTCATCTCATGCACCTCTAGACTTTGCCCAGGACGGCTGCTATATCTCAAGATACTTCAGTGGAAGTCTTTTCATGTTCCATTTGCACTTGAACTCTTTGATTGGTGCTGGATCTCCTCCAGTGTGTCAAAATAGTGATCCATTAACTTGGTGTTCATTTTTAGGAAGTGGACAAAGTTGTGAGGAAGCGAGATTAGACGAGTGGGCCAGGTACTGAGGAAAGATTGTGTTTGTGCAGCCAAAAATGCTTAATGTGCTCTGAGCTGGCACTAGAGAACAGCCTGACACACATTGCAGTTTAGTTAAGTTTATTTCTGTGTTTCATGAACCAGGCAACACACTACAGTATTTATAGCCTGGAATCGTTTGCAATGCCCGTTCCCCGGTTTAGCTAATTTCCCCCAAATATTTTTCCTTGAGCACCTGTGACCACCTTGCAGTAGAACTTTGCACTGACAGTCAGAACCTAGGAAGCAACATGTGGTAACTAAATGTTGAGAAAACTTAACACATTCTCCCTGTCTTAGTCCTCACTTGACAGTGAAAATCCACCCCATTAAATGTGGGTCAGTCTGGAACTGACGAACCAACGGGGAAGGAGGTCCGACACAAAGTGCTCTGAGGAGGGGCCAGCCGGGGGAGTCGAGGCAGGGCGGGGGCAGGCAATTGGGCAGGAGAAGCAGCCGAGGGTCACCAGAACAGGTAGGCGAAAACACTCCAAGCGGAGCGAGCCACATAAACCTCTGTACATGGAGAGAAGCAGGTTATACCAGGAAAAAACAAGATCATAAGTTTAAGAGAACCAGAGACCAAGTTACCACCGGATGGCACACAATGAGCTGGCGAGGCATGGTAGACTGCTCAGGGTTTAAGAGCCCTCCTGCTGATTGCATGCGAACGCAGTCCAGGTGAGATGTGGAAGGCTCCATCCCAAAGGGACCAGCAGCCACAGATGGAAACTCCCAGGCAATCCCACGGGCCATGACAGTTATGACGAGACACACAGATCTCCTCCACCCACCTCCTCAGTTTTTCTGGAAGGGACAATGGGGCAATGCCAAGAAGATTGAGGTGTCTTCCAACTTAAATATGCCTGAAAGAAAAACCGTAATCCACTTGGCTGGAAGCAGTGCTTAAACAATGGAAAAACACAAACTTTGTCCAAAAACCTCTCATGTTGAGGTGTTTTCCACTTTTTCTTTGGTCATTTTAGCCTTTTAGGCCAGGGTGAAGGGAGTATCTGCCATCAAACAACAAGACAGCCGCATGTAACTACGATGGTGTTTGCTAGTTCACCTTACATGCATTAATGTAATAACGTGGTTAGCCTACTCAATGTAAATTACACACGAACAACATTAAGCTACTCGCCCAGAGAAGAACGGCTGCTGCTGCCATCATCATCCGTCATCATTTCTGCTACACTGGCAGGGCTAGGGGCCAGGACTCTCCTCTTCGGGTTATTGGGGGATGTTGCAAACTCCGGGGTCCGATAACAGGCACCACACCCGCAGTAGATGTGCTCGGTGTGAGGTCTTGCAGCAAGCTATCAAATAAGGTGCATTTCTAGGCTTTTAAAAAAACGCTATCCGTCGCCAGGTGTTTCATCAGATTCGAGGTGTCACCTCCTTTGCACAGTGTCATCTTAAAGCACTTGTTGCAGGTTTGCATCTTTTGCTGTGAAGTACAGCCAGACTTTTGACTTAATCTGTAGCTCTGCTCTAAAAGAACATACGCACGTACGCCTACTATCCTCGGAAAGGTAAAATGATTGGCTGGAATCCAAAGTGTATGACATCTCAGGAAAAAAAAGCACCGAAATAAAGCACTGAAATGTACGCTGCTTTTCGGTCTGGTTACTACCGTTTATGTGATACCGGTACCATCCCTAGCGAACACTACATCCCTAGAAAATACACAAGAAAAAGATGTAGAATTCTGGTATTTATCTTTTTTCTTAATCTTGTTTGAAAATAGACAAAAAAAAAAACCCCACACACATACAGTAGCCAAAGGTTCCTGGCAAAAACAAACAAACAAACAAACAAACAAAACAAGCAGCAATAAGCGGTTCTGCACAAAATTCAAAATTTTTTTCCTTAGTTGGGTTTTTTCCATGCATGGTTGGGCGCTGCCTGATTTGAGAAAACCTTTGTTCCTGTATGGGATGTAAATTAACCTCCATCCTACCAAATGACAATGGATTCATCATGTAGATGGTAAACTTCCCATACTAAAAAT
The DNA here is from genome assembly GCF_965226115.1 of Aulonocara stuartgranti. Taxonomy (NCBI): domain Eukaryota; kingdom Metazoa; phylum Chordata; class Actinopteri; order Cichliformes; family Cichlidae; genus Aulonocara; species Aulonocara stuartgranti. The sequence continues at coordinate 11,910,964 of NC_138953.1, forward strand.
TATCCATCTCTGGACTGCTTGCTTGTGTGTTTATTACATTAACCTTTTAAAAATTTAATTTTTATATTGGGGGTATAAGGACCCTGACTGGTTTCATCATGTAAATACAATAGAAATAGTACTTACATTAAATTACTAAAAACTAACTGATACCAGAGTCAAAAGATGGTAAAAAAGCTTTGAAGCAATAATGAGGATTGCATGTGGGATAAAAGTACAATCCAAAAGTTACAATAAAAAGTTTTGATTTTTATTTTACAGTACAAAATATGCTAATATATTGCAGCCTTGCAAACATATTTTTTCTTTAGTTGACATTATTGCACAACAGATCATATTTTTGAGAAGAAATATGGTTTTCTATTATTATTTGGCTATTACTGCACATCTGCTTCTCACCGGTGTTAAATTGGTGACATCAATATCATGGCAGTAAGTTAGAAAGAAAGAAAAATAAAAATCATATGTGAGCAAGGTAGGCAAGTCGCAGTAATCTGATATGATTCAGTATGACTGATGTTACTGATGAACTACTACTCCAGACCTGAATTTCATCCTCTAACAGAAGCCACAGATGTGGCTGAAACTGTAATTAGTTAAAGTATCTTGATTCTGTCTAAAAGAAGGATTTGTTTCCAAAGACTATAAGTTTGAGAACTGAGAACAGCATTGCAACATAACTGACAGAATTAAATGATTCTTCATGTAAAGCATCCACTTACACCTTCCCAATCAAAAAAAGGAAAAAGTAATATGTTGCTGAATTATCCAAAGAGTCCCAGTAAATTCATAAATCCACTTTTTCACAGTAATTTGGTAGGTTTATTAAAAGCTATGATTGAGTGACCAAATTTGGCTCAGAGAACAGTGTCCATGGACATCTAGTGCTATTTTCAAAAGTGCAGCAGACTTGCATCTTCTAATGCTCATGCAAAAGCAAAAGAACCCCCATTTGTTTCTGGCAATACAATATATGAACAACAATACAAGCTAAGTTTCATTTATTTATTTTTTTACCCAAAATAAACAAAGACTTCATCTAATCTCAAGGTTTGAACATTGTAATTTTCTGAATACCCTGACTGTTACAGTTTATCAGTAACCCATCCATCATTTTCAGTGCAGAAAATACTGCATCTAAATTATGATCTCTTTCCAGCATTGTGGACTGCACAGCTTGCATGCTCAAGGACCTTTTGCACGCTGGTGTCAGATTTTAATCTTTGTGGCTTTGAAGGTGACTCGTTTAACTCCTAGTCAGGGCTAATCTGTCTGGATTTTGTCAAATGTTAGAACAGCCTGTATTCTAAGATAAGGGCTGGTCGGGGCAAGAACTGACTCTAGCAGTCTGCTTTCAGAGGATTTGGAGGCTGAGCCACTGTGGTTCAGGAAAGACTTTCACACATAACGGTGGGAGGAAAATAATTCCCAAAAATCAGCAGCACATCTATAGCTTCTGAGCACAATCCTTTAAAAATGCAGTTGAGCTGAAACACCACCAGGCGTTCATTGTGGTCTTATGTTATGGAGGAGCCGCTGACTTTCATTCTGCTGTAATTGCACATTCGAGTTTCAAGTTGTGTCTTTTCGGCAGAGAACTCGTGTTCTCCTGTTATCAGAAAATTAGAAGCCAAGAACTGCGTGGGAGTCAAAGATAAATCCACAAAGCACTCTCTGCTTTTTACTAGCATAATGCCAATGCCAGATGAATGTAAAACCACCCTGCATCAATAGATTAGGCTTAGCAAAGTTGATATAAGGGTCCACCAGAAGCAAAGAATATTTAATAAAGAAAAAGGATGTTTTTCCTTATTTAGTGTACTTTTCCAAATATGGACTTTGAAATTTGAGGCAAAGGAGGCCTTTGCCCTGAAATGAAGCACTTTATGGAGGTTGGAATTCAAATTCAGGAGCCTCAAAATCTTTCTCCGATTGTTATGGCTAATTACATTTATCAAAAATAGAAATGGGAATTGGATTCTTAAACTGTCCATCAAGTATTATCATTAGCCTTTTAATGATTCAAAACCTTTTCGCTAGACTTGTCTTTGTAGGGAAACAAAAAATACAAAAGATAAAATGAAATATTTCTTAGGATGAATACTGCGATTTGATGCCATATCAGGCACTGTACTGTACTGGCACTGTTATATAAATACTGTCCATACACACACACACACACACACACACACACACACACACACACACACACACACACACACACTTATCTCGCCAACTGCAGGATCCCGTGAAGCATTTGGCCCTTCAAAATTCCAGAATGGCTTTAACCACCAACTAATGAGCAATACCACCATAAGTAAGCAGCTGGCTTTACCACCAGCTGTATCTGGCATGGACACGCACATCCACATCCACATCCCACACATTTACACATGCTTTCACAAGCATATCTTAAGCGCAATGACTTTTGTGATGGCTATTTTATTTCATTTTACTACAGTCGCTGGGGTTGATCGTTCCTTTCTGTGTGGAATTAGCATATCCTCCCTTTGCCTCCCCTAGTTTGGTCTGGGTACATACATACAAGTTATTAGATGATTTCATATTTGGTCATGGCTGTAAGGTAGATAAAGTATAAATATACACAAAAATAAATCAAATATGTATGTGGAAACATGAATAAAATTAAACATTGTATGAATGTGGTTAAAAGTAGTGAGTGGTGGTCAGAAATACTATAAAGCAAATATATAAACACCAATCCCAAAATATCTTGCTATTTTTTTAACAGAACCAATCTTATAAAATTTTCTCATCTCATTAAAAGGGTTTAAATCAAAGAAAATATTAAACCTTACATTAATATAAATGGGATGGTAAAAGTTGATCAGTAAAGAGCGTATTAGTTGTTATTTGTCATTTGAACATGCGTGCATGTCAGTGACAAGATTTTCTTTATTTCTTCATTTTTTTCTTTCCTTTTCTGAGGTCTGTTCTCTCCCCAGCTCTCTCTCAGTCTCAGATGATGTAAAGGCCGTCTGGGAGAGCAGAGAGGATGCATGCATGGAGTGCTAATTCCCGGGTGACAAAGCTCCTCTTCAAATGCGTGAACTCATCACTCGGAGAAAGGGAAAAAAGTAGTCCCCATCTTCTTTTCAATTCCCCTTATAATGAAAAAAATTTACACCTGGAAATGGAGGCTTTCTGCATAAGCAGGGTGAAAAGCAGTTAATGTGAATGAATGAGGTGAGAATGTGTGTTTGTGCCTGTTTGTGTGCTGTGTAACACAGCGCACACTGGGGTTGCTCGTCTTGACTCTGCATTTAAAAAAGGCAAGAATTTCTGGCAAATGTAAAGGGCAAACCAAATGGCAGAGGAGTTCATGGCTGCAGACTGATAACACTGCAATTAATATAAAATGAATACAACTGCTTATGCTTCTCCCATTAAAATACAAACTACTGTATTGCAGTGCTTTGCATTAGACAGTCAAAAAATAAAACCTCATTTAATACATATATATAATTTTCCCCTTTATTATGCAAAATCCCTCATGTTTGAATTGTGATCCCTAGAGGCATTTCATGATCCCAAATTGCTAAAGCCGAGTCAGGGTAAAGGTTAGTCGATTTTATTCACTGTTGCCGAAAACCAAGATGTTGAATTAATTTTCCATTCTGGTACATTGTGGTGCAGCCCACTTTGGTCCCAAGTGGGGCGGCCCAGTGAAACTCTTCATGAAACATTGAATCCCTGAAATATTTTAATTAGTGCTGTCAGCGTTAATCTTGTTAAAATGACGTTAACGCCATAACTGTACTAACGTGGCAAATCTCCATTAGCCAGTTACCACAGATCGTCCCGTGTGTTTTGGGGCTGCACGGCGTCAACGTGTCAGCGCAGTTAACTTGTTAATGCGTTAGCACCGTGCAGCCCCACGCACGGGGTGATCCGCGTAAACTCGCTAATGGAGATTTGCCGCATTAATGCGGTTATGACGTTAACGTCATTTTAACGAGCTTAACGCTGATAGCTCTAATGTTAATATAAGAAAATTAAGTGTGACTTCAACAATATGCCTCAGATTTTCTACATGATAAATAAATGCTGCTTTGGGCTTTAACTGTAAGAAACAAATGTGTAAAATTATAGAAAAATTCATAGTTTTAATGGCAACTTTTTTTATGTGTCAAAACAGCTGTTACATTTGAGACCTCTCAGATCAAACCTACAACACCAAACTAAATGAATACCATACACCAATAAAGAACTACAGACTTTAAAAAGCCTCCCAAAAAAGATATTGAAAATATATGATCTGCCAGATGAACAACATAACAACAATTTCAAATAGAATACCATTTTTTACAACTTTTTGTAGCTTTTAGCTCATGGTTTTCCCCGTTGGTAACAATTTCTGGTTATTTTCAATCACTTGCAGATGTTTCCCAGAGTTGATCAATTCAACATGACACTACAAATTTGATGGCAGAATAATGGATAGCAACACTGTCCAAAACACTATTAGCGACAGCCATGCTGACCAGTTCCATTCTTTCCTGTGGGTCACTTGTGGGACATACACTTTACAAGAGTTGTTTACTATGGCAAGATTAGAAACACTCCATCATGTTTTTGGACATGATGAAGGGAATAGCATTTTGCTTTGGCTTCTTGGAGTTCAGTAACACTGCTGTGCCACTGCTGATTCAATTACTTTTAGTCTTTTTTGTTTTTGGAATTAACTACTACAATAACTACAAATAATTTGATGCCATAAAAAAGGTGCACTATTTGGTTATAATTTTCAATTTTCAGAATTTGAATTTGCAACACAATTAGGAACAAATTAGGTGACAGTTACTGACAGTTGTGTCATGGTCCTGGGTCGTGCGACCCAGTGTTTTGAGTTTTAGTCTATTTTGATGTTTGTTTGTTTGATTAGGTTCATTAAGCTATTCTAGCTCATTTTTTATTATATTACCCATGTGTTAAGTCTCCCTTGCCCTTCATGTGTTTATGTCTGTGTGTCTTATGTTGTCAAGTTCATGTTGTCGTTTCTGTCATCTTCCCCTGTACTCGGTCTCCCTGGTTCGTGCGCCTACCCATTATGTGTCATGTCTGTGTGGCTCTTGTTGTCTAGTTCGTTTCATGTCTATGTCTCCGTGTTTCCTGTTTTATTTTGAAAGAGTCTGTTCTTTGTTCACTGCATTTAGTTTACTCTTTCCTGTGCATCATTATGTATATCCAAGTCAGCTGTTTCCTCATGTGTCTCCACTTCCCCTGATCGCCTCATGTCTGTATTTAAGTCCTCTGTTTTCTGAATGTCACTGTCAGGTCGTCTGTTATCCCCACCATTGTCTTAGTCATTGTTATAGTCACAGTCATAGAGCTTCATAGTGTTTGTTTCTTAGTGTTACATGTTTAACTCCTGCCATCATCCAAATAAAGGATCACTTTTGTTTAAACCTGCAACTCTTCGTCCACAACTACTTTTGGGTCCTGTTTCAAAAACACACCGGCGCACCCCGTCGTGACAAGTTGTTCGCCAAAAGTTGCTGCATACTCTTTTGGATAATGTTTCTTGATACGATACACACACCAATACATTCAATAGTTCCAAATTCTTTCACTGTACAGTAAGTGACAGCTTGTAAAGGATTTTTTTTTCAAAGTAACCTCCCTATGACCATAATCTGAAATGGTATAGTTAAATAAAATCTTTTACTGACAGTACATTTTCCAGTTGTCCAATATCTGTAGTTTATTTTTACAACTAATGTGAGTTGCATGTGAAAATAGCGTTTATTAAAATTTTGATCAAATGTGTAGCACTGACACATCTCTAAGTTCTTTCAGCTGTTCGCTTAACTTGACAACCATTCATCCAATCTACTTCTTGATGGCTGTTGCTGGGAAGCCGAGGAAGTACAGTGTCAAGTTTTGAAGTATTTCAAATAAGTAGCGAGTTATGATTATGTGATTATATCACAAGATTCCAAGTACACAGAGACAGCTCAACTGTATCAACACAGACAGATTTCAGATTTAAAGTGACATTTTGTCATTGATGGAGTGAAAGCACATACAGTAACACTGTTGATGTAGAGCTTAAGATTCAGCTGTCTCACTGTTATCTCTGTTGCTCACTCTCTGGTATATTTTCCTTCCAGTCAGGAAGAAGTTTCACTTTACTCCAGACTTAAAAGGGAGGATGGAAAGAGTCCAATTACTATACCTGCCTGCAATGGCTATTCACATTTCCTCCCGCTCCCCCCGGCTTGGAGAAAGCTGCATCGATTCAGACAGATAAGGTGCTTGACAAAATGGGAGAAAGACATAATTCCATTTGTCTTGGTCTAGTCCATCCCACGTGAGGTGTAAGTGTTGCTGCTGTCAGCTCTGCTCTACACCTGTTTGGAGAAGATAAAATCGCATCTCCTGACAGCTGCCCTTTAATCACTTCTGCTACTGCCAGACAGAATAGTGTGCCACTGGTGTACAGTAACCATGCTGCCACAAATGTTGCCACTCCCTCATAACTTTTCTGAAGGCTTCGGGAAGTGACTCAACAATAAATAATGAAAAGAAAAAAGAAAAAACACATTATATTAAATGAAGAAATAAATGAAGAAAAGCAAACAAAAACAAAAAAAGCACATGCAGTATAAATGAGAAAGTTGCTGACTAAAGATTGTTATACAATTTATACTATTGTCCTTCATCTAGTTTCTGCTGGTTTGTTGCTAACTGTGTCCATCAATTCTCACATTTCTGTACCAGGTGAGTTCCTGGAATAGGTGAGAATTAACCCACTTGTGGTTGCCTGGATACTGCTCCATTTACTGCATTTCTATATTTAGCTTTGGTATCTGAAATGATAAAAGAAACACCACATGTGATCTAACCTGATAACCTAACAAGCCTGCCATTTTTATTTATGTCATCTAGCCTTGAGCACTCTAATAATGTTCATTGATCTGTCACCCGTCATCTTGCAGCTAGCTATGGAAGTGGTGTTTTACACACTGGCATAGTAACAATGACATATTCACATAAGGTAAGTACCAGTGGCTCAACTATGTCTTTTACATGGTTACCTGGTCCTAAACAGCTAGAACCATGATAACCAAAGAATGCTCATGCTAGTCATAATATGTAATCTCTCCAGTTTGTCATGGGTCTGCCATGAGCAATGTTCCCTCTAAGCTGCGCACGTGCGCAATTGCGCACTGCTGGCACGGTCTCTGTGCACAGAAAATTTGCGTAGCGCACAAAAAAAAATCTAACCTGAATTGAAATTAAAATTAAAACTAAAAATTCTGTTTTGCAGTGTTAGTCAGTAAGTGACTGGCTGCTCCCATAGTCCAGCCAATTCACATTCGTATATACGCAGCTAATCAACGTTGCTGACAGGCTATGACAGCGTCCTTATGTGCCGACACCGGTGTTTTAGCTAGCAAAGCGGCGTGGCTGATGTGGAGTGAAGCCACGTTAATGACAATGTGTACAACCATTGGAGATGTGAGCAGGACAGACGGAACAATTGATGGAAAAAGTGTGGACTTTATACCAGTTTTTAAATTGTGTTTATAGGCCACGTAAAACCAGAGTTATGATAAAAAATATGCAATGTTCGGTTTTCTTCCTGAATACTATCGTTGTTTATATTTACTGCGGGAAGAAACAGTAAAAATGGCGTTTTATAAGGAAAACGCTGGAAAGCACTCTCCGCCTGTGAGCAAAAACAAAACCAAAACCCCCCCACCCTTTCCTATTGGTGGAAAAATGTACCATGTCGACCAATCAAAAAATGATATGGCACCATGGCATTCAGTTGTTAAGAAACGGGGGGAAGTTTTAGGAGTGACGGCGGTGTTTTGAGATTTGTGACGTTTAGCGCAAATCTTGTGTAGTTAGTGTGTAGTGTAGGCAATAGTTTTGTTGTGTGTGTCAGAACAATGAGGCGACTGCTGAATGTTACAGGTGCTACAGGAGTGATACGTCTCCTGTTGTCAGGCCTGCAGGTATCAGGCTGTTGTTCTCCTTTATCTCATAGTGGACAGAAATTATTTTTTGGAGTGGCACAAATAATTTGTGTGGCATCAAATTTGATGCAGAACAGCTGATTGTTCTGTAAATAGTTTGAAATGTTTGTTTAAAAATACCTTGGCTGCATTTAAAAAAAAAATAGCTTCAAAAAACTTTGTTGTTTGCCAAACTGAGTTACTTTTTTGAACAAGTAACTATATAATTAATTGCCCAACATTGGTCATTATATACTGTATTTTACAGACAGAGAGTTACAGGACTCTCTCCCAGACCACAGGCTCATTATACAAGTCAGAGCTTTATAAAAAGAAAGTTGTGTTTTCAAAATTGGAATTCAAGTTATTTTTACTTCCAATAGTGTTAACATACTACACAGGTCAATGACTAGATTTTTTTACATTTTCATTGTAAGTGGGCTAAAGCAGTTAATTAAAAGTAGTCTAACATAAATGTAAATGCTGTAATTTGATTATTTTAATAAACCATGTAACCACAGTGCACACGTCTGATGTTGCTCACAGTGGTCCAAGGGGCCACTCAGGGAGTTTGTGTGTTCGCTCAGACACATGAAAAATTAGAAGGAACATTGGCCATGAGGTCTCCATCAAAGTGAAGTAGCCATAAACACTTCAAGGTTCCCAGAAGGCATCCTTGTCACATGCTTAAATCTCCTCAACAGGTTCCATTCAATATGCAGAAGCAACAGCTCTGCTTTGAAACCTTCAGAATGGCTGATCACTTCAGAATTGAACCAATAATACAACATGTGTGGTTGTCTTCAAAATCTAGATAAGGCGAATTGATCCTGTGTGAAAAGCTGAATAACTCTCAAAACATGAGGATGAAACTCAGGAACACCAGGGCCACCGCATCCAGCTAGGCAGTGTTGACATCTTAGCCTACGGGACCATGCAGTGGTCATTCATGATTATCTACATGGATCCACCTTCTTGCAGTTAGCCATGTGTCCAAAACAGCTTTGTGATGTAAGTGGATCTTTTTGCAGGATAATGGTCTGAAGCATATCCCTGTTGGAAGAAATATTTTTGAAAAATTGTTAAATCTCTGAAGTGAACACCCACATAGAACCTATGGGCCATGAAGAAAAAAAATATCAGTTCATTAATGATGCAATGTGGGTGAACTGAACTGGCAGAAATGTAAAGCAAACCACAGCTAATAAAAAAAATGTTGATTCTATGCCCAGACATTGTTAATTAGTTCTGCAAGCTAACTGTGATCTTTGGCAAAACCACGATTGGGTGTCCAAATATCTATTGTTTTATCACTGAAACCCTAACAAATGTCTTTTGTTTTGTATATTTTGCTTGACAGATTTACTTGCAAAGGTTATTATAACTGATTGTGTATAGTGACACAAATCGGACTGAGTGGTCATGACAAAAAGGGAGATGCACATAAATGCCAATAAAAACACTGCATTTTAAATAAAGGAAAGAAGGAAAGAACTTAAGCTAACAATGATGTGTGTGATCAGAACAATCTGTTGTGGAAATGAGTGCATGAGCAAATAGCGTTCGCAATGTTGTTTAATGTGAAAATCCAAACCAAAGACCAACCAAAATCAAAAAGGTGCCTCATGGAGGAGAGCTCGGAGAGGTTTTGTGTAGCACTGGAACAATGGGTCTAGGTGTTGCCAGTGTCACTAATGAGAAACAAGTTACACCACTTCTCCAGTGGCTGCAGACACAAACAAGCCAAAAGGAAACATCCATGCCAAAGTTCTAGAAAGACGTTAATGGCATACATTTGTTTGTTTTCACAAACAAATGTATGTTTTGTTTCACAAACAAATGTATTCTGGAATTAGATGAAAAGCCAAGGGATCAACATTGGCACCATGGACGACTATTCTTGTTTAAATATCTTAGTTTTTTCATTAGAAAAAATCTTCAACTTTTTCTACATCTTGAACATGAGGATGGTCACAGTAGCAATATTAAAATATTTCAAAAATTATTGGCACTTGCAGTTCCACCATAACAAAACAGTTAGCTTTTCAACAGTTGCACTAGGGAAACCTTTTCTGTCAATCTGGCAATTCAAACATGTTACTCCAGTATGTGGACCAGAATCTGAGTTTCTATAGAAACATAACCTTGAGTATAAACACCAGACTCATCAGATAATATCACTAAAGAAATCTTTCATTTTCTATGCCTGCCTCTCTGCTCATTTATCCAACAATCTGTCTACCTACATAAGTCAGGCGTTACTGTTAGAAACCTTTTGAGTAAGAAACTTGAATCAGCGAGAAACTTGATGAAAAAAAATTAATTCAGCTCCCTTCACACAGGGCTCCAGGTTCATCACATTTTTGATTTATGACACAATAGCTCACTCAATCACATAAAATGAAAGCAATTTCTGAGTGGCAGTGAAAGGAAACTTACTTTAGAAGTCAGATAGAACAGGAACAACAATTCTAAGTAGTCCCCCTGAATATTTGATAATTTTTAAATTTTCCATTGCTTTTTTAAACAATGGCATTGTGACCTTAGGTTGACTAGAGATAGATGTGCATATGTTGGATGAAAATAATCTACGACAAGCTTATGTTAAACTCATTTAACAATTTGGTCAGGACCACTGTAGTCAAAAGAAGACTTTCCATCCATTTGTGTAGCTCAGCAATTTATATTTGGTGGCATGGCGTTGCGCTGGGACTTTCCTGCTCTTGCATGTAATGTGTAGGGAAGGGAGAGGATACCTCCCCACCCTTACATGTGCACACAGTGTGGAACAGAGCAGGCATTAACAACAACAAAAAAAGCATCAAGCCACATAAGGATGGGTTGCAAAGTGTCTTGGAGATGTGCAGCAGGTGTAGGTACTGTAGTACAAGACAGTTTAAGTAGTGTAGTGATTTATGCCAAATGTGAAAGATGTGTAAAAAGGCTGACACATCAGTTGATGTGTGCTAGCACTGGGATCAGATGATCAGCTGGCACTGCAGGTGAACTGGACTTTGTACCCTGCCTAAACTAACATTCATATTCAATCTGTTAATGTGAATATGCAGGCAGGAGTCGATGATCAAATACCGTTCTTTGGCTTCTGACACTTTTTATTTCTAGTTAAATATAATAAGCTGCATTTTTCACCAAATTTCAACTGAAAAACATCACCGAGGAAGAATTATTTTGCCGACTTCTACAGAGTCCGTTGTCTGTGAACATCCTTAGAACTAATGATAATTGCTTTTCCGGCCAGTAAATGCTGCTTGCTCTCATGCCCCCAAAATGAAGTAAAAAAATAAGAAATGTAAGTCAGTGCTTTGGTCTTACTCACGCTGGAGGAGGAAATGAGTACTATAAAAAGTGAGATTCTTATCAATTAATTTATCTTGCTCAGTATGAAATATTCCAGTAGGAATCAGTAATTATCTACAATCCACAATTCCCTCTGTGTGAGTTGGTGAGATGGCCTTATTTCAGTAGGATGTGATAACACTGCCAGAAGACAGAGGAACTGAGAGTTCTTTTACCACCCTTTTAAGCTGTGCCGACAAACAAAGAAGAAGTCTTCTCATACAAGTATCACCATGCTATGCGTTTTCACGAATTTAAAAAGAAATCCCAAATATATGTATTATAAAAGGGAAGCTTGGTTTCTGATTTTAGATTTTAACAGACAGTGGAAAAGCAGCTGTAAATGCAACTCTCTGGGGTTAAGATAGAAAAAGGAGGAAAACACATAATTATTGCAGTGTCAGGCCAGCTTTAAATGGTTATTGATTGTCTCCACCCATATTTAATTTATTCGAGTTTTATTTTCTTTCTCCCTGTTATCAAATAAAGGCTTCACATTGTGATGTTAAGAAATGCATCTCTCTTGCAGTAGGAGATGAAACTAGCAGTGACATTTGTTCTTGTGATGGAACCCTCTAATGGGTTCACTTCCTCTGGCTTTATGCAGCTCAAGAAGAAGATGATGATGGTTTTGATAGATAGTTCAATAACATTTGAGAGTCATGTCAAACTGGGTTCAGACACCATTTGAACCGAGCAGCCAGAAAGAGACTTTGATGTATTTTTTTTTTCCTTTGAAATATTGCAGTTAATGCCATCAACCACCCAGCTGAGTCTCTCATAAGTAAACTCCCACCCTTTGTAATGTGTAAGACAAAAAGAAGGTAGGTTGCACCATCAGAGACAACGGAAAGTAAAAAGAAAAATAGGCACAGTGAAATACAAATGGCCAAGTGAGATAAAAAATATAAAATTATATTATACCAATATAACTTAATTCAGTATTTAACAATAATATGTTCTCATAGTAATGCTTTTTAGAGTGTTTAAGTTTCATAACATCAAAGTTTAACCTGCAATCCAAAAAGAAAACAAAACTACATCAAAACCTATATTTTAAAACAGCACATTGTGAATTATACAACAATATCATCACCATCTAGCTGTTTTTATTTTTTTCTGTAAAAGGACTATCCATATTGTGGGTAAATTGTATGTGTTTATTGACAGACTGCAAATTCTGCATTGTTCTATCAAGGATCAGCCTCAGAGACTGAAAGATGAAGCCAACACATATCTGCCAAAAAGCTGCAGTTCCTGGACACTCCACTTAGAGCTGGTTCCAAAAACACATGAGTTTAACCCTTTAAAACCGGTCAGAGCAGCACGCTCCGTTTTGCGTAACTATTTTTAAATCCCGGTAGCACTCCAGCCACGTGAGCAAGCGCAATAATTATTTTTGCATATGAAACCGGAGGAGTTGTACTTACATCTTATGCCATCAGCTTGTCACGGTTTCCTTCCACATATGGCTTTGCAAAAACTGCATAAAAAGCACTTGCAGCAACAAAAACATAATATTCCAGAAACAGGCTTTGCCGATCCGATCAGCTGTTCATAACACTTCCTACGTCCATCAGCACGAACTATCGCATGTCCGCCATGACCTGCCCGAAACCGGAAGTGACGTCATTTTCGTGGAAATGTAGTTTTTTGCCATCAAGGCCTCATGAGCATATACTGGTGTTTTTAAAAGTTATCTTTGACTTTATGGCTTTCTGTGTCATTTCTGGGTTGCTTAGGACTGGAAATAGTTTATTTTGATGCATATGCTGCTTTTTTGCAAATTTGCACTATAATATTTATTTTCGTTTTTCCTGCAGTGTATAGAAATTGGTGTATTTCAAAAATAAAACTATGAAGACACTCAAAATAAATTTCCTGTGGTGGGAAACTATTTTGTGCAACTTTTTTGTATTTACAGTTTTGAGGGATAAGCCTCTTAAATTTCTCTAACTAGAAATATATGTTAAAAAACAAACACAATTTTCAATTTTTTTGTAGTTTATTGCACTTTTTTGCAATTTATGTAATTACTATGCACTTAATGCATGCATATTATTAAGATTTAGGCTGTAGTGGTTGTATTGATGTATAGCAACTTGAAATGCTCCCAAAAATGGCTCTACAACATGTAAAAACATAATATAAGCTCTGGCAGACTTGGTTCTACGGTAGGTCTTAAAGGGTTAATCAAAGTTGCATGTTAAAATGCCCAACTTTACAGCATTACAAAGCATGTTTACACCCTGGTGTAAAATATTTAATAGTAACTGTGTGGTAGATTACTCCATAATAACTTATCCATTTGAATAATTTAAGGGGAATGGCCAGTTTGACATGTGGACCAAAAGGTAGCTGTGGCCGGTTGTTGTCTTGTTTATACCTTGAAAAAAGCAATTTAGTGCAGTGACTTTAGTCAAGTCAAGTCAAGTCAAGTTTATTTATAAAGCACATTTAAAAACAACCAAGGCTGACCAAAGTGCTGTACAATAAAATACAAATATAAAATACAATAAAACGCAAGTACATAAAACACCTCACTGATAAAACAATAAATTAAAACAATAAGTTAAACCTTGCTAAAAGCCAATGAGAAGAGGTGAGTTTTAAGAGCAGTTTTAAAAGTTCCTAGGCTTGTGGAGAATCTGATGTGAGGAGGTAAACTGTTCCACAGTCTGGGTGCAGCCACAGCAAAAGCCCTCTCTGCCCTAGTCTTTAATCTGTATCTGGGAACATCTAAAAGCATCAGGTCTGCTGACCTCAAAGATCTCCTGGGGCGGTAAATGCTAAGAAGCTCTGCCAGGTAAGGAGGTGCAGTACCGTTAAGAACCTTAAAAACCAGCAGTAAAATTTTAAAATCAATCCTAAAAGCAACTGGGAGCCAGTGGAGAGAGCAGAGGACCGGAGTGATGTGGTCTCTCTTTTTGGAACCGGTCAGCATGCGAGCAGTAGCGTTCTGCACCAGTTGGAGGCGATGCAGACAGGAACGATCTAAACCAGCATAAAGGGAGTTACAGTAGTCCAGCCGTTTTGTAATAAAAGCATGGACCACCCTTTCTAGATCGTTCCTGCACAGGTAGGACTTGACTTTAGCTAAAATCCGTAGATGATAAAAAGATCCCTTGACTACGGAGCTGATTTGTTTATCAAATTTAAAAGCACTGTCAAAAGTAACACCGAGGCTCTTAATGGAGGAAGTACATTTGAAAGTTAGGGGTCCCATAAAATCAAAGGAAAGGTTGGGGTCTTTAGGAAGCCCAAACACAATGACTTCAGTTTTACTTTCATTTAGATGTAGGAAGTTGAGAGCCATCCAAGTCTTAATGTCAGACAGACAGGAGAATAACGGCTGCAGAGAGTCCTTACAGTCTAACCTCAGAGGGAGGTAGATCTGAATGTCATCAGCAAAGGTGTGGAAGGACACATTATGTTTGTGCAGCACATCGCCCAGAGGGAGCAAATACAGAGTAAACAGCAGGGGGCCTAGAATGGACCCCTGAGGTACACCACAAGTTAAAGGAGCTCTGGGAGATGACAGTTCACCGAGGTGAACAGAAAAACTCCTGTTATCCAGGTAGGACTGGAAAAACTTTAAGACAGTACCTTTCAAACCGACACAGTGTTCTAGGCGGGATAACAGTATGTTGTGATCAACAGTGTCGAAGGCTGCAGTCAGGTCTAAGGTTACTAGGACAGCAGCACAACCAGAGTCTACAGTTAAAAGCAAATCATTAAAAACTCTCAGTAAGGCGGTTTCAGTGCTGTGACGAGCTCTAAAACCAGACTGAAACTTCTCATAGAGATTGTTGTTGTCTAAAAATGACTGGAGCTGCCTGAGGACAACTCGTTCCAGTACTTTGGACAGAAAGGGCAGATTGGAGATGGGCCTATAATTAGAGAGTATAGATGGATCCAGGTTAGGCTTTTTGAGGAGAGGTTGAACAACAGCATGCTTAAAAAGTGTTGGGAAACAACTAGAGCTGAGACAGGCATTGATCAGGACCAGAAGGACAGGTCCAACTGAGTCCAGGACCTGCTTCAGAAGATGAGAGGGGATAGCATCAGTGGAACAGTTGGTAGACTTGACCTTGCAGACTGTTTCATGCAGCTGAGAAAGAGAGATTAGCTCAAACTGGTTAAAGGCAGATTGGCACAAGGGAGAAACACAGGGATTGAAAGGTGGAGGTGGAATGACAGACTGCAGGGAGGAAATCTTATTAACAAAGAAATATAAAAAGTCATTGCAGAGGGTGGCAGAAGGTGTGAGGCAGGTGGACGTATGAGGATCAACAATGGAGTTTAAAACACGAAACAGAGTCTGAGGTTTATGGACATTACTGCTGACCAGGTTAGATATGTAGGAGGACTTAGCCTCTTTAGCAGCTTTCTGATAAGTTGAAAGAGAGTCTCTCAGGATATTGAAGGAGACTTGCAGCTTGTCCTTTTTCCACTTTCTCTCAGCACACCTGCAGGAGCGCCTGAGAGCACGAACAGAGTCTGTAATCCAGGGTTCAGCGTGAGCTTTGGGACGGAGTGATTTTAGGGGAGCGATGGAGTCCAGAATAGAAGTGGATGTTGAGTTAAAAAGAGCAGTTAAATCTTCTGCACACAGGGAGTCAATCCAGTCCATCGTGGAGAGCTCAGAGTTGTTGAAAGCAGCAGAGAACTGGGATGGTACATGGGTATTGATGATCCGGTGGCGGCGTGAAGGAGCTTTAACTGCAGCAACAGAACAGGAAGGTGATCAGAGATACACGCACTCTCACAGATTTCAGAGACGTGGATACTCAGGCCGTGAGACATGACGAGGTCCAGTGTGTGACCTTTCTCATGTGTGGAGCCAGACACACACTGAGTCAGGTTAAAAGAGTCCAGCAGTGGTACAAAATCTCTAACCAGAGGTTTAGATGGACAACACACATGGATATTCAGATCGCCAACAATAAGAAAATGATCAAAATCTACTGAAAGTCCTGATAAGAATTCCCCAAACTCACTGATAAAATCCTTGTTGAATTTGGGAGGACGGTACACTACTGCACACATTAATGGAGTAGATGAGTTCAGTTTAAAAAGCTGCAGTTCAAAGCTGGAAAAGGAGAAAGATGAAATCTGATGACAGTCATAAACTGATTTAAAAACACAGGCAAGGCCTCCACCTTTACCAGAAGACCTGGGAGAGTTGAAGAAACAACAGCCTGGAGGAAGAAGCTCAGAGAAAGCCACAGTCTCACCAGCATGTAGCCAGGTCTCAGGAACATAAAATCCAGTTCATGAGAAGAGAAGAAATTCTTGAGCAGAAACGTCTTATTGGAGAGGGATCGAGTGTTGATCAAAGCCATAGATAAGGTGAGATCAGTAGCTGTCATCGGGGTTGATGTGCGGCTGAGTGGGCGGAGGTTTGAAATAACGGTACCAAGTCTGCGGATCCGTGGCTGGAGAGGAGCCGATGACCCAGCACCCGGAACAGGAGCAACCAGCGACGTGCTTGGAGAGTCACCCAGGAGAGGAGCAGGCATTAGGCGTGGGCCAGAGGTGGAAGAGAGTCGCTCACCTGAGGAGAACGCCACCGCCGACATGGCGAGGAGCGAACCAGACGACTGAAGGAAGCGCGGGCCGAGAAGCAGGCCCACCGGTGAAACAGGAGCAGCACCAGGCGTAGTTGGAGAGACAGTGAGCACCCAGGGTCCTCTGGGTTGGAGTGATCCTCTCACAGTGGCAGAGTAGCAGAAACCCATTTGTACAAGGGGAGGATCAGCCAGGCAAGAAAGTGACAGGAATGCCTTTGTATGAGCCAGGAGACCACTTCGCTTCCCTCGTCTTCTCCAGCGTTTTCTCCGGTGTAGCTTGGGAGGAAGGAACCAGGTGCGACGTAGGTAAGGCGGAATGCCATCGAGCGGTGGAGGTGCACTGCTTGTTTGCCCATCAAAAACAAAGGACAAAGGTGCTGTCACTGCTGAGTCTCGGATGATAAAAAGAGTTTTTCGGTCATAAGTCCGGAGCGAGTTAATTTCCACAGTTAAGGCAAAGAACAGCAAACAGAAAACCAGAAAACAGGTGGAGTGACGGCGAGCCGAACATACTGGAGCCATCTTGTCTCCCTCCTTTACAGTAATTTTTTACATAGAATGAAGTAATTACAGTACCGTAATTGTCAGGCTATAAGCCGCTACTTTTTGCACAAGCTTTGAATCCTGCGGCTTTTAGTCAGGTGCGGCTTTTCTATGGATTGTCCATGAGCGGATTTGTTTTGTTTGTTCAGCTGTTGTACGGCACTACGTTGCCTGGCGGAAGGATCGGGGTTCAAGAGTGGTATGTTGGTCACATGTCCATCCGCCAGGCAACGTAGTGCCGTACGAAGTAGCGCGAAAAACAAACTTCAAAGTAGCACTACGCGTTCAGCGGGAGGCGTGGATGATGAGCGGCGATAAACTTGCGAAAAGCAAGTTATGCCCAACTCCACCATTGGATTCTGACTGCGTGGAAAAGTGTGAAAACATCCACGATCACCAACGGATTTCGAAGGGCTGGACTGTTGCATGATGGAGAGGAGGACACCGCCACGGCCCTTCTGAGGGTGTTCGACTCTGACAACGAGGATTTCTTTGGTTTTGAAAGTGACAACGAAGGAGAGAAGTGGAGAGTGGATGACGAAGCCATCCTGAACCTGTTCGTTTCCGACACTGGAGGAGAGGACTTTGGTGGTTTTAGTGCACAGGAAGAAGAGAAAGATGGTGGTGAATGACTGACTTTTATTCTTGTTAAAGCCGTGTCACTGGACCTGAGCCTAAAAGGTAGGCCGAATCAATTGTTCTGGTGTGCTGTAGGTTATTGTTATGTACTACATTTGTTACTCATTTATGAAGCAAAGTACATGTTTCCTACTTGTAATTACCGGTACTTGTACATATACCCTAAAAAGTTATGCAAATATGTACCCATAACTTGTTTTTCAAAATATTAATAAAAGGGATGTCTCCAAACAGCCATCTCTTTCCTGACAATTCACTTTGTGCATATTCTCTTACATATGATAAGTCAGCATTGAAACACCTGCGGCTTTTAGTCAGGTGCGGCTAATGTATGTACAAAACAGGATTTTCCCCTGATTTTAGCTTGTGCGGCTAATATTCAGGTGCGCTCTGTAGTTCGGGAAATACGGTACTCTTTTTACTTTTCCATTAATTAACAGTTTGTCTGAAATGCACTGTGCCATATTTGGCCATTAACAACATAACCTGGGCGATTGTGGCTCAAGAGTTGGGCGTTCGTCCTGTAATCGGAAGGTTGCCGGTTCGAGCCCCGGCTCCGACAGTCTCGGTCGTTGTGTCCTTGGGCAAGACACTTCACCTGTTGCCTACTGTTGGTGGTCAGAGGGCCCGTTGGCAGCCTCGCCTCTGTCAGTGCGCCCCAGGGTGGCTGTGGCTACATTGTAGCTTGCCATCACCTGTGTGTGAATGGGTGGATGATTGCGTATAGTGTAAAGCGCTTTGGGGTCCTTAGGACCAAGTAAAGCGCTATACAAATACAGACCATTTACTATTTTACCATTTTTAACCTGTACACGTGTTTGCGTCGCACGATTGTAAGAAGCATAACAAACTCAAGATTACAAGTACTTTTTGTTTTAAAATCAAGTAAATTGTGGCTCTTAACTGACACTTTTTTGAGCTTATTACTATTGTTCATAATTTGCTAAATAATCCAGCAAAAATGTTGACTTGAAATAACTGCAACTTAAGCGTGCATGTCAATTTCACGCTGATGAGACAGGGTGGACTGGCGTGTCTAATATACATCCTACTCGTAAAACATTGCCTTATTTCACTTACAATACTGGAATAACTTGCTTCTGTACCAATACTTGCATAAACATATTTTATTGCCTATACCTATCAAAATACTTTTAAAAGAAAAAACTAATTCTTTATATCCATTGCATAAAAAAAACAATATCAAGCTACACAATTATGCAAAATGATCAGACATCACATTTGATGCATAAAAGGATACCTACAAAAAACTTTGTGTGCCTCGGCAGTGTCATTTCAGATTCTATTGCTTTAAAAAAAGCCACAACCAGACAGAAGAGAGCAACTTCTACTATTAAATTAGTTTATTACCATTAACCAAGAAGGGGCACAAAGAGGAGAGTTAATGACAAAGACAGATTGAGGTGAGCAGTTCCATTCAAGCACAGCTGAATCTTTGACCACATCTGTATTGATTTAGTTCTTTGATAGTTGCCACAAGACGGCTGATAGATAGTGAAGGATACACTTCATTAGCACAGTGTCTCCTTACCAGCCACCTCCTTATTCTCTGGTGCTTTTTGTGTGGCCGTGTCAATAAGTGTGCCATCTCAAGAGAACAAGACCCTGTTAACCCTCAATTCTCTCTATTCTCTTCATCCAACAATGGAGAGATAAGTCATGGTAGTGTAGAGGAAAGAAAATGGGGGGAGGAAGACTAAAGAGGTCTGCAAGCTCACGTTGGACTGTAATGCAGCTTAACAGCTGATAGACCAAGTAGGAATTTTTAGGACACTTAAAAAATTGTTTTAATTTGATTATTGTTCTGGATATGTCCAGTCCCAATTCTGAATAAAGTTATGTTACTGTGTAAAACGTAAAAAAGAAAAGAATGAAATAATTGTTGAAAATCAATATTTTATTTACAATAGAACAGACAACATGTCAAATGTTTAACGTGATTGGCATAAAAAGACCATCTTAACAAATAAAAATAATTCTGTCCTCAATGTAAAATTGTAATTGTAAAAACTTTGACTAGACCATCATCTACAGTACATTATATCACTGAAAGATGTCTTTTCAACCTTGGCAAAGAAAAGAGGAAGTAGAGCCAATAGACAGAAGGATCCCAGACAGTTGGAATAGTAGAAATAGCTATGTTCAAAACAACATGAGAAACAACACAGGTTGGTCTTTATTTTCTCAGGTCTTGGCTGACCGAGGGTTTCAATTATTTAAACCAGTGCCTGGACTGATTACAAGAAATCCAATTACTTCATGCCCACTGACTGATATGACAGGGCTTGGTATTCATGAAAAAGACAGATAAACTTTTTTAAACTTATCGAGGAGCTTGATGAACTTGATCAGTACAGATGTAGTACAGGGTGGGCCATTTATATGGATACACCGTAATAAAATGGGAATGGTTGGTGATATTAAAGTCCTGTTTGTGGCACATTAGTATATGTGAGGGGGCAAACTCTTCAAGATGGGTGGTGACCATGGTGGCCATTTAGAAGTCGGCCATCGTGGATACAACTTTTGTTTTTTCAATAGGATGAGGGTCATGTGACACATCAAACTTATTGGTAATGTCACAAGAAAAACAATGGTGTGCTTGGTTTCAATGTAACTTTATTCTTCCATGAGTTATTTACAAGTTTGCCTTTGTTTACAGCCATTGACATGTCGAAGAGGTTAACACGTGAGGAGCGGATCGAAATTATGTTGATATCTGGTGAACGTAGTAACCGGGTCATTGCGGCAGATTTCAATGCAAGACACCCTACGAGACCACCCATCTCTCGTGCTACAGTTAGCAAACTGCTTGCTAAGTTTGGTGAAACTAGTTCAGTGTTAGATTTGCCAAAATATGGACGCAAGAAAACTGTCACTAATGAAGAAACATCAGTGGCTGTCCTAGCTTCATTCAGCAAGAGCCCACAGCGTAGCACTCGCCGCATGTCACTGGAGAGTGGCATTAGTCGAACATCCCTTCGGCGGATATTAGCTACTCACAAATGGCACCGTTACAAACTCCAGCTACTGCAGCATCTCAGCGAGGATGACCCAGATGAATTTGCAGAATGGGCAAAACAAAAATTGGAACAGGACCCTCAGTTCACGCAGAAGATTTTGTTCAGTGATGAGGCAAACTTTTATGTAAATGGTGAAGTTAACAAACAAAACCACCGTTATTGGTCTGAGACTAACCCACATTGGATGGATCCCTCCAAGACTGTTGGACCAACAAAAGTGATGGTTTGGTGTGGTATATGGGGTACAACGGTAGTGGGTCCATTCTTCATCAATGGAAACCTCAAGGCCACTGGATATTTGAAATTGCTACATGATGATGTGTTCCCCTCTTTATGCACTGAAGCTGGCACGTTCCCTGAGTTTTTCCAGCAAGATGGTGCACCACCACATTATGGGTGCCAGGTCCGAGCATTCCTAGATGAACACTTTCCTGGAAAGTGGATTGGTCGTCGTGGGCCAGTTGAATGGCCCCCAAGGTCTCCCGATCTGACCCCCTTAGACTTTTATCTTTGGGGTCATCTGAAGGCAATTGTCTATGGTGTGAAGATACGAGATGTGCAGCACCTGAAACTACGGATACTCAATGCCTGTGCTGGCATTTCTCCTGCGGTGTTGCTATCAGTGTGTGAAGAGTGGGAGAAGAGGGTTGCATTGACAATCCAACACAATGGGCACCACATTGAACACATTTTATAAGTGGTCAGAAACTTGTAAATAACTCATGAAAGAATAAAGTTACGTTGAAACCAAGCACACCATTGTTTTTTTTGTGACATTACCAATAAGTTTGATGTGTCACATGACCCTCTTCCTATTGAAAAAACAAGAGTTGTATCCAAGATGGTCGACTTCTAAATGGCCACCATCTTGAGGAGTTTGCCCCCTCACATATACTAATGTGTCACAAACAGGACTTTAATATCACCAACCATTCCCATTTTATTACGGTGTATCCATATAAATGGCCCACCCTGTAATACAGATTATTGGTTGATCAGTATGTTGGAAAGAAAACAATCTAACTGTGTCAGGATAAAGGTTAAGTCTGAAATACTTCTATCTGTAATTAGCTTGGTGCTTTTTACACTAATATTAATATTTGTGGTAATAACTTTTAAGGTTATTTTTGAGGGTTAAAGATGTGAATGTTTTTTTTCTTCATTATTTTGATATCTGGCTTCAACTGAAGAATGTAGTCTTAAGAAATTGTTCACAAAAAAAAAAATGACTGAACAACAAACAATCAGAAAATGGCCTCAGTTGCACAGTAATCTGGAGGCAGAACAATTCAGGCTACCACTAATCAGGACAGCACTGGCTGTGCTGTAAAACCACAGATATTGTGCACAATCTAGCTGTGAAAAACAGACTGTCAAGTGCTTCGGACTTGGAACAGGTGTCATCAATGGAAATTGGAGTTTCTGTGACAGCTCTGACACTGCATAAGCTTGACCTCTGTGCACATTGTCCTGGGGGTAAAAAGAAAAAAAAATCTTGCCTTTTTTGGGCATAAAACTGCAAGATTACATTTTGCTAAGAACACGACAGATTGTGAATGAAGATTTAGGAATATTGAGAACATATTTTTTGGATAGCTGTTACCAAGACACTTGCACATGTTTAGATGTACTCTGTGAACCTGACCTGCAATAATACCAGTGATGTGGTGGGATAGTGGCAATATGGCAATATTGTAAGATAGTGGTGAAGTAATATTGTGGTTAGAAAAGGAATACTTCAGCATGATAACAAACCAAAGCACAGTGTCAAAATCACCAAAGAGCTACAAAAGAATAAAAAAGTGAAAATTCATACCTAACCAGATCAGCACTGGTACTCTCCAACCCTAGGACACTTGACTTTGCAACTACTGTACTTTGCCTATCCCGAAAGATATGGGAACAAAATCACATCACTGTGGTCACAATGTAAAATAAGTCAAAAGAAAAAACAAGAAGAAGTTAAGAGCTCAATAAATCAAAATCCTAAATATAATACAATAAGGGAAGATTATTTGTATTTGTCTCTGTGGCAGTGGAGCTGAATTATATGTTAGACTAAATGTCCAGTAGTAAAGATGGTCCAGAATAAATGGTTATTCACCATAGCTACAGTCATTTGGGTGACCTCTATGTCAGCTGATGAAGAAAGCAGGGTGGTAAGTCTAAGTGGATTCCAATTAAATGCAAATAAAACTAATTAAATAGCAACAACTGTGGAGGAGAAACCACATGGCAAGTAACAGGCATATTTAACCACTAGCAAATTTCAGACTACAAAAAAGTTCCTCCCCAGTAACATGTCTGGCATTACATAACCTTTTAAAATCAGTGCAAAAATATCCCTGTAATAAAAATGTGTACTCACCCGTGTCACTTTAGGTTCCTGCTGTGGGCATGTTCTTGCATTTTTAAAAAAGTGGTCACAACGAATTCCTCTACGTGACATCTCTTCCCTATTGCCAGTAAAATGTTGTAAATGTTATCTTAAAAAAAAAAACAAAAAAAAACTTTTGTAGGATTAATAATATGACGAAAGTGTATGCTTTTTTTTTTTTTTAGCTGATTCCCACTGTGACCAAATCACATGCAGATGGCCTGCAGGATCTGACCAGTTGATGTGGTTTCACAGAAACAGTTAGGGTTCCAAGCTGTTGCTCAAGGGCACTTGAGCGGTAGCTAATGGGAAAACAGAGATTTACTCAATTTGCATTCTCCTCACACATTTTCTCACACAGTGCAGGGATTTCAGCTGGTGACCTTCCAGTCACAAACTTGCCTGACATATCGACAAAAAGCACACTTGTACAGAAATGAGTATGCACAAACTTTGGAAAAACCATTCAAGTGAAATGTGGCATGTCAACACAAACATCAAGCTTGCTTTCTGTATGGATATTAGCAAATCTGCCCCAAGCATCAAACAGCATGGAGACAGGAAATCAGTCCAGCTGTTCATTTCCTTTCACCCTGTTCCACCCCAAGAGACTGTTCCTGTCACTAATGGACCCCAGCAAAGGTTAGACTCACTGGTGAGCAGAACAGGCCAACATGTGCTGTGACCTCTGACTCACCTCTGCAAATCCACTGCAAATACCATCTTCTCTTCTGTTACACTACAAATGATCCAGCACTTTATTACCAGCCTCACGCATCCTTGAAAGCTAAATATCATAGCATAAAGCTTGCAGATGGATCCCAAGAGAGTTCTGCTGAAGCTCCAATTTATGCAAAAACTGCTGATTTACACACACAAACACACACACAAAGACATGCACACAAAAGTTCTGGTTTATGCAGGAATTTCTTGGTGAACGTGGGTAGATATTTGTTTTTATTTGCTTTTCATGGAAGTGTAAATTTTCGCATACAGTAATTCATGCCTATCTCATAAATCTTTAAGAGATTTACATCTCATTGAGGTCATTTCTACTAGCCAGTATGTTTTTGTGGATTGTTTCTTCTCATAGTATATTTCACCAATATACATTCACAGTAAATGATAAAGGATCTCAAATTAAAGTTTTGTTTCTTAAGATATCAAACCTTCATGTACTTTCATGTAACAATATGATCTGACACAATCACTTTCCCAAGTCATTTCTCTGCATTTAGCTTTCACCTTCATCTGTGTGTTTTAACTTCGATGGAAATAACATCTGGTGACTATTAGGTATTACAGTAATCCTGTATTTGTTGGCATGGCATTCACAAATTAAATAAAAAAAGAGAAAGTTTTTCCAAGCTCTAGTCCCAAAACACCTCACTTAGGACGCATCTGTAAGGTGTCCTAGTCTGACCAACCTCAACAGACAGAAGGGCAGCAGCAGCGCCATTGTGAATGCCTTGCACATGACATAACTCATCATCCATCTGTATTTGTGAGTCCAGACACTTTTTGGAGGAAACTCGCTATCACTTTGTGGCGGACGTGGTTTGTGGCGCAGCTGCACGGGAGACCCACACACCAGAGCTCCATCAGCAATCATGCCTCACCGGCTTAAAAAGAATGAACTGGGTCCTGAGGTTGTTGTTGTGTACGTGTGGCTGGCAGCTGAAAAGCTGAGAATAAAGAAAAGTGTTTGAAAGTGTGAAATATGTGGTCCATCACTCCTGTCACACACTTGTATCCACAATTTTATGACTTTTTAAGTTATAGGTAGGGGTACCAAGGTCAACTGACCAACAAACATTGTGCATCGCTTTCACTCTTAGATTTATCTTCATTACAGTAAACCAGCACGATGTCTGTATCACTGCAGATCCTGCTCCAATCCATCTGTTAATCACCCACTCCACTCTCTCACTTTACTTATGGACAAGAACACAAAATACATGAAGTCATGCACTTGAGGCACATACCAATTACAACCCAAAGTGGGAAAGCCATCATTTTACTGGCTAGGAAATACTGCCTCAGAATTAGAGGTGCTAATTCACTGTTTGATGAAGCTAACAGGACATCTGTGAAAAGCAAAGATATGATCCAGAGACCATGGAAAAGGGTTCCTGACTGTGCCTGAGAGTTCTTTCCATAATGGTTATGAATAGAATCTAAAGGACATATTTTAAGAGCCAGAATTGAATGGGTACTGGTTCTTGAATTCTAAGTACTGAAACACACTTAGATAAAACAAACAGTTATAAGAATTTTTTACTGTTAATTCATTCTAATATACCTAATATTTTCAGATTCCTAACTACTGTATCCCCTACTAATGAAGCTGCCGGTGGTTAGCAGTTAATATTGATGCAGTTAAGATGTGGTAAGTGGACCCAAATGCAGGGCGTGACAATTGGAAACAGTTAAAGAGCTTATTTAGAGAGAGCTAATAAAGGAATTCAGATAAGGACTGCACAAGTAGGTATAGGGTAAATATGCAATTAAGGCATTCAGGTAAGTATTTTACAGACAGGTATCTGATAAGTATTCAGCAGATGTGTGGGCAGACAGTGAATCCAGAAAGCCACTACAAAATCATGAGACACTGGCTGACACACATGGGTCCCACAGAGGTGGGAGAGGTAAAGATAGGTCTTTGGCAGGATCATCCAGTTAACAAGAACTAAATATTTACTAAGAATAAACTAAGAGGCTGACTCAGACTCAATATGATGTATTTAAACGTTTAGTTTCACGTAACACCAGCGGCCCTGTAAACCAATAACAAATATAAGTTAAACAAATATAAGTTAAAAGGAAGGTAAAACAAAACAATATGATTGGGGTTATTTCAAGACAAAAAGGACCAACTTTCTTCAGAAACTTGTCCACAAAAATGGATTTCAGGAACTGGAATTTGTAAATTCATCTGTTGTGTAGTTACTTTTCAAGGTGCTGCAGAGCTCTTTCCAAAGTCATGGTGTTAGTATCTCGCAAAGCATTGAAATTCAAGAGATTTTGGCGTTTGCGTACTTTTGCAGGGAGGAAAAAAATAGCAGCTTGCAGTGGTCCATTCTACTGCACCCCACTTCCTCAACAGCCCCACTAATAAAACTACATTGAGCCTGAGGCACTGGCTCACATTCTTTCTCGTGCTCTCCCTTCCTTGTGTGTTCTACTGTATAATAGATTTCCCACTTTACATACTGATGAACATGTGCGCATTCACAGAAACTCAGAAGCACGTATGCGCTCACACAAGAATTCCTTTTAGGTGCTGAGATACACAGCACTGGACATAAAATGACAGCAACCCCTGAATGTTGTTTTGTATTTGTGATCTAATCTTGGCTTGTTTGTTCAAGAATTTTGACAGCGGCTTATTATTATCTTCCCCACATTTCTGAAGAAAGGGACACTTAAGGGCAATGATACGTTTGGCCGTTTTTTCAGTGCCAGCTGTCTCCTTCAAGTGCCCTCTTTGAGTTTGTTGTTCTTTTGACAGAGAGTGTTAACTGACCTGTAGCATCTAGTACATAGGGTAAATCTCTTAAAATGTAGATGCAAGGTGTTGGTAGGAGGCGTTTATTATTATTATTATTATTTATGTACAGCATGGCCAACCTAATCACTAATATCCTAACGTTTCTATGCTAATGTGTGCGCAAAAGGTACATTTTATTTGTGTGTGTGTGTGTGTGTGTGTGTGTGTGTGTGTGTGTGTGTGTGTGTGTGTGTGGACAATCTGCTGTAAAACCATTCAATAGACTCTCCCAGCATGTTGGTTCTAATGCCATATTGCCTGCCATATGCAGCTTAAAGGGTTCATCAGTATGTACACTGGGGATTATGCATAAGGCCTGTCTTAACATGAATACCTAAAGCAGAGAGTTGTTTTACCAGAAGTTTGGCCCAGATAAACTACATAAGATCCCCTGCTATATGATTGATAGTTGCAGAAATGCGGCGCAACCCAGATATGGAAAAATGGGACTGACTGTGAATTTAATAGCAATGACAGAATAGTGATGAATTGAATCCATTCCATAATTCATCCTTTAATTAGACTGGTCCATGTCTATCCATCATAGCTCTAGAGAGATGGATGGGATTGTTGTGGTTTATTGATGAGGAGGTAGTTCTTTTTGATTGCTCTCATATTTGACTCAAATACAGTGGCTGTAGCAGTGTTCCTTCATATTAATGGGCTGATTCAAACTCATTTTAATAGTTCATCTTGGTTTTGGACGAAACATCGTATGAGGAAACAGAGTCAAACATATGTCTATAGAAGATTAGTCATGAAAAAGTTTGTTCCCCATTCATTTCCTGATTGTTCCTTGTTCTCCCCTGTTCCCATTACAACATATTTCTTTTAATTTATTTTAGAAAACCTTTTCTACTTTTAATAATTATCTGTCTGACAGGAAACTACCAAAAACTTTGTACAGGGACTTTTTGACAAGCCATTAACCTGCTGCCTACTGTTTATTTTCTGACCCTGTGGTTCATTTGCTCACAGTGCTGTGAAGAAATTGTACAGAAATAACTAGGATGTTTCTATCCTGGCCAGTAAGCAAATCAGACAAGTAAGGATGACTCACAGGTGGAGAAAGGGACCACTTCAGACATTTTTGGTGAAAAACTGTCAGCTATAAATTTAAATTACTGCTCATGTGCTTACACTTGTCAAAAACATGTGACTGTTCTCCACCAGAACACCATCCTGAATGCATTGTGAGTAAGCATTCCACTGTAAGCAGTGTGTGTGAGTCACACTAGTTTCCTTATAAAACATGCTCATATTCACCCTAAATGTTCTGTGGTGATATGCTGAATAATTCAAAACAGGAACTGGTTCAGTCTAATTTATAGATGTGCACTGTTAGACTTTTCATCGCCACTTTACGGTAACATACTGGCGTCACTGTTGCCAGCGTCATATCGTGACGCCGTGTTACGGTAGTTTACCGTTCTGCAGGATGATACCGTTTTTTGCTCGTGTGGTATAATACTCTTGGACAAATTATGGTAACGCACCGTAGCCTTTTTTACAGTATCTTACTGGCGACAGTGACGCCAGTGAGATACCGTTATGTCGTTATGTCGTAAATTACGTCAACAAAGTAACATCATACTGTGATTAAGAAATTGGTATACTACCGTTTATTCACGGTATGTCACTGTAAGCTCACTGCAAGGTAATAAACTGCAATATATTAACCAGTAACTTACCGTTATCACGCATCATCAGTACCAAAAATATTCATCTCTGCTAGAGGATACCGTGTCCCAACAGGCGGTCATTTACTGTTTAACAGGTCGCAATTTACCGTAATTTCAGTTAACAGTAACATACTGTAAGAGACTGGAGGGTTCCAAAAAAATTGGATGGATGGATAGATAGATACATAGACACTCACAAACAAAATATAATTCATGTGCTTTACACCACTTTATTTCAATTCTGATTTTTCCCTGCTGAAATACACATTTCCAAAATCAAAAACTGAAAAGAACTGAAAAGATATTTTCATTGAGGAAGCACTTGTTTTTACTAAACCATGTAATACATTATTTTCTCAGATGGTTGTACAAACAATAACCATATTATGTCATATCCATATCATGGCAGACAACATATGCTCAAGTGTTGGGTTTTCTTATTTATATTTTGTAGGGTCTTAAACCTACAATGTGAAGTGCCTTGGCATTCATTTTGTTGGCACCATACAAATAAACTGAATTGTAATGAATATAATATCAAGCCCCACACTTCTGCCTTTATATACACTTTGTCCAAAATACTGGCTCACACCACCAAATCATTGCACAAAACAGGGTCCACAAGGACATGGATGAGCGTGTGTGGTGTGAAGGAACTTGACTGACCTGCACTGAACCCTGATCTTGCTTTGTGGACTGAGTTCATTGATTTGTAGGGTGAGCCAATACATGTGACAATTAAAGTGTAAGTAGCTGAAATAATTTTTAACAAACAGGTAAAAGCAGAAAAAAAAATCAACACTGTTGCACTCAAAAAACCTATTGGACAGAGACAGCGTCTTGCAAGAGTGGCAAGAGAGCTTGTCTTCATTGTTGTTCGTCTTGTGTAAATGTCCAGAAAGCATGGGCCATGGATCATCTGTGGAGACATGGGTAACAACACATTGGTCACTTAAATTATACAAGAAATTCACTAAAATGGCAAAAACAGTTACCTAATTTGAAGTTCTCCACTCAAATACAGTAAGCTGCTGGAGGAAAGTTGTGACATGAGGGTTAATGTGAACAACCTTTCGCTTCACAGTGGTCCCAGTCTTTCTGCTTGTCCCAACCTTGGAGGTACATTTTGTTCCCTCTTCAGGGTTTATCCTTACAAAAAACCTCGCACACGCTGACTTCTGGTATTCCAGGTTTTATACATAGAATTACCAAAGAAGACTGACATTGCATCAGCAAAGGTGTTCTCTTTGTCCAGCTCAACAATTACACGCCCCTGTGCACTCACCATCCAGCAGGTGGCGGTCATTGAACTTTGTCCTTAAATGTATGGCAACATATTGTCATTATGCAACATAAAATAATTTCAATACTTCACTTCTGCACAGTCTAGATAGTCATAAAGCAAATAGCTACATACAGTTAATTATTAATGGCCTTATGTACATAAGTCCGTTTTACCATATTATAATTGTACATAATTGGGAATTATTCTGCACATTAAACACACCTAACAAAGAGTCAGCCCAGTTAAATTACTGGAGATGAATCAACTGTATGGTTATTTTGGAGTTTATAGTTTGTGCTGCTGTTAAACTTTACAGTATTGACTTCAGTATTTCTGCTGTTGGTCTAGCTAGACTACTATGTTGATCAGTAATATGTAATGTGAAATTTGATAATGTTACTTTGCTGGATTCACTGAGACACATGTCCAACAACCTTGGTTTATAAAGGAAATTACAGAAATTTGAGCTAACAAAACAGAGACTGGATACCTGTGTCCACGAAAAGCTCCTGTGCCAAACAGAAATTTTAATATGGTCTAATCAGCTCTATTTCATAAATGACTTCTTACCAAGCATAATCAGCCTTGGGGTGCTTGGCAGGCTTTTAACATGCAAACTGAACAATATAAATTTGCACGCACTGAAGCCACAAAATTTAGAAATACACATAGTTGCAAAAAGTTCAGTGACCAATTACCTTTCCTAAATGACATATGCAATGCAAAAAATAAGAGTATTGTCAATAGGGACCAATTCCCAGTTTTTACATGATCAAAATTATTCACAAAAGGCTTCAATAAACAGAAAATGTGTGCCGACAATAGAACACTGCACAAAAATGAAAAGATATTTGAGCTCGACGCTTTAATGGGTTTAACATGACTTAGTCAGCACTCCGCACCGTACAGGTAGTTCAAGCACACCTGAAAACACTGATCAGCTAACCATTTGGCCGCAACCTCGGTAGTTCACCGATTCACCTGTTGCAAACGTCCAAGTTTCTATCAAGTCTCATAAATCCATCGGCAACTATTACCTAACTAGTCTTTTGATTCTCCACATTCACAGATATTGACATTTTGTCTTAGCATTTGAATGAAAATATCCTGGTAGGGTAGCTTAAAAGTCAAAACAAACAGTAATAAGAACGCATTTCGGACTTCTCTCGAATAAGTGTTTTATTCACTTATTCGAGACTTCAGACTGATTAGCTGGTTCCGATCCAACTTTAATGTGTCCCATGTCAGTCTGTTTTAGGGAGGAAGTGTTAAGTGGTTTCATTTAATTTTGAGATACTCCCGCATGGACGAGCAATTTGGAGTCTAGCAGAGTTATCACGAATAGCATATGATCTTCAGATATAATCCAGTCAACCTTGCATTTAACCCGATTGAACATCCAGTTACCTCTGACTACTTTTGCACATGTTATCGGTCTCATCATCACTCTGTGCTGCAGCGAACTGGATCTGTGGCACAGAATAGTTGATGGCCATGTTGTTCTCCTGCTTTGCAGCTTTGTTTGAGTCAGTATTGCGGCTTAAAAGTGCAAAACTAAGAGAAGCAGATCAATATTTTCTTCTTGTTGTTATTTAATGGTGGTTGGCAACCAGCGAAAGGAGCATTAACCACCTCGAGCAATATTTTCTATCCCCATTGTTGTTTTGAAAGTGAATACCCGACATGTGCGTCATACGTCACGTTGTACGTCAGGTGAAAGTGTGGTGACGGCTATCGCGCCTGTCGCATTACAAAGCTTTAAAAACGTAACAATCGCTTTTAAAACACAACCCAACGCGCTAAACTGTGATAATGTGTTATATTATCACGTATATCCAGGACATCTCTTCTGAACCAAGACGAAGAGGTGCTACAAAGGAATTATTTCTTTAGGAGAGTGTATTTAATAGCAGTCTGGCCTGCAACAAAATGCACCGCTAAAAATACAGTTTCTGCTTGTCCCAGAATTTATTAATTTTGAGAGTGAAGTTGTAGGACTGATGCTGGTTAGTGGTGTAGGTTTCATGGATGTGACACCTTAACTTGTGTAAAATGACGACCAGAGCATATTATTAGGTTGGGTCACTGTAGTTAGGCAGAGGTGTCTTAAAAAGTACCACATATGTTATACTACTTTCACAGTGAATCACATTTTATAGTAATACACTCTGAATGAGGATTTAAGTAATTACTCTTAGATCTACAGTAGAAAACAACAGAAATCCGGATGGTGTAATAGTATAATCTCAGTAACATCACCAATTGTTACATTTGCTGTATTTTACAGCTGTTTCCATGAGTACGGTGAGTTACCGTAAAAATAATGTAATCTCATGGAATTTTCCCACAAATACATGCAAATCACAGTACTAAACTGCTAACATCCTTTAGAGTTTTTTACTGTTGATTTTGCAGTACTAAGCTATGGAAATTACTGCAAAGGCTAACAGTGTATACTGAAATAATAGATGTCTCAGAGATGCTGTACTCATAAGGAAGTGGACTGGTTCTTATAGCTTCTCTACTCTATTTGAGGATTTAAAGCACTTTATAAAGTACTTTTGTGTAGGTGTCATGACTTATAGTCCGAAAAATACGGTATTACTGTAAGCATATAAGGCGCACTTAAAATCCTTTAATTTTCTCAAACATCGACAGTGTGCCTTTTAATCAGGGACACCAGATGTATGAAGAGTGGTTGTGCTTACTGACCTCAAACCGATTTTATGTGGTACACGGCGCTGTCAAAAACAGTTTTAAGCTGGGCAGACACTGTGCGATTTTTTCAGTCGCGTGATTCAGGTCCTGCTCAAACTGTACGATTGACTCGCAGGGGTTAGAAGTTCATAGGTCACGATGCAGGGTCTCACACTATACAACGAGACTAGACCGATGCTCTGATGCGACCCGAGTGCTCACACTGTGCGTCCATAAAATGAAGGTTATAACAGAAATTCTGTCGCTCGCTCTCTCTCTGTCTTTCACTCACACAGACACACACACCACCATCATCAACTTTGCTAAATTGCTAATGAAAAACATTGACCAGGCAGCTGTGATTGAGCAGCAGTGTAGATCCAACTATTTTCACGGTTGTTGTGGTCGCGATAATTTTGTGAGGCCACATCGAAAAGGCTCGGATGAGCTTTATGGCAATTATGGCCATCGCTTGTGTCCAGATCACAAGCTGCACTGCCGTGCTGCGCCGTCTTTTTCGCTGACATTTGTGTTTGCGCGTGCGCAGTGTGAGAAACTGCGGTGACACCCTCACGACGGTCGCGAGGATTTCAAACAGGTTTGAAATCCTCCCGACCAAGCGATTGATGATCGTCGTGAGGTGTTAATCGCGTCTCGTTAACTCACGTATACTACACGATGCACGACGCACGATGAAGGCCAAAATCGGGCCGATCGCCAAATCGGTCGCACGACTCAAAAATCGTCTCAAAATGGGCCAAAAATCGCACAGTGTAAGCCCAGCATTAGTATGACTTTGGAAAGCTACGAAGCCGCATCGCTTGATGGGTTGTCAAACTAACACTGCAGCATCACTGAGCGTTAAAAACTGTCTAAATTCTTCCATCTTTAATAAAATGATCAGCATTGCTGCTTTACCAGGTGTAACAATTAAGTTTAACATCCAGGCATCCATGAAAACAGAATGTATTACATTTAACAGAGTTAGAAGTTAGCAGAAAGTTAGCTCGCTAGTTGGCACCTAAAGACAATATACCATGTTCTGAGGGAGAGATTTCCTAAAAAATTAAAACGTACAGCTCTGCTATTACTTCAAACATAAATGAAGACAGAAAACTAAACAGCAGTGACGTTTGTAGGGTTACTGAAGTTGGACTAGCTGGTATATAATGATGTGCTACGTGATCACTAGGGACACAGCTATGTTAGCATAACATAAACACAGTGAAGCTGGAGGATGAACCCCAACTTTTTTCCACTTGATAAAAGTTAACGTGAAGGTTCCCAATGGTTAGGGACAAATACAATTGCATGGCAGAATGCTGTAAATGGACCAAACTTCAGTCAGGAGAACAACTGAGATAATCCCTCCACAATAGGTTAGTCATTAATATACTGCAACAACATGGAATAGAGCAGCTGAGAGAGAATTTGGCATTAATGAATCAATGATACGGTAGTGGAGGAAGAAAGAAGAATGATTTGAGTAAAGTTTTACTTACCTGACTGTTTTGTTTAGCTTAATGCGCCTTATAATCCGGTTTGCCTTATGTATGAAAACAGACCCGCTCATCAACAGTGGGCCTTATAATCTGGTGCGCCTTATGATCCGAAAAATATGGTAATTCAAGCTCATCCATAAATGGTCATTTGCTCAGAGGGGTAAATTACAAATGTTCAATATAGCCAGGCCTTTGCTGCCTATCAGCTTTCGGTGTTAAGCAGGATTTTCTGATTGAGGCTGTCACATAAAAATAAGTATTTTGTGGGTCATGTGACTCAGAATGAGCCCTTCTCTTATCAGGTGTTATCAGATGATGATGATGATTATAAATTGGTGATTAAAAATATAAAGAGAACACACAAGTATAATAGTAAAATACAACACTGCTTCAAATAAGACAAGAGATTATTCCTACAGAAAACTGTTAATCTCAGGATTTAGTGCATGAGCGGTAAAATAAATATGTTAATTCAAGTTAATTATTTTATGGCTGAGTGCACTCTCAGTGCTGCTGTTTGTTTCTAAGGTGACATATTAGCACTCTGAATCTTCAAACTAGATACATTTAATCATTAAATGTTACTGTCCCACAGCCTCACAATGAAGACATGGAAACTGCTTTAGTTTGTCAAAAAACAAAGTGATTTCATTCATTTTACTGATTGAACAGGTATTCTGTTGTGTTCAGTGCTCCCACAGAGTAAAAGAGATTTGGCACCACATTGTCTGCCTGACCGATTTAATACATAATAATGCAATTTAACACTCACCCAGCAAAGAATCTATATTGCACGCAAAGCATACTGTAAATAAAAGAATAAGTGACAAGTGGTGCTGGTCCGAGCCAGGTTGTGTTCGGCACCAGTTACCATGGTGATTAACCAGGTGAAATGAGAGCCACTTTCTTGACATTGAAAACTCTAAGCAGAAGTTTCCGCTAAACTTTAAGTGGAAACAGCTGGCTAATCCATTAATCTCGCTTTGTAGTATACCTCTCAGGACCATTTGTTGTCCCTTTTAAATGCACTGGCTTTTATTAATGTTGTAAAGGTCCTTATTCTATTCCAAAAGACTATCACTTTGTAAACCTTATCAGTAGTTTTGGTACCTGAACCAAATTTTAATCTGTCTGGTTGTTTCTTTCTATGATTGTGAACTCCTCCAAAACCAGAAGAAGTAAAGCAACCAAACTTGGCACACAGGTACATCTTACGCTCTTGAAGGTTCCTAGTTACTAGGGATGCACCGATACCACTTTTTTGGAAACGAGTACGAGTACTTGCATTTCAGCACTCGCCGATACCGATATCGAGTACTTAATAAAAACATGATTTAAATTTGCAGGTAACAGCTTTAGTCCTATAATTTAACAAAAAACAAACAAACAAGGGACTAGTTTGGAATTAAGAACATTTATTTATTTATTTATGAAAAGCATGTTGTATGCAACGTATTACAGAATAAATAATTATAAAAAAACAAGTTCTGCTGCCCTCAGGTGAATGTATGGCTATTCACCCTATGCAGCGAGCTTAACATAAGAGGAGATGGTTCCAGGAATGACAGGACACATCGCTTTGTCTTTGTGTCTTTAACTGAAGACCGTTTTTTCCTCTTTTAATTTGTAAGAAGATTATGGCTCAACAAACTCCCCAACGATGTAAACTGGGCTTAAAGTTGTGCAGCTTGTTTTCTGCTCCATGCATTTTCTCACACTGCCCGCGTGAACTTTGCCTGCTGCTTACAACACATCACCAAAGGGGGCAGTGTAGCGCACACCAAACAACCAAAGAAGAAGCCACAAACTGAAGGGGTAATACTGCCCACTATTGGGAAACCTGAGAAATGCGCCAGCCAAAGAAACCCAACAAAGTAACAACCGAGGGGCAGAATACTCCCCGCCTGACATCCATGGAATGTCACCCTCAACTAACATGTAAAAGGCAAGTGACATACAATGAAACAAAGTTTCTGCTTCTAAGTACAATCCTTAGACACCAATAGCACAACCTCACTTATAGGCCTTATGTAGCACTTGTTTTCACCCTTGCGGAAAATCCTCACCTCTATCTTCCTTACAAGCCCATCCTCACTGGGAAAGGTTTTGGTGATAAGTCCAAGTGGCCAGTTGTTCCTATGTTCGAGTGTCTCTCTTAAAAGAACAACATCTCCTGTTTGTAGGTTAGGCTTTACTGTTTTCCATTTGCGGCGGTCCTGAAGTCCTGAGATGTATTCTTTTTTCCATCGTCTCCAGAAGACATCAGCGAGATATTGTACGCGCCTCCATTGAGCTTTGAGCAGATCACTGTTTCCAAACTGACCTGGTGGGATTGGTGGGGTCGTAACCTTTTGCGTGAGCAGCATGGCTGGGGTAAGGATGACTGGGTTATCTGGATCTGCAGAAACTGCTGTTAACGGACGAGCATTCATTATTGCAGTGACTTCAGCCATTAAGGTCACTAGTATTTCATGGGTAAGCTTTGCATTCCTGTGGTCTAGGAGCATTGCATCAAGGATTTTGCGTGTGACCCCAATCATTCGCTCCCAGGAGCCAGCCATATGCGACGCATGTGGGGGGTTGAATAGCCATTTGCAGCCAGAGTCTTCAAGAAAGCTGTTTAGTTTGCTGTTGTAGCAGCCCTGTTTGTCTATTTGCAGCTCTTTGCAGGCACCCACAAAATTTGTCCCACAATCGGACCTAAGAAGTTTGACTGCACCTCTGATGGCAAAAAAACGACGCAGGGCATTGATGAATGATGACGTGTCCATTGATTCTATAACTTCAATGTGAATGGCCCGTGTACTCATGCACGTAAATATGACTGCCCATCGCTTTGCATCCGCTTGCCCACCACGCGTTTTTCTGACAGTGACAGACCAGGGACCGAATACATCAAGCCCTACATGTGTGAACGGAGGGTCAGTGGACAGCCTATCCTCTGGTAGCTCAGCCATAATCTGTTCCTGCTGTCTGCCTCTTAGTTTTCGACATGTCACGCAGCTGAATATCATTTTGCTTATTGCTCTTTTTCCTCCCACAATCCAAAAGCCTGCAGCTCTGACTGCTCCTTCAGTAAAATGTCTGCCCTGATGGCATACTTTCACATGGAAGTGTCTTATAATGAGCTGGGCAAGGTGGTGTTTGGCAGGGATGAGGATCGGATTTGTTTCATCTGAAGTCAACTGTGCTCGTCTTAGTCTCCCACCCACTCTGAGGATTCCATTTGTGTCAAGAAATGGGTTCAGTTTGCTAAGTGGGCTTGAACTTTTGAGGGGCATACTCTTTTCAAGCTGTCTTATGTCTTCTGCATAGACTTCTCTTTGGACAGTGCGAATGATAATGATCTTAGCTTGATCGAGCTGCTTTTCAGTTAAATGCTCACTACAGCTGTGCCAGCCCTGACAGGTGCCTTCTATGTTCTGCTTGAAGGACTGAACAATGTGTCGGAGTCTAGATATAGCCTTCAGTAGTACATTCCAACTAGAAAACCTTTCGAATCTGGCACTACTGAGAACATTCTTTGCAAGAGTGGTAACACAAGTAGTTACCTCCTGACGCAGTTCGTTGTCAGTCTCTGGGTCTACAAGATCAAATGACTCTGCCTGAGACTGACCTGTTTCTGACTTGGTAAGAAAAGCGGGTCCACTGAGCAATGTGGAGGTAGAAAGGTGCTCAGCAGGTAATGCGCGCGTGGCATGATCAGCAGGATTTAAGTGAGTGGGCACATAATGCCACTGGTGAGCTTGTGTGGATCGCCTGATGCGTTCCACTCTGTTGTGCACATAGATGTAAAAACGCCTCTTTGTGTTGAAGATGTAACCAAGGACTACTTTGGAGTCTGAATAGAAGCTCACCTGATCAACTGCGATGTCCAGCTCATCCACGACCAACTCTGCCACCTCGACAGCCAGGACTGCTGCACAGAGCTCAAGTCTGGGTATGGTGATGTCTGGTCTTGGGGCAAGCCGTGCCTTGCCGAGAAGGAAGCCCACTTCATTATGACCATCTCTGTCTGTGAGTTTAAGGTAGGCAACAGCGGCCACTGCCTTGGTAGAGGCATCGCAGAAAACATGGATTTCCTTAGTTACTGCTGCAGAGAGTGGTATTGAGGTGAACATTCTGGGAATCTCAAGTTGTTGTAGATGTTTGAGAGAGTGTTTCCACTGTTTCCACTGTTGTAATTTGTCTTTAGGGAGTTCAGTGTCCCATTCACGAATGTCAGTGGAAATATCTCTGAGTATGACCCTGCCCTCTACAATGACAGGGACAGCAAAGCCGAGTGGGTCGTACACACTATTAACGACTGACAATACTCCACGCTTGGTAAAGGGCTTCTCATTGACGGTTATCTGGAACCTGAACAAGTCTGTAGACAGGTCCCAGCCCAAGCCCAAGCTTCGCTGCATGGGTGTCTGCCCAAGGTCAAGGCCCTGCATGTCAGCTGCAAGGTCCTCACTTGGAAAAGCGTTTGTGATGGTAGGACAGTTGGATGAGATTTTATGCAGGCGTATGTTACACTGAGCCAGCATCTTCTGAGCCCCACAGAGAATGTTGATGGCCTCATCAGTGGAAGGAAATGATTTTAGTCCATCATCCACATAAAAGTGGCGTTCAATGAACTCTCTTACATCATTGCCATGTTCTTTTTCTCCCTCCATCGCTGTTCGTTCCAGTCCGTAAATGGCCACTGATGGGGAGGGGCAGTTCCCAAACACGTGGACTCTCATCCTGAATTCCTGTACTTCTCCATCCAGATCATGGTTTTTGAACCACAAGAAGCGAAGGTAGTTGCGGTGGTCTTCTCTGACAACAAAATTGTAAAACATTTGCTCCACGTCGGCCATGACTGCATATGGGTCGGACCTGAAACGCATCAGAACTCCCACAAGAGTATTATTGAGATCTGGCCCTTTGAGTAGCACATCATTGAGAGAAACATTGTTGTATTGCGCACTTGAATCAAAAACCACCCTAATTTTTCCTGGCTTCTGAGGGTGATAAATGCCAAAACTAGGGAGATACCAGCATTCTTGTTCTGGAGCTAAAGCTGGAGCTGGTTCAGCGTGGCCCTTACTGAAAGTTTTGTCTAAAAACTCAACGTAATGTTCTTTCATTTCAGGTTTCTTTTTCAGTGTTTTGCGGAGCGTCATTAAGCGACTGAGGGCTTGGTCCCTATTGTTGGGTAAACGCTGTCTGGGGGAGCGGAATGGGAGTGGAGCTACCCAATTGTTCGCCTCATCTTTAGTAAAGTCTCTGTGCATAATTTCCAGGAATAATGCATCTTCTACTGACAGAGCCGTTTTGTCATCATCTGCTGTTTGCTGGAAAATGTGTCTGCCTACTTCTGCTTGTGTCTTCTCGAATTTAGGACAGCTTTCTGTGTATTTGTCTTTTATATAGATTTTGCTTGCACAGGGGCTAAGGAAGGTAGGGCGCCCGTTATTCAGAATGTCTGTCTTGAAAGAGTTTACTGTGGGTTTGTGGGCACCTGAGAGGCAGACATCGCCTACAACCACCCATCCCAGATCGAGGCGTTGGGCATAAGGTGCACTGTTTGGACCATTTACCTGACTGCGAACCTTGTGAGCTTGGATGATGTCCCGGCCCAAGAGGAGGAGAATGTCCGCGGCTGGGTCCAGAGGAGGGATCTGTGAAACGAGTGCGTGTAGATGAGGGTGAGCTGACACAGCCTCCTTGGTGGGTATCTCATCTCTATTATCTGGAATGTGATCACATTCTGTTAGTGTGGGCAGCACCATGGACACTTCCCCATTTACATCCTGAATAACGAAATTAGTTGCTCTGCGTCCTCCAGCCTCTGACAAACCTGCACATGTTTTCATGGTGTATGGGAGCATAGCGCTTTTTACATTAAACATGTCGAAGAAAGCAGACCTGGCTAAGGATGAGTTGCTTTGATCATCCAACATGGCGTACATCCTCCTTTTCTCTTCAGGATTTGTGCGGGGATACACGTCGACTAAACAAATCTTAGAGCACGATTTGCCTTTCAGAGCTGGGCCACACACCTCTGTGCAAGCAGTTGTGGTTACAGGGCTTGAAGGATCAGACTCCCCGCCGTGGCTTTGAGGCAGGAGGTTAGAGTCCTTGGTTGTCCACAGAGGTGGACCAGCATGCATAGCAGACACATGAGCGTCACTATTACATTCCGAGCATTGGATAATGGCTTTGCAATCGTTAGCTCGGTGACCTGTGGAAGAACAACACTTATAACAAATAGCATGTTCTTTGAGGATGCTTTTCCTTTCATCTAGTGTTTTTGACCTAAAACCCCTGCATTTGGCAAGTGAATGGGGCTTGTGGTGAATAGGACATTGTCTGTCTGGGTTGAGAACTGACGTTCGAGTTGTGACATTTGTTTGACTAATATCTGTTCTGTTCACTGCAACCGCACCTCTGTATTTAGTTGGTTTCAACAATGGCTTATCAGGTTTTGGAGCTACTATGTTTGGACTTTGTAACATAAAGCTAGGATCTGTTTTCATTTCTGCATAATCATTTATAAACTGAACAAAATATGAGAAAGGTGGGTAAACTGCACCGTTGTCCCTTTTGTATTTTGTCCCCTGTTTCACCCAGGACTCCTGGAGTCCGTAGGGGAGCTTTTCCACTATCGGGTTTATCCCCCTTGGGGTGTCCAGAAAGCTAAGGCCGGGTAGATAATTTTCACTTTGTGCATACTCTAACTCCAACAGGAGATCTGCAAGCTCCTGCAATAAATGAGTGTCCTTATTAGATATTTTTGGAAAAGACTGTAAGCGTTGGAAAAGTGACGCTTCGACTACCTCTGGAGAACCAAAACTTTTGTCCAGGCGTTGCCACAAACGTTGAAGACCTGCGTGTGGGTTGTTCACATGGACCGCCCTGATCCTCAGCGCATGTTGTAGTGACTCCCCGCTGAGCCACTTCGTGAGAAGGTCAAGCTCTTCGCTGAACTTGAGGTTGAGGCCTTCTATGGCGTTGCGGAAAATGGACTTCCAGGACAAGTAAGACTCAGGACGGTTGTCAAAAACCTTGAATCCCGCTGTCAGCAGATCACGGCGTGCTAGATAGGCTGTGAGATCTGAGAGTTCAGTCTTTGGAGGCAATGAAGATTTAGGCTCGGTTGAAATGTCAGTTTTTCTGTTTATAGGAGGGGACTTTGGTTGCTTCTGATTTACAAAGTCAGTGAGATGTTCACCTGGAGAGGAGGCAACTGGTGGTTGACTCTGTCGTAGATGCTGAGCGTCGTTATTACCAACCAGTTGTCCTGTATCAGGCTTTCCGTCTTCATTAACTACCAAGCTGCGGTTAGCGAAGTGAGCGTTCACATAATCTTGAGCGCGTCTGATGGAAGGAGGTGTTTTAGAGGAGACTCCTTGTTCTGTGAGGTCAACGGCGTCATGCTCCTCATCGGCTGCCGCTTCCAGGACATGAGCTGCGGCGAGCGCTGCTTCAGCCTCACCCTCCTTCTTTAGAGCGTTTAGTGTTGCCTCGATGCGTGCCTTCTCAACCTCCATGTCGATCTGGCGTTTGGCGTACTGTGCTCTAGTGCGGGCGGCTTCTGCTTCTGCTCTGGCTCGGGCTGCAGCTTGACTGGTGGATGAACGACGTGAAGAGCGTGAAGAGCGTGAGTGGCACTCTGACCGGACCACCATCTGGGAGAGAGGCGGTGACGCCTCAGGCTGAGACATCTTGGGTGCTTGATAGGTAGATAATCTTCTTACTCTGCTGCCCTCAGGTGAATGTATGGCTATTCACCCTATGCAGCGAGCTTAACATAAGAGGAGATGGTTCCAGGAACGACAGGACACATCGCTTTGTCTTTGTGTCTTTAACTGAAGACCGTTTTTTCCTCTTTTAATTTGTAAGAAGATTATGGCTCAACAAACTCCCCAACGATGTAAACTGGGCTTAAAGTTGTGCAGCTTGTTTTCTGCTCCATGCATTTTCTCACACTGCCCGCGTGAACTTTGCCTGCTGCTTACAACACATCACCAAAGGGGGCAGTGTA
Source organism: Aulonocara stuartgranti (assembly GCF_965226115.1). Lineage (NCBI taxonomy): Eukaryota > Metazoa > Chordata > Actinopteri > Cichliformes > Cichlidae > Aulonocara > Aulonocara stuartgranti. The sequence goes on from NC_138953.1 coordinate 11,953,218, forward strand.
GCGCACACCAAACAACCAAAGAAGAAGCCACAAACTGAAGGGGTAATACTGCCCACTATTGGGAAACCTGAGAAATGCGCCAGCCAAAGAAACCCAACAAAGTAACAACCGAGGGGCAGAATACAAGTGAACCAGCGTTTTGTGGTTTTGGGTTAAGTTATACTGCTTGAATTATGGGTTTCTGTGTTGTATTATATTTACTGTTCCTGGTTTCTAGGTTTTTGTTCTGTTTCTGTTCTCAGTGTGTTGTAGTTTTCTGTCTTTATGTCTTCCCTATGTTCCACCTCTAGTTACTTTTGTCTCTGTGTTTCATGTTCCCTCTATTCCAGAGTCTGTCATGTTTCCATGTGTCACTGTCTAGTCTGCGTCTTTATAAATTGTCTCGTACTTCCAGTGTCCTATGTCAGTGTTTCTTGCTCTCCTTCCCATGTCTTGTTATGTCAGATCAATCCCAGCCATGTCTCCCTCCTATTGTGTATTCCCCCCTTGTTACCTGGTATGTATATATAGTCTGTGCTGTCCCCTGCCCCTCCCTGTCATCCTTTGTGTTTCTCCTGCTGTATTTCAGCCTCCAAAATAAAGGCTCACGTTTTGTTTATCATTCCACCCTCATCCCTGTTTGCCTGCACTTGGGTCCTCAATTCATTCCTTCCACGCCGTCTGTCCCGCCAGACGTCACAGAATGCCATAATACCAGATATAACATTAGGTAGTAGGTACCCATACCTGTACAATTTCAATATTAGGTTAGTTTCTCAATACCCAATTTGGTACGATGGTTAAAATGAAACGAACAATATGGACTCAAAAGTCTATTTAATGGTGGTGGTTGACCAGTTATTTCAAATATTAATATATTTTGACAGGAAACAAGCTTAAAGCTTGGTTGGATCTTAGATGGTTTAACACTAAAAGAGGAACTGCTGTGTTTTCATAAGTTTCATGCTAAAAGGTATCGTAAGAGTAACGTCTCAGAGCATACCTAATTTATAAAGGGTTGTTCTAGCCTTATGGACAGCTTAAAGCAGTTTACACTACAAGCCACATCTACAGCACAATCACACACCTATGGCACATTAAGAGCAACTTTGGGGGTTCAAAATTGTGCCAAAGACAAACTGACCAAAGGAGCTGGTGATCAAATCAGTGACCAACTTGCTCTACCTCAAAAATCACAGCCGTCACTACACCGCAGTAGAGTGTCAAACATGACGTGAAGTTTTCATTTGACTGCTTAGGCCTTTTTATCACTTTGTATTACCCCATTGTTGTGGTTTAAAAGTCCTCAGCTTTGTTTTTTGGCTCACCATTTTCATCCAGGTTGCTTCCAGCCACAGCAGATGGGTTTTCAGTGAAAAAGTCCAATAGATCACCTGCATGCTATCACCTGCCCTGCACGAAATTAGAGACAGACAGATACAATTAGACACTAGCTGTTGAAATTAATGGAGCATCCACCAGAGCCAAGTTCCCTCATGAGTTGGTAGAGAGTAACACATAAAAGAAGAGAAAATAATGGATTTTGATTCATGCAAGTGCTTAAAAACATGTCAAGAAAAAGAAAATATTTTATTTTGTTTTTGACATTGTGTCACCTTATTGAATTTCCCTTCCTTTTTCCATCGATATTTATGTCTAGCCATATAATGGGCAAAGTTTACAAGTGTGTAGGTTGCAGGCAAGGCATACAGATTCTAGCACTGCTAGAATATGACATAACCTTTGTGTCAATACCAAATTAAAATAGTTAAATCTGTCCATGTGCAAATTGCATTGCACTGATGGTACTGATAAGCTACTATATCCTCCAAGCATTTTTTGTAAATCTACACTGAGCATAAAACTATAATTAACAGGTAAGAATTCATACACCTGCAGGCAATTATGAGTTGTGCTTATGTGTGAAGTTTTTAATATCCTGTGAAATAAATATACCATGCATACATGATAACAAAAACCCTTAAGTATTTTCTTTTTTTTTTCTTTGGCAGTTTATTTTAAAGCTATGCAAAAATTCTGCTAAACTGTTTAGAATATAGCTGCTCCCATCAACATTCAATTGGGCCTTTAAAGACTAGGAGCATCCTCTTATCGTAAATAGAAAATCTGTTAGCAGAAAATCCATTAGAAAGGAAGAGCTTTTGACAAAAACTGATGAGCTTGACAAAAACAGAGCTGAGTGCAAATGAAGCAGAAAAAGTGTCTGTGGAAAGTTTATCTTGGTGCTTAGAAACATCTTATGGTAAATTAAAAAAGGGCTATTCCTTAAAAAAACAAAACAACCCCCCACCCCCCCCCCCCCCAAAAAAAAAACCAAACAAACAAAAAAACAGGCAGCTGATTTGCTTTCCTTCACAATATTTGTCCCTTCCAAGCAGTCAGAGTGTGAAGTGACACCAGAGAAATAAGCAAGTTTTGAAATATGAAATATAACTTTGCATTATAAAGCAAATATATATAGAGGCAGAGATAAATTCAGACATAAATGAGTGCAAGCACACAGCAACACATATGGTAAATGCACATTCAAATGATTTTTCCGCTCCCTGCAGGCAAGTCATTGTCACCCAACAGAGAATCTTGGGAAATAATCATTTGAGTCATCCCTTCACCTCAGGAGTCAAGGAGTCCTCATTGTAGCATCAATACACATCCAGCTTTTACACGCTGATTTTTTAATGTGTATCCTGTTTGAATAACACTTACTTATTACAAATATGTGTAATCATCATCATTAAGACATCCTCTAATTTAAACGGTCCTTTTGTTTTTCAGCCTGTTTTAGCTCATTTTTCTGCTTTTATGGTACATTTGCTGTATAGTTTAGGAGTCATTAACCTCATTTCAAGGAGCAGTTTCCAACAGCAAGCAGCTGTTCTAAAAGCTCGCGCTACAATTTGAAATGTTGATTAGTGTATGATGAATATGAAAATGGATTTGTCATATCGGTTTTAGAATGATAGCTTCATCATGTGCTGTCTATGTGTCAACCTATGTGGCAAAGATGCCAGTCCATGCTGTATTTTATCCCAGGGATGTGGAGATTATGTGGATTGCACCTGCTAAATTATATATACATATATTTCTATTTCTATTTCCTTCTTTTCTACTCTTTCTCTCTGACTTTTTCTGCCTAATGGTTAAAAATGACATTTAAACTTTAGTTTCATTGGATTTATTTCTATTCCTGAGCACCAAAGCTGGATGACATCTGATTGGCATGCAACCCTGGATAAGAGGAGGGCTGACTGAATAATGTAATCCATGCAGATGTACTTCTTCTATCACACAGCTGGGCTGAATGAGATGTAAAGGTGTTTTATATCAGTCAGCTTGTCTTTGGGTTACATATGAATCAAAGTGAACCATAAAAATATAAATGTAGCTTTATGGCTACACTTATACCTATCTGTAGTGGGTTTTTTAGACTGCTACATGGGGGTTTCGCCCGTGCAGTGCTTGGTCAGCAGCTTGTCTCACAAAAGATCAAATCATCATTTATGTATTTATTTTATAAAAGATAAAAATCCTTGTTTTAATGTAGATCCGTTGAGCCAATGCATCTTAGCTACCAGTGATTATAGATCGCAACAGATCAAAAAACAAATAGAGATGCTATTCCACCTGTGCCACATGAATAGAGGGTGAACAGTTTTTCTGGTGGAACACAATATTCATTCAGTTCTTTTCTGTTTCACCATCCGTAGCTCCCTCTAAAAGTATTTTTCATTATATTCCATTCAGTCTTAGAAGCAACGCACAAAGTCTGGCAGCTGTGCATTTTGATTGCTCCTAAGTATGGATATGATACAAACTTTATCAAGTTCATCCCAGTATTATGTGCGCTTTGCTTCCTTCCTACGGAGGCAATTGATCTGAGCTCTACTTACAGCTTCCAGGAATTTGCTGACAGTTGTTAAAATTATTGCCTGCGGGTGCAAGGAAAAAAGGAATGTATTCCTTCAAATTAATGCATGCATTGTTCACTTGACAATGATGGATTATAAGTCTAGATTGATGAGGATGTCTGACAATGGAATATTCAATAAAGCTGCTCAGTGAAATGGATTCTTTTTCCCGAGTAATCCTGCAAGTGTTTTCTTTTTCTTTTTTTCTCGTTCCTTAAAAAATGTCACCACCAACGTGTGGAACTCATAAGATAAAAGATATGGCCGCCATTCCATTATTCTGAAAAAACTTTTAAGGGACCTCTTGTAACCCAAATTTTTATGAAAGAACTCTTGCATCATTAACTCTAATTTCTTTAAATCCACTGAAGACTTTTAAGTATATGAAACAAACAAAAAAAAACATTAAAATTAAAATATGAAAACCTTGTCAGGTTGAGCCAAAAGACAGCTAAGAAGATTTTCTAATAGTAATCTTGCAAGTTTTTTTTGAAAGACCTTGGAGAGAAAACATGTTTCTAATATTAATGATCATGAAATTATATTCACTCCACTGAAAAAACATGAAGCACAAATGACTACCAGCAAGCTATTTGCATGTTGTTGACTACTCCCAACTCAACTTCCAATTAAGTGGGCAGTGGTACATGTGTGCCTAATGACTTTAAAGTTCTGATGCTGGCCTATAAAGCTCTGAATGGTTTAGGACCAAAATACATCAGTGACCTCCTGACCCAGTATGAACCATCCAGATCCCTCAGGTCATCTGGATCCAGTCTTTTATCAGTTCCCAGAGTCAGAACCAGACACGGAGAAGCTGCATTCAGCTTTTATGCTCCTTATATCTGGAACAAACTCCCAGAAAGCCTCAGATCAGCTGAAACACTCAGTTTATTTAAATCCAGGTTGAAGACTCACCTGTTCTCAGCTGCATTTGAATAAAGCACCAAATCCACACTTTAAGCTTAAATTTCAAAACTTACATTTAACTACTGATTTTATCTACTGTTCTGATTTTATCTGTTTTGATTTTATATACTGTTGTTTGTTTGTTTGTTAATTAGTTAGTTAGTTTATTTGCTTGTTTTAATCAATTTTAAATCATGCTTTTTATTTGTTCTTGTTTCTAATGTCTCTGTAAAGCACTTTGAATCACCTTGTTGTTGAATTGTGCTATACAAATAAACTTGCCTTGCCTTGCCTTGCCTAATGTGGGCAGGAAAGGTAGTTCTGCTTTGCATTTTACTTAGTAAAGTTTCCCCTACCTGCTAACCGGTCATCCTTGATCCCTGATTCTGGTTCTGCCAGAGGTTTCTTCCTCTTAAAAGGGGATTTTTCCAAGTGCTTGCTCATAAAGGGTTTTCTCTGTATTATTGTGGAGACTTTAATCTACAGTATAAAGCACCTTGAGGCAACTGTTGTTGTGATTTGGCTCTATATAATTAAAACTGAATTGAGCTGAATTGAATTTATCACCCACTGGGATAAAAGCTGATTTCATGTGGTGCTGTGTTTAGAGCAGAGTGCAGCTTTTGATATATATATATATATATATATATATATATATATATATATATGTCACATGGAAAATCTTGCCATTTTTTCAATCTAGAATAACAGTTGCAGTGTTACTTACATTTATTTTTTTACCAAAGTTCACTCTTAAAAAAGCTGAGTCTCACACGATGTCTGTGGCAATTTAAAGCGGCTTGCTGGAGGGTTTAGTTTTTGTTTCTTCCTTTGACCAGACAGGAGTGTGTCAGCAGCAGACTCTGCATTTTTACTAAAACTCTTAACAGCTTATGTTACAACCCTCCAGAAAAATAATCACATAGGAATCCTGACTTCCAGTGTGGGGCAGCAAGGGCAAGCACCTGATTCAAACGTGCAGGTGACCAATTCTGTGCCTAGCAGAAGGGATAAGGCCTCTGGCTCTCAGCAATGCACCATTCTACTCTAGATCTGTTTAGGCAGCACTTGGCAGGCTAATCATGTTGGCATTTGAAAACAAGGGTTCACATCAGCGGCCATCTTTGAACTAAAGGGAGGGAGTTTGCTAAGGACTTTTTCAAATGGGAAAACTGCCATCCCTATTTTTCATATCGTGCCCAATAAAATACCAAAAAGCTAAAGCCATCTGTGGTGTCAACATTGCTTGCACTCAGCATGGAGGCTAACTAAAATTGATTTGCAATTCCAATGAGTACTGTCTTTGGCCAGAAATGTTTTTAATTCCATCTAGAATAATATGAAAAGAAAATCCATGAGTGTAGGATGCAAACAACAAGTGTTAAAAATCCCCACTATTATGTAAAAATTTAACACAATTTCAAGAAAACATGTAGAAAGAAAAACATTTTCTTGACACTGACAAAGTTTAAGTAATCATATTTCTCTAGTTTCCAGGTAGCTGGGACAAGAAAGTCAGAAACTGTTAGATTATGATCTATAGTGATCTTAGAGAATAATGTTCGCACAGCACACAGAAGGACTGGTGTTTTCTTTAATGAACGAGGCAATGCCATTAGGAAAAAAAGAGACTTATGATTCTCTTCATACAGTTGTGTTGAAAGTGACTTATCTTTTCAAAAGAAAAGAATGGATTGACTGGTGATTGAAAAGCGTAAGCATGAGAGCTCATTGGTAGAGATGTAGATAGCAGTGGTGAGTTACAATCCAGAGTCATTTTGAGGTCAGGCAATCAGTTCAATACATTATGGACGGGGTCAAAGAAGAGATCTAGGGCGTTCTTTTCATACATAGAGCGTGTTCACTTAAGCGGCTCTGGTGAGTAGGCCTATTCCAACATATCTAGGCTTTCACTGGTCCTATGCATGCTGGGAAAGGCTCATGCTGGCAAATTGCTGTAGCATCTTCTATGGAGAATCAAATATGACTCATGCTTTTACTGTGACACTGACACAGAAAATGGTTGGAACATTTATGGGTGTAAGGCACATGTGGGAAAAGGACAAAAAAGATAAAAGGCATGCAGACTGTAGCCAGCAATCACATCTTCAGGTCCACACAATCCAACACACTTTCATAGTTACTGCTTGCGGGAAAAGAAGCAATAATACAAGTATAAATTGTGTAGTAATCTTTATAATACTTTTTAAATGAGTACAATGAGTGATTGACAGCTAAAAGGGGCAAAATAAGAGCGTTTAGAAAAGAACTTTGAGAGATATGGGGGGAAAAAAGAAAATCAAAGAAGGACGCTTAGAGAGAGGTTGGGTCATTGATCAAACAGCCATCAGTTTAATCATTTTTCTGACTTTTTCACCTATTCTATAGACTTCTTCCCTCTCATCATTTTCAGCATACCTAAGCCCACAAACATTCTCTCCTATCTCCTTTTCATCAGGGAATATCATCTAAGTCTAATTGCCAAAACAGTTTCTTTTTTCCATCATAAGCTCTTAGCAGTCTAAATTTAAACAGATTCCAGCAGCAAACAGTTGGTATGTGGCCAAAAACCTTTGGTAGCACTAAGCTGTAGATACAAAAAAAAGTTGAGGGATTTGTTCAGTTTTCGAGATGAAACGTTTCAGATTTGATGCCAGCAACATGCAGAACTGTGTCTGTTTTTAATGCCTTTAAAGATCACAGCCACAGGCTACTGGTTTTTTGAGCATATCCCTTGTATACAGATGTGTGAAAATACATAATATACTGCAGCTGTTGCAGTTCACAAACTACTTGCTATTTTAGAGGCACCGTTGCTAAATTGTTTGAAAACTTATTGATTTTTTATTTTATTCATTTTTCTATTTTTTCCATTAGTATTACACTAATGCTGTCCTTTTTTGTCACAGACTTTTATAATAAGCATTTTCTTTTAAGTTGTAATGTTTAATATGCTGTCTTCATACCATTTTCATATACGATTTATTGCATTCTGTGTTTACATTTTGCACAGTGTGCACACTGTGCACACTGTGCACACAATATTTTAGGAGGAAAATAACAGTGCCTAACTGAAAGTTATAATAATGAATTTGTTCTTATAGCCCTGTGCCCTGTGTGATCCCACCTCTCTCCCTGTGGTAGATGGGATATGGATCCAGATCCTTGCAACCCAGAATTGGAAAAGCAGAGAAACTAGCTGGACGGATGATGGATAGATGGATAGATGTTTTCTGTTATGCTGATATTATCTATATCTAGTTGATAGCTTTTGTGTTTTGCTTTTCCACAACCGTCTGGATGATTAAAAGAAGGTACTGTGTGGATTTTTCTTCCCTTCTTTTTTGTGTGCATTTTGTTATTTTGCTCTTACACTAGCAGCATTATTTGTGTTTTTGTCACAGACCTGAGCGGAATGAAATGAAGTCGGTTGAGCATGAGCAGAGGCCTCCCGTAAATAATACAAATAAATTGATAACAACAAAAAGGTTACTTGTAAGTAAGATACATAGAGCGAAACAAGAGTGATGGAATATTTGTTAGGGCAGTACATTTGGTTTATACTGTGAATTGAACTGCAATTCTAACTTTAGTATAAATGGATACAAAACCTCTCATAATGACTTCAATTTAAAACACCAGCACTTTTCAGCAAACAAGCATTTAACACGGGAGCTCTGATGAAGTAATTTTCTGCATCGTTTGAGACAGAATAAATCACTGAGTGGAAGTTGTTGAGTTGCTGATGAGGACTGAGTCAAAACTGCAGCTCACCAACTATCATCGGGCTCATCTCACTTTCTGATTTGATCAAACTCTCTGTCAGCTGTTGTTGTTACTTTAAACACTTCTGATAGTCCCTTATATGTTAAGAGTATTAGTTGAATACTCTGACTTTATTAGGGCTTCTTAATTTTTTTTTTATCAATAATTGTTTGCTGGCAAAAGAAATAAGTGCTGACATGTTTCAGACAGATGGGAGCAGATTCTAAAATTTCTTGATTAAAAACAGCATTGACAGACATTCTTCCCTGATTGCTCAATTTTTGAGGAGCAGATGGATCCAATAGAAGCCATAGCTCACTGTAGCTCTCACATAAAAATCATTTCAAAGGTAATTTTTTTACCCAGCAACCCAGTGAATCTAAAATTAGCATTTCTAACTTTTTGAACAATATTTTCCATAATATTAGATTGGTATTGTACACGTCTGCAAACCACAGATAAAAATCTTTGTCTTTTTCTCCACCTCAATGAATGAATGAATGGAAATCTTATTGATGATTCTCGTGTTTGGTTTGGCAAAGATTTTATGCCAGATGCCTTTCCTGATGCTAGCCCATCTATCTGGGCTTACAGCACTAGGAATACACTGGCGTGTGTTTGGTGGTGGTTGGTGTTTTTAATGAGTAAAGGAAAGCAGGGGTTCATTTTATATTGGAGTAATTCACTTTACGCTGAATTTCTTGTGCCAGCCGTATCTACTTATCTTCAAATCAAAGTCAGAGATTTGGTGGATTATATGTAACAGGAACCTAAACAACAGCAAAACAACAAAGGAATGTAGTCGCTACCATTAAAACAAAGCTACCAAATCTATCACACCCATGTACTGCACGCACCCTTTTTAAAAAAGTTTCATACACACATCTGTTGAATTACACTGTGTATCAAAAGGTCATGGCATGCTATATAGGAATAAAAAAACATGATGAAAGTTAAGTAAAAGGAAGCAGTGTCAGAAACCTGAGCAATATAACAATGAGGAGAATTTGCTCTGGTCCAACAGAATGGGACCTCTAGATCAGAACTGTACTCATTTATTTGTCTTTTCTTGTGGCACTTTGACCTACAACTTGCTGCACTAAATGGAAACAACGCACATAGAGTCACATTGTTTACATTATTAACCTCCTAAGACCCGAACTCTTCCACGAAATGCATTTTTAATTTCTCTTTGATATTTGGGCTGATTGGGGCCCAATAAATATAAAATCAAAGAATTACTAGATTTTTTTTAACCTTATTTTTGTTTTTAAGAAAAATAAGAGCCACATATGAGGATATCCATTTAAAATTTTGATAGAATAGTAGCAGTATAATGTCCTCGTGAGTGGATATCGGGCCCATGTAGAGCAAAATTGAGTATTGTAGTATAAATAACCCAAAATGTGATGTCCACATATGTGGACACCAGGTCCTAGGAGGTTAACACACATAAGTAGTGTTAGTTAAAAAATAAAGATTCATTCGGAAGACTTTTATATCGTAGAGAGACATTAACTTGAGTAGACTATATAAATAATGTAGGTCCTATGATGTTCACTCTTGCATATTAAATGTAACCTACTCTGTTCAGAGGGCTCCACAGAGTGATCAGTGCCATTGGTTGGGTTATGTCCTTGGAAAGAACAAAGTGTCAGACATGTTATAAGGACAAGCCATCAAAGATCCTGACTAGAAATCCATGGGATTTGTTTTTGTTTTTTACAATTTTTTTGTATAATGACACAGAATAATGCAAGGGATTTAAATATTTTCAGCATTAGGTTGAGTGTGTGTATATGTGTGAGAGGGGTGCTGATGATTACAAACATATGTTTTCAACATTGAAATAAAAGAGCTCTCTCTCTCTCAGTCTCTCTCTCTCTCTCTGTTAAACCATATTGCAAATATGGCTGCAGAGTGGCAAATCTTCCTTTTAGAAGGACTTCTAGAAGTTTAAAGGCTATTTTGTCAGATACAACCTATTTCATTGCATCAGTGTTCAGGTAATGGAGATTATTAACAATCTGGATTACTGACAACCTGGGTAGGAAGTATGACTTGGTGGTTTGATAGGGTTGCCAAAGCAGATCACCTGACTTCATCTCACCCTATCTCTAGCATCCTCCTCTGCTGCACCAACCCTCTGAATGGCCTCTTTCCCTACATCCTTGAATCTCTCATTCACACACATGTATTCTGTCTTTGTTTCTACTGACTTTCAATCCTCTTCTCTCTAAGGCATGCCTCCACCTGCCCAGGCTTGCTTCAACTGCTCCTTACTCTCATTGCATATTACAAAGTCGTCTATGAATATCATAGTCCATGTTGATTCCTGCCTGACCTCATCTGTCAGCATGTCCATCACCACTGCAGACAAGAAGGGACTCAGAGCCAAGCCCTGATCTAATCCTAACTCCACCTGAAACCCATCTGTCATTTCTACCCTAACCCACTGTCCTGTTACATGTTCTGCACATACTTCTCTGACACTCCAGACTTCCTCATGCTGTACCATAGCTCCTCTCTTGGTATCCTATGTCACGTTTCTGCTAGATCTAGAAAGACACAGCGCAACTCCTTTTAACCCCTCTACTTCTTCATCAATACTTTCATAGCAAACATCAGATCTGTAGTGCTCTTGATCAGCATGAAGCCATGCTACTGCTCACTGATAATCACTTCGGTTCACCTAGCTTCAACAATTCTTTCCAAAGGCTGGTGTGGCACATCAGCTTTATACATCTGTAGTTACTTCAGATTCAATTTAATTCAATTCAATTCAATTTATATAGCGCCAAATCACAACATAAGTCGCCTCAAGGCGCTTCATAGATACAGAGAAAAAAAACCAACAATCATATGACCCCCTATGAGCAAGCACTTTGGCAACAGTGGGAAGGAAAAACTCCCTTTTAACAGGAAGAAACCTCCGGCAGAACCAGGCTCAGGGAGGGGCGGCCATCTGCTGTGACCGGTTGGGGTGAGAGAAGGAAGACAGGATAAAAGACATGCTGTGGAAGAGAGACAGAGGTTAATAACAGATATGATTCAATGCAGAGAGGTCTGTTAATAAATAGTGAGTGAGAAAGCTGACTGGAAAGGGAAAACTCAATGCATCATGGGAATCCCCCGGCAGCCTATGTCTATTGCAGCATAACTAAGGGAGGATTCAGGGTCACCTGGTCCAGCCCTAACTATATGCTTTAGCAAAAAGGAAAGTTTTAAGCCTAATATTAAAAGTAGAGATAGTGTCTGTCTCCTGAATCCAAACTGGAAGCTGGTTCCACAGAAGAGGGGCCTGAAAACTGAAGGCTCTCCCTCCCATTCTACTTTTAAATACTCTAGGAACAACAAGTAGGCCTGCAGAGCAAGAGCGAGGTGCTCTAATAGGGTGATATGGTACTACAAGATCTGCACATCATCCTTGTTCTTGAAAACATTTCTCAGGCATCCTCTAACTTCAAGTCCACTGCCCTCCGCTCTAAACATCTCCATACCTCAACAGGTACCTCATCTTGACCAACTGCTTTTCCACTCTTCATCTTCTTCATAGTTGATCTCACTTCCTCCTTACTAACCCTTTGCACTTTCTGATTGACTAACTCTCTTCTACTCATCCTTCTTTTTATCTCATTTTATCTAAATAGCTAATTTTCCATCATCTCAACACTCTCTCTTTACTTGTTAGCACATTTCCAATTCTGTCCTTAATCACCTAACCCGCTGCACATTCTTTCCAGCTTGATCTCCCTTCCTAGCTAATTGTTCTAAGTCATTTTCTTCATCTAGAAGAACTACAGCACTTTCCCAGTCATCTGGTAAGTTCTTCCCTATTACCCAGAGCAGGTCTTGACTCCTTCCTTAACTGTGGGAAACATTCTTCCTATGTCCACCATTTAATTGTTATCTTTAGCATGAATTGCTTTTTCTTGTTGATTTCCAAATTTATCCTACAGACTACCATCTGAAGTTAGGCCCCAGTCACACAGGCCTAGAAACTGGTTGGTGACCAGTTGGTAGGAAAAGTAGGTATTACCCAGCTAGCTGCAGGCAGTTGCTGGAGATTGATGGTAGTCACTGTAAAATCGATTTTTAAAGCCTAAGTCATCCATGTCTACAGATTGGGCACCAATAACCAAGGAAAAAAATGTATTCCTCAACCACTTGGCGAGTGGCGTCTGGAGGTTTCTTGCTGTAAGAAGGTGAAAATGGTAAAAAAAAATATGCTGCTGTTCCATTTGATTCAGTAACAGATTGCCATCATCACCTGTACTTTGCATGTAACATGCTGATTTGTGTCCACAGACGTCTCACCTTTTAACTTTGCTAGGTAGTGAAATTGACTGGAAACAAAACATGTTATTTTTGGTGGTAAGGCACAATGTTAATTTGATGAATGTTCCCTCTTTTTAGTGTGTGGTGCACTTTACAATGTTCACACGCAGACAAAATGAGTGAAACTTATGAACTTGTTGGAAAAGTCACAGATTTCAAGTTGATAAGGGGTAATATTTTGCAATAATGCAGCTCTCAGACTAGTGCACGCCACCTGAGCTGTCAGATTTATAAACAAAATCGTTTTAAGAGTCTGTCTTTATATCAAAAAGATATTGAAACTGTACTTCAACTGATAGTACTTTCAAACAGTCATCAAATCTGTTATTTCAGTTAGCAGACTACTCACACCCTGTTACTGCTTAAATTTGACCTGCTAATTTGTTCATGGTTGAATGTTGGTCACTACTCCTTAAATTGGTGCATTGTTAGTAGGTCAACTACACAACTTTTCACTTCTATTGGCATATTTTCCTTATTACAACCAGTGTTGGTCAAGTTACTTGAAAAAAGTAATCAGTAACTAATTACTGATTACTTCCCCCAAAAAGTAATCCCGTTACTTTACTGATTACTTATTTTCAAAAGTAATTAATTACTTAGTTACTTTTTAAAAACACGATTTACAACCTGAATAGGTGATAAAGCGATAGATCTTTCAGCCCAATTCTACTTTTTCTACTTAATCCATCATACAAAATGTAATCAAATGGAAAAGTCTCTTTTTTTAAACTTGTTTTATCAGTTTTAATCTTTTAACTTTATGCATCAAGCAAAAATTCAATTATATGCAACATTCTCTGACTTGAATAAATTAGTTTAACATTTAAACCTATTTTCTACACATTCCAGCACATAAAATAAAATATTTTTTGTGTTTACACTCACTCTTTCAAATAGATGCAAGTAAAACACAGCAGAAAATAAATAAAGTCAAAGACTCAGCGGTCCTTTTGCTCTATTTTCACCTGTAAAGCAGGACTGCGGTAGGCGGAGGTTTACGCTGGTGCAGGTGTGCCGCGGTCAATGGAAGAATCCGCGAGCTTCTCTGTGAATTTCCCATTACATCATAGCGCACTCGGTGCTTGCTTGGAGGTTTAGGGGTTTTTTTCACTGTAAAAAGAAGTTTTCTTCCCACGCACAACGGACGCTAATGTTTTTGTCACTTTTTATGGAATCAAACTCAAAGTAAGGTCAGTACTTCCACGCTTTAAACGCTGCACGCTCATATTCTCTCCCACAATCGATATGTGATCCATTGTTGATCTGCACACAGCTGTTGTCACGAACGGCGCACTCGCTTACGTCACTGTCGTGAGACATTCTCGCAAAAAATCACAGTTTTAGTAACGCAGTAACGCAGCGTTCCTACGGGAAAGTAACGGTAATCTAATTACCGTTTTTGCAATAGTAATCCCTTACTTTACTCGTTACTTGAAAAAAGTAATCAGATTACAGTAACGCAGTAACGCGTTACTGCCCATCTCTGATTACAACATCATGCTAATTTAACCTGATTAGTAAATCTGGCTCTATGGGAGTGCAACATGTAGTATGTAGGGGTTAGTTGATGAGAAGTCCGGGATCTTTAAGAAGCCTGTCCAGTGGTGGTTTTAGCAAGATACACCAGTCTATGCTATGGTTTTTCTTTCTTCTAATTTTATGCATTTTGTCACACTAGTCATGAGCTATCTCTTTATTGGCCAGCTGCTGCTGAGAATGGTTATAGGCACAGTAGTCCTTTTTAGTGACCCCTCTATTCTGACCTAGATGCAAGGTCACAAAATATATTCCGTGTGGTCTCTACCAAAACAGGGTCAGGATAGGTAGTGGATGCAGGCTTTGTGTGCAGAATACAGCCAACAAACAGAGAGAGCGATAGTCCCTCTTGTCAGCAAACAACCCCAGAAATTGTGGACTGCATCACGATATACAACCCTCCTGGAAAGACTATATATGTTGAGATAAAAAGAACGACTTTTGTTCCTTTGTTTAATTATTTATTTTAATTGTATTTTTAAAATGATATTTTTACTAGGACTAATAATATGTTTGTTACCCACATGCAATAAAAATTTAGATAACTCACAAATTTACATACCCTTGTTTTGAACTTGCTTTTTTGGAAATATATTATCAATCTGGGTTTATGGTATACAGAGACCACATATTGTCTGGATAAACTTGAAACAAATTTACAGTTGCTTTAATGTTTAAACTTGCCAAGACTCACTTAAATGTAGATGAAAAGCCCGTTTTGGACAGCCTTTTTAAATTAAGGTTATTTCTGCACTTGTGATCCTTTTCTTGGCATGAAAGTGGTGAGCATAGACTCATGGGAGAAAATGATTTTCCTCATCCTGCTAAACTATCTTGTCTCTACTTGAGAAAATAAAAACATAAAGGATTTATGATGAGAAACCTCAGATGACATGTGGTTGGTTTGTTTGATCTGTTGTACCAAGTGTGAAATAAATAAATAAATGAAATGACATGCCTGTGTGTAGATTCAAGAAAAAACCTTGTTAACCCTTGAAACACCATCATTCTAAGTCACAGCTGCATACAAACAGAATTTGACTGCACTAAACAATCAAATGTCTCTTGCCTTTATTGAATCAGTCTTGTTCAACTGGAAAAGGAGAGCTTCTATGCTAATCAAATCTCCAAAAGCTACTTGGAGTTAATTGTTCCAATAGACGAGATGAGATTGGAAGTGTGGGTTGTAGGGTGCCCCTCCCTCCTGATAAAGGCATAAAAAGTCTGATTACTGACAAAGTTTTCTCTTGTCAACAAAGATCAGGAACCTTTCCTTGATCTTGAGAATTAGAAGATGCATCATAGCTTTGTTAAAAGGCTACAGTCACATTCCCAAATTCTGCTATGAGACAAACTCTACAAATGGATGAAATTCAGGACAGTTAGAGCTCTCTGTGGGAGTGGGCATCCTGCAAAGATCACACCAAGGACACACTGTATAACCTTGAAAGAGATGGAAAAACAACCCAAAGGCAGCAAAAAAAACCAAAAAAACACCTGCAAATAAATATCTACACAGTTCATGTGTAGATATTTCAAACACAAATGGTCTGAAATATGGTTTTGCATTATTTACTTGCACATGTTTCATACATGCTAACATATTTAATTATTTGACTAGAAAGTTTCTATTGTAGTGTGATATACGGTAGTTATGTCTTAATGATTTGGCAGTATTATTGAAAAGCTTAGGAATCTGGGCATTCATACACTGAAGGGTTACATCCCAGTTTTTGTATTTTGAATATTTTGAACATTTGTTTAGGACCGTACTTGTGAGAAATGTTCCTGCAGAACTCTTCATACTGAAGTGATAGCAAAACAATTTTGTTGTAAATGCCTTTTTCTCAGGTGTGGCAGAAAAGAAGTAATTTGTGAAATGTCTATCTATACTCAAAGTGACTAGTACCACAGAATATACACAGCTTCATGTTGTAAATCTTTTGTAAACTACACATTACCCAAGTTCTCCGGTGGGTTGTATCAGTAACATGACATGATGTGTCACATTTACTGGCGGCCAATTAAAATGTCAGGTTGTCGCAGCTTTGACGTTTTAAAAAAAGGGACTGGTTTTTCAGAAAGTCACCAAAAACCTGCAAAATATTTTAATGGAAACAGCTGTCATTGGGAAGTAACTTTCCACCACCTCAACAGACCTGAGCAGAGGTCTAATCACTCAGAATTACTGAAAATACCTGTGTGGGGGTGCAGTGCCCATTAGTACTGGAAGTCACTTTCTCAACTCAAGGCACAGTTCACTTTGTAAAGTGCATGCCACACTTTTTTTGATAGTTAGCTTAAACATTTAAAAGTGTGCTAGAAACTCAAAATCAATATTCAGACAGGCAATTTAAAATTTTGCCTAAGAGTTCAGGGGCTCTGCGCTTTGGTCTGCCATATTTTGACCCATTAGACAAGTTATTAAGAATATATAGGTATATATTTTGTCATGATTGCTGCACTATTTGTAGTTGTCATTTCAAAATGCTGTGGCAGATTCTAACTTCATAGTGTATGGGCTGATGTACTGTTATTATAAGATTTAAATCAATAAATGTGCAACTTTTTAAAATTGTGGTGTAGCTTTTTTATGTAACACGAGTTTACTCAAGTTTGTGAAAAGTTGAACTCCATCAGTAACCACAACCTACAGCTACAGTTTCTATGCTAATGTCAGCTGAAGGTGCTATAAATGTGTTTTTGTTCTAGTGTGGCGCTCTGCTGCTTTAGGAATTCACTTCTGTTTCCCTCTCTGCAAGTCTCCTGACAACAGAGTCCATTAGTACGACATGGCTGGTTGAGAGAGCCATGTCCAGATATTATGCAAAATGGCCAAATGGTTGATGTGATTACAGCAGTATAATGAAGGGCTTATCCATCTTGCGGCTTGAAGTTACTAGCATCCCACAGACTAGACATCTCGCAGAATTAAAATCTGAAATAAATTGCTTTCAACCTGGGAACCAATCAGTCAGTCTGCTGACTTAGCTAGTAGTGGCAATGGGTACTTTTTCTGTGCTTCCAGTGTAGCCAGTAGCTATCTGTGTCAAGATTTTCAGTTTTTTCTGCGGGTCATTGTAAACTCACTCTTTTCCTCTCCTCACTATATGCCTGAATGCAACCATAGCCAAATGAAATTGGTCTATAGAACTTTGACTACCAGCAGATTAGAAATGGAAACCAGAAATCGTCCAGTACCCTTACCAACAGATTCTGCAAATATCAATATAATGACAACAATACACTAAACTTTAGGAATCACCAGTTAAAAAAGTCCAGGTACAGCTTAGTAATAAAAAAATGAAAAGGAAACAGTGGATGAACCATTGATTTCTTGTAAGTACTTTGCAATATCAGAAAGAAAAAACCTTTAGACTAACATCAGTTCATCTATAGGAATTAAAAAGCAAATCCTTCTCCTCACTTACAAGGCTTTGTATAATCAGGCCTCAGCTTATCTTAAAGACTTCATAGTAGACCCTAACAGACCCCAATAGAGCACCATGTTTTCTTACTTGTTGCCCCTAGAATATTTGAAAGTAGAATGGGAGGGAGAGCCTTCAGCTTCCAGGCCTGTCTTCTGCAAAGCCAGCTCCCAGTTTGGACTCAGGAGATAAGCACTCTCAGTTCTTTCAAGATTATGCTTAAAACTTTCATTTTTAATAAAGTTTGTAGTTAGTGCATCATGGAAAGGTCCCAGCAGCCTATTGCAGCTAAAGGAGGTTTCACCTGATCCAGCCCTGAGTGTTTCTTCTTCAATCACCCTTTTTTACTCTCTCTGTGTTTATACTCCTCCACCCATAACCGGTCGCAGCAGATGGCTGCCCCTCCCTGAAGCTGGTCCTGCCAGAGGTTTGTTCCTTTTAAAAGAGATTTTTTCTTTCCCACTGTTGCTCTTGCGCATAAGAGGTCATCTGATTGTTGGTATTTTCTCTTTATTATTGTAAGGTTTTTACCTTACACGGTAAAGCTCTTTGAGGAAACAGCTGTTGAAATTTGGCGCTATATGACTGAAATTGAATTGAATTACTTTGAAAAATGTCATACCTGGAGAAAATATATTAGTTAATATAGTCTGTAATTAGTACATTTACCCTAATTATAACTGAGAGAATAAAATATTAACAAGTAAAACTCTTCCTCAACAAGCAGTTTTACATGGGTTTGTGCTACTGTTTAATTTTTTTTTTTTTTTTTTTTTGTGTCCCGTTTGGATCTTTAGCCATCAGAATTGTTGTCTTAAGGCCAAGAAAGATGCCAAGCGGATTTATTTTACCAAGTGGATCATCATGGCCTTGCCATATTGGTCCATTTGATTGACCTTTATTATAATTATGAATTTATTTTATTTTCAGTTGCTACAAACGGGACAGACATGACTGGGGGACAGGACAGGGAGAAAGAATGAAAGAAAGAAAGAGAGGGAGAGAAAGAAAACCAAAGGGGAGAAGAGACGGTGAGAAGGGGGGAAAGAAAGAAAAAAAAACCAAACAAAACAAACAAAACACCTGGGTCACCTGTATGGAGAAAAAAAAAAAAGAAGAGAAAGCAAACAACAAAGAGCAGCATAATAAAAAAAACGGCACCATCACAATAAACTAGCTAGCAGTAGATATCAGTAGATACTAAATAATAAATGATATTGTGCAGCACGCAAGATAGACAGTGCACAATGTGCTTTGAGGCAGCAGCCAAGAAAGCTGTAGTCCGCGTCTGTGAATACCCGTGTGTACACCTGTGTGCATACCTGTGTGGATCAGCATGCTTGTATTCCAAAGGTTTCTCCATGTAATGATCTGCTAGAGGGTGTGGGGGGCCACAGCCCCGTCCTCCAGGGTATGAAGCAGGTATGGAGGAGATCAAAACTCCAGACATCCAGAGGCCCCCAGAACACAAGAGACCAAGGAAGACCAACAGAGGGGCAGCCGCGCCACTGTCCCAGTAAGAGCTGAGGAGAGTCCCAGATGAGGGCTCACTCAGCAGCCGCGGAGCAGAAGCCAGGGGGAGTTGCAGTGACGCGCCCGTGAGCTCCACCGGCAGCCAGCTGTGTCTGAGTGACCGAGCCCCAGGCCGAGAGGCCGGGGGCACCCCACCTCCGAAGTGGCCCGAGCGAGCCCCAGGCTCCAGGCCCCGATAAGCGGCCGCCAAGGAGTGAGCCGGTGTGTACCCGGACGCCCACCCCCAGACACAAAGAACCACCAACGCACCGATGTCTGAGGGAGTCCGCCACTGGCAGGGGAAGTGGTGGTGGGTGGAGATAGGCCTCCAAACCTTGGAGGGCCTGAGATGTCCCCAGAGAGGTGGCGCCTGACACCCAACCTGACACATAGACACAGACATACAGGCACACACAGATACAAACATCCATTCCCACCCTCATGCTCTCATATGCACTTACTCCACACTCAACCAACGTGGAGACAGACATAAAGAGACGCTGTACACACGATCACACTCCCCAAGCGTACTCTACGAACCGGGTCTAGGTACCCTTGCCCCTGGAGGGGGGAACTGCACCCAGACCCAGGTGGTGTTACCCTTTTCCCTGCGGTGGGGAGAGGCAGACCGCCCCGACTCCGTAGCAGCAGGGAGGCCCCACACCCCAGACCGCAGTCGGACGGCCAACTCCTCCTAGCCCCCCCGCTCCAGCAGGCCGCAGAGAATGGGGGTGAGAGAAGACTCCAAACCTCCCTCCACCCGCTCATTGTAGTGTTGATGCATGTGTGTTCTAAGGTGCATTTAAAACCCAGGAGGGCTTGGAGCTACCTGCCAGAGAGCAGCAGGTAAGCGCATAGTCCCTCCTGCTAGCCCTCAATGTCTACGTGTATTTAAAATTGAGAGGTGGGCAACGACGCCAGGGGTGAAGTGTACACCCTGATGGTAATTTGGAGTCCGTGTATCGTGCCCACCCCCAAGATCCTATATGTATGTGTAATGAGAGTGTGAGTAATGTGAATGTCTAAGTTGTGGGATAAAATTGAGGCAGAGACAGCCAGAAGGGGACAGGGGGGGGGGGGGGGTGCTACTGTTTAATTGCGTGGCATTTGAAAAGCCAGACTGAAAATGTGGGTCTTTAAAGCTTTGCTTAGTATATATGATGTATAATTTTCTGGCCAATTTGTTCTTTTTTGTTTTTCGGATGTGATTTGGAAGGAGCCCGTGCTTTTCTTCTACCCAAACATGTCAGCTGTTGTTGTTTTTCACTGATTTTTTACTGCATCTTGAAGAAGCAAGGGAGCAGCTAATCAGCAAAATCACCTGTTGTCATGACTGTTTGGAAGGAACCCCTTTCAGTCCATAGCTCGTTATTGGCCTCCACTGTGCTGTAACAACTGCCAGTGGAGAGCACCAAAACAGTCATTAATTTACAAAAATGCTACATAGTTTCCCTTCAAAGTCTCTTAAATATCCAGTCTGATATTATTATTGTAAAAAATGTATTCACATATTAATACTTCCATCTGTTAACTGCCATCATTTGTTCTTAATGAGTATCATCAGTCATGTACAAGCTTGAATGAGTCACTTTTAAAATGATGGATCCCCTTTTGAATTTACACAAGATGAGAATCATATTGCTGTTTACTACACCACACAACAAATGAGGACATTTCATAACAAGAACCTTCTCAATACTCATTTCCTTGCAGTACATGTGGGCCTATTGAACATTTGTTGGGCATTTTCAGGAAGGATGAGTGTTTATAAAGATGTTCTTTAATAGCGTCTGAATCGACACACGCTACGCTCTGCTGTCAGCATGTATGCACTTAAATTGTCGTTACATACTCTTTGGGATAAAACTCTAAACAGATTTCACCCTGTTTATTATATTCAGATGTCACTGACACACTTCACCAACCAATTACAACAAACATCAGCATTTTGAATAAAACTTTGACCTAAATGAAAACACTGAATTTATATACCATATAGTTTTCAGGAAAAAAAACTGCCAAAGAAAGGTGATGGCAAATGATATTACAGAGCACAGTATCTTGCGGCAATTTTCATCTAAACAGAGAAATAATTGAATTTCCCCTTTTCTTTGTGGGATGTGTGATGTCAGTGGCACTTAGAGTCAGTAAAATCAGATGCCAGAGATATATGCTTCACCTGGGGCGTCTTTAGTGATTCCTGTTACATCGTCCCAGTAACACAGGCATTGGAGTAGAAGGCTTGGCTGGTAGATTTATGCTGCTCCTCAGTCCATTAAAGTCTCCTTTTTATGTGTCCATTTGGCACAGCGGCCACTCTGCTCACCTCATTTAGACCGGATGCTGTTAGGACAGTGTGAGGCCCACACTGACTCAGGTAGACAAAGAGGGAGGCGGATGGATGGTATCGCAGTTAGAGAAATCAGCCTTGCACATAAGCAGACATAAGCATGGAAGATGCTGTAGCTGGACTTGGTATTATGCACGTCTTCATGCTGTTGAAAAATACAAGCTGTGTTTATGCATTTATATTATTTTAGTGCATGAATATTTTACAGCTTTGTTTATTTTTCTTGCCTGCTTAACAGTGTGTCATGCATTGCAAGAGTGTGTGCAGCTGCAGTGGAGCCCATATATTTTGATTAATGCTGTAAGAGTTAATTTCACACATGGTAGCAAGAGAAGACTTTTTTAATTTCGTGGACTTGAAGCGACAGAAATCCTGTAATGTAACATCAATAAGCATGCTTGGTTCTACTAAAGTAGCTTCTCAAATGGTTTCCTGCAATTTCCCCTCTCTGATGGAGAAATGAACATTTTTAATGTTCTCAAGAACAAGAATGTTTGTGTTTATCTTTTTAACTTTACTGAAACATGGACAACATCCTTTTGCATGCCATTGACAGGACAGCAAAGAGAAAAACGGGCTTCGTAGTGATGTCCCCATTTCAGAGTCAATCAATAAACTTTATATAAAATATCAATGTTGCTACCCATGTGTTTCTGTCCTCTGTGGTCACTTATCAAGTCAGACGTGACCACATTTAAATGAGTGGGTAAAATTCACAAAGTTTGCAACTAACATAAGAAAGCTTTTTTAGCTGCAACAATAAAGTCTATTGGTGTACTGCACAGATACAGATGCCTGCTAATTAGTAGCAGACAAAAAACTTGTGTGCAGTTTGGAGTGCAAACATCTTTGATGGACTGTCTCATAAAGCAGGAGATATTATTTGTGAGGGAATTCCATTAAATATTACTCTACCAAAGCACACACATGCTAAAGAACTTCAGGTCAAACAAATGAATAAGTATATATATATATATATATATATATATGTATATATATATATATATATATATATATATATATATATATATATATATATATGTGTGTGTGTGTGTGTGTGTGTGTGTGTGTGTGTGTGTGTGTGTGTGTGTGTGTATAAATATACACTAGGCTCTGAACTTGTTAAATTCTGAGCTGACACTGAAAAGAATAAATAAATCAAGCGTTGGATGCTCAAATGGCCATCTGAGGAGCTGCACTTAAAGGAATTTACACATTGCCTTTCAGCTGCAGAGGTTTAGTTATCTGCTGTATGAGCATTGTTCAGGCTTTTTGTTTTGTCAGCTCAGTACTTACGGCACCATATTGCTTTGTTTGAATGAACCTTTCCAACACAAAATTTGACTGCACTGTTGACTTGAAAGCCTTCTCGTGCTTGAATAAATCTGATTCATTCAGCTTTGGTTCACTTTGTGTTTTGTTTTTTTCTTGCAGTCAATTACCTTCTCCAACAAATAGACCTACATTGCATTTTTCTACCAACCATGACAAAGGACTTCTCAGTGCCTCCTATTCACACACTCGCACATGCTGATTGGGCCAGCACAGAGCAATTTACGTTTCAGTGTTTTTGCTCACGAACACTTTGATGTGCAGTCAGCAGGAGCTTGGGATCGAACCACCAACTGCCGACCCAGTCCCTACCTTTCATACCTTTAGGAAGCCAGACGGTGTATTTGAGGACATCTGTGCTAAAGGATTCCAATAACAACAACAACAACAGGGAAATGCTCTAGCATTTATGTGTTTTTTTTTTCTAGGCACAACCTTGGCTGCATTTAAAGTAAAAATTGGTTCTTCTGGTTTTTCACTCATCCTATTCGGCACCAGGATGTAGAATTGTTTAATGGATGGATGGATGCTTTTTCTCTGTAGCTTCTTAATTTATGGTTGATAATGAAGAAAAGCTTTGAGTCGTATCTATAAGTCCTGCCTAGTTCAGCTTTTAGGTTTAAGAATCCTCATTTTATCTGATGTCATGACCTGACCTGATGCCTCCGTGCCGTTCAGCAGGCTCCCCCCTCTACCCTAGTAACAAATCATACAATCTTGTCAAGTCAACACACCTCTCACCACACCTCCAGATGGGACAATCTACTATGGCTTCACTCTAAAGGCAGACCTCAAGCTGCTTTTTGTACACCACTCTCCTTTTCTTTCCCTCCTTTATTTCACTTTCTCTATCGTATTCTGGTGGTTTTTCAAAATAATTGTCAGCTTTAAACTTTCAATAATTGCAGTCATTATGCATATCTTTGCATCTACGCAGTAAACTGCCATAATCAATCCACATGAAAAGCTATAATCACTGCTGATATCTTTTAAAATGTGAATTTTGCCTCTACAGTTTGTCATTTGCATTTAAATAATAACAGTGACGCAGCTGCGCATTTGCCTCAGCAAGGAAGGTTGGACAAGCAACATCATTATTCTGTGTAAGTGGGATCCTATGGCAGCAAACACATCTTTGAGCTCCTGTGCTACACCCATTAGCCATTCAGTGACAGTTGCTTGTTTGTGCAGAATTTTCCATGCTCAAACAAGTCACGGAGCACACAGGAACAGCTCGAAGTGAAAAGGTGGAACTGCCATCTACAGTATGAATATAACATCTCGGTTTGTAAAGAAGCTATTGCGCACAGACAGTTTCATAAGGGTGAAATGATAGACATCCATAGCATAATTGCTTTTTAGAAGGGCACTTGGCAGTAGTAGTTTGGAAGGAAGGAGGCAGAAGTACAATAATGATGAAATATCAATGAGATGATGAAAAAGTAATCATTCTGCTGGAGAAGCACAGAGCTCAAAAGATCCAAGTGCCAACACTCAGAAATCAATAAGTCTGATCCAATGTGGGACAATTTACACACGACACATCACTCATCACTCCATATTGGAAAGCCCACTGCCAGATTGCCCTTCGGGAGAGATCATCACTGCTTGACAAGAATAATGCAGCACAATGTAGAGAGCCCAAAGTACATAGAAAGCCAACTTTTCATATTCAATTCATTCATGCTCCAAAGAGTGATCTAGCTTGTTTTATGCTTTGATTCATCTGGCCTGATTCTACAGTTGAGATGAATTCAGCCAATCTGCCATTTAACCCAAATTTAATTCACGTCAACAAAAAAGTCATTTATTGTTCCATCTGAAACTGAGAAATAGTACTCGTATGCTCGTTTACGTATTCACAACTTTATTTTTCCCAAAAACATTTTTTCTTTGCTGAAAGACTTCTTTTTACCCTCACTTCATTTTCAATTGTGTCATCCACTTTTCAAAATCCAAGTCAGCTCTAAGTAGTCAGCTGGTAGTCAGCAAAAACACGGCATAAACCTTTCTAAGAACTGTGGGTGGCTACTGAAACCACACATACATTTGAACATAAATGGTGAACAGAAGAGATTCTTGTTCTTGATTTAAGGGCATGTCAGGCTATGTGGTAGCAGCCTGTGCCTAAGTGTTACAGTACATAGTGACATAGATATGTTATCAAGGAAAGCCTGGACTTACAGTATAACCTGGTAATAATAAAAATGCAACTCCCTTTGAAAATACAAATATTCTTGATTTAATAAAGCTGCATAAGCAACGCCAGCTGTGGGCTCAAGGCTGGAGCCAGACAAAAACTCCCTGATAACGACTGTGTTGAGTCTGTTCCTTCCCATTCCATGCAAGGCCACCAGGGTTGGCTGGAAGACTGTTGAACTATGGACATGCAAACACATACATCACATACATATACTGATACTGATAAGCACTCACTGACGCATCACCCTCCCTACCCCGGATCCTACCCGGGATCCAACGCCACCTCCAACGCTTACCTCCTCTCTTATGTGGACATCGGGTCAGCTGGAAGCGCAGTCGAAGATTGCAGCCTTCCCAGATCAGATGTACACACTGGAACACTTTCCCATGTTGCTGTCTGTGTTTATTGTGCTATGGTGTGTTGATATCTGTGCATTCCTGTATTATCCTTTTGTGTTACACATTTCGATGTTTTTTTCCTCGCTACCTAGCCTGACCTGTCTCCCCAATGTGATGTTTGTGTATTGTATGTACGGACAAGGTCTGTCATCTCGGTTGTGGGCAAAAGACCTGCAACTGACAAATAAAGGCTATCTCATCTCATCTCAAAAAGACCCTGTGAGCACTATTGATTCATTAAATGACTCAGAAATGCATTTTAAAACAAGTTATTGAGCAGAAGGCGTCTGCTAAATAAGTAACTTCTTAGCTCTGTCTTCTGTCCTGTCATGGAATATTTCCCCAAATTAAAGTCAGGGAAGCCTAAGCTTATTGCTCTCAGAAGCTGAATACTAAAGGACTTAATACATCAAGACCACATTTGTTTCAATGCCAGAGTCAGAATCAAGACATCATGTTTCATACTGAATACAATTATTAGAATTGAGTGAAGTAGAATAGACTGAGTAAATACTCTGTATGTTTCTTTCATTTTTTTAATTATTCCATAAAAGTGAATGTGTTTAAACCTTTCCTCATTATGAAATGGAGTTTGCACAGCCGATAATTTGAAGTATATGTTTTCAGTCTTATTTTTTATCTTAGTGTGCAGCAAAATCTCGAGTGTTAAATTGACACTAGAGAGTGTCTATATGGGTCCACTCTTCTGAGTGTTAAATACAACACTGTTGAGTGTTAAATGAACACTTTTGACAGTGTTATATTTTTAAAAGTAACCTAGTCAGTTTTGAAGATTAACAATGACTAACACTGAGCAGTGCTGATTTTCTAACACTGGAATAATTTTAACATTTTGAGTTATTTTCAAATTGAGCTTTCAACATCAGATAGTTTGTATTTTCACTTCAATATAAAGTTTAAATGACTTTCAAGTCATTGCATTCTGTCCTCCATTCTTGCATTAGCATTAACACAGCTTACCAAGTTTTTTTCTTTTTAAACTGAGTTGTACATTAATTAAATAAGTCCCTTGTGTGCGTGTATTGGCTACCCCAAAACTCATTATTGTAAGTACAATGCTCAGTGACATAAATCATCTTCTTGTAGGGTTAACAAGCAGTAGAAAAACAAGAACTGCAGACAATTTGCAGCAAAGCTTTTATTAGTTTGGCAATATAAGCAGAGCTGTACAGAAGTACTCTGTATACATATCTGCAGTGCCAAACTATTTCTGTCAGAATGTTCAACACAGCATTTTAGTATTTTAAAAACCTTTGCCAAAGACAGGGCTCTCTTCTCTGACAAGCCAACAACACGCAACATGCAAATTTCAGAACAGGAGAGCATGCTGAATATACATTTTCTCTTTGACTATACACAAATCTGCAACACCTGTCTTCACGGTGGAAAGTCTGAAAAGGCGGTCTTCCCCTAGTGACTACATGTGTCTCCTGTTTCATTGTCTGTAGCATTCACTCCGTAACACTCAGATCTCCCTTACACACATGCCTGCATACACGTACGCACACACACATGCATGGTTTTCTTCTGCTGAGCTCCCAAATACAGAGTGTGCTGGGGCTAGATGGCAATGCCAGTAACCAGGCCTGACAGATATTCCTCTGTGGCCATTTCAGAGAAGAGAATGGGCACAGAGCCCGAAGCACCTGCTAGCAGGCTGCTACGTCACAGCAGTTGTCACAAACAAACATATTTCCCGGCTGAATCCAAATGTATGTGGGAAGGCGTGTATTTGTGCTGACCTTCTTAACAAACCTTACCTAGCAAAATTGGCTCAGTGGCACTCTTCAGTGGAGGGACAGTAATTGCGTCACAAATGTCCCAGCAATTGGAGCTTATTTATTTGGTTAACTACTTGCACAAATAACAAGTTAAGGATGGTGTCATTTTGCTCCTAATGAAATGGGGTTGCAGATGGGCACACGTTTCTCAGATCTTTTAATAAAGTCTAAATTTACCAAAATGCATCCTAGCCAATCGATAATTTAATCTCTCAAAGTTAGGCAATGCACCAAAACACTTCATATATCTCTCAAAATAAGCTTGTTTGACCATAACGCAGGCAAAAACGATCAGTCAGATAACTTAAGGATGACTCACTTGCTTGGTCATATACCCATGACATAAACTTTATTATATCAGTTACTACTTATGGCATCCAGTAAAGCAACCATGAAAATATTTCAAATATCTGTAGTGCATGCAAATGCAGGGCTATGGTGATAGCCCTGCAAGATAATCAGCATCAGTAAAATAATCGTGATAACAATTAATTAAATAGTCATGATAATCATTATCATGAATATTTTAATAACCACTGGAATCATCTTTGTCACAATATCTTTTTTTTAATTGCACTGCCACTTAAACAGAACACTGCTTTTACATCTTTGAATATGGGTGAATAAGGAAAGCGAGTTTAGTTTTTTGTACGAGCATTTACAGTGGATCTCTCAGAGAACAATAAAAAAACATTGTTTAAAAAAAACTGTGCCAAAACAAAAACATTAGATTGGCGGGTTACAGTCTTCAACTTTAAATTCCACTTCATCCTATAAATGAATCTTTAAACAGAAATCTTTGCAGACTCAAAGATCACCAACCCTGGCCTGCTTAAAAAAAGTTTATCGTCAATATTGGCTCAAGAGTTTATACATAATGTATTATTTTTTAAAGCGGAAATAAACCAAATTTGGTTTCATTCTTTTTTAAAGAGTTTTTTAACAGGTTTTAAGAGAAGTGTTGAATAAATATGTTGTTTTGCAGGTGGTGGAGAATAAACCAGAATTTTATTTATGCATTCTGGAAAAAGTGGCTATTGCAATTTGTGTTAACAGTAATACAAAAATATTCAGTTTTGGTCCATATATACTTATGTATTGTGGACTATTCTGAGTCATAAACTTACCCTTCTACTAATCCATTTACTTAAGAGGAGATTTTTGTGTGATTATGTAAGATCTATACTGCTGAAAGAAAGTGATGAGCTAAATATTAAATGTACCGTACATTGAATTAGACTATTATATTCCAACTTTCCTCTAATTTCAAAGATTCATCAAAAAGTAAAAACAGCTGGGTGATCATTTGCAAAGGAATGATCTATTTGAAGAGTTTCTTTCAGAGTTCAGAATTCATCATAGTACAGAAACAGCACTAATTAAGGTTACAAATGACATTTTTATTGCCTCTGACACTGAAATCACTTATGTGCTTGGCCTGTTAGACCTCAGTGCAGTATTCAGTACAGAGATTAGAGTACACTGTGGGTATTAAAGGAAATGTGCTGCAGCAGTTTGAATTGTATTTATCTGATAGATTCCAGTTTGTGCATGTGACTCTTCTTCATACACAAACGTTTGTTCCACGGGGTTCTGTGCTCGGTCATTATACATGCTTCTATTAGGCAATACAAAGACTGCATACATTTTTATTTATTAATTCATTTTCTTTGCTGGGCTACAAAGTCCACAAAGTACATCTAGAATGGTTGGGCAAACATCCAACCCCATTAAAATATTTTCCAATTGATAAAGAGGATAGACAAGCATAAAACTGGCTTGTTGTGTAGATATTCCCGGAAACCTTCCCAGGAAGTCTGAGTAGCGTGATCTTCATATAAATGGAACACATCCTCTGGTCCACAACAGTCTACCAATCCAGAGTTTCTAAAAGTACAATGGGAGCCACAGCCTTCATCCATCAGGCTCCTGTCCTGTGGAACCAGCTTTCCGTTTGGATTCGGGAGATAAGACATTCTGTCTCTCGTAAAGATTAGACTTAAAACTTCACTTTTTGATAAAGCTTATAGTCAAGGCTAGATCAAGTGACCCTTCACCATCCCACAGTTATGTTGCTATAGTTCAGACCTGCTGTTGGACTTTATGTGACACACTCTGATGCATTGGGCCTTTCTTTTTCACTCCCTTCTTTACACTCCCCACATGTTTATATACCACTGCACCATGTCATAAAATGTTTTTCATCTCACCCCCTAAGTCTGAATTGAAACAGAATTTAAATTTTTTTTTAAAAAGTATTTAAGTTTAGAGAAATATCAATTCTCACAAGATGAGGATGTTCTGCCCGTGTTTGCATGGGTAGAACTCTCTCTTTTGGTACTTTGGTGTCCTCTCATAGGCCAAAGATATGCAATTAGTTAGGTCAGGTTAATTAGGGTCAGGTTAACTGGTTATTAGTATTTAGTATTTAGTATTTATTTATTTATTGTCATTGTCAAGAACAATGAAATTGCGTTTGGGGCTTCCATACAACCCAAAAAAAAGAAGAAAATAATAAATACCCCTTAAAACCCAAGTGTACATATTTAACCCAGTGTGACTCCAATGCAATAAGACAATCCTTAGCAATAATGTTCGTAGAAATTCAGACAAAGACCTGAGAAACATGACAAAATACAACAATGCAACCCATTCAATATTATTGTACTGTGAGATATGATATCAGATATGATAGTTATTTTAAGAAAGGGGGGGGGGGGGGGGGGGGCAGGAGGGGGAAGAGAATAAAGATATGATGCACCAATGCAGACCAGTTCATTGCTATTAAGAAGTTGGATATGGTTATTGTCCGTGAGAGGGGGGCAGAGAGTTCAGGAGCCTCACAGCCTGTGGATACAGGCTGTTGGCCAGTCTGGATGTTCTGGCCTGTATAGACCTGTACCTTCTCCCTGAGGGCAGCAGATGGAAAAGGTGGCGCGCAGGGTGATGTTGGTCCCGCAGGATACTGTGCACCCTCCTCAGACAGCAAGTGGGGAAGATATTACTGATCTCTGGCAGACTTGTTCCAATAATTCTGCCAGCTTCTTTCACCACCCGCTGGAGTGCTTGCTGATCGGCCTTGGTGCAGCTGGGGAACCACACTAGAAATCCATACGTCAGAACGCTGCTGATGGCACAGTTGTAGAAGTTCAACATCAGAGATCTGGGAATGTGTGCGCTCCGCAGTCTCCTCAGGTAGTAGAGGCGCTGTTGGGCCTTCCGTGCAACTGAGGTGATATGGTTGCCCCAGGACAGGTCCTCGGTCACAGTTACCCCCAAGAATTTAAAACTGCTCACCCTCTCCACCGCCTCACTGCCAATGAAGAGAGGCAGATGGTTGTTATGACCCCTCTTCCGGAAATCTACAATGATCTCCTTGGTCTTTTTGGTGTTTAAGACCAAGTTATTGTCGTGGCACCATGACTCTAGTTGTTGCACCTCTGTCCTATAGTTTGTCTCATCATTGTTGGATATAAGTCCGAGCACTGTGGTGTCATCTGCAAACTTAACAATGAGATTGGACGCGCAGGAGGAAATACAGTCATGGGTGAAGAGAGTGTATAGCAGAGGGCTCAGAACACACCCCTGAGGGGCACCGGTGTTGACCACAAGGGTGGAAGAGGTGTTCTTACCCACTCTGACACTCTGTCTACGGTTAGTGAGGAAGTCCACAATCCAGTTGCACAGAGAGGAGTTAAGTCCCAGTTGGTGGAGTTTGGGACGGAGTTTGTATGGCCGGATGGTATTAAAAGCCGAGCTGTAGTCTACAAAGAGGAGCCGTGCATAGGTGTTCCTGTGTTCCAAGTGCTTCAGTAATGTGTGCAGCACTGTGGCGATCGCATCCTCGGTTGACCGGTTCTCCCTGTATGCAAACTGGTGCGAGTCCAGGGATGGTGGAAAAGCAGCTCATTCTAAATTGCCCATAGGTGTGAATGATTGTCTGTTTTTCTGTGTTAGCCCTCCACAAAACTGGCGACCTGTCTAGCCTGTACCCTGCCCCTCACCCTGTGATAGCTGGGATAGTCCCCAGCCCTGCTGCAACCCTGATAAGGATGAGCCGAAGAGAATCGATGGATGGACAAGACAATCACAAATATATGCATGGGTTAATTAAACTGGCTGCTTTACAGATTTCACTTTAACATGGTAAATCATGTGTCAAAGTTCAACTTTCAGTAGAAGATTACACTAAACATTTCGTCTTTCCTTTATGACTAGCTAGCTAAAATGTTGTTGAGAATGAAGTTTTAGCTCTTTTTAGCCTTTATTTAGTTTGAGTATACTTTTGTCTTTTAAATCATGGAGTTGCAACTTCAGGTGAGTTGTGTGGGCTGAAATAAATGGTTCTTGGCCTTTTAGTTTCTTACAACTCATTCTCAGACCTTGTCATCTGACTTACTTATCGATGAAACGCATGGTATTTACATGGAATTAAAGAGTGTTCAAAGCCAAAGACTTGTCTTTGAACACATACACAAGTCTATATGTGTATACTTGATTGTATGTGAGTGCGTGTGGTCTGCTATGTGTGTCTACGTCATTCTGTATTTGTTTTCTAATCTATGCACACAGCCTGGGAGTGTGTGTTTATGTGTATGTATTTGAAGCTGCAAGCTTTGGGAATTTGCAGAGAGGGCTGTCTCAGCAGAGTCACACAAGTGGAAAATAAGATCATCATTCCCTACAATGCATCTTTAACCACAGCAAATATGAACAAGAGTAAGAGTACCACAGAGAGACTTTAAGAAAAACAAGAACGACTGGATAACAACTAGAACATTTTATGCTTTTCTTTCTTGGTGTTGTTATGACTAAGCACGGCATATTTAGACAAAAAAAAAAAAAGAAATTCTCTTTGCACTCTTTTGCATCACGTTAAGTGCACAAACACCTTGAAGAGAACTGACAAACAGATAAATTAAAGTACAAATAGATATTTTATCCAAGAATACAAGCAGGACATGTGGTTCTTCCTGACTGAGACAGATTGGAATTGTGCAGAGGGAGGAATGAAATCCAAACTTCATCAGGATGAGCCAACAAGCAGAGTGCTTTAAAGTGAAATGAGGAATGAAAGGACATTGCCGCCATGGCACACATTACCTTCACACGCGAGGAGCTCATCAAACGGACCTGATGGCTGCTGATAGAACAGCTCTGGAGTGATGCTGATGACCATTCACACAGAGTCCATATCAGCATTTCTATGTGATTTCAAAGTCATTCAGGTTTTCCCAGGTGTATTATTACCACTATGTTATAATGGCAAGAACTATTTGACTGTGGGGTCAGTGTGTATACTTCTGCACAGCAGTGGCAATATAATATCCATTCATTATTCAC
This sequence comes from Aulonocara stuartgranti, assembly GCF_965226115.1. Lineage (NCBI taxonomy): Eukaryota > Metazoa > Chordata > Actinopteri > Cichliformes > Cichlidae > Aulonocara > Aulonocara stuartgranti. The sequence goes on from NC_138953.1 coordinate 11,986,045, forward strand.
ACATCTTGAGAAAGAAACTTCATGTATCTTAGATGCATTTGAGGTAACCATGCAATTAAATTCAGCTTTAACGCTGATATTTCAGGGGAAAATGTCAGTGACTGTTTAATTGCACTAACTGAAACCCTGATGTTTGTTTCTCTAATCTTTTGTGTGTCCTTTTTTCCCATGTGAAATATTAGCAAAGCCTATCGTACCTCAGTTTGAATTCTGCATTAGGGCTGGGCCATATTATACCGTTCACGGTAATACCGGTATAATGTTAGGCAACGATAGGAAAATGAAATATCGCGATAGAATATGAGTAAAACGCGCATGCGCAGTGCCTTTGTTTTCATACGCACATGGCCGATTGTTGAGTGAAACAGATGAACCAGAACTGGTTTGTAAAAATGGTGCAACTTCAGTGATGTGGAACTGGTTTGGTGTTTGTCCGTCAGATACACGACAAAGCACATTTTTTTGCAGAACATGCAAGCGGCCGTCGTTATTGCCGTATTTGTCGGACTAAGATGCTCTTAAATCTGGGAGTAATCTGGGTCCTAAACTCCGTATGCTTCAGGTCAAACAACACTGCAGCATCACTGAGCGTTAAAAACTGTCTCAATTCTTTCATCTTTAATAAAACGATCAGCATTGCTGCTTTACCAGGTGTAACTATGAAGTTTAACTTCCAGGCATCCATGAAAACAAAATTTATTACATTTAACGGAGTTAGAAGTTAGCAGGAAGCTAGCGGAAGTTAGCTCGCTAGTTTCGCTAGTTACCTAAGCATGATATTGCATGTTCTGACTGAGAGATTTCTGAAAAAATTCAAACGTACAGCTCTGTTATCACTTCCAACATAAATGAAGACAGGAAACTAAACAGCAGTGACGTTTGTAGGGTTACTGAAGTTGGGCTAATTGGTATATAATGATGTGCTACGTGATCGCTAGCGACACAGCTACGTTAGCATAACATAAACAGTGAAGCTGGAGGACGAACGCTAACACTTTTCCACTTATAAAAGTTAACGTGAACGTTCCTCATGGTTAGAGACAAATGCAATCGCATGGCAGGATGCTGTAAACGGACTAAACTTCAGTCAGGAGAACAACTGAGATAATCCATCCACAATACGAGGTTAGTCATTAATATACTGCAACAACATGGGAATAGAGCAGTTGCCAGAGAATTCAACATTAATGAATCAATGGTACAGAAGTGGAGGAAGCAAGAAGAAGGAGTTTAATAAAGTTTGATTTATCTGACTGCTTTGTTTCGCTTAATGTGCCTTATAATCCCGTGCACCTTATGGTCCGAAAAATACGTACTGCACACTGCAGTTTAATGTTGCAAAGCACCTCTTTTTAACTTCAGTGGATATTATACATGGTTATGCTCAGGATATGTCAGCCCATTTCTACTGGAAATGCCTTTGGGTTAAACTTTCAGCAAGGAATTTGCATTTGCACTGTTACATTTTTATAAAGCTTTAATGTACATAAAAACCAGCTTCTTGTTTAAGTGAAAATAAATGGAAGGTTGTCTTTTTGCGCTAGTAATGTTGTGGAGTTGTATTTTGTCTCGCATCAATTATGTCGTCAGTTATATCGTTATCGCAAATTTTCAAATATATATCGTGATAAATATTTTTGGCCATATCGCCCTGCTCTATTCTGCATTATTTACATTCATGTTTGCCTGCTGCCAAGTTCCTTTGTTACCTTTTGCTGTGGATTAGCATATGTCCTGCACACAGTTAAGTGGAAAAATGTGAGCAGACTATTAATCATGTGAAAAAAAACAAAAACAAACTTGGCCATCCTTAAGCAAGTGCATGAGACAAGCAAAACTGACACACATTCAAAAAACAACAGTAAAACTAAAAATAATTCTCCACTGATAGCCTTAAAATATTCTTATTAGAAGTCACATTTCATGCTTTGACTATATAGTTATCATTTACCTAAACTCTTATGGCTATTAAAGATTCAGCACTTAGAGGCATAGAAGCAGCGGTATTACCTACAATGAAAATGAAAATGTCTATACCCCAAACTTCTTCTGGTATAAAACCTGCTTCGGGAGTCGTTTGCGAGGTTACCTGTCAAGCAACCAGGCATATGGGCTTCCTCAGAAACACTGGTCTCCTGCTCCGAGTTTGAAAAGTGCTGCTGCATTTATTCAGACAGCTGTGGCTACTTTTGCTTGCCTAGAGAACACGCCCCCCACTTCCCCAGCAACTGTGAAGGAGGGAGACAATTATGGAGATTCATCACTGCAGTTTGTCTTCAGGGCACAACTCATCTCTGGAGAGGGAGAGAGATAATTCTGCAATGTGTCGAATGACTTGCAGATGTTATGTGTCACACAGCACAAAGGAGCAGCCTTTCAATAGGCATTTACTGCAGTCTCAGCATTGTTTTATATGAGTGATATGTATGTTTTTGTAGCAGCAGGGAAGTTTGCAGATGCTCGGTCTAAGCACAATGAGGTCAGATGTTCATATATTTTGGAGACCTCAATACCATGATGCAGAATCAGTAGTACATGTAACACCAAGCATAGAAAACAGCTTTGCATTTAGAGTTGTTAATGTCTGTCATCACATGTATGAATTCCAGTTAAAGGGGGCTATAAGGAAGACCTGTTCAAGGGTAAGAGCAAGAGCTACTTTCTACCAATCCTTGTAAAAGTTTCGCCTATTTAGCAAACCCAAACAGGAAAGCTTAAAAAGAACTGCAAGGCAAAACTGCATGTATGAGATTGCGGTCTTCTGAAAATGTACCTACTTAGCATACGGCTAAAACACACCCAATTGCTCTGTGAAAGAAAACTCAAACTTGCAGAATAAGATCTGCAATCATTCCCTGCATCTGTACTCGTTAGTGGTGTGTTCATATTTAGTGAGCAAAACATGCTTTAGCAGAAGACACAAGTTGAAATGAACAAGTCAACAAATTATTCAGCTTTTTTAAAACACAGCCCAGATGGGCCTTTAACCGTTTGAGATTGCAAACACAGTCGTCACTAATGCACCAGCAAACATTGGCCAGACAGAAGTGCAGCATCATAGCCAGGCGCCTGCCTGAACTGAAACTGTTAAAATCCTACGCTTGCTGGCCAGTTCAGAGATAGGGCAAGCAGTTTCTGAACCAACAGAATACCAGATATGGAAATTCTCTCTGGCACAGATTACAGTTTTTCAATTTAAAAAAAAAAAAAACTCCCACTGTGCTTCTTTAGAAGCTTAGTGGAATATGGAGCTGAAGCGACTATTCAATAATAGTGAAAAAAAAGCAACCAACTGGACTCAGTGATGTGTTAAAGCCTCAGCCAGAAAGACAAGTACATTATGCCTGTGAGCTAATTAGAATGGAATCGTAGATTGCACAAGCAGCTCCATTGTTGGAATATAGCTTCTCTTATGTGGCTGTAGCGTTTAGAAGGAATTATCAAGTCTTTATAAGTCTGTTGTAATTGTTAGAATTCCAAATAGATAATAAACGCATACATTATACAAGGTAATTGTGTACCAACACCTGAAGATGCTTCTTTTAGTAATTAATGTGATGCAGAAATTGACAAAGGTGAGTCAGATTCAGTAAATTATTTAAAATAAAATGTAAATTAGTATGCGGATGGATGGATAGATAGATATTGATCAGTCATAATGTCAGTCCAAGGACTCCACTAGACCCTTGAAGGTGTTCAGTGTTACCGTGCATCACAATGTTGGCAATAAATGAAGTTCCATAATTTGTGAGGTGGAGCCTCCATGGATCGAACTTCTTTGTCCATCACATCACACAGATGCTCAACTGGATTGACATCTGGAGAATTTGGAAGCCAAATCAACACCTTAAATTCAATGTGTATATGTTGTAAATGTCTCAGTCTTTGAATGCCACTTTGATTCCTTTACAAGAATGACTCGGAGAGTCAATCAGTCACCCAAAACCCGATTTCTCTCCATTTTTGTCCAATGACAATTGGAAGCAGCGTGAGTGATTTCAAAGAGTTTGCTCCTTCCAATAAACTCCCACATAAGACAGAGCAGAATATCTGCAATCAGTAAATGAGACAGATGCTCCAGTATATTGGATTAATGTTTGAGCTGCACAAAACTAAAATGATCATTTCCATGGTGCAGTCTGGAAAATTCCTGGGTGTGGATGAACCAAATCCTTTATAATCCTATGAAGTCTCATTGCTATCGCACATCAGTACTGTTTTTTAAGAGAAAAGTTTCTGGCTGAGCACACTTTCTTTAACTAACCATGAAACACTAAGGCGTTTAAAGTGTGACTATGAGACTGATGCATTTAAATGTAATTTTAACCACTGGGATGCGAGGATTATGATGACTCCCATTAGTTGAAAAATTCTGAATTTAAGTATAGAAGTTTACCTGTTTTTACTTTGAGTAAAACTTTCTCAACAGAAAGCAGCTGTTATCTGGTGCACTCAGCAGCAGGCTGCCCTGACACAACATAGCACATTTTAGTAATCATTTCCTGTCCTTTGAAACATTTTCTGTGGACAGCACACCTTGGCCTGTATTCAATATGGTCTTCATAATATGAAATGTACTCATTTTTGATTGAATAACTTCAAGACTGGCGGGCTCAGCTCTGAGTTCTTTTGCACTCATTCCCCCAGCACATCCTGTCCTCTTTTATAAAAACCCTCTTTGCACATGACAGCAGGCAGGCTTGAGTATGAATCGGATTACGGCTCTGATTGACTGGGAAAAAAAAAAGTTTAATCTTTATTTAAATGCATTCATTAACCCCCCTCCAATGTTGGTTGCAGTGCACTGACAAATGTCTTCACCTTGAATCCTTTGCAGGCTGGAATTGCAGATGGTGTACAGAGAGCATTCCATGTAGCATCTAAGTACCTCAGCAGGAGGGGCAAAATGACTGTCAAGGAGCATCAGTGTGGATGGGGTGATAACGCTGTCCCACTGCTCTGCTCCCACCTCTTTTCTTTCCTTCCTGGCCGAACAGCATCCATTCTTCCTCATGTAAATGTCACCATGTTGCCTTATAGACCCCACAACATCCATCTCCTTGTGGAAATGCCACAGCATCAGCACCACTGTGCATCGATCCAGTGCCGAGGCTGAAAAGGGGTCAAGAAGCATGGTGCTCTTCCAGGAAGAGGTATTTCGGTTTTAGACTGCTTAAAAGATCCGGGCGCACAAGCATGTCAGATTCAAATGGCCTCGTAGAAGCAGAAAGAGGAGGTGGCTGACAAAAATAGGGCCCGTGAAGAGAGAGGGAACAGAGACAAATGCAGCAGAAAAAAAAATAAAATCTGATATCTATTTTTCATTCTCTGTACACAGTGTGAGAGTACCTGTCGCTCTGCGCGATAAGGAGTGGTCCAGGTTTAGATTAATGACCTGCTTACGGAGCAGCACAAAATCAGTACAGATGTTGTGCATGGAGAAGATGACTTTGCTGACAAGCACTGTGTCCTTTCTGTCAACAGCAGAGACTCCCAGCCCCTACTATTACACTGACACCCCCACTGAGTTGTATCACGCTGATGAAAATCTCTCACCTCTGAATTTAATCAAAGTATTTTCAGTTATTTCTGGCTCAAACAACCCATCCCCTCCTCCGGACTGTCCCTTCATCCCCCACAGAGCTGCACTAGATGATTTCATCAGCTATATCAAAGTGGTGCCTTAACAATAGCCTTTTTATTAGTTAACATTAGCTTCCTTTGCTAGGTTTGTGTCTCTGTGTGTGTGGGTGGCAGTATTGGCAGCTTAATCACCTACATGACGGGACATTAGAATCGAGGCAATTCAGTCTCAGATTAATTGAAGGACAAATGGTCGAATTTCACACTTAATGCGGACACAGTAAAGAGCGCCTACCATGTAAATATAGCACTGTGTGGTTCTTCAACTCTTTTGTCTACGTCCTGTCTCCCATAATTCTGAAATCCATCATTTCTCATGTGTCTCCCACCCTATGAAGGTTCGGTTTATTACACACATTATAATAAGGGGCAGCTATTCTAAGATCCTTGACAGAGGGTGTGGTGGGAAATCTTTACAAAACTAATTGGCGCTTGGGTTATATAAGGATTTGAATTGCATCTGGCACTAGTGCGGTTTCAGTGCTGGGTTTGATTAAATAGCTGGACCTCCTGTTAGACACAGTTGGGTTGGCACCACTTGTCTGCGCTTACTGGCGCTTCTCCTGGGCAGCTCTTTCCTCTCCCATCTGGCACCACCATCACTGCCAGTAAGCTTCTCACACTGTTTCACTCTGTTCCCCTGTCTGTCTATCCCCCACTATGAACTTTCCTGCAAAGGATTGCCTTGATCTATTGTTTGATGCTGAAACACAAAGTGTGCAAAGTCTGCATATCACACAGAGCTGCTGAAATAACCTGTATACTTATCGTGATTTGCTTCATTTATTTCAGTAAACCTACAGTCATTGTGGAGATCTTAGTATACAACTTTGTTTGCTTAATTCTCTTTCTTTTGGCTTTATTTATATATATTTTTAGAGGACTCACCACACTATTAATTCAGTAACTAGAGAAGCTTTGAATACAGTTATAGTTAGCTTTGCTAGTGTGTTGATTGCAAATCTACCTTTTTTCTCCTCAAATCTAACCTAGTAGTAATCATAACAGTGACAACAGTAACAAAACCAAACATTAAAATGCAAACAAAATTAATCAGAGAGAGAAAACAAAAGGCCAAAAGTGGCAAAGTGGTGCAATGGCTAGTCCTGTCACCTTACAGCAAGATGTCATTGTGTCCACTGGCTGGCATGCCCATCAATCATGCAATGGATTGATAAACATGTGGCCCCTCCAGGGTGCACCCCGCCTCTCACTCTATGGCAGCTGGGATAGGCTTCAGCCCCCCACCCCTATTGGATGGATGGATAGGTGTCAAATCCTTGCTTCCTGGATGACAACCTTATGAACTCTTGTGGTCCCTTCCTGATTTCTTACTTTCTTGCATATTTGTCACACTTGTGTCACACAATATTTCAGATCATCAAACAAATGTGCATACAATTTACAGACAAAGATACCCCAAGTAAATAAAAAATGCCCATATTATGATTTACTTATTCAAGGCAAAAAACTATCCATACAATCCAGTTATCAAAACTTGGAACAGTTGTGAACTTTCCAAGGAGTGGCCAGTCTACTAATATTGCTCCAAGAGTGCATCAACGACTCATCCAGGAGGTCAAAAAAGAACCCAGAACAACATCCAAAGAACTTTAGGCCTCATTTGCCTCAGTTATTCAACAACAATACAGAGACTGGGCAAAAAAAGGGCCTAGATGGAAGAGTAATAAGGAGAAAATCACTGCTGACCAAAGAGAACCCAAAGACTCATCTCACATTTGTAAAAAAAAAAAAAAAATTGATGATAAGATCCTTAAGATCTTTGGGAAAATGTTATATGGAATGACAAAATAAATAAATAGATAAAAGTCTAGGGTAAAACTAACAGTATATCATTTTTTTTCTCTGACTTGTATTTTCATCCATTTATTATCTTTTACTCAATCATGTGGATTGAGAGTTTTTGTTCTTCTGGTGGCCGTGGAACTATTACTTTTATCAAGGAACGGGACTGCGGCACATCTCCTACACTCACGGACTGTTTACTCCAGAGATCAGCTGATCGCCCTGATGCCGGCCGGCTCGCTGGCTAGACCTGCAGAAGCACCAGCTGAAATTTGGAGGAAAACACATCGGGGATGCAGAGGTCAAGGACAGAAGAGAAGAAAGAAGGAGACGGTGAGACAGCGGAGGCTCAAAGCGAGGAGGAGGTATAAACCGTGTCTGCCGTCTATCGTAATGGGAAATAATAATGGATTGGATTTATATAGCGCTTTTCAAGGCACCCAAAGCGCTTTACAATGCCACTATTCATTCACTCTCACATTCACACACTGGTGGAGGCAAGCTACGGTCGTAGCCACAGCTGCCCTGGGGCAGACTGACAGAAGCGAGGCTGCCATATCGCACCATCGGCCCCTCTGGCCAACACCAGTAGGCAAGTAAGGTAAAGTGTCTTGCCCAAGGACACAACGACCAGGACAGAGAGCCCAGGGATCGAACCGGCGACCTTCCGGTTACAGATACGCTTCCCAACCCCCTGAGCCATGGTCGCCCGATGTGCAATCGTTATCGAATAAAATCGACGAGCTCTCAGCACTGGTACGGAGTCAGAGGGAATACCGAGAGTGTAGCCTGATGTGTTTCACCGAATCATGGCTGCACCAGGACATTCCCAACGAGAATGCTTCCGTGGAAGGCTTCCACACTGTTCGGGCGGACAGGGACAGCATTGCTAGCGGTAAGCGGAAAGGAGGTGGGCTTGCTGTTTTAGTTAACAACCGGTGGTGTAACCCTGCCAACATAACAATCAAAGAGAGGATTTGTTGCCCGGACATTCAACTGTGTGCTGTTGGACTCAGGCCGTATTATTTGCCCATGGAATTCTCTCACGTCATCTTGATGGCTGTTTATGTTCCTCCCTCTGCTAACCCCACAGCTGCATGTGACACTATCCACTTTGCCATAGGCCGGTTACAGACTCAGCACCCGAGTGCCTATATTGTAATCTCGGGTGACTTCAACCATGTATCACTGGACAATACACTACCAACATTCAGACAATATGTGGACTGTCCGACCAGGGGAGAAAAAAATTCTAGACCTACTGTATGCTAATGTCAAGGATGCATACAGCTCCTCCTCCCTCCCCCCCACTTGGTAGGTCAGATCATAACCTGATTCACCTCACCCCCCGCTATGTGCCAATTGTGAGGAGGGAACCTGTGACCACGAGGAGCGTTAGGAGGTGGTCAGAGGAAGCCTTAGCGGAACTACAGGGCTGTTTCGAGGTGACCAACTGGGAAACACTCTGTGAGCCTCACGCCGAGGACATCAATGGGCTTACTGAGTGTATCACAGACTACATAACTTTCTGCACAGACTCCATTGTTCCAGCTCAGACTGTTCATTGTTACCCAAATAACAAGCCGTGGGTGACTAAGGACATCAAAGCCCTCCTTAACAACAAGAAGAGGGCTTTCAGAGGGGGCAATAAAGAGGAGGTGAGGAAGGTCCAGGTGTTACTAAAGGACAAGATCAGAGAGGCTAAGGACAATTACAGGAGGAAGCTGGAGTGGAAACTCCAGCAGAACAGCATGAGAGAGGTGTGGAGGGGCATGAAGACCATCACTGGATTCAGGCCAACCAACAGCAGGGGAGCTGAGGGAGGTGAGAATAGAGCTAACGAGTTGAATCTGTTTTTCAATAGATTCGACACCACAGTGTCTGCTCCCATCCCCACAACCTCACCTGTAGTCAGCCTGGAATCCAGAGCCACACCACTGTGCCAGCCTCTCTCTTCACATGGCGCTGTTGCCTCCTGTGAGATTCCTGACACCGCTCCCCCACCCATCACCTTCACTCAATACCAGGTTGAGATGCAAATGAGGAGACTTCACTCAGGCAAGTCTGCTGGACCAGATGGAGTGAGTCCCCTCGTCCTCAAGACCTGTGCCCCCCAGCTGTGTGGAGTCTTTCATAAACTGTTTATGCTGACTGTGAGTCTGCAAAGGGTACCAGTGATGTGGAAGACATCATGCCTCGTCCCTGTACCAAAGACACCACGTCCCAGTGGCGCCCAGGATTACTGACCTCCCACATCATGAAGACCCTGGAAAGGCTCATCCTGGACCAGCTGCGACCCATAGTATGACCACATCTGGATCCCCTTCAATTCGCTTATCAGCCTCGTCTCGGAACTGAGGACGCCATCATCTACCTGCTCAATCGTGTCTACACCCATCTGGACCAACCGACGAGCACTGTGAGGGTCATGTTTTTTGACTTTTCTAGTGCTTTCAATACCATCAGGCCGACCCTCCTGGGTGATAAGTTAGCAGCGATGCAGGTGGATGCTTCTCTGGTGTCCTGGATTGTTGATTACCTGACAGGAAGACCACAATATGTACGTCTCCCACAGTGTGTGTCTGACAAGGTAATCAGCAACACAGGGGCACCACAGGGGACTGTCCTCTCCCCCTTCCTCTTCACCCGCTACACCACAGACTTCAGCCACTGCACAGAGACCTCCATCTTCAGATGTTTTCTGATGACTCTGCGGTGGTTGGATGCATCAGCAGGGATGATGAGACAGAGTACTGGGCTGTGGTCGACTCCTTTGTCACGTGGTGTGAGCAGAATCATCTGCAGCTCAACGTGGCAAAGACCAAGGAATTGATAGTGGACTTCAGGAAGACCAGGAAACACTTGACCCCTGTTTCAATCCAGGGGGTCAGTGTTGACATTGTGGAGGACTATAAATACCTTGGAGTAATAATAATAATGGATACTTTATTGATCCCCATGGGGAAATTACTTGTTTTTCTCTGCATTTGACCCATTCACTCAGTGAAGCAGTGGGCAGCCCACTAAGCAGGCGCCCGGGGAGCAGTGTGTAGGGACGGTACCTTGCTCAGGGGTACCTCAGGGTAGCCGTTAAGTGGATTCGAACCGCCGACCTTCCAATCATGGGGCGACCACTTTACCTACTGAGCTATCCCTGCCCCCCAAACATTACAGTACACATTGACAGTAAACTGGACTGGGCTAAAAACACCACAGCACTTTACAGAAAGGGCCAGAGTCTTCTCTATTTTTTGAGGCGACTGAGGTCCTTCAACATCTCCCAGAAAATGCTCAGGATATTCTATGAGTCTGTTGTGGCCAGTGCTATCCTCTATGCTGTTGCATGCTGGGGGAACAGGCTGAGGGTCACAGATGCCAACAGACTTAATAAACTAATCCGTAAGGCCAGTAATGTTGTGGGGATGGAGCTGGACTCCCTCAAAGTGGTGTCGGAGAGGCGGATGTTGTCCAAGATAAAGACAATGTTGGATAACACCTCCCACCCACTCCATGACATGCTGGTCAGTCACAGGAGCTCGTTCAGTGAGAGACTGAGATTACCAAAAAGCACCACTGAACGACACAGGAAATCTCTCCTGCCTGTGGCCATCTCCCTGTACAACGCATCCACTTAACACACTGTTCACTGCTACAGCTACACGTTTCTTTTTCAGCTATTTATTAATAAGCGACTTTATGTATGTATATATATATATGTATATATTGTACTATTCTTAGTTAGCGTATTGTCTGTCTTGTTAATGTTTGTTTATAATGGAGCACTGTAACAAAAAAATAATAATGATCCCCCAGGGATCAACAAAGTATTCTGATTCTGATAAAAAAAGAACATCATACCCACAGTCAAACATGGAGGTGGTAGTGTGATTGCCTGGGACAATTTTGCTGCTTAACGCCTTGCTGTAATCGATGGAACCATGAATTTTAGTCTCTACCAGAAAATCCTGAAGGATAATGTACAGCAATCAGTGAGTGTGCTGAAACCTAAGCACACTTGGGTTATGCAACAAGGCAATGGTCTGAAACAAAGCGGCAACTGCTGTGAATTGCTAATAAAAGAAAAGTAAGAAAAAAAGTGGCCTACTGAAAGTCCAGACTTAAATCAGATTGAAATGCTTTGGCATGACTTTAAACAGGCTGTTCATACTTGAAACTGCTCCAAAGTAGCTGAATTAAAACAATTCTGAAAAGAAGTGGAGGCCAAAATTCCTCCACAGCGTTGTGAGAGACTCATTGCTACTTATCGCAAATGCTTGATTGCAGTTGTTGCTGCCAAGGGTGACACAACAAGTTATTGGGTGTAAGGGTCAATTAATTTTCCAGACAGGATCTGGTAGGTTTAAAAATCTTTTTTTCTCTTAAAAAAATTACATCATACATTTGATAGGACTGCACTTTGTATTTACTCTGGTTATCTTTGTTTAATATTACATTTGTCTGATGATCTGAAATTTAAGTGTGAAAAATATGCAAAAATCTTATAAATCAAGAAAATGACAAATACTCCTTCACAGCCGAGTAAGAGGTACAATCATAAAATCCAGTGACACTGACTATAAAAATCAGAATCCATACCTGATTTAAATTTGGCTGATCTACCCTTTAAGTTTACGTGTCGAAGTGCTGCAAAGCTTTCATCACGTCCCTTTCTGTCTAGTTCTGATCACTTGCACGTATGAGTCTGTGATGTGTGCTGGATCTTCTTCAATGCGCCCAAATCGTGTACCTTTCACTTGAATTCCATTTTGAGGAAACAGAGCGCAAAATTCACCAGAAAGAAATAAGGCTGGAGGTGAGGAAAGACCGCATTCGTGTACACACATTCAGGTTGTCAAAACAGAACTTCCAGGGTGCAATCTAAATGTAGCAGGTGGAAACAAGTGCACAAAGATACAAATTTGAAAGTTGGATCAGAATCATTTAAATTAGATTTGTTTTTGGTTGCTGTTTGTTCATTGATTCTTTTATGGGCCAGGTTACCAAACCCTTTTTGCCAGTGAGAAAATAAATTTACCTTGAAATGTAATTGTCTTTGCAATTTAGTTGCATGGTGAGATATCTTTTTATGAGACAGGATAGGATAGTTCTGAGAGAGCTAGACATATTCTTTTCAATGCTTTTTTCCCTCCCTGTTCCCCAAGAAGATAAAGGTGACTAATAGAGACTCATGCTGAGACTGCAGGCATTCAGGAATTCAGAGAGGCATCGGGGGGCTTGTAGGAAAGGACACCTAATGGCACATATTACTGTGATTTTCATCGGTAAAGTCTGTCTGTGTCAATGTGCTATGGTAAGGGTGCATGTGAAAAGGTATGCTGTCTTAAAAAAAAAGACACAAAAGATTGCCTCTACAAAAAAGAACACAATGTAAGAACCTAGTATATAAACCAGCAATGGTCCAGCATAACATCTAATTTTCCCCCCCACTTTTAAATAAAATAGCAAGTACATCTCATCATGTTCTTCACAGTTGTCCAGCAGCGCTGTTGCATTTCCCCAGACTTTCGCTCTTCGGGCATTAGTGTCTGGTGCTTCACAAGCGTGTGCACACACATGATAGGTGCTGCAAGCTGCTCTTTTCTCTCAAGTACTTTGGCACAAGAACAGTGGAAAACAAAATATGTTTCACATTTGTGCTGTGAGATCTCTCATGACTTAATCCAAATAAAAGATTTTTTTTAATGTGCAGTGACTTGTCATCCGTGTCACATCAGTTAGTGTACCCAGAGCTGTGTTGGCTGGACAAGAATTCACGAGAGAGAAGCTCGCTTAAAGTGAGAGAGACAGAAAAATGACAGTCGTGACAGCTGTGTACACGACCAGCTTCAGGAGGAGAGGATGAATAAAAAGTGAGTGGCACCATTTTTTGGAGCAAAGTAACCTCCGTGATTGCTTGCTACAGAACTAGGAAGTTATGCAGCCAGTCAGTGAAGGCAGGTGTCAGAACAGTGAGTGCTCAAAAGAAAGACAGGTACAGTAAATGTAAGGGACGATTCAAGTTTTATACATTTAACCCTTAAAACTCAAAAGGTGGTTTCATTAACTTATAACAGCCAACTGAGGGTCACAATAGCTTGTGAAATAATGGAAAAATTGAATCAGTTGATTTGTGTTACTAGACATCAATGCTCATTTCATCACAGTTTTAGTCAGTGACCTTTATTTCTGCAGAAAACAAGATGGTGACTAAATAAAAACTGATGCACTAGAAAAAAAAACAGTGATGAAACGTAATTGCACTTTTGTCAACAAATAAAAACTAGATGAAATTATTTTAGACATCTAGATAAGTTGTGTAGAAAGTCGAGATGAGTTCAAGATGAGAGTCCCGGGGGTAGAGACACTGTCTTTTACATTTTATATGTTAGTTCATTGAATCAACTTTAGATTTAGTCTGCTATAATCTTTTGATATTTAGTTGCCTAAATTATGACATTAAAATCTTTGTGGTTGTGGTTAGGGTTCAGATTGGAAAGGGGTCATGGTTTGGTTAAAGTAAATCAACTGCCATGAAGATGAGACGCAGCAGTAACAGCCCACTGACTGTGTCAGAGTGAAATATGCAGCCTTCCTGAACAGAATTTATGACCTATGAGCTAGTGTGTTAAGTGTGACCAATTAAACAAAGATAGCGGAGGGCATTATGCAGCAGTTGTTTTGTTTGCTCTCAATTTTCACAGCCCTATTAAAGATTACTATCAGTCTGTACATGCTCCAGATAGCTTTTCTTCAAATTCTTTAATTCTCACTCGCTTTTGCAACTTTGTACTTTTGTGTTACTCGCAGCAACAACCTCATTGTTAGTCCATTTAAAAAATTCGATGCTTTTCCTCAACATTTTGCCGTGGCATTTCAAAGAGCCGGAAAGTAAATAAATGGCAGAAAGAAATGAGGCAGGCTGAATCTTCTTGCGTTTCGCGCATGCACAGTACTGGAACATAAGCGTTTTCAGCCGTTTCAATGTGGATGCACAACTCTGTGAAAATGACTGAATACGCTAGTGTGGACGTGGAGTGTTTTCAGACAAAAACACAATTTTCATATCTATCCGGGCTAGTGTGGACGTAGCCACAGAGAGACATGCAGTCATTACACACCTAGATAGAATCACCAGTTAACCTAACACACATCTTTGGACTGTAGAAAGAAACCAAGATACAATAAGAGGAAACACATGTAGGAAAAGGCATGGAAACCTCACACAGGAAACTAGGATTTCTTTAGTGTCAAGTCATTAATTGGATACTTCCTGAGAAAACAACATACTGTGCTATAGTACAACACGATCAAAGAGACTGTTGTTTCAACGTTTCCAAGCAGATGTTTCAAGAATGTAAAATCTATTATAAATGAGTAGTAAACAGCACAATCCAGATATTATCTTAATTGGGACTTTGCAGACTTGGAATTGCATTGCCTTTGTTCATTAGACAGCATTAATGAAGTCACTCCATTCGGCTAAAAATTAAAATGGAAGTTGGCTATTAGAAAAAAAGAAGAAAAAACGTAATAGGATAGCTTTGAAGTCTGCAGCACCACAGTAATGAAGAAAGAGCAGTCTCTTAAAATGTATGCAGTAATAGCAGGAATTTAAACTTGTGCAATTACTCGTTCCCACCTTTGGCCTTGGTTCAAATCTTGCCTCGGCCTCTCATTACGTGAATCCTCCTGCACAAATTCAGTCAATATAAACGAAATCAATTCATTTAAAACAGACGTTCTGTTTTCCTGCCATTCCTAGAGCAACAGATCTCAGTTTTGCATTATGACTCAGCAATACAAAACGACTCCCAGGAGGAGATGCTTCAGAGACAAGAGAATGCCTGCGTTTACCGATAAAGAGAAGTTGACTGCTTTGCCGCACCTTTGTCGTTCTTGGCTGTCAGCAGAGCTTTCCCTCTGTATGAAAATCTAAGAAGAGAGTCCCCCACAAAAATGTGCACGCAGCACAACAATCACAATTCGAAATGAGCGCCAATCATGACAGCTTTCATGTGTGCAGGAGGGATGAAAAAATAAAATCTCTGCTCTAACCTATCATACCAGAGAGCCTGACAGGCAGACATAATCTTCCCAGGAGTCTGAGCTCTATGCTGTGGATGAAGGATAAAGGGAGGAGGAGAGTGATGGAGTGCTTGTGGTGGTTAGATGGATGGGTGGAAGGATGGATGAATGGAAGGGAAAAGTAACATGGGAGGGCTGGTGTAGTGAAGGGTACTCTAATGCCCTCATGCTCTTGATTTGAGATAACTAGTGCCTGTGCAGTCATCCACAGTGATGAACACACCCTGTATTCACAAATATATGTGCACAAAAACATATACTTGGTTAAAAAAAAAATATACGGATACACCACCGTATACACTGCACGGTTGTCAGATAAGACGGCTTTGCATCAGAGATCGTTGCTCACAAGCCTGAGACCAGTAAAATCCCGTTCGAAAATCCTGCTGCTATTGATGCCAGCGGGGAGTCCTGTGAACACCGCGGCATGTGCCTACACTTTGTGTTTGATAGAACAAGCAAGAACTGTCATGGCTGATAAGGAGAGGCACTTTATCTCTGGATCAAGCCTTATCCTGATGAAAACCAGTCATCTATGAGGGCATGCTGACATTTCACAGGCAGCAGTGACTCTATACTGCACGTCGAGGGACAGATGCTGTTTCACAGCAGCATTCCAGAGTTCATTTTGCCCTTGTTGCTGATGACAGCAAATTATCCCAGGAGGGCTGTTTGATATGCACATCTAAAACAATGTGTGATATGCATTTTTTTTCATCCTCCAAAATACCACTAAGCTTGTAGTGTTTACTTAAGGTTATTGAACTTGAAGAGTGCCATCTCTGTTCAAATCCAACTCATAGCCTTTGCTGTTTGAGTTAACCTTGGTCAGACCCTTATGACTTTGGACTCTGTTGTACCGTTAAACTAAAAACAAGGATATCCAAAAAAAATAATTAATTAATTAAAAATAAGGGCAAGCACAGTGGTTAGCAGTGTCAAAGCAAGCATGTCCTAGGGGTTGAATCCACCACCTAGCCGAGGCCTTTCTATGTGGAGTTTGCATGTTCTCCCCATGTCTGCATGCATTCTCTCTGGGTGCACTGGCTTCCTGCAACAGTCCAAAGACATGGGTTTAGTGGGATTAGGTTAATTGATGATTCTGAATTGCCTCTCTGTCTTAGCCCAGTGACCGACTGGTGACCTGTCCAGGGTGTCTTGCCTCTTACCCTATGCCAGCTGATATGGAAAAGCACAAGACAATTAGATGGGAGGATGTAAATTCTCTTATTCAGCAAAGGCTGAAAAATATAGTTAGTGCAGAAGTATGAAAAAGTCCTCCGATGGCCAGTTGTACAGTAACAATAGATTCCCACTAGACAAGAACAAAAACGTTTTGTTGTTGCTGCAGCGGGGTTCAGCCTGACCCTGGTAAGCCTTTATTCAGTTGATAGTTGGATGCCAGCACAGGTGTTAGTAAACAGTAGATTTCTGCCAGGCTTTCTCCTTAAGCAATTGGAGTCACTGAATTGGAAAAATGATCCATGAAGACTGTGATGCATTCAGTTAGTGTCCTGATGCGGCTTGTTTAACACGATGCTGATTATTTGCCATTCTGCCTTTTCTCTCAAATAAAACAAAAAACTAAATACTTCATCCTTTAATACTAAAACTGAGCCTTTAAAACAAACCACAAGATTTGAAAAAAGGAAGCAGCCGAAAGAAGATGCTCTATGTGTAAATGGTCCAAATACTTGAAAGCAGTATTTTGGTGATCTTTTTAAATTGACCATCAAGAAGTACAAGCAAGACAAGCAGTGCTTGCTCAGTGAAATCTGAAAATACGCTTAAATTAAAAAATACTAAAAGGAAAGTGATCACCGTCGTAATGTCTTAAAAATGCATTCTGTTCTCATAATGCCTGTTTTAGCATCCTGTTAAATACTGCCATCTTGTTGGTCATTGTCTTTGAAAGTAGCTTGATTTGAAGCTTTGAAATCTAAAAATCTGTCATTTTGATGGCCATGGGCATGTCTCATTAACAGAGGCCGGAGCTTGGCGAGCTGAGAGGCAGCTGCTTTGCCAGAGCTCTCTGACAGGACATTCAAGACACAAGTTTGCTAGGAAAGGACCCCTTTCAACACTCTGCAATCAGCTGTGATCAGTGAGGTATTACACGCATGCACAGATACGCATGAAAACAGAGCGATACAAGCTAATTAGACTATGATTTATCATTTTGTGTGTGACAGGTGCTGCCTCCTCAAGACATTTTTAGATTTGCACAAATAAGAAATCACACCTCCTTGATTTAGAATTAATATTTGTAGTCAGTCTGTAGATTTTCAGAGTTAACCATGCCAGACTGTGATTAAGACTTCTAATTCTTCTTGGATTTTTTTCTTTTTAATGTTAAGTTAATAAATTTTAATGTATTGTACTTTTTAAATCAAGGTGTATGCCTGTTTAATGAGCAGGCCTACACCTTGAGTATAGTTTTTAGTCCTCATAGTACAGTCACAATACAAACATATTTTTTTATATTATTATTATTATTTTTATATTAAAATGAGTTTCAACTTCAAATTTAAATATTAATGGTAATACAGTGGCATTTTCTGCAGTATAAGTACTTTCACTTTTAGTTTCAGTAACACCCCATAACTCAACATGTGTATGATAATATATACATGTACAGGGTGTATCAAAAAGAATAATCCAATTTTAAAAGTCTCTATTTTACAGTAATGGACTTAGAAATTTGGAATAAATTTTGAAAAATACAGGGATGAACACAAAGTTTTATACAAAACATTTACAATGTCCACAAGAGCTCAATTCCCCCTCTGGAAGCACAGCATAAATCTCTGACTACAAGGTTAGAGGCTTCTCTTCAGACAAGTCACAACAACAGGAGAGGAAAATGGTGGGTAAACAAAAACAGAAAAGCTTTGTACAAGGGATTTATTTTAGGCAGGGTTTATTCTTTACAAGACCTGTGGTTATGTTTCAGGATATTCAACATAAGGGCAACTTGACCTGAGAAAAAGAGGAGCACACAAGCAAAATTACACTGACTGAAAGTTACTGTTTTTTCAAACTTTGTGAATTTTATCCATAACCACAGATGAACAAGAATTTAAATTGAACCCCTGGTATTATTCTGCACCCTCTCCAAAGACAAATTGGTTAACACATTAAGAGGTAGATCATCCAAGTTCATTCTCACAGGATCCTGTTTTCCAGAGAAGGACACTCGACCTGTAGCCTTCATTCCCCAGACACGCCACCAAGCACAGCTGTGGCAATCAGGAGAGTTTAAAAATGCAATTTCCAGAAATAATGAACCAATTAAAGTTAAATGCCATCCATAAACACAGACTAATCTTCTTCTTATTTGCATTTTGTAATTTATTATTTCAAAGCACTCATCTTAGCATGACAGAATGGTTCCTGTGCTTAATAATAAAGAGTAACTCATGATATCTATCTAGCAACCTTTTACCAACTTTATTTAGAAAATATGTTGCTCTTTCGAGAAAGTGAGTGAATTTTCGCAGAGAAACATCATTATAGGAATGTTGGCATCGTAACAACTATGAAAATATGCCTGAAAAAAATTTAATCTTCACAGGTATGCCAGGAATTGCTAAAATGCCAAACCCGCATTAGACCTTAAATCTGTTTTCCTTCAATTAACCTTTTCATTGAATAAATGGCTTTGATAATTAGGTAAAGTATATATCCACCCTTTCAATATGGACATAGCAATGAGTAAAACTGAATAAACACTAGGGATGGGTACCGGTTCTGACATAAACGGTGTTAACCAGACCGAAAAGAAGCGCACATGTCAGTGCTTCATTTCGGTGCTTTTTTTTACTGAGATGTAATACACTTTGGATTCTAGCCAATCATTTTACCTTTGCAAGCGTAGTAGGCGGGCCCAGGTACGTACGTTCTTTAGAGCATGTAAGTGGAACTAGCATTAGTCCATCAGTTCTGTGGCCTTAAGCATGGGTTTTAACCCCCATATGGTCAATGGAAAATAGATAAGACTATTTGTAATTGATAGCTTCCAAGTTTTGTGTATGTGAAAAAATGTGGTGAGTGCTCCTTGAAAGAGAACCTTGCTCTCAGGGATATCGTCCCCTTAATAAGCTAAACTGACTTAATCTTTGTGTCAGAGAAATTTACACATGTAGGAGAAAACTGCTATGGTTCAGTTCTTGATGATTTTAGGATCCTGATCAATATCTTGTTGTAGTAAACGTGCCTTTTAGTGATGTGCGGATTGATCCTGAAATATCGATTCCTCCGATACCAGTCATTTATGTTCTAGAATCGATTCTCACATTAAAATATCGATATTCTAGTAATTTAGAGTAAATTTGTAGTTTATCATTAACAGGAACACAGTGGAAAGAAACTATAACATTCGGATTGTCTACATTCAAAGGAACTACTTCCTCTTCCGCCTTTCATAGTCATGTGCGAAATACGGCTGTCTGTCTCGCAGCCCCTTGGCGTGCGCACTCACAACAATGGCTGAGCGTAATCGGAGTCATGTGTGAACGTATTTTACGTCCACAAAAGCTGAGACGTGGTTTGTGATAGTGATGGGATTTCTGGCTCCTTTTAGAGAACCGGCTCTTTTGGCTCGGCTCACTAAAAAGAGCAAGCTCTTTCGGCTCCCAAACGGCTCTTCAGGTTGTTTTGTTGCTTTAATTACCGAATTTCCCGGACTACAAAGCACACCTGAATATTAGCCGCACAAGCTAAAATCAGGGGAAAATCCTGTTTTGTACATACATTAGCCGCACCTGACTAAAAGCCGCATGTGTTTCAATGTTGACTTATCATATGTAAGAGAATATGCAAAAGGAATATGCAAGGGAATTGTCAGGAAAGAGATGACTGTTTGGAGACACATCCCTTTTATTAATATTTTGAAAAACAAGTTATGGGTACATATTTGCATAACTTTTTAGGTATATGTACAAGTACCGGTAATTACAAGTAGGAAACATGTACTGTGCTTCATAAATGAGTAACAAATGTAGTACATAACAATAACCTACAGCACACCAGAAAAATAGATTCGGGCTACCTTTTAGGCTCACGTGCAGCGACACGGCTTTAACAAGAAGAAAAGTCATTCACCACCATCTTTCTCTTCTTCCTGCGCACTGAAACCACCAAAGTCCTCTTCTCCAGTGTCGGATACAAACAGGCTCAGGATGGCTTCGTCATCCACTCTCAGCTTCTTTCCTTCGTTGTCAATTTCAAAACCAAACAAATCCTCGTTGTCAGTGTCAGAGTCGAACACCCTCAGAAGGGCCGTGGCGGTGTCCTCCTGTCCATCATGCAGCAGTCCAGCCCTTCGAAATCCGTTGGTGATCGTGGATGTTTTCACACTTTTCCACGCTGTCAGATTCCACCGGTGGACTTGAGCCTAACTTGCTTTTCGCAAGTTTATTGCCGCTCGTCATCCACGCCTCCCGCTGAACACGTAGCGTTAATTTGAAGTTTGTTTTTCGCGCTACTTGTACAGCACTATGTTGCCTGGCGGATGGACATGTGACCAACATACCACTCTCGAACCCCGATACTGTGTGTCTGATCACATGCCCTTCCGCCAGGCAACGTAGTGCCGTACAACAGTGGAACAAACAAAACAAATCGTCTTACGATATCACAAAAATTATGGACAATCCATAGAAAAGCCGCACCTGACTAAAAGCCGCAGGGTTCAAAGCTTGTGCAAAAAGTAGCGGCTTATAGCCCGACAATTACGGTAATTTATTATTAACAATAACTCCAAAACACATTTCTAGAGTTAACTGAACTTGAAAGCATATGCGTATTGTTTGTGTATTTATACACAAGCATATATATTCAAATAATTTAAAAAAAATGTTCGTTTACCTTCAGTTAAATGCAGATAAAACAGAAACTTTGATTATTGCACCTGATCACATGCTCTCAGAAATTAGGCAGCATATCAGTTTTTTAGACCCTTCATTTCAGTCGAGTCTCAGAAACTTAGGTGTTATATTTGACAGTTCGATGTCTCTTGAGAAACACTCTAAACAACTTGTCCGGAACTGTTTTTATCATCTAAGAAACATTTCTAAACTCAGGCTACTGGTGTCAAAGGCAGAACTTGAGATGATTATTCATGCTTTTATCTCTTCTCGTTTGGATTATTGTAACGGTCTTTTTACGTGTCTTAACAAATCAGCTCTGGATCGCCTTCAGTCTGTTCAGAATGCAGCGGCAAGACTTTTAACTGGTACAAACAAGAGGTCCCACATTACTCCAGTTTTGGCTTCTCTTCATTGGTTGCCTGTAAATTTTAGGGTTCATTTTAAAATTTTAGTTGTAACTTTTAGAGCTCTGCATGGTGAAGCTCCCCAGTATATCTCTGACCTGTTGAAACCTCATGCTTCATCCCGAGCACTTAGGTCTTCAGGTCAGAGGCTACTGGTGGTCCCACGTACTAGATTTAAAACACGTGGGGATCGGGCTTTTCAGGCACTGGCACCTAGGCTGTGGAACTCTCTGCCGTTGTCTTTACGCTGTCTAGACTCTACTGACTCCTTTAAAAAGCAGCTGAAGACATTTTTATACAAACGGGCTTTTAACTAATTTAATTAATTTTAACTTGTATGTCTGATCTTACTGTAAAGCACTTTGTGATTTTTATCTGTGAAATGTGCTATATAAATAAATTTTACTTACTTACTTACTTTTACTACCACACACCAAATCCAGATGTTGGTACTTCCTGGCAGTGTTGCCAACTTAGCGACTTTGTCGCTATATTTAGCGAGTTTTCAGACCCCTTAGCTAAAAAAAGATGTGAAAGCGCGTATCGCTTTTACTCTCAACAAGCAGCGGGTGCTGTAACGCAGTCAGTTCTTCTTTTACTCTTATGCTGTTTTGTGGATCACAAGGTTTAAAACTACTTATAAACACACACACACAAAGTAACTCCACCAGAGTGCCTATTTCGGGTCACTTTTGCCGGTCCAAGCCCGGGTAAAGGAGCAGGGTTGGAATTGTGACATTAAGAAAAAACAATAATTGGTAAAAGAAATTTAATATGTAGTTCTAAATAAACTCTAAATGCATTTAGGACGTTTTTTTTACTGACTTTATGTCTCTTCCACGATGTTATTTCTCTCTCCAACAACATAGGTTACAATTAGATTAGCATGACAAATTATGCAAATTAGGCGATGGCGTCATTTAGCGACTTCTAGCGACTTTTAGGACAGCCAATAGCGATTTTCCTTACTGAGGAGTTGGCAACACTGCTCAAGGCTGCACCTAGCATTCTGGAGCACTTCTGTTGTCTTTTGTACGTGTTTTGAGTTTTTACATGTTTCGGAGTTTGTACGTGATTTGTCTCTAGGGTACCGTAAATATACTTTTATTTATTCACTCCACATAAAATGTAATAAATAAATCATATAATACAAAAACCAACTGTTCACATTTCAACTTTTAAATATTTAAATTTTCTGCTTTTCCCTTTTAAACAAATGTAAAGTGAAACAACACAAAACACTGCAAACTACAACACAAAACATATAATTAAATATAAATTAAAATATGAAAGCAAAAAGAAGATATATGACATATTCTCTGTCATATGGGCCTGCATGAATAAACTTTCTGAATCCTTTATCATCTGCAACTGAAAATAGTTGTGGATGATTACTATACCTTTCTGATGTGATGTTGTTGTCCCTGGCTCTCTTTCTGTCTCTATCCCTCCTGCTCTGTTCCTGTGCTACTGCGAGTGCAACTAAGATGCAACCCGGGATGCCAACCCTCGCTGCCCCTATGCCGTCAGGGTTAAAAAAAGAAAGTATAAAAAAATTGGAAATTTGGACATATTTAAATACACTATATTTTATATATTTATGTATACACACAAACACACACACACATCCTCTGGTTGATATCTGGTGTACTTTCGTCTGTTGTCATTGGGTTTCATCGGGTTCGTTGGTTTGCAGATATTTTGAACAGTCGGAGATCTTTTTCACCTGACTGGCACTGAGACTCTCAGAGCACATGGGACACGATGTCTCCCTCTCCAGCAACCTGGAACAAAGTTCAGTTTACACGTGAACATTTAAAATTTCTATTAATTACACTTGTTGATTCTACCTCTCTGTAGTGAGAAAGAATACAGCCAGGGGACTTTTAACATTATTTAGCACAAAGACATGGCGAAGTGGTAAAATGGGTTTTTCCTGTTTGTGTGCAAAGATAAAAAAGTTGTTATAAAAAGGGCATTGAAAACTCTGTTATTCTAGTTTATGTGATAGAAATTCAAAGTGACCATTCAATGGTTTTATGTCCTGTTCTGCAAACGCAATGTAGATGCCAACAACAGCTCGAGCTCATTTAATTTGGGTGAGAATCAGGCAAAGATCAAGGAAATCTGTAAAAACTTTATATTGCCCACCATTTGTTATGGATCGTCTTAAATTTCAATTTGTTAGATCATAACATAAACAATTTAAAAAGGCACTTTAGATTTTTATGAACGCATCAAAACTGGAAATAAAACGCCGCTTGTGTTGGCAAATGCACTGAGTCTGTCCCATATGAGTCAGACTGTTAAACATCAATGAAATGCTGACAGTAGAGCAGGGCGATATAACCAAAAACATTTATCACAATATACATTTGAAAATTTGCGATAACGATATAACTGACGATATAATTGACACTAGACAAAATACTTTACAACTCCACAACTTTATTCGTCCAAAAAACCCTCATCAATGTATTTTCACTTAAACAAGCAGTTTTTTTATGTGCATTAAAGTTATATAAAAAATTAACAGTGCAAATGCAAATTCCTTGCTGACAGTTGAACCAAAAGGCATTTCCAGTGGAAATTGGCCAACATATCCTCAGCATAACCATGTATAATATCCACAAAACTTAAAAAGAGGTTATACACACACAATACGGTAATATTATGTTGAAGCACAGTACATATCACTCCGCGAGGCGCCTGCCTACGGTAGCCGTAATGCTCCGACAATCCATCAAGCGGTGCGGGTTCGTAGCTTAGCAAAGTACTAAAACATTTGACAGATTTTCAAGCACCGTGTACGACATAAAATCGTTTCGAGGTCAGTAAACACAACCAGAATTCATACATAAGGCACACGGGATTATAAGGGGCACTGTCGATTTTCAGAAAAATCAAAGGATTGATTGTGTGCCGTATTTTCCAAAAAACACGATAATAACGTCGGCCTGCTAGCATGTGCTACTAAAATTAGTGCTTTGTTGTGTATCTGACAGATGAAAGCCAAACTAGTTCCACACCAATGAAGTTGCAGTATTTTTACAAACCAATTCTGGTTCATCCGTTTCATTCAACGATCCACTTTCGCTCTTCTCATTCTGCGTCGCCGCCATGTGCGTATGTAAACAAAGGCACTGCGCATGTGCGTTTTGCCCATATTCTATCGCGATATTTCATTTTCCTATCGTTGCCCAACATTACGCCGGTATTACCGTGAACAGTATGATATAGCCCAGCCCTAGCTGACAGTGTAGATGGCTTCACTCTCAGGAGGTGAGCCGTCCTGTGTACCGTGGCAATGCAGTAGGGCAGGTTGTTCTTGCAGGAGATACACAGCAGTTCATTCTGCGGCAGCTGGAAGCCACAGAAGGGACACGGAGTAGTTTCCTCCTCCAGCTCCGACTTATCCGGGCGACTAAGGTGCAGATGGGAATTAAAATGAGGAGTCAGGGGCAGAATGGGCAAGAGGAGATGATAAAGCAGAGGATGAATGAAGAGGGTAAGGATCACACGGACTCACTTGAACCATCGCCTCAATCTTCTTCCTGTACTTTGGGTCGATGTCATTTCGGTACTCTGGTCTCATCAACATGGCAGCGAAGCTGAAGGCCGAGTTCTTCAATCCGGCGCGGTGACATTAGATTACTGCTGCTGTCAGAATGGTAACAACATCTACACACACGCAAACACACAACGATGAGTTTTTGGCTTTTCACCAGCGTTTAGGTTTTATCAGCTATCATGTGAATCGGACTGACAAGTTGACTCACGTGCAGGAAACTTGTTGATGTTGTTGCTGACGCGGATAAGCATCCGTGCCCCCTTTAAATGGTCTCCTCTCTTTACATGGATCTAAAAGTAAAGAAATCAGACCCCAACCTTACCTACGGCTTCAGATACAGGCCGGGTTTTTTAGAAAAGTGACTGCAAAAAGCCAGTGAAAGCACTGGTTTTATATAATGAGAAAAAGGCAACTTCAGGCATTGTCTGTGTTCATTTTGCTTATAGACTGGTAAACATTGACAGGCAGGAGTCAAAAAGGCGCTTGTGTGAGCTTTGACGATCCTGGTTACCCTTTGGTCATCTTTTCCTAGTATTCCTTGAAACAAAAGTGAAAGCCTAGAGTGCTTTCCAGGGGATTTAAATTATTAAGTAGCAACATGAAATCTAATTCAGAGTGATAAATGAAAGCACATTAACTTAGAGTTCGAGCCTATGCAACCCAATCGTTGCTGGGAGGGTATAGAGGTAATGGTGTGTGTGAGTAAGTGAATGTGTGTGGGTGTGTTTTGATGAATATACTGTATGCCTCTCTCCAGCTGTGGCTGTAGGCCTGAGTGTGCTCCAGAACATCAACAACTACCTGTCATTGACTCTCTGCTACCACAGCTGGTTGTTTAAAGGTCTATCAAAAACCTGTAATTTCATCTTCTTTTAAAGGACAGATATTCTCCTTGAAATGTAAAAATTCCAGACTCTATTTATGTGAGAATAAAAGGGCCCATAGAGATGTACCATAGTTTCTCACTGCTGAGGATATGAGCATGCGCTACGCCAGTGGTCCCCAAACTTTTTTCGCTGGGCCCCCCTTTGTTTTACAGAAAAATGTTCGCGCCCCAGCCCCTCGCGCGCGCACACACGCACGCACTAACGCATCCTCCAACCACACACACCCATATTTTGCTCCATTGCGGTTTATTTCACACCTAAAACATTTAGTAAACAATTAAGCAAATACAAGTAATCTGCAGGTAGTAAGAAAATAAACTACTAACTCTTTTACGCTACGCCCGCACCTACACGGGTATTTTTGAAAACGCAGCTGTGTCGTCCACACGTAAATGGCGTTTGGAATCACCGAAAAATGAGATTTTTTAAAACTCCTTTTTTGCGTTTACGTGTGGACGAGGAATACAGAGTTTGTCATGCAATGTCAAAGGTCTGTGCCTTTTTTCACATCAGCTGTGCGCCATGTTATTGCTTACATGAGAGGAATTGCAGAATAGCAGATAGTCAGATTAACAGTATTTTGTCTCTATCTTCAGGTTTTACACGCTTACATACATGTAAGCGTGTTAATGTCCCTCTATTTAGAAAGGCAGAGGCGTCACGGTGTAATTATTTTACATGTAGTTGTTTTTTTCCTGTGTAATAATATTCAACATTGCTATCAATACATTTTAAAAAAAAAATGCCTCTCTGTGCAAAATGGGTTGAAAAACATAAACAGCTGTGGGATACTGTTAGTCTGTGATTTAGACAGGGGGAACAAATCCTGGCAGGATCAGCCTGATATTATTTGTATCCCACTGTAACTTTACTGTATAAAGAGCTAACATCTCCAAAATGTCAGGAGTAGTTAGTCATTACAACAAGTGTTTGTGAACTAAAAATCAAGAATGTGGGATACTGTTTGTCCGTGATTTGAACAGCCCAGCGCTGCTCCCGACGAAGGGAAAACCAATCCTGCAAGGGAGACCTACCTTGGCACTTGTGCAGGTGAAACCAAAGGGAAGACATGCTTCACCATATTTTCTAGTCTTTGGCTTAGAATGAAGTTGGTTTGGAAACATATTCAGCAATGCTTCATTTCCTGCTTTGCGTTTGTGTGGGCGCCGTGCAATGTCCAATAGTGATGTGTCGGTGCGAACGAAACGGCTCTTAGAGCCGGATTTTTGAAGTGAACGACGCGAGCAGACTCCTTATGGCGAGCCGTGGGGTTTTTCTTTCTTTCTCTCACCCTCTCTCGCACTTTTTTCCCGCTTCACTCTGCATGCGAGTCTTGTGCTTTGCACTGGGAAGAGGGGGGAGGGGCGGTAGTTACACTCTCAGTAGCACAGGAACAGAGCAGCAGTGTTGCCAACTCCTCAGTAAGGAAAATCGCTATTGGCTGTCCTAAAAGTCGCTAGAAGTCGCTAAATGACGTCATCGCCTAATTTTGCATAATTGATCATGCTAATCTAATTGTAACCTATGTTGTTGGAGAGAGAAATAACATCGTGGAAGAGACAAAGTCAGTAAAAAAACGTCCTAAATGCATTTAGAGTTTATTTAGAACTACAAATTAAATTTCTTTTAGCAATTATTGTTTTTTTTAATGTCACAATTCCAACCCTGCTCCTTTAGCCGGGCTTGGACCGGCAAAAGTGACCCGAAATAGGCACTCTGGTGGAGTTACTTTGTGTGTGTTTATAAGTAGTTTTAAACCTTGTGATCCACAAAACAGCATAAGAGTAAAAGAAGAACTGACAGCGTTACAGCACCCGCTGCTTGTTGAGAGTAAAAGCAATACGCGCTTTCACGTCTTTTTTTAGCGACTTTTTTAAAAAGTCGCTAAGGGGTCTGAAAACTCGCTAAATATAGCGACAAAGTCGCTAAGTTGGCAACACTGCAGAGCAGGAGGGAGAGAGAGAGAAGGAGTGCCAGGGACAACAATGTCACATTAAGAAGGGGTCACAAAATAAACTTTTAAGTTATTTTCAAGCGAGAATGTAGCTGTGTAAACTTCAAATATCTGCTCGATTTATCAAGATATCATATATTTCCAAACGCGCTCCGACGTTAGGGTTAGGAGACGTCTGTGACCCGCCAGCTCCATAGCAGACAGTGAGGTCGAGGATTATTACAGCCGGCGTGAACAGCGGACTCCCGGCACATCGTTTTCAACCGATTTTCTTTTCGCTACTCAGATTAAACAAACCCCAAACCCCAGTAGCTGTCTATTGTATTGAGTGTCCACTAAAATAAAAATAAAAGTGTTCTAATAGCTCACCTGCTTGTTTTTATTAAGGTATGTACACGTATGTACATGCACACTATTTTTATTAAGAGATTTCACTACTGAGGTTAAACATGATATATAAGTCACTTAGATCACTTCTAAATGTTAATGTTTGGTTTATTTCAGTGTTTTATTTGTTCCTGAGTAAACCGGTTTGGCTGTGATTAAAGTTAAGCTTCATAACATATTACTCACAGTTAAATTAAGAGGGGACGGCAGTAAAAACTCCGGACCTGTGACATCATCAGGTACGCTGGTGTTCCAATTGTACAAATCGCGAGTCCGTGCTCGCGTTCTTGGCAAGTCCGTACTCCCGTGCATTCTCGGCGAGTACGTACTCACGTACTTGAGAATTGAGAAAGGGCCATTGTCTTCACTTTAATCAGCTGTTTCCCCAGGTGTTTCCACTTCCCCCATTACCCTTTTGTGTATTTAAGTCCTCTGTCCTCCTTTGTTCAGTGTCAGGTCAACTGTTGTCCTTTGTGCCATGTCTCCATCTTCCAGGTATCTTTGTATCTGCACCAAGTTTCATGTTTAGGGTTTTTCATGTTTATCTTTAATTTTCCCGGTTTAGGTTATGTTTATTCTTGTCTTTGTTTGCCTTTTGCATTGCTTTGTATTTCTCCATCAACCATATTAAATGCCTCGCTTTTAGTTAATTCAAGTTTGGTTCCACATTTCTTAGTCTGCATTTGGTGATTCACAATATATACAGCCTGTTTCTGCATACTGCGACAGTGACTGGTGAAATGCACTCCAACTTAAAAAAAAATCAAATAGAAAAAAACAACAAAATTTTAATAAAATACAGTCAAAACAGGGGAAAAAAAGCAGTCAGCAGCATCCAACTACTGAATTGTTTTTGGGAAGGCAATAATGTGAGGAATAGCTGTGGAAGTGACAAGCTAACGGTAAATAGGTAATATTAAACATGCATGTACATTATTATATGATTCATGTAATTAAAACACACATTACCGTATAATAATGAAGAGCCCTCTACTTCTTTAGAGCACATCTCTGTGCTGTCTAAGATATTTTGGTTTCTGTATTCAACCTCTCAGGGCCAGCAAACAAAGAGGAGTTAAAAGTGGATAAAATAATTCCTCGTTTGCAGCACTGAGTAGTGTCAATTTTGAAAATGGCTTTTCATTAGAGCCATTAAGATGCCATTGATCACGCTAGGGTGTTAAGTGATGAGAAAAACAACTCATTATAAAAGTTTTGCATTACTAAAATTAAACCCCTTTAAATTAAGTTTGCACATATTGGTCATATTGTTAAGAGGGTTTGCAGTCTATTGTGCTTTTACCTCTGTGTATAATTTCATAGTGATTGATATCGATATAGCTAAAACTGACTATTATGTTGAGTTCTGCAGCTGTATTGGCTTGCAGGTTTTCTTCTTCTTTCAGCTGCTCCCTTAAAGGATCACCACAGTGGATCTGCCTCCACCTCGCCCTATTCCTAGCATCCACCTTTGTCACACCAGCCTTCACTGCACCCATAAATCTTCTCTGTGGTCTTTTTTCTACCTGCCCAACAGCTCCTCCCGCAAGATCCTTGGTCCAGCATATCCACTGTCTACTCTCCGCATGTCCAAACCATCTCAGTCTTTGTCTCCAGACCATTCAACCTGAGCTGTCCCTCTAATGTACTTATTTTGACACCAATCCCTCTTGTTTACTCCAAACAGAATTCTTACCACCTTCAACTCTACCAACACCACCTCCTGTTTTTTTTGTCAGTGCCACAGTCTCCAAACAACCATAGCAGGTCTCAGCGTCCTCTTGTAAACCTTCTCTTTAATTCTTCCTTCTGTCGCATATCATCCCTGACACTCATGTCCAACTACTCCATCCTGCCTGCACTCTCTTCTTCATCAATCTTGTGGACTGTCCATTGCTTTAGATGGTTCACATCAGGTTTTCAAACGTATCCAATGTCATTACCTCTTCTCCTTGTATCCGTTATACTTGCCTCCCTTTCATTCTGTCGTGCTTATACTGCCTTGAATTCCTTGTCTCTTCAATGCAACAAAACATCATACTCCACGAAAGACTCCTGCCTATCAATATTTTATCACCACTGCAAACAAGAAGGAACTACATCTATGATGTACTCCTCTATCCACACTGAACCCATCTGGCACTCACTCGTGAACAAAACCCTGTGATACTTACGTTCCTCTGCTTGGGGCTTCGACTCATCCCAGACCAGGAGTGGGCACTCCACTTTTTCGATGTGAGAACGATGTCTTAGACTTGGAGGTGCTGATTCTCAATCCTGCCGCTTCCATCGCTGTAGGCATGACAGTGGGATTGAGGAGATGAGGAGATCCACTGCCTGACTCTATCCTTAGTTGCGGTCAGCAGCATCCAACTACCACTGTATAACACTGAGTGTGAGTAGAGGGCAGCTTCCCAGAGTTATCTGATGATTTGTCAGAATTGCTTTGAGGCTGAGCCTTGTTCCATGATCTCACTGAACTCCATCCACAATCAAGTTTTTGCATCTGTCAGTACCAGAGCCGCGCTCCGCTCCACAGTTCCACTGGCTAACCAAGCCTGATAAGACTCCTGCTTCACTCTGACTGCTCCCTTCACCTCTGGCCAAATCAAACCAAGTGGCCAATTTTCTTGCTTGACCAAACTAAACAACATGTGCAAAAGAAAGTAAACACCAGGTAAAACAAAATAAACTTTAAGAAAGCTGCATAATGAAACTTAAATTCAAAATTTGGGTCTGGGACCTGTGTGTCAAAGCTAAAAGTTGATCTTTGATATAAATTACCAGTCAAAAGTTTGGACACACCTTATCATTTTATGTTTTTTCTTTATTTTCATGAATATTTACATTGTAGATTCTCACTAAAGGCATCAAAACTATGAATGAACACATATGGAATTATGTAGCAAAGAAAAAGAGATAAATAACTCTAAATAAGTTTTATATTTATATTCCTCAGTGTAGCCACACTTTGCTTTGTCGACAGTACTTCAAATTCTTGGCCTTCACTCAATGAGCTGATGTAGTCACCTGAAATCGTTTTCACAGGTGTGCCTTGTCAGGGTTCATTTGTGAAATTTCTTGTCTTCTTAACGGGGTCGGGACCATCAGTTGTGTTGTGCGGCAGTCTGGTTGGTACACAACTGACAGCCCTATTTGACAACTGTTAGAATTCATATTATGTCAAAAACCAATCAGTTAAGTAAAAAGAAAAGATAGTCCATCATTACTTTAAGAGCTGAAGGCCAGTCAGTTTGAAAGATTGCAAAAACTTTGAATGTGTCCTCAAGTACAGTTGCAAAAAAACATCAAGTGCTATGAAGGAACACCAAGAGTCACCTCTGCTGCTGAGGATAAATTCATCCGAGTCACCAGCCTCAGAAAGTAACAGCACTTTATATTAGAGCCCAGATAAATGCTTCACAGAGTTCCAGTAGCAGACACATCTCTACCTGAACTGTTCAGAGGAGACTGTGCGAATCAGGCCTTTATGGTCAAATAGCTGCTAAGAAACCACTACCAAGGAAAAGCAACAAGTAGAAGAGATTTGTTTGGGCCAAGAATGGATGGTCTCTACATGCATGGTTCCCACTGTGATGCATGGGGGAGGAGGTGTGATGGTGTGGGGGTGCTTTGCTGGTGCCATTTCAGGTGATTACCTCACGAAGCTCATCGAGAGAGTGCTGAGAGTGTGCAGAGCAATAATCAAAGTAAAGAGTGGCTATTTTAAAAGTTCTAAAATAATAAAAGAAAATGTGTTATTTCACACTTTTGTTTACTACATAATTCCATGTGTGTTTATTCATAGTTTTGATGCCTTCAGTGAGAATCTACAATATAAATAGTCATGAAAATATAGAAAACTGACTGGTAGTGTATCTATGAACTGACAGAAGCCAAATGATTAGCTATAACATCCAAAACTGGTTTATAAAAATACTAAAAGTGAACAAAGTAACAAAAGAGACTTTAGACTCAAAGCTGGGGACACAAACTACAATGTTCCAGAAAGGACTTTATGTGCTGCACATGATTGTGTTGGATAAAGAAACAGTTTCAGGAGTAGAGAAAGCAATGTGTAATACACCACAGGGTTGCTAAAAGGTTGGATTTGTCTGTTTGTAAGAGGCAGCATTCTGCACTTTCATTCTGTTATACAACAACACATATGATGAAAACAATATTTTTTTTCCATCTTATTGTCACTGAAGACACTTCAGTGTCAGTGTCTGTAATCAGCAGGTATCTCAGACAATGGAATAGATCTGTGGCAAAAACAAAAAACAACTACAAGAGAAACAGTTGACAGGAGAAGCCTCATTTTAAAAATATTGTCTAAGATGCAATACAGAAAATACTACTGTGGGGTGGTTCATCAGTTATTCTGGCAGTTTTATGTATCATCACCTAAAAGGTAAGGTGGAGGCCTTTCCAACATCCACAGCACTTTCTGCATCTTTAGTTGGCTTTGATTTATTTCTTTTCAGGAATCCATTTCATATAAAATATTATCCTTTTAAATTATACTGCTAAAAGCAAAATAACAGCCTAAGCACTTTGTGACAGCCCACCTGACAAGCCAAATAATAACTGCTTGATTTTTTTGCTTTGTTAATTAGTACCTCCACTTCTTTGTCAGTAAAGTTGTTGTCATGACCTTTTTCTTTATTCAGTACTGTCACCCACAACCGTGGGAAGCTGTTAACCATACATGGTTCATTAGGATTGTTTCTTCTTGTGAATGTCGTTGATTATGAAAGCATTCAGTTCAGCCTCTGTCACAATGGCCAGGGGATACACAATAAATGGAAAACATCATGTAATGGATGCATCAAGAGGTAACTAAATGTGAGGAGGTGGTCTTTCACTATGGAATGTTTGTTTGCAAATTCAGTGTAGTTTGCAAATTCACCGCTGCATTGTTTTTATTTTCACTGTCAGCTTGTGCATTTGCCAAGTAATTGTATTCAGTATATTGTCATATTCTTTTTGCAAGAAGGCAAAGTAGTGACTCAATTTGAGAGCTTGTAAGAAATGTCAGGTAAGAGATGAGCTAAAATTGCCTGCCCATGCAGCACTGTAACATAAAAAGGGGTTGGTGGGATTTTCTTGTAGAATCTGCCTGTGCTACCAGGGTGAAAATATAATGTGCTGCATAGATAACATGGAACATGTGCATGCAATATGTACAATGCACACAATGTTTTTATATAGAGTCAGACAGTCCTTGAAATATTTCTAAACAACTAATACTTTGTTCTCAATGTTCTTTCAAAATCGTTGACGGTACACTGCAGTATTTACTGACTGTGTGGGCTGGCTGTGATCGGACAGTGTAGTTAAATTTTTCATGCCATTAAGCCACTGGAGAGAGTTGGTGGAATCTACTTTGGAAAGTTTTGAATGTATTTCCAGCACACTCACTTTTGAGATTTGCTGTGCTACATAAAGAAAAAATGAAGTGTGAAATATTGACCAGCAGTACCTTCTAGTGTAAACAGAATAGGGTGCTGTTTAACAAAAGAAAATAATAAACCTCAGGAGTTCTATATTTATTTATTTTTGTTGATGACCTTCGACCCTTTGCCCTTGCTGGTTTTGTTCCGTCGTTCGGAGAGAGCTAATGTAGCCCGGAGTCCTTGCAGCTGAAATGATGAATTGGAGATGGAGTACTTTTCCCTTGAGCTGCTGTCTGATTTTATATGCTTCACTTGTTCTCAACCTGCAATTTCACTGCATCATGCACAGCTAAACATATCAAAACATATTTCCACAGTTTGATTTAGCATTGCCAAATACACTCTCAATTGGAACCGGTCAGCGATGTCTTGTGACTGCTTGCACACTGTCGACTGTACATGTGTTCTGCAGACTGTGTGTTTACAGTTTTAACACCACAGTCT
Organism: Aulonocara stuartgranti; assembly: GCF_965226115.1. NCBI lineage: Eukaryota > Metazoa > Chordata > Actinopteri > Cichliformes > Cichlidae > Aulonocara > Aulonocara stuartgranti. The sequence goes on from NC_138953.1 coordinate 12,020,555, forward strand.
TCTTCCACAAGCTGCTCCATCTGCTCCGGACCCCATTAAACAAACAGACCATATTAATTGCATAGATCCAACAGCAATTTGACTGCTCTTGAGAGCATACCACATTTGATTTCCTTTGGACTACACCACCATCCCAACACACCAGTACATGTACATCCAAGTTGCTGACTCTTTTGATCTTTGCCGCTCTTCCTGGAGGGCAGGTGAGTCATTCAGCACTACTTTTGTATTTCTGTGTCTGGCTCCTGTGTAGATTTATTTTTTTTTTTTTAGATTTTTTGTAATGCCCTGTCTCTTCAACCTTCATATGCCCACCTGAGGGGAGAGGCCTTACCACAGGGTGGGGATCAATGAACTGCTGTGTTGTGCTCAGCCAGTGTAGGATCTTATTTAGAAGCCCTCCAGGTGGGGAGGATCAGTGGTGCACAGAGGGAGAGGGAGGCAAAGCCGGCATCCATTATTTATTTCCTCATTTAACACTGGCAGCAGAATCCTCGCCTACTTTCATTTGTTCAAAAAGTAGTGCTGCGTGGGGTTAATTCTCTAAAGGGGTTAATATTAGGAACATAATTGGATTCAGGCACCAGGACAGATGGGAGTTTGAAAGATAAGGGATGCGTTGTAAACACACTGAGCCTTGTCGCTGATAAAAGATCTATTTGTTCTGCCTGCTCTTTTGCTATAACGTCAGTACATGCCAGAACAGGGCAGTCCGGTGAAGCCTATTGATCTACCCTCGCGTCCTCTAATAGAGGAATGAAGAATTAGTCCTTGCCAATAAAACATAACTTATTGTCTGCACCATCCCACCCATCCGTCCCTCTATCCATTGTTCTTCTTCACCGTTTATCAGACCAAATCCCAGACGCTCTTCTAATGAGGGCTTAAGAGCAAGCTGCTTTGCGCTGTAAGTGATAAAACTCCTCAGAAGAAAAATAAGACTTTTTGAAGGTAAAATGCAGAACTTTAGTATCATGAATGGTTCTATGAACAACTTTTTGTCTGATAGTTGAAGGAGAACTAGAGGTAAAACAGTTTTAAAAGGAAACTTTAAAGGGAGCTTTATGCTCTCATAACCACAGCAGTGAATAATTGCTGGCAATGTTGTGATTTCTTTTCAAAAATCCCATTTCTGTTATGTTTAAAAGTCAGACTTCAAACGCAGCAGATCAGAAATCGATCTCAAATCAGACTTATTGAATATACCATTGACTGTGCATTAACCTTGTAAATACCTTAGCTTAACTGTGGAGCTGCCCACCACCAAAATTTTAAGACGGTACAAAACTTACAAGGTGAAAAAAAAATACCAGACTAAAACATAACGTAAACGTACACACTAAAGAACTGCAATTGTATTTTATATAAAATAAAAATCAACATTAACCCTTTAAAACCGATCGGAGCGGGCACGCTCTGTTTTGCGTAACTATTTTTAAATCCCGGTAGATCTGCAACCCCGTAAACTAGCGCAAAAAAATATTTTGCATATGAAACCGGAGGAGTTGTACTTACATCTTGTGCTATCAGCTTGTCCTAGGTCACGGTTTCCTTCCACATATAGCTTTGCAAAAACTGCATAAACAGCGCTTGCAGCAACAAAAACATAATATTCCAGAAACAGACTTCGCCGATCCGATCAGCTGTTCATAACACTTCCTGTGTTGGAATAGACGTCAGCGCAAACTTTCGCATGTCCGCTATGAGCTGCCCGAAACCGGAAGTGACGTCATTTTCGCGGAAATGTAGTTTTTTACCATCAGGGCCTCATGAGCCTATACTGGTGTTTTTAAAAGTTATGTTTGACTTTATGACTTTCTGTGTCGTTTCTGGGATGCTTAGGACTCATATTGCACTGCTGGAAATAGTTTATTTTGATGCATATGCTGCTTTTTTGCAAATTTGCATTATAATATTTTTGTTTTTTGTTTTTCCTGCAGTATATAAAAATTGGTGTATTTCAAAAATGTTGTTTCAAAACTATGAAGACACTCAAAATAAATTTCCTGTGGTGGGAAACTATTTTGTGCAACTTTTTTGTATTTACAGTTTTGAGGGATAAGCCTCTTAACCCTTTACAGCCGATCGGAGCGGGCACGCTCTGTTTTGCGTAACTATTTTTAAATCCCGGTAGCACTGCAACCACGTAAGCTAGCGCAAAAATTTTTTTTGCATATGAAACCGGAGGAGTTGTACTTACATCTTATGCCATCAGCTTGTCCTAGGTCACGGTTTCCTTCCACATAAAGCTTTGCAAAAACTGCATAAAAAGCGCTTGCAGGAACAAAAACATAATATTCCAGAAACACGCTTTACCGATCCAATCAGCTGGTCATAACACTTCCTACGTTGGAATAGACGTCAGCGCGAACTTTCGCATTTCCGCCATTTCCTGCCCGAAACCGGAAGTGACTGTCACATCAACACCGTGGTGAAAAAGGCCCGACAGCGTCTCTACCACCTCAGACGCTTGAGAGACTTCCAACTGCCCTCCAAGGTGCTCAGGAACTTTTACTCGTGCACCATAGAGAGCATCCTGGCGGGAAACATCTTAACCTGGTTCGGGAACAGCACCATGCAGGACAGACGAGCTCTACAGAGGGTTGTGCGGTCAGCTGAGCGCACCATCCGCTCCGAGCTCCCTGACCTGCACTCAATCTACAGCAGGCGGTGCTGGACCAAGGCCAGGAAGATCGTGAAGGACCTCAGCCATCCCAACAACAGACTGTTCTCTCTGTTGAGGTCAGGAAAGCGATTCCGCTCCCTGAAGACCAACACAGAGAGACTGAGGAGGAGCTTCTTCCCGCAGGCGATACGGTCTCTCAATCACACCACCACACAGTACTGACCCACACATATGGTTCTTACACACACACTGGACTTTCTGGACTTTGTTTTTGCACAACACTGGTCACTATATTCTTCATTTCCGGTCAATACTTGTACAGCTGCTGTTATTGTGTATATATTTATTTATATTTAGATTTCTTCATACATTCTTATATAGTTCTATATTGTGTATTTTGTTGTACAGTTATTTTATTTTCAACTTTAATTTATATATTTTATCTTATTCTCCCAGTTAAATTTACCCTTCATTCTAATTTGTGTTGTACAGTTATTTCATTTTTAACCTTAATTTATATTTTATTCCTTCCTAGTTAAATTTACCCTTTTTAATTTTTCATATTTATTTCCTATCTTATTCATAGCCTTTTCCTTTTTTGTTTTCTTTAGGTCACGAGCAGTTGTCCAAGCATTTCACTACATATCGTACTGTGTATGACTGTGTACGTGACAAATAAAATTTGAATTTGAATTTGAAATTTGAATTTTCGCGGAAATGTAGTCTTTTTTACTATCAGGGCCTCAGGGCCTATACTCCTCATTTTAAAAGTTATCTTTGACTTTATGACTTTCTGTGTCGTTTCTGGGATGCTTAGGACTCATATTGCACTGCTGGAAATAGTTTATTTTGATGCATATGCTGCTTTTTTGCAAATTTGCAGTATAATATTTATTTTCGTTTTTCCTGCAGTGTATAGAAATTGGTGTATTTCAAAAATAAAACTATGAAGACACTCAAAATAAATTTCCTGTGGTGGGAAACTATTTTGTGCAACTTTTTTGTATTTACAGTTTTGAGGGATAAGCCTCTTAAATTTCTCTAACTACAAATATATGTTAAAAAAGCAAAAACGATTTTCAATTTTTTTGTAGTTTATTGCACTTTTTTGCAATTTATGTAATTACTATGCACTTAATGAATACATATTATTAAAATCTGGGCTATAATGGTTGTATTGATGTATAGCAACTTCAAATGCTCCCAAAAATGGCTCCACAGCATGTAAAAATATGATATAAGCTCTGGCGGACTTGGTTCTATGGTAGGTCTTAAAGGGTTAAATTTCTCTAACTAGAAATATATGTTAAAAAAACAAAAATGATTTTCAATTCTTTTGTAGTTTATTGCACTTTTTTGCAATTTATTCATAGTTCATAGTAATTACTATGAACTTAATGCATACATATTATTAAAATCTGGGCTATAATGGTTGTATTGATGTATAGCAACTTGAAATGCTCCCAAAAGTGGCACTACAACATGTAAAAATATAATATAAGCTCTGGCGGACTTGGTTCTATGGTAGGTCTTAAAGGGTTAACTTATAACACACATTCACTATTAATTAAGTTTAGCCATTTGAAACTATGCAAAGCCTCTGAATAATTGTATTACGATTTAAACAGCTGCTTTGGTCGAAAGGTATTCCTCTAAACACACAAGTATTTATATCCTTTTAATAGGATCCTGCATGTGAAAATGCTAAATGATCTGTTATTAAAATACTCTACCCATGATAATAACCACGACTGCCCCAAATGCTGAAGCACTTACCGTTAAACTTTTAAGCTCTAATTAAAAAACAGAAAAGAAGAAGAAGAAGAAGAAGAAATGCATTCAGCTGCTGAACCCTGGAGGATGAAATCTGTCTTCTATTCTGTTGTAAATTGAGCACACCTAGCAGCTCACTGCAGTATAATCAGGAATTAGAGGATAAATGCAGCAACTGTGAAGAGTAATACGTGCTTGCATTGCTCCTGCACCCTGAGTTTATAAAGCTAACCCCCCCATTCACCTCCCCCAAGCTTGTGGCTATGCTTCTCTGTTTGAATGTGGGATTTAAAAGTCTCTGGAGGAGCACAGTGGGTGAGTAAGAAGTGTTTTTATGTCATGCTATAAGCTTTCCACTCAAGATATTTTCTACCCTTTTAGATTCCTTCTTTTTTTCATCTCTGAATGCATGCGAATTGTGCTTTGAAATAGCACAGAGGGAGTATGAAGTTGTGATTGCTGTGTAATAAATGAGAGAGAGAAACACTTGCAGCCCCTCAAGCTTTGACAAGTAATTAAGGGCAACTGTGCCACAGCAGAGGCTGAGTGGTGACCAGATATTATAAATAAACAAATTTAAGCACAAGGTGTTCTTAAATCACCTTATTTGCAGTTGTTGCCTCCTTCTTTCTGTTAATGAAGAACAAGTACGCATGGTAAAGGGTAAATGATGCATTGTGATGTGCATTATATCGATATTGAAAGTACTGTCGCCTTTGTGGATTTCAGCACTTTTCGCAGCCTTTGTCCTTTATTTGATGCATTTCATGAGCAGCATGAAGCCCCGGTCAGCAGGTGAAGGACACCAAAGAGGCCATAGCCTCCTCATCACCCTTGCACGTCCTTCAGCAGATGGAGTTAACCCACGGTGTTAACAACAGATGTCATAGTAGATCTGGAAGGCCTTGGTGAAAATTGAGTGTCAGGTATTTACTTGAACAGATTAAGCAGTGTCCCAGAGATTGTACGAGGCATTTCTTTAATCCTTTCAATTCTGCTACTACTTTCGCTGTCGTTCACCACCACCACGTAAACACGAGCACAGGCTGTTCGGACAACCCAATGTGTTTTGTACTGTGGTTGTTATTTCAGAGCTGTAGACATGGCCAGACATGTAAGGCTCCTTTTTTCAGTTTGTTATTTCACATTGTTATAGCAGAGTCTGTCAGTATCACCACACATCATGTCTGGCTTGTTGAGCCAGCTTTTTACAAAACGGGAACACACCATACGTCCCATAATAAACATGGATATGTGCGTGAGGGTCAGTATTAGTTTGCTCTCTTCTGAAACACCATCTGCGATTGTTTTGATTTATATCTTTAAGACTTAATAACTGCTTCATGCATTTTGGGGGGAAATTAAAGGTCAAATTTAAACCAATAGTGTTTAGGAAACACAATTTGCAGGTCTCAGTCTAATCCTGCAGTTGTCTGAGTCATCACATTATGCATTCAGTCTTCACTTTATATAACACACACACACACACACACACACAGACACATATATCCTATATGTCCAGTAGAAGAAAGTGAATATACTATACCCATATCCATTGCCAAGTTATCATGGCCACTGGGAGGTCAGCAGTGTCATACTAGAGATTGTTCTTGCTGTGGTGGTTGGCAGAAAAATGATTTGGATTCATACCATAAAAGCTGTGACACACAGTCCTGCTGACCAACAGTATGTGTGCAACCTAATTAAGCCTTAAAAATATATATATACATTAAGTCCTTACATCAAACACTGTTATTTACATCAGAAGCTTAGCGTATTTGAAGGATTTGCCAGCTCAGTCCATGAAAGATCAAACCAGAAATTACAGCTGAACTTCTCTAACTTTTGGATGGATTTTATCAAAGGCTTTAGCTATTGGCTTGTATTCGTTTACGTAATGTATCAAACTACATTACAAGACTGGTTAAACTTGATTGAGTTATCCAATCCATCCATCACAGAGGACATCACATCTGCATTATTACCACATTGCCATTAATCTTGCTGGATAAAATAGCGCCACAGAGGTTTGTTGTAATGCACTGTGTACACCTTTGGTGTCATTTTTCAAAAGTCAGGGTTACCTGAGAGGGCTCAGTAGACAGAAAAATGCAAAGTGAGATGGGAAAAAAGGTTTGCACCTTATATTATATGTTTAAAGGGCCTAAGCGGCGTGGTTTAACTCCTAACCATGATTTTTCTTAAACAAATCATTTGCCTAATTTAACTTATGGCAACAACAGAGAAAGAGAAGTCAAGCACAAGACCAGAATTCCTGTTTCCTCATTAGAGGTTGCTTGATTAGACTTTTATTGGCTGCTGTTCTTCTTCGCAGGGCAAGATGGTATGCTCCAACAATGCCCTGCACGTCAGATAGAGTGAGATTGTGTTGAGAGGACGGAGGAGGGCGTCCCTATACTCTGAAACACTATGTGGGCAAATATTTAAACATTTTGGCACTTTCAATGTAAAAGTTCTCAAAAAATAGGGGATTCTTTCCCCGAATTTCATCATCTATGGCTCATATTATAATTAAAGATTCAGAGAATCCTCTGGAAACTTCTGCACATGGGACACAGCTAAAAATCAATACTGAATGGTCATGATCTTTGTGCCGTTGGGCAGCACTGCTTTAAAAACAGACACAATTCTGCAATGAAAATCACTACAGGAGCTACGGAGCACTTTCAAAAATCACTATCAGTGAACACAGTTCATAGCGTCTTCTACAAATACAAGTTAAAGGTCTGTGTGAATAGAAAAAAGAAAAAACAACAAGATTGAGAAACACCACGGCCTTCTCTGGGCCCAAGCTCATTTAAAATGGACTAATACCAAAAAGAAAACCACCCTGTGGTCTAGCCAGAATTTGGAATTCTATTTGAAAGTCGGGGAAGTAGTACCTTCTCTTCTCTTAAGCCTCTGGAATAAAAAGAAGAGGACGAATCAAAAAGATTTAAAAAAGTGACATTTTTAGCAAAGTTTGAGTTTTTGATATCTTTGTCTTTATACCATTTTGAATAAATGTAGGATTTATACAATTTGCAAATAACTGCTTTCTGTGTTTATTTGTAACATATAAAGCACTCTGACCTTTTTCTACTAGTAGTAATACAAATAATGCAATACAGTTTTTCACTCCTGACTCTTTTTAAAACAGTGCAAAGTGCACCAGTACTTCCTGTTTACCATGCTGCTTGATGAACCCATACTTGCAAAGATGAAAAGCTCATATGCATATCATGCATTTCTAATGTACTTTACTGGGTATTATCTGAATGGCTTTTCTCAGCCCTGCCCACATAATGAGCCACTCTTTCAATCACACAAACAATGTTTTAGATGACTACAAAGGTGTAATGCTCATTAGCTGCACACTTGTGGATGCAGGAGCAACCCTGGGTCATCGCTGACAGTTCAGTGATTCATTGTAGTCCTCCCCCCTTTTATTAGCTGTATTTCTGGCTTGCAGTTTCACTTGCACAAAAACCAACTTCAGCAGATAACCCATACTTGGGAGGTAGAGGCAGTAAAGTACATATGTAACACAGTCACAGCATTGGGGGTAAAAACTCAGCTATGGAAACAAACTTCACTTCAACCCCTCACAACAGAACATACAGAATAAATATCAGGTTTCATATCCATCCACATTGAGAGTTAAGCAAGATAATAGGAAAAAGCAAAATGAGACTGATGTTTTTATTTGTTAGTTTTCTTTTTTGTGATTTTCAAATGCAAATGCATGTAGCCAAGTTCCTCTTGGTCTTTGGGGCATAGCGAATAATTGAGAACTGTGTATACTTTCATTCCCGCATTGCACATTAACAAGAAGGATGGCAGCTGATGCATTTGAAAAGAAATGTAATTGAGACTGGGTGCAGTGGACACTGAGATATTAATTTCTCAGAGGGCAAGGCCTGCTGTGGGGCATCAGATAAAATGTAATTAGGCCCACATTTCATTTCAGAGCTTCACCACTGCAAACAGAGACCTGAGGTGAACTCAGGTCACTGCTTTGATGTTAAGTAATATTGGATGCCAAATGATGTATCAATCATGCCTGTGGGCTATGTAAGTAGAATTTGCAATTATTATTCCCTGTTGTAGACTGTTTATAGGGATAAATAAATGTTCTGACATCTTGTAGGCATATAAGCACAAACCATTATAAAAACGTTAACAAGGGAAAACTGAATGTCTTCATTGCAGTACTTGATCTTTATTGAGTTCTATTGATTTGAAAGTTCAACAAATTGTTGTGACTGGCCTTCATAAATGACCTTCATCAACTTTGAATAATTCTCAGTACTTCTTAGTCTTTTTATCTGGGCAGAGTAAGTAAAAGAATGAGTGAAAAGTTGAGCTTGATAGTTCATCAATTCAGCAACAGTCTAACACATCCTCGTTAGCTTTGTTTAATACCTCCTGCAACTCCCTGTTATGCATAGGATGCTCTTTAGAATCAGCTCTAGTAATACTGGTTGTCAACTGTATTGCTTCACAGACATAAACCACTGTTTCATCCCGACAGAGAATTTTTTAATCTTCTTCACTCACTCTGTACTTTTTCTGCACCAAAAAAGGGGAAATACCAAGGTTTCAGGGTAAAATGACGATACTGACCCCAGCACAAAATGATGAGTTGGTAGTGACAGACTAATCCTATAACCCGGTGCGTCAGGACACCCATGCCAAAGGACAAATTGTGCATGCATGCAGAGGCTGTAACAAAATGGCACTAATCGATGCCCCGGGGATGAGAACAGGCTGATCTACTCCCACGGAGCATACATGTCAATGGTGGTGCAAAAAAGAGTGAGATAATAACGTTTTGGACACTTATAGGAGAACTGAAAAAAGGAACTGAACTGAAAAACAAAATAACATCTCAAACAAAGAAGAAAAGAGAGAATATCTTCAGTTTTCAGATCGTATACCTAATATGAAGCAAATGAAATGAGGACGTATTAAAATGAAATGAAACCTTGTCATCAACGTGATCTGGCAGACACTTCTAATGGTCTCGATGGCCTTTCTGGTATTTAGGACTATAGCTTTCCAGGAAAAGTGTTTTCTTCAAACCTTTTAAGATGTTCTCACTAACGGAAGCAAGAGGAAACTTAAAGTATCTCCTGATCATGTTCACAAGCCAGGGAAGGATTGAGTTGGAAGGCTTGGCGCAGTGTCTACAGTAATGCAGATGCTGCACCAGCCTTCTGAGGTAAAAAGGGACTGTGTGCAAAGACAATCTACATTTACTGGTCAATCTACATTCCTACTCTCACCCCTGGCCACTAGCTATAGATAGAAAAACAAGTCTGCGGATACAAGGGGCACAAGTAGGCAAGGGTCTTATTTACTAAGGGTGTCTGGGCTCATCGGTCATTCAGGAGTGGCTAACCTCAAAGACGCTACTCATCCACTTTGAAAGAAGTCAGTTGAGGTAGTTATTGAAGCTGACTGGGAATTCTGCGGTGTTTTGGGCATTTTTTAACTTTGAGGAGTCCCTGGGGCAGAATGTCTGAGAGACAAGTATGTTTCTCTTAAAGTCTTTCAATACAGACCCTGACAAGTAGTGAAAAATGGATGAATGGATAGATGGATGTCTACTATTGTGTGAAAGCCTACCACAACCTTTCTCCAACCAAGCAGTTTTGGCACCAAAATGTCCAAAAGAGGATTGGTTAATGTATTTCTTAATCATAGTTGGAAAATTATTTTCACAAATGAGGAAACAAGAGTCCAGCTGCCTGCCACCTACTGGCAATATCTATGCAAGTGATATCAACTGATAAAAGCCATTCGGTGGGCTGATTACATTAAATTTGGTCATTTCACCTCTTTTTTATCTCATCCTCTTTATCACTAGATCAGTCTGTCTGTCTAGGACATATGCGATAAAAATTCTATTGAAGATTTCCATTAAAATTGTTTCCAGAGCTCTGTCATATTGGCAGTTACCAGCCTGCACCACCTGTCCGAAATGTGTGAGGCCCTCTGTGCTTCAGAGACTTCGCAGTCTAAGCCAAAGTCAATTAGTTTTACCCTCAATGGCTGCTGTAAATGCTCCATAATCATTATATTCTCAGATCTTCATGCAAAATCCCTTAGCTCTTCAGAATCCATAGAGCCTTTACTCAAACGGAAACCCTGAATAACAATATGAGAAGGTCAACTGTTTGAGTAGTTAACATTTTTTGAATGCCTTACCTGAGGCATTGCTTGGATTTAGGTTCACTTTAAGGTGAGCAACACACTCTCAAATTCAGATAGACAGAAAAACACGTCTATAATATGGAGACATGGCAACGTGTAAATTGGTTTTATATTCTCCGGAAGAGTCAAGAGCAATGATAGCGCTACATTTCATTTTCAGTGTTATAAAGCTTCCTGCAGCTAAGTCAGTTATTTACAACATAAATATATAAGTATGTCCTTTAGATCTGATTTTCTCTTAAAATCTCTGACAAAACTGTAAAATGCAGTAAGGATGGATGTCAGACACGACATCCCTCTGTCAGTCTATGAATTTTAGCAAGCTAAAGTAGTCTTAGCTGATTTCTTAATATTGGCTGTGACACTTTGTTGCCCCACTGCTTCGCATAACGCATGTCTGGTGTTGAAGGAGATGTGGCTGTAGAAGTTATATAATGTGTTTTATTTGTTTTAAAGTCACACTTCTTATTTATTTACTACATTTTCTTGTAGATGGCAGTTCCCCTTTTGTGCTGCTGGCTGATGCCACAAGGAGCTTTCTTCCACCACTGTGCAGTGTAATGACATTAATCATAAGCAGCTGCCTACATGTCACAGTTAAAGTCAAAGAGCTCACCTCTATACTTTCTGAACAACATTTCCATCCAATGACAAAATTGGCAAATCACCTCTTAATCCCAAAGCCATACATACTGTACTGATATAATGTATCTCGCACTTACGTGATAGCTTACATTGCACTTGCAAATTCAAAAAGCATTTTGTAAAGCGAGCAGACACATTAATCTAAATGCCACTACCAACCTCCCCCATTCCCTCTTTGCACACAAAACAATCTACAATCTGTTTCCCCCGTGGTGACTTCTCCTGACTTAAGCAGAACTAAAATCTTGCCAGAGTAATTTATTGCTTTCCTTCTTGTTGGGCGAATCTTCATTCTGCCAACAGAAAACCTCAGAAGCTCACATATCATTACGCACACAGAGATAGTGTAACCTGGCTGACAGGTCCTCAGGGTTAGACCTACATACACTGCATTATCTGTGCTGTTATGAGCTAATTCAAGGGGAAGCTTACCAACAGTGTGGACATTACCGCTCTATCCCTTGCATGGGTCACTAAGTTCACATGTGTTTGGTACATCTAGAAGACCAAAATGTCATCGCCCGCATTACGGGATGAATCACATAAGGACACCATGGATTATTATGGGCATGATAGCCACAACTGTACCGATATGTTGTGTATACGTGTATGCACACACATATATTTTGTAAACAAAAATGAAAAATATCTACAGAAAGGGGCTGATAAAATATTACAATGTAAGAAACACTTTCTTGTTTATCGGTTCAAGATGTCTGGCAATCTGCAAAGAATTCATCACAAATTACCAAAAGCAAAAAGGGCAGAATTTGAAAATACCCAGATTTGTTTCATGCAAACATAGAAAACAGCAATTCTAATATTATGCAAATTCCTCTAATATTATGCATTCCTCATAGAAGAAGCACAAACAGAAAGACTCTATGTACCAAAACTATAGAGGCAGCAGTCTACCACAGCAGACAGGACTTGGGACAGTCCAGCACATTGCAGCAGGATGTAACATGCAAACAGAGACAATTCACACTGAAAAGCATACTAAAGTGGTTGGTGTGGTGTAGTCAGCAACACCTGTGCCTTGTATGGATCACAAGTTCTAGTGGGTCTTAGATCCTGTGGGATTTTAAGTTTCAGATAGGCAAACACTGCTAACAGACCAGTCATAGTGACAGGAGTTGTGATAGAGGTTTTATTTGCACCGGAGAGTGAAATCAAAAAGAATGTATGAGAAGAATATAAGGCTCTATATGGTCCCTGTGATAAAATAAGAATTGGAGGTATGATCCCAAACCTGAAAGTGACTGCAGGAGACTTGATACTTAATATTGGAAGTCCCTGTCTAGAAAAGTCAAAGGAACAAATAACAGGAAGCCCAGAAGTCTTAGGGACAGAGCAAAGCAGCATGAAATCAAAATTGAAAAAATTGAGAGTAGAGTGTTCTACAATGTGCCAATTTATATACATGCATCAATTTCAGTAATGACCAGGATTCGACCAAGGGGAACACAAATATTAGCAGGTCAAAAACAAGCAGAACCGACAAGGGAATGAGCAAAATGAAACATTCAATGCTCAGGCTTTCTGTATGGGTTTCTTCTGAAAAAGAAAGAAAGAAAACAAAAGACATGGCAATTCAAATCAATGACAGGCAATGGAAGGAGAATGAATATGTTTTTGATAAAAAGGCAAAAGTCTTCTGTTGGAAAGTTTTGGGGACTGTGCTGGATAAATGTGTGTGATCTCTGGATAAATCCGACAGCTCAGGAGGAGCACAGGATTTAAACAGAGAGGGGTGCATTATTGCAATCTGTTCCAGTGAAACATGAAATCTGTGTGCAACAGCTGACATGTATGAAATGCAGATGAGATCACAAAACACTATTTACCTTCTGTAGAGTGTTTGAGGCTGCAGCTATTTAATAAAATGTTGCCACAGTTGCACAATTCAGACATGAATCTAACTCACTTCATATCTGTCTGCTATGTAACACATCTGAGAGAGAAAACTTTTAAGTAATAAAATTATATCTGGACTATTGAGAAAAGTACGGAAGAGGATTAGGGCCACTGGGAAAAAAAGAATTCTGAGAAAAAAGTCAGAATTCTGACTTTCTTAGAATTCTTTTTTTCCCCCAGTGGCCCTAATCCTCTTCCGTAGAAAAGACTCGCAGGTTGAAATGATCTTTTTGTAGAAACAACTGAAAGACTGAAATTGTAAACCAATCACTTGATGTAAAAAAGGAAATTGGCTGGATTCTTGTAATCTGTAATTGTGTTTTGCTCTCTTCAAAGCTCGACATTCAATTTGGTTTCCTCAAAATACCACATACTACTGAGGAACAGAAGTATGTGGGGCTCTAAACAAGGAGTGAGTGAAGGGTTACATGATGGAGCCAAAGTTTTGTCACAGCACTAACAGTGTTGAGTACGGAGCCCCTCTGATGACATGGTCCAAAAAAAAAATAAATTGTGGCCACAAAATACAACTTTGTGCCCTCCAAATTGTATAACGCACGAAATGCTAATTTGTGGGCACAAAACACTTGACCGATAACCGTGATCCTTCCCAGGCCCTTGCAGTTGGTTGACAATAAAATCTATCCCAGCGTTCAGGTCATACTTACGTCTGTAAAGCAACTGGGCTCTCAATATCCTGTTTAAATGTCTCTCCGTAATACTGGTTTCCCTGAATTGCAGGCTTTTCAAAATGCATTTGTAGCTCATTCCCAGCCTAAAATAAAACTCAATCATACTGTCTCTGTCCATGGTGTATAGGTTTAGCCTACTCTTATACTTATGTCTCTACGCAGCTGTCCAGGAATTGTATCAATATGATGTGCGCACGTTATCTATTTCGTTGCCACAAATGCGTAATTCGTTTCCAAGTTATACCCAATTCGTGCCCACAAATTTGCATTTCGTGCGCACGTTATACCTATTTCGAGGGTACGAAGTAGTATTTTGTGGCCACAATTTATTTATTTTTTGGACAATGTTATCAGAGGGGCTCCATAGTTGAGCACCAACCTAAGTTGCTAGGATCTCCAGGGGAGGGATAATAAATAAATCAAACCAGCCACAGACATTATTCTCTCTGGCATTAAATTCAGAACAGTTTGCAATAAATTGCCTGCTACAAACCTTTGTAAATCACATTTGAATTTTTATGATTCATTTAAATATACTCCTCCCAATTTTAGCGCTCTGTAAGGGAAATACCTATGAATCCGTGGGCAATAACAGCAGTAGTACAAATAACTCTGTTTATGTGTTTCACTTCCAAGACTGACACCTCAATAGTAAATACTGACCATAACTTTTCAAAACCTACAGAGTATTCTGGGCTAGATCACACACACAATTCAAATTCAGGAGCCTCAAAATCTTTCTCCGATTGTTATGGCTAATTACATTTATCAAAAATAGAAATGGGAATTGGATTCTTAAACTGTCCATCAAGTATTATCATTAGCCTTTTAATGATTCAAAACCTTTTCGCTAGACTTGTCTTTGTAGGGAAACAAAAAATACAAAAGATAAAATGAAATATTTCTTAGGATGAATACTGCGATTTGATGCCATATCAGGCACTGTACTGTACTGGCACTGTTATATAAATACTGTCCATACACACACACACACACACACACACACACACACACACACACACATTTGGGTCACACAGTTAAGTACTTTATTTCCAAATTCAGTGGATTTTAAATCAAACAATCAAGATGTGATTGAAGTGCAGACTTGTAGCTTTCATACAGTGAGCCTGGCTCCATTGCCAGCCATACGTTTCCATGCCAGTGTTTCTACCTTGTTTCACAGACGATGTGATATGTTTCAAATCATCAGTTCTTTATTTCTGCCTCCATTTTTTTTCTCTTCTCATCATTCTGGTAGTTCATCTTGATTTTTATTCTTTTGCTGTCCAACAAATTTTTTCAGAAGCGAATGTGCTTCTTTATTTGCTTTCTGTCAGATGTGGCTTTCTTGGACTTGAGTGTAACCAATAGTTTGCACCTTTTTGGAAACTGCATTTCCATTCATGAAGGAGTTTCTTGATTTAAAACTGACAATGATATGTGATGCTTCAACGACAGTATTATATTGGCAAGATATTAGAATTTATTTTTTTTAACAAAGGAAAGGCATGATCCGTGATCATCCACTTGAGCTTCTTTCCATTGTCTTGCAGGCCTTTTGGTATTGCTGAGATGGTCAGTGAATTCTGTCTTTTTAACAATGAACCAGGTTGTTTACTTGGCCATTCCCAAAGTTTTTATTTCTCTAAAACCTTTATTTTGTTTTCTTAACCATTGCTTCTCTCCCTATATTCTTTATATTGAGAGTTTCAGTGAAAAGCAAACAAATTCAAGTTCAAAATTTGGAATCACCTCCAGATCTTTTATTTACTTAACAAGAGAGCAGCGCTCAGCTGACAATGAAACTGCTTGCCAGTCAGTTGTCCAATTCCTGCTGAGCCACTGAAAATGGAGGACTGTGTATAAAAATGATAAACCCCTTGAATCAAATCTAAAATTCAGTGCATTCATTACATTTTGATTTTTTTGTTTAAAATCAGCTGTTATGTTTGTTGATGCCCAAATACTCTTGAAACTAACTGCATATATGTAAAATTCAGATGCTAAGTTTGTAACCTCCCATTACCAAAACAGAAAAGAACTGCAGTCAGTTCATTCTCTTTTTCTACACTTTCGCCGACTTGATGACTGCAACTTTGATATTGTCCTAACCTTAACTATAAAGTGGCTGGTACAGAATCAGATCTGTTAATTTTTCAGTTTATTCTTTTTTTCTTTCTAAATATCAACTCAATGGTCAACATTACCATGCAATACACTTCGTTGTATGTTATGCTACATGTCTTTTGCAAATGTATATTAAAATACATCCCAGTGGTCTAAATGTCTGAGTCTATTCCTGAAACTCACCGTACATGGTACTTTGATAAAGTTTAATGCCACAGAGGATACTGTAGTTTTTACAGAAAGAAACCGATGCTAGCATGATTGCAAAAGCAGCTGTTGTCTCTTTGATTGATTATTGGCCCAAACTTCCAAAGCTTTGCAGATAAAATGCATCTCAAATACTGATTTTAAATTCCTTAGCCGCTATTGTTGGCCTAATCAGATACAAATAAATGCGTAAATAAAAATACCTCTATTTCTTACCTCGTGCTATCATTACTGAGCAACAGGAAATTGTAAAAATTCAGTGCTTCAATCATTTTTCTTATAGCTTCTGTTTCTGTGAGAAAAGTACACCCTGTGCTGGAGGTTGTTCTTTCAGATGGCTGCTACATTTTCTGTTAGATCATGGAAAAAGAGCTTTATTGCTGCAAGCTGGTGTCACACTACACACAGAGACTTGGATTAAAAGGTCACTATCTCCTGTTGCAATTCCACCGTTCAGTTGCGAGAGCCAATAGAGACCTGGAGTTTTGTGTCCAAGTGTGTCAGACACAGGGAGGGTCAGAAAGACGAGACAACCATCTTTCTTGTTGCTATGATTACTAACAATTGATTTCAGAGATAGAAACAAATAGAGAAAGAGGAATTGCAGTGAAATGCCACAGTGTAATCCAGCTTTTTAATAATAGCTACACAGCAATATGGATTCTCTTGTCTGAATTTTTATTGGTAATATCAGGCACGGAGAATATAAAACAATGATAACAATAGATTGGACGTGATATGGGGAGAAATGCCTGCTGCACATTATTTTTAATGGAGTTTACTCTAGTTACGATTCTTCTTGCACAATAAGCAATTTTTGCCCAGTCAATAAAAGCCGTACTAAATTGTTTACTTCCCTTGCAGGTAAATCATTTAAAAATTGGTTTGATATTAAGGCATATCCCTGAGAGTATGTACCCTCTGGATCTGGGGGATTACAAAGCAAACTGTTGCAACCTTTCTGAACTTCATAAGGACCCCTATACTCTTTCTAATTAGGCCTTCCTCCCTCCAGGAAACAAGATAATGGCCAGGTGTGAATGAAATTTGAAGGTGGATTGTTGCCCTGGGTATGTGTCTGGTGCAGTATGCATTAGGTGAACCAAAAAAGTTCATTGTTAACGCTACAGAGTCAGTGAGCGTAAGTAATGTTATTAAAGCATAATCTCAGTTCTGCCCTCAGCTTCCAAGGTGTGTGCAAAAAAGGAATTTCCCTTTTGTAGACTAAGTGTACTTGTGTAATGTGATTTTCTGGTTGTATTCTGTCTTTTCCCATTAAAATGAAACTAAAATAGAAGAAACAGACTGTTCATGTTTTTGTAAGTATTTAAACTTGCAAATTCGGCATGAGGTTAAATAATTATTTCTCCCACCGTAGTATTTGACAGTGTTGACTACTAAGAGTCTTTAATGGAAGCCATATTTACCCTGGCTTTCAGTATATTTTAGAAATGGTTTTAGGAATTTATTGATTACTTTAAAAATGTGGCCTTACTTCCTTTTAGTTGCATACCGTATGCAAGAGGAACTTTGAAATCCCTGATAAGATATTATTTATTTGGTCCAGAGCCCAAGCTAAAAACCAAAGGGGATAGAACACTTGCAGTCAGTGACCCAAGGGCTTGATTTCCTCTGCCTGAAGAAATCAGAGAAACTGAATCACTGAGTTATTTTAAGTCACATCTTAAAAAATCCTCTTATGGGAAAGCCTTTCAAGTCTTAATTTCCTTTCAACTGTCTTATTTCCTTAAGAATGTCTATAACTTTTATTAGGATTTGTCAGCCGATTACTTTTATGACTTGAATGCTTCATTTCCGTGTTCCTGTGAGCACTGTATAAATAAAATATAATTATTACTACAGTTGTAAGTTCACTGTTGATGGACTTTCTTGTCCACGATGCAATGCACACCAGGGGAGAAAAAAAAGGAGCTAACTGAGGATGGTGATAAAACAGATCCTACACTGCTGGAGAGAAACAAAAGCAATGTTAAATAGTATATAGCTTTGGAAAAACATTATTTGGAGGTTAAGTTGTCATCTATTCTTTGATTAAATTTCATTTTGATGAAGTTGCACATGCTAAAATTACCCACACTACCCACCCGCTCCTCTTCTTATACAACCTCAGACACAACACACACAGATTGCCTCGGGCAGTCTACACACGATCACCGGCAGGATCGCTTTGTACTGCTTTCCAACAGAGCGAGTGATAATGCTGCTGCAGCACTACCTTGAGCATTGAGCACTGCTTTCATTTTACAGTTCTATTTGAATCTCAACCTGGTTAAGATTGCAGCTGAACAGCAGGCTTAAATATAGAGGCTGCATGTGCGAATTTCCAGATATTGGTTACCAGCCTGGTCTTCAAATATTCACTTTCCTGTAATTACTTTACCTGTACTTGTTCAGCTAGGCTCCTGAACTCACTCACCTAGAGCCTTATATCTTATCACCAATAATAACGATCAACAGGAACTCACTGTTGGACATCCATGGTTAGCTGTAAATGTATGTGCATGTACAAGTGGTAACTTCCACTTGTTTTTACAATAATGAGCATGCTCATAGCACCTCTGGTTCACACCTATATAAAAATAAATCTGTAAACATTCAGCTTCACCCAACAGAGTTTTTTAAGGTACTTATGAAACCTATCATGTTTACTGTAGGATCCACAGTTTCTTTAATAACAGTTCAACTGAGGCTTGAGAATTCAGTCTGTGTTTGAACTTTCATTATGGTCAGTAAGTGAAGCAGTGAGCTGTTCCAGCCCTGAGAGGACGTATATCCAAAAAAAAGTTGCTCTTCAGAAGGTTTATGTTATGCTTCAAAAAGAAAAACTGACATTCTTCAAAAAGAATGTAAGGCACATTCTGCATCCTGCGATAAGCAAGTGGCTACATGCACAACTAAAGAGAAATTAATGCACAGGAGGTGTTTTATGCTTCCACACACCGCTGTTCTGTTTGCTTCTTGCACCTGACAGATTCTGCATTTCTGCTTCTTTTTTTTTCTCCTGAAGCCTTTCTGAAATCATTCTTGCTAAAGGATTGGTGTTGCTAAAGGATGTTTTTCACAGGGAGACATGGTGCATTACCATAGCCAGCCTCAGTTTACGGCTTACAGAATAAATATCCCCCCCAATATCAATAAACTACCCGGTGAATGAGGAATGCTGAAACGATTTAGAGGAGGTGCGCGGGGAAATTCCTGACTATCAAGATGTATGTTTTCACCCTCAATGTGCATTTGTGTTGTTAGCTGTTCGTTAATAACAAACAGAGCTTGGGAAGTCAGTCATCAGTCTTATCAGGCCGGCCTTCTCTCATAACCCCATCATTCCAAAACTTACAGTAGTTGCCCTCCTCGATGACCCGTAACTCCTGACTAAATCAACCCCATGTGGGAAAACACAATGAGCACATGAATCATAGTGGTGCATTAAAAAGATTTATCCTCTAGTGGAAGGATATACAGTGCACCACCACAATATATTAATTTTGTGAATTATTAATTTTGAAGAACACGCTCCCAACTATACATATGGAAAACTGCAATATCTGTTATGGCATTTCAGTGCTGTGATTTATAAAGCGCACGCTCTGCCAGGATTATTGCTTCAGTGTGTTCAACACTGCAGGGACCTCTAAAAATAAATGAGCAAACAGACTGTAGGAAGTGTCACTGGGTGGTTATTTAATCAGCATTCCTGCATTATGATAGTATAGGTTTCACCGTTAGTTTATCTGTTATTGCTACATAAACCTGACTGACACTTTAATATTATTTGAGGTAAACTGTGTCTGCTGGTATTTATTACATGATACTGTCACGTTTAATTGTTAGCATAGTGATGGAGACATAGGAAGAATCTGCTGACAGCAGATCCTCTCATTAACAAAAATGTTTTTTTTTTTTTAAATCTGCATTATTTTCAATAATTGCTGTGAACCACAAAAAAAAAATGCACCTTTTCCCCATTCAATAAGAAAAAGAAAAAGAGGGAAAATATAACTAGAAAAGGACAGGAAGTAATGTAAAAAAAAGGGACAAAACTAACAAGAACAGAAGGAAACAAGGAGATGAGGAGGAGGAAGTGAAGAAGCTATAGAGAGAGCAAAAAATAACAGTAAGTGAAAAGAGGATAAAGAAAACAAAAGATGAGAGGGAAAAGAAAGTGAAAAGGGCAAAATGATGGATGATTGATGGGCAGGAAAAAGCAAATGAGTAGAAGAGGGTGGAGGACAAGCTACTGTAAAAGAGGACAAAGCAGGACAAGGAGAAGAAGAAGGAGGCAATGGGATTGAGGAGGGAGAAGTAATTAAGGATGAGAAGGAAACAATGAGGAGATGAAGGCAGTAGGAGCAGGAATGGGGAAAAATAAGACAAAGACGAGGAGAAGCTGGAGGACAAATAGTTCCAGAAATGTTGTAGACACTTGCTGCGACACGTGAAGTCAAATCTAAAGTGTAAAAAAACTAAAATTCTTTTTTGTGTGTGTGCGCGTGGCCGTGTGTGCCTGTGTGCATTTCTGTGCATAAGGTGGCATTAATAGCCCTTTTAAAATCCCGCGTTCGGAATCCTTTCATCTGCACTAAGCCCTTTTCTCTTTAGAAGAGCGGATTACGTCCACGTATGGTGGAGTCAAGTTTTCTTCTATATGGAAGCACGATAATCTTTCACCTCCAACTTCATGATTCCCCAGACATGAAAAAAGAGAAAAGGGAAAAAAAAGGGTGATATAGCGGCATGTTTGTCACACATGTGGCTGCAGAGGCGACAATGTTTATCTTCTTCTGTCACTGTGAGACAGACAGTGTCATTACATATGCTGGTACCATTGCTGCCAGCAGCTCACCAGCACAGCCAAGCACCACTGATTTCCATGGAGGTAATCTGCAATGGCAGAGGCAGGCAAAATTATGGATAGGAGATGAGGCTGGGGGCTGGCCACGGGCATCCCCCCCAAGCTTTTGTCTGTCACGCTGTTACACTGAAGCGCAGGGCACCTCTCTGGGGGACGAAAGGATCTATCTGTCTGTAACTGAGCTTGCAGAGAGGATGAAATGGATTTGGCTGGGCACAGGCTGGGCGGGGCTGGTGAAACATTTAAACATCTGTACTAGGCTGGAGTCGGAAAGCAGATATACAGAGCGGGACGGTTCAGTTTGTAACAGGTGTCCAGAGCAATCATGTAAGATCGAATGAAGACAGCAGTGCCTGTGATACTAACACAGAGACTGATGGTGTAACGATTGTACACAAAAGTCACATAGATTCCTGTTTCACAGTCATTTAGCGTTTGAAAAGTTGGTGCTTTTACTGTCAGCTCCTTCTTTATACAGAAGGCCCTATAGAAAGATGCACATAGGCCATCATAAAGTAAATCTTTCTCCGAGACAACAACTGCTTCATGCTGCTAAATGTTAAGTGTCTCGGTGTCAAGTCTATCCGTCCCTTTTCAGATCTGCAGTGGACGTGCCTGGGCATGAAATGCTGTATTCACTCCAGTCTGTACATTCTCTGATGCATGCTTTGAATTTCTGCTGTAAAATACTTTTTGTCTTTACGTAAGCTGAATCATTCTCATTGAATGCATGTGCCTTTAAATGTTGAAAATGTGCTTCCAAATGTCTTTTTTTGTCCCCCAAGCAGGACATTAATCCAAGAGAACGGCTTGTAAAAGTGAAAAATAAAAGAAAGAAAATGCGAGACGTATAAATGCAGCGGAGAGATACTTTTATTTACTTTCGAAGACCAAATAGTTTACAAAGTAATGACTGCGGCAAAGACATGACATTTTGATTTCATTTAATATGAAGAGAAACGACAGCAAAGGGAAGCACTCAAGGAAGCCAAATAAAATGCATTATTTGATGGTGGAGAAAAATGCAATAAAAAAGAAGGAAAAAACTCTCCTGCTCCATCTATAACAGCATATAATTTCATTGAATGTTCAGTAAAGAAGATTACTGTTTCTTCAAGCTGCACTTCATAAGATGCTGTATATATAATAGAAAAGAGTATCTGTATTTCATAAAACCAAGGTATCATG
This sequence comes from Aulonocara stuartgranti, assembly GCF_965226115.1. Lineage (NCBI taxonomy): Eukaryota > Metazoa > Chordata > Actinopteri > Cichliformes > Cichlidae > Aulonocara > Aulonocara stuartgranti. The sequence goes on from NC_138953.1 coordinate 12,042,822, forward strand.
AAGCTTTGAACACAGTGCGTGCTGAGGAAAAAGGACAAAGACTGCCGACCTATCTCTTTCTGCAGTTTTATATAGGTCTAGTGTGGAAGATGTCAAACCCCTGGAGGCTAATGTGTCAGAGGCGGTAGGCATTAAGCAGGAGCTTAGTGTGTGTTGCAGGCACACAGGGTCAGCACCTAATGTGGTGAAATTTATGTGGAAAAATTTACCAATAGAACTGCACTGCAATGCAACACATCTTTTTGGATTCTTAAACTGTCTCAGCAGCAGAAAATATACAGAAGATGTTGAAGCACAGTGAAAGGACACCTGAGCTGAAGGCAACCGTGTTTGTGAAAGCAGTCAGCTCTACACACAGTCACTGTGACTATACAAATAAGACCAGTAAACTATTTTTTCCATAACTCCTTCGTGGCTGAGGTAGCCACTAATCACAAGGTTGACCCTTCAACTGTCAAAATGTCTGCGAGCAAGACGTCAAACAACAAGTTACTCCCAAAGGCAAAACAGCAACTTACATGTCAGCTGAAGGAGTAATCCATTCTAAGGTTAAAAATTGAAGTAATGGTCATTTACTTAAGTACATTTGGTTTGCTTTGAGTGGTGACTTAGTGCAACTGTCATGATCTGGCTGTGTGCAGGACTGAAATACAGACTCACAACCAGCTTTATTTGCTGAATGGCTAAACCATACAAAACTAAACTGGGAAATTGAAACAAATGGGGAAACACAGGGAGAGACACACAACAATGAAGGAGATCGCGACATGAATACATGCCCTTTTGCTGTCGGCTGACTTTAACATCTTGGTCCACCATACACAAGTGATGAGAGCAAACCGGAAAGACCAAAAAGAATTTATGGTTCTGTGTAAATTGCAGTAACCTTACCAATACAGAACTACCACAAGTCCTTGATTTCTCGTACCAGTTGAGAGACCAGCATCTTAAAATCAGAACACACCCCAGAGTAAAAGTCAAAGGCAGATAGCAAGATAGCATAGTGGTAATACTATGTATAGCTGCGAGAGAATTCAGTTAATTCCTCTTTTATTTAATTCAGCATGGTTTTCCAATCAGTGCTTATCGCTGACATGCAGACGAAGCAGAGGGATGACTTCTACATCTCCCCTGGCAACATGCTCCCACTATTTACACATTCACCTAAGAAGTGAAAGAGCTCAGTTCAGTCCTGTGAGGAGATCCCACAAATCCCCTTGGGGGATGTGTCAGGAAGTGCATTAAGTGTAAAACTCAACAAATCAAGTATCCGCTTTGGTGACCACTTGTAGGTAAGGGAGCAGCCAAAACTATTTTCTTCTTCTTCAATCAATTAGCAAAATCCACAGATTGAATATGTTGTTGGTAAAATTGTATTTTTAAAAACCAAATAAATAACTTAGTTTTTCAGAAACAGTACATTGTGCATAGATGATTACAGCTGCTTGTGACTTTGGTAATACCTTTATACCTTTATTAGTCCCGCCACAGCTGCACGCAATTGCGGCGCCATCATACCCTCCGACCATACATACATTGCACGAAAACATTACATGGGGAAGACAGGTCAGAGAGGTATAACAATGGAAAATGCACAACATGAGGAAAGAATCAGGGAAGCTGAAATGCTCGACTCCTTCATAATAGTTCTACGGCACTCACAGTTCTCATTTCTTAGAGCAACACACAAAGCTTTTCTTTTAGCACCCATTTAAAAAACAAGGTAGTTACAACTCAAAGTGAGTTTCAGCGGAGGTAAAAATAATTACCCAGCCCGTTTCCAGTGTCACACAGCAAAGATGATGCTTTCCCACCACAGCAATAAAAATGACAACAGTGAACTTTCCTTTTATCGAAGCATTTTTTGCCATTTTAATTTTTCTTTTTTTCTGCTTGCCTTCCACAAGTCTTCCATCTTCTTGGGCTTACTCCCCATGTCCTCATCTTTCTGAATCAAAGCTTTTTGTTTCCATTGATAAGAGAATTTTCTTAAAATTTTCCAAAATCGTGGTTTTTGTGGAGACCCAGAACAAAAGCCTGACCTGTGGACAAAAGAAATTCTGCAGGGCGGTGATGGTCATTGAACTTGTATTACTGTCTGTGACAGCTGTACCAAAAATCTCTTCAAAGGCTAGTCTCACATTCATGCGTTGTTCTTCATACCCTTGAGTCACATCAGATGAATGTAAGTTACATGAGCTAGAGAAAGTTAATAGTACATGCTGTGTAATTTTTTTAAATGAAAGCTGTGGAGAAAAATGCTATGCATCTCCACTTTAGATGGATTATTTTTGTAGTAGTGGATATTAAGGCTGTAAAAAATGAGGTCAGATTGGATGATACATTTTTAAGGTACATGAAAATGCATCTTTAAAGGAAAAAAAGTGACCTGAAAAGTATGGTTAAATCTTTGCTTCTTAGTTAAGTTCAAATTTGTTTCTTTCCCTTGTGATGGTCATTATTCACCCATTTTTATTTACTACTATACAGCACCGGTATGAAGCGATAACAGCACAGAACAAATAAATAACACAATAAATAATGACTATGCTCTATTTAGAAAACAAACAGTTCATTTTCCTGAGGGGATTGTGCAGCATTTATTTGTTTATTTGTAGAAACGGCGAGGTAAAAAGCAGAACCACTTTACAATGCAACAAATAAGAAACTTACAGGGTGGAAAAAAGGCAGTCTGTATGACTTGAAAATTGAGTGAGACAAAGAGCTCGTTAAGCCCCCTTCCCTGGATAGTCGTTCCCGAAATGCACCATGTCAAAACGAATGCTAAAACTACCAGGGCAAAACATATCAAGGTGACGAGGTACAGAATGAACAGGAACCTATTTATTTATTATCACAGGAAAGGTCTTGTTTCTCCTTTTGTGCTTCTCTAAGGTACTTTTTCCTTTATAAACTGAAATTTAACTTGGTATAGAGTAGAAATTACCAGGTGGAACTCATTCAAGTCTCCAACCAAATATATTTTCTTATAGTTATATTCAATGTATCGTTAAGACACAAGATCCCCATGTTACTAACGAGAAGTAAACAAAAGGAAAAGGAGAAGAAAAGAAGAAAAGAAAATTGGGGGCAGGGTGGGGCATGAACATGAGAACAGCAGGTATTGGTGAAGGGGGCTATATAGACTGCGGCCGGAAGGGGCATGAATGTGGTCCCACTCCTGAAAATCAGATCACATCTCCAGGTCCAGAAATAAAAAATCTTTAGTTAGTATTTCATATTTTGCAGTAATACCAGACTAGTGAAACTCACATGCATGCATTCCCCTGACATCTAGTGTAGTGTAGTCGTCACATCAGACAGTTGCAGTTCACTGTGACATGTGCTTTGAAAATGACTTTAAAATAATGCACAGCATTAACACCATCATTATGAGAGGCTCACAGCTTCTCATCCTCCTGCTGCTCTCCAAGAACCTTCGAAGACAACAGAAGTGTTGGCACATAGTTCCTCAGCCAGGCGGGAGGTGTCTTTTTATGGGGAAGCTGATAGAAAGCTTGTGGTGGTGTTGGCTGTTAGCCTGTTGTGCTCTGCTGGACAGTCATTTTCTCACCAATCTGACACGGGTGGCATTTTGTTATCTAGCGAGGACGCCCCGTTCAGGGAGAGTAGATTATTCATCGAATGTCAAGAAGGGATATTGTCCCCCTTCCCTCCTTAAGAGATCCTGGAAGCTCAGTGACAATGAGCCATTCTCCCTCCTATGGATTTTAGCAAAATAACACTTAAAGGTAATGACATTAGAGCTGATGTGAATTTCTCTGTGCAGGCAAATCTGGATTAAAAATGAATTTGACGTGCAGACACAAGGTGATGAAGAGGATTTAAAAGAACGTTTTCTCAGTGAAATTATAGAAATAATACACAGACAATAGCTAATGAGATTATTCATGCTAAAACAGTGAAAAGGGACGAAATATAACAACTTCAAGTCCAATGGCTTTCAGTCAAAGCAGTTTTCATTCAATTATGGTCACATCAGACCTTCTTCTTCTTCTATCCTTTTTTTCAGATAAACACATATGTCTGAAGCATGTACCATTATGCAGAAGAGTGAGGTGTAGAGAGGAATTGCTAAACTGCTAATACATCTAATGCCAAATACTACAAAAAAAAAATGATTTCAAATGACAGAGTATTACTTTATAATACATTTATAATACCATCGGCATTATAAAGGGGGTCTTTTCATATCAAGGAGGGGATACCAGAGCACATACCTTTGTACTTGCAGTATAACATGTATTACACAATAAAATCTCATGAATCCTTTGTGATACTGCTAAAGAGCTGTTTTGTTTATCGTTTTTGTTTTGTTTTTACAAACAACCCCCATAAAACCCCCAAAAACAAACAAATACTGTATACGGTTAATCACATCTTTTGTTTAACCTTTCAATAGCTGAATTTTTAAATGTCAACACAGCTCTTTCCAAAGTGATTGTTTTACTGAGGTAGTGCCTCTACTATTTGTTTTACACACACCCAAACCTTCTGGTTTTGGCATGCGCCATGCTGTTATAAAGATATTAAATGGGTCCTATGCCTTTGTCTATCACTGTTACACTAGTAGATGCTCATATTAATCATTGCTGAAGTTTCAGATAAGTAAGCACTATAAGCCAACATCTCAGGCTTGAGAGATACAGTTTGACACTGTTTTAATTTCTATCATTGGCTCACTATGATGTCAGTGAGAGTAGTTATCCCTAAAGCCCCACCCACCTCCTGGTCAAATCTTTATTTTTTTCTGAGGAGCAGATAAGTAAAAGAAATCTGGAGTAAAGACAGTGGACATTGCCTCTTATAAGTTAAATATGGATAAATTTGGATGGATAAATATACAGTGTTGTGGAAATATATTTTAAATGGTCATTCAATTTTTTAAGGGGAAAAGTTGATCCAAACCTATCTGGCCTTATGTGAACAATTGCTCACTATGCCTAATAACTGGTTGTGTCATCCTTGAAAGAACTCAACCATTTACCATTTTGGATTTCACTGTTTTGGATCAAGTGATTTCTTAATTCTGCAGTGTAACAGTAACCAGGCCTGGGTGTGACTACTGAAATTGAACTCAGCTTTCCAAAAAATTAAATTCATCACCAGTAATTCATAATTTTAAGAGGGGCAGTCATTTTTCTACACAGAGCCAAGTAGGTTTGGATGACCTTTTTTCCACTTTATAAACTAAATCATCATTTAGAAACAGCATTTTGTATTTATTCAGGTTATCTGAGTCTCTTTCTAATATTAAAATTAATTTAATGAGCTGAAACCTATCAGTTTGAAAGATATGCAAAAGAAAATTCAGGAGTAGGGTAAAAGCTTTTTCATGACACTATAGATCCAAAAACATAGAAAATGAAGTCTTTCAGCTATTCTGATCAATAAGGCCAAAACATAGAAAGAAAGAGGTTTAAAATCTATCTGACTTGTCAGTCCTGCAGGGTTTGAAATCCCCTGTGGGTGTCAACCAGCAGGTGGAAAAGCTTTTGGCTTTTTCTGTTAGAATTTGTGATTTTGGAAAAGATCCAGAGAAGCAGAAACCTTTGCGGGTGAACTGTTGTGGCTTAAAAATTGTCTTGCAATGAAAAAAAAGCCATTCAACACAGAAGGCACTGACATTTCAAAGACCTATTAATTGAAGCAGCAGGTTGGGCCTGCACTTAAAAAAGAATGCCTTCATAACCAAAAGTGTATAACACAAAACACAGGAACACAGGATAAAAAAAAAAATCAAAAAGCACTCAATTGGTAACATATTTTGGGCAGCACTCAGGTAGAAAAAATGACTGTGACAGCGCAAAATACCACAAAATGTAGTGGAAATGGGAACATGGTAAGACGATCTCAAGCAAATAATGAAACTCTTTCTGTCACCCAGTTGTTTGCTGTAGTAACTAATAATGTTATTAATAGAATCAGTGAAGTTAGATTGTAATAGAAGTCCACAAAGGATCTTTGTTTCTGAGTCACCTAAAAAAAGGTTCACTGTTACAGAAAAGAAGAAAGTATACTTGCGATACCTTTTCAGAAAGAGCCACTATAAACATTTTGCATCTTGACTAATGTAATCTTTAGACAGTTTACATTTATGGGACTGACTAACTAGGTCTGTGAACTATCACTGCTTCATTCACACCAGATTATTCTTCTCCTGCTTTTATTGTAACAGGCTCTGCAGTTGTGGCAATAATTTAAAATGTCTTAAATGATTACAAGTTTGAGTCAATTCTGGCTCACTGACTGTTAAGTTTTAGCCACAATACTGAAAAGCCTAATGCCATGTTTTCTTTGCGTGTCTGTGTGTGTGTCTGTGTGTGTGTATAATCCAGAAGATTTTCGTCTCCTAGCCAGCCACCTAGTCAGCTAACTTTGCAGTCTGCTCACACCCTCAAAGCCTTCTCCTTTGGACAAACACAGCAGTCTCCTCTGTGATGGATGTGGAGTCTAAGTGCCACCACTGTTTTTATCCTTCTAAATATTTCTGCTCTCGCACAAGCGCCTCCATGTGCTTGACACTGGCTTCTCTGTTTGGCCTCTTTGTGTGCAATATTTGCACCTGTTCCATCTGTCTCTCTGCCCAACATGCTGCTTTTCCTTTTTTTTCCTCCCTGTGTTTTGTTTCTTTTCTCTGCCTCTGTGTGTCTCGGGGAAATCCAGTGAAAACTTGCTGTGGGAGCTATGCTAATTTCACCAACAATAGCAAGTGTGGGTGAAAAAAACACATTGCCTGTTATGGTGGAAGTGTGGGTACACAACACCATGCGTACACTTGTGTGGGCATGCATATGTTAGAATGTGTGCTTCTTCTTCCCATTCTCTATGTAAATGTGTTCTGCATAGTAGTCCAAGATCACCTAAGTTATAGTGTATTAGGGCTCATATGATAGAGCATTATTCAAAAAAACATACTGCTAGTAGGGCCAGACATGGTGCTTTCTGCAGACCTTTTTTTAAAGACAGGGATGTCCTGCAGAAGGCATGTTGTCGTTATTGTCAACATAGCATTGACAGGCCTACATATATATGTATATTGTTACGCTGCTGATACATGAATGCTTAGTTTTGACCTTTGGACTGCCACTGTAGTTCATGATATCTGGCATCAGTAACGTTGTAAATGGCAGAAATGGATAAAGAAAAGGGTCTTTTGAAGAAAAACATTTAAAGCTCTGCCAGATGGTTTCCTCAACAAGACGAAAGTTATTTGAATTTACTGTCAATACGAACTCATTTAAAAACTACTCAAAAACCACTTGCTAGCCGGTTACACAGGTGATGGGAAGAGTTCTCCCATGCAGACCGTGCTCAATTTCAACTGAAACGTTTGGACAATTCTACAAGGAAAAAAATTTCAACAGCCAGAGCTAAATGGGTGGCTACAGCTTGCAGGTACTGTAATTCCACTGTGTGGTAATATATGCTTAAGTGTACTTTGTTGGACTTTATGAGAATACAAAAGGTTTTTCTGGATAATATCCTAGACATTAGCTGTCATTGTTTTGGACTGTTGCAAAAATAAACATACATTTGAATAAGTATATTTGTCCATTTCCATGCCAGATTAGAAACCTGAAAAATATCCTGTAAGATACATTCAGAACAAGTTAACTATGGACAATCGTAAGATTAATCCTGATTAAATATTTAAATTGACAGCCCTGATATATATATATATATATATATATATATATATATATATATATATATATATATATATATATATATATATACACAGTGGGGCAAAAAAGTATTTAGTCAGCCACCGATTGTGCAAGTTCCCCCACCTAAAATGATGACAGAGGTCAGTAATTTGCACCAGAGGTACACGTCAACTGTGAGAGACAGAATGTGAAAAAAAAATCCATGAATCCACATGGTAGGATTTGTAAAGAATTTATTCGTAAATCAGGGTGGAAAATAAGTATTTGGTCAATAACAAAAATACAACTCAATACTTTGTAACATAACCTTTGTTGGCAATAACAGAGGTCAAACGTTTACTATAGGTCTTTACCAGGTTTGCACACACAGTAGCTGGTATTTTGGCCCATTCCTCCATGCAGATCTTCTCGAGAGCAGTGATGTTTTGGGGCTGTCGCCGAGCAACACGGACTTTCGACTCCCGCCACAGATTTTCTATGGGGTTGAGGTCTGGAGACTGGCTAGGCCACTCCAGGACTTTCAAATGCTTCTTACGGAGCCACTCCTTTGTTGCCCGGGCGGTGTGTTTTGGATCATTGTCATGTTGGAAGACCCAGCCTCGTTTCATCTTCAAAGTTCTCACTGATGGAAGGAGGTTTTGGCTCAAAATCTCACGATACATGGCCTCATTCATTCTGTCCTTAACACGGATCAGTCGTCCTGTCCCCTTGGCAGAAAAACAGCCCCATAGCATGATGTTTCCACCCCCATGCTTCACAGTAGGTATGGTGTTCTTGGGATGCAACTCAGTATTCTTCTTCCTCCAAACACGACGAGTTGAGTTTATACCGAAAAGTTCTACTTTGGTTTCATCTGACCACATGACATTCTCCCAATCCTCTGCTGTATCATCCATGTGCTCTCTGGCAAACTTCAGACGGGCCTGGACCTGCACTGGCTTCAGCAGCGGAACACGTCTGGCACTGCGGGATTTGATTCCCTGCCGTTGTAGTGTGTTACTGATGGTGACCTTTGTTACTTTGGTCCCAGCTCTCTGCAGGTCATTCACCAGGTCCCCCCGTGTGGTTCTGGGATCTTTGCTCGCCGTTCTCATGATCATTTTGACCCCACGGGATGAGATCTTGCGTGGAGCCCCAGATCGTGGGAGATTATCAGTGGTCTTGTATGTCTTCCATTTTCTGATGATTGCTCCCACAGTTGATTTTTTCACACCAAGCTGCTTGCCTATTGTAGATTCACTCTTCCCAGTCTGGTGCAGGTCTACAATACTTTTCCTGGTGTCCTTCGAAAGCTCTTTGGTCTTGGCCATGGCGGAGTTTGGAGTCTGACTGTTTGAGGCTGTGGACAGGTGTCTTTTATACAGATGATGAGTTCAAACAGGTGCCATTCATACAGGTAACGAGTGGGGGACAGAAAAGCGTCTTACAGAAGACGTTATATATATATATATATATATATATATATATATATATATATATATATATATATATATATATATATATATATATATATATATATGTAAGGCACTGGTGCGCAGTCATGCTGGAACACAAAGGGGCCATCTCTAAATTGTTCCCACAAAGTTGGGAGCATAAAATTGTCCAAAGTATTTACACTTTGCCCAATTTCATCAGACAAATACTGTTCTCCTGGCAATCACCAAACTCAAACAGAGTGATTCATCACTCCAGAGAATATTTTTCCACTGCTCTTTCCACATGCCACCACTGCTGAGTCCAGTGCTTTACACCACTGCATCCAACACTTTATATTGTGCTTGGTGATGTAAGACTTGGATGAAGCTGCTTGGTCATGGAAACCCATACCATGGAGATCTCTACGCTCTGTTCTAAAGGCCATATGAAGTTAGGAGGTCTGTACCAATTGACTTTGTAGAATGTTAGCCTTTGTGCACTCTGCACCTCATCATTCGCTGACTACTCTGTGATTTTACTCAACTTTGTGGCAGAGTTGCTGTCATTCCCAATCACTTTGACTCTGTTATAATTCCACTAACAGCTGACTATACAATACTTAGTAGTGAGAAGAGTCCCCTTCTTTCACAAATGTTTGTAGAAGCTGTCTGCATGTGTGCCTAAGTGATTGGAACACCTCAATTAAATGATTCAGATGAGTGAATACTTTCAGCAACATAGTGTAGTTCTAATGAAGGATTTAACTTGTTAAATTTGTTACAAACGTTAAAACATTTCTATTGTTAAAGAGACTGAACTATAACTATATAGATCAGCTCAGCTGAAACTGATTTATTTAATTTATCCTAAGTGCATACTGATAAGCATTTGCCAAAAGCCTAACAGTGTTGATAAATACTTTAATTTGATGAGATTAAGTAAATAATCCATGGGACATTTAGTAAACAAAGACGTGTGTGTGGTGTAAACACAATTGATAAGCCTTTAATCACATGTCTGCTATGCTTACTTAAACTGGACTTCTTGGATCATATTTCAACATGCTTCAACAGTACCTAAGGCAACATACCAAAACCAACACACCCATTTCTTTAAAGATATTTTATATTGCCTGCTAACATAGGACACACGCTGTCAATATCAATACACATTTCATTACACATAAACTCAAGTTGTTTACCATAAAAGATATAAATACAACAAAAACAAAGGAAAACTATGTAGGTCTACAATGCCTTAAGGCCATTGACAAAAACAAAAAAACTTAACTTCACAAATTGATCAAACACAATTTAACAAACACAGGCACACGCGTATACACACACACACACATACACCTAGCAGTTTGTTTTGAATGTAGACACTGTTGTAATTGACCTCAGGTCAGCAGGCAGCTTGTTCCAAAGAATAGCAACAGAGTAACTGTATCAGTGCCTGTATTTAGTTGGTTTACACACCACTGCTTTCAAAGTACAGATGACAATACTTCTGACTTCTAATTGCAACTTATGTAGGGCAGAGAGTGTGTCATGATTTATGAACTTTATGAATCATCAATATGCTTAATCTGGATACATTTTAAGTAGATGTATGTGACGTTTGCTCTCCACAGTGGGTTTTGTTTTGTTAGTACAACCAAACACAGCTTTTACCTGTAACGTAAATGTGTTTGCCTTAAAACCACTTTGGATCAACTTCCATTGTTTTAAACTGCTGCATAAATAAGAATGACTTGACAGTCAGGGCAAAGGATTTATTATACTAAGACAGTTTCATGCATTATGTTTGAGGTATTTTTTGTCAATTCCAATAAAATAATTCATTTAACGTGTTTCAATATATTGTTGGAATGTCAGCATATAGTTTACAGGTCAGCTTATATGACAACTTGTGATGAGAAGAAACAAAATAGTAGTACATCTTACTGAAAATTAAAATTAATAATGCGGAAGATCCAATGGAAGTCATGACTGAAATATCATTTTCATCACTTAATAAGCTACCTGGATATTGCTTTCCTCTCTGAAAGGGCTCAGTGACCTCTGACCTCTGTGTAGGGGTCTGAGTCTGTCTGAGGGATTTCCCTCCTCCTTACCTTATTTCTTTTGCTGTTGTTTCTGAGGGGAAAAAAAGTTTTGTTTTTCATGCCTTTATAAATTGGTGGTGTTGCCACACTAGAGAACTTCCACCCTACTAACATTGCTGTTTGCAGAGTTGTTTTTCATTTACAGCCATAAAACTTCTACTCACCAATTTCTCACTCTCTGTAGCCCAATCGTTTTTTCAATGCAGCTGAGTCACATGACCGCACAGCAACAAACCACAGGAAGAAGGAGGTGGAGCAAAATTCAGGTGCTCCATATAAACACCTGCATTTTAAACAAGTCAAAATTAAACAAATTAGTAAAAGTTCTACCTTTTAAACATTTTCACTTGATTATAGTACATGTGGTTGTCAGTGTTGGGCAAGTTACTTTGAAAAAGTAATTAATTACTAGTTACTTCTTCAAAAAAAGTAACTGAGTTAGTAGCTGAGTTACAAGATTCTAAAACTAATTAATTACTTGAAAAGTAACTATTGTGTTACTTTAAAAAAAATGTTTAACCCTCTGGGGTCTAGGTTATAATTGGCCATTTTTCACTACTTTTGATTTTCCCTCCACATTTCACCTTTAAAAACTATTTACTTTGCCTTGTTTGGTATCATTCTGTTCAGCACAACCTCACGTGTCTAAATTTACAGTTATGTTTTCATTTTGATATACTGTATTAACACAATTGATCTAAAATCAGACAAAAAATATAAAATCCGAGTGGAAAAAGTTATATTTTTTACTGTAACAACCACAAACATGTTTAATGAATCATATTTCATAACTTTAAATGCAAATACAAATTGTCAACTTAAAAGTCATACGCACAAGTTTTACCTTTACCTTTTTTTAATACAACAACAACAACAATCTTTAATTATAGAGCACATTTAAAAGCCTTGGGCATACCAAAGTGCTTTACATAGAACAATAAAAAAAGTTCACACATTAACATCAAATACATAAAAGTAACGGATTATGTTCACAGATAAAAGCCACCAATAAGAGTAAACTGCAGCACATAGGTTATAGCAAGGTAAGAGAGTACCACCATGATAAAAGACACCAATAATGGAAAGATAGCAGAGAATTTAATACAATACAATACAATAGGTCAATAGGTCACTGCAAGCAAGCCAGCATTTAACTGGTAGAAAAGGCAAGTTTAAAAAGATATGTTTTTAGCCGTGATTTAAAAGAATGAATAGAATCAGACGCCCGGATGCCAATCGGGAGATTGTTCCACAGCTCCGGTGCAACTAGAGCAAACGATCGATCACCTCTAGATTTCAGTCGAGATCTGGGCTGAACCAACAGTAACTGTGAGGATGACCTTAAAGCCCTAGCAGGAGCATATGGGTTTAAAAGTTCCTTAAGATAGCTTGGTGCAGTGTTATTGGTAATTTTAAAAGTAAACAACAAAATTTTAAATTGAATACGATATTTGACAGGCAACCAGTGCAGATCAGCAAGGACAGGAGTAATGTGGGCAAACTTCTTGGTTTTAGTTAGAATGCGTGCTGCAGCATTCTGAACTGTCTGTAATCTATGTAAAAGGGAAGAGTGGAGACCACAATAAAGTGAATTGCAGTAATCAAGCCTTGACGTTACAAAGGCGTGGATGAGCTTTTCTAGGTCTTTATACGGGATATAGTGCCTGGTCTTAGAAATAAGGCGAAGCTGGTAAAAACTGGATCTGACAACAGCAGACACTTGTTTATCAAGTTTAAATGAGCTGTCAAATAAGACACCCAGATTCCTAACAGTGTCAGAGAAAGAACTAGTGAGAAAACCAAGGGCATCCCGAAGTTTGGCACGAAGGGCATTACTACCAAAAATCATAATTTCAGTTTTCTTATCATTGAGGATAAGAGTATTTGCCAAAAGCCATGTCTTGACCTCACACATGCATTCTCGAAAGCTATTCAAAGACAGAGCAAGATCATCGTTTAACTCAAAATAGATCTGGATATCATCCGCATAATAGTGAAAAGCAATGTGGTATTTCTCAAAGATAGCACTTAAGGGAAGCATGTACAATGAGAAAAGGGTAGGGCCTAACACAGATCCCTGGGGGACACCACAGCAAACAGGTACAGCCGAAGAAGAGGATGTGGCCAAATGTACCGAAGAGAGCCGATTGGAGAGGTAAGATTTAAACCAATCCAAGGCAGTGCCCTTAATGCCTACAGTGTGCTCTAGTCTCGCCAATAGGATGTTGTGGTCAACCATGTCAAATGCCGATGAAAGATCCAATAGCACTAGGACAGAGGGGCGTCCATTGTCAGCCATTAGTAAAAGATCATTGAAAACACGAAGCAGCGCTGATTCAGTGCTGTGATGTTGTTTGAAGGCCGATTGAAATTTATCATTTATATTATTCTCATCCAGGAAGGTCTGCAATTGAAGCAGAACCACCTTCTCAAGAATTTTAGCCAGGAAGGGAAGCTTAGAAATCGGTCTATAGTTGGCAAAATCACTATGATCAAGGTTCCTTTTTTTTAGAACAGGTTGAATTATAGCATGTTTGAGAGCTGCAGGTACATAGCCAGAAAGCAAGGAAAAGTTCAATATGGACAATAAACAAGGTCCAATTGCATTAAAACAATCCTTGACTATACGGGATGGAAGAGCATCATGTACAGAATTAGTATTGTTCAGTTTATAAATTAGACGCTTCAGGGTAGAGAGTGAAACGGGTTCAAATTGATAAAGGGTAGCAGAACAATCAGGAATAGACATACTATCAGTCACCAAAGGAAGAGTAGATTTAAGAGATAAAACTTTATCTAAAAAGTAGTTTGAAAATTTTTCACAAAGACCCGGGGAGCACGGCAGTGGCATAGAGGGGCAGGGGTTCACCACAGAGTTAAAAATTTTAAATAGAATTCGAGGGTTATCACCATTAGTGGTAATAATTTTAGAGAGAAAAGCTGCTTTAGCCATTCTGGCAGCAGTTTGGAACTTCGAGCGGCTAATACGTAAAATGTCATATGATGACTGGAGTCTATCATTCCTCCACTTCCTCTCATCCCGCCGACAAATACGTCGTAAAGCACGAACAGAATCATTTAACCAACATTGTGAGTAAGTTCTGGGGCGTTTCATTTTGATAGGTGCAACAATGCTAAGAATCGAGGAACAGGTAGTTAAAAGAGTATTAGTAAAATTCTCAAGCGTGTGTGGAGTAAAACAATCCAGCATAATAAATGGGGAGTTCACAAAAGACGTAGAAAAGTTGACCACAGTATCAGCATTAATAGTACGCGTAGGGTAAAGAGGAGCCTCTAAGTATTGTCCAGTGTTGCCCAGGTCAACATCGAAGATAACCGGGGAATGATCAGAAAGTCCAGTATTTCTAATTTCCTTAATGCAAATATCCACATTAAATGAAAAAACCAAATCAAGGGTGTGGCCTTTAACATGGGTAGGCTCATTCACCCACTGAATAAGGTTAAAAGAGTCAGTCAGTGCAAGAAAATCTTTAGCCAATTGGTCATCCATACAGCAGACATGAATGTTAAAATCACCAGAAATAATAACAGAACCATATTTAAAAAGAATGGATCCCAAAAAGTCAGCAAATTCAGAGATAAACATCTTATGATATTTAGGCGGACGATAAGCCACAACACACAGAGTAGTCCGAGAGCCAGTCAATTCCAATAGCTGAGCTTCAAAGCTGGAATAGGTTGGGGAGGGTAGCAGCCGTGCTTCATGTTTATTTTTAAAAACCGAGGCTAAGCCACCACCTCTACCATTTAGCCTAGGTGAGCTAAAGAAGGCACAGTCAGGAGGGAGAAGCTCAGAGAAGGGGATGAACTCACCCGGAGAAGTCCATGTTTCCGTCAGGAATAGAACATCCAGTCCCGTGGTGAGAAAAAAGTCATTTAGGAGGAAGGCCTTATTTGAAAGAGACCTAACATTAAATAAGGCCATCCGAGTCCGAGGAGCCAAGTCCTTAGTAGTAGCCCGTCGCAAGGTGCTAAGGTTGTTATGTTGAACACCACGGCCAGGCGGTGTTATCCAAGATCGAGCAGAGTGGTAAGCCACTGGGCAGGCAGAGTAGGTTTGAAGGCCGACGGAGCATATCCAACGGTGGGTTAGCAATCTAGCCGCAAAGCGGCTACTGAGATAGTGGATGAAACGAGATAGCTCACGGCTTGTAGAAGGGTAATCCGTAGCCATGGCTCTGATATAAGCCTTGAAGCGGACACGGACACCACTCCTTCTACCCCGTTTCCTGAAACGTTTCCTGCGGAGCATGGGAAGGGGTAAGTGGGTCACATTGGTGGGGGAGACAGGCATCAGGGGGATAGCAGCACCCGCGGTCCCAAGGCTGTCCAGTCGTTGAGAACAGGAGAACCGAAGATTCAGGAGCGTGTCTCTATCATAAGTTATTAGCGTACAATCACCTAGAGAACATAAAACCAAAGATAAAACAACAAGGAGTACTACGCCGAGGCGCAGATGGGGTCGAGGACGGTCAGCCATGCACACCGGCGCCATCTTAATAACCATTTCAAACATAACAATCAGCTGTTCTGCATTCAATAAGATGCCACACAAATTATTTGTGCCACTCCAAAAATTTCTGTCCACTATAAAGGAGAACATCACAGCCTGAAACCTGCAGGTCTGACAGCAGCAGGTGTATCACTCCTCCTGTTTTTTTACCTGGAGACAGCAGTCGCCTCATTGTTCTGACACACAACACAAAACTATACACAACACTACACACTAACTACACAAGACAACACAGTAACTACACACTCCAAACACGCTAAACGTCACAAATCTCTCACATCTCAAAACTCGCTCGCTCCCTTTTTCTGCTCTCTCTCTCTCTCTCTCTCTCTCTCTCTCTCTCTCTCTCTCTCGCCGTCACTCCTAAAACTCCCCCCCCCCCCTTTCTAAACAACCAAATGCATTTTTACACCAACACGAACTGGCTGTTTTCTGTTTAGTTTTTTTTATTTTTTGCTCATAAGCAGAGAGTGCTTGCTAGCGCTGTCCTTAGACAGTAAACGTGATGAAACTATTGAGGAAAAAACGCAGCGTATATATTGTTTATTATGACTCTGGTTTTACGTGGCCTATCAACAGAGTTACAAGTAACGCGTTACTGTAATCCAATTACTTTTTTCAAGTAACGAGTAAAGTAAGGGATTACTATTGCAAAAACGGTAATTAGATTACCGTTACTTTCCCGTAGGAACGCTGCGTTACTAAAACTGTGATTTTTTTGCGAGAATGTCTCATGACAGTGACGTAAGCAAGTGCGACGTTCGTGACAACAGCTGTGTGCAGATCAACAGTGGATCATATATCGAGTGCGGGAGAGAGTATGAGCGTGCAGCGTTTAAAGCGTGGAAGTACTGACCTTATTTTAAGTTTGATTCCATAAAAAGTGACAAAAACATTAGTGTCCGTTGTGCGTGGGAAGAAAACTTCTTTTTACAGCGAAAAAAAACCCCTAAACTTCCAAGCAAGCACAGAGTGCGCTACGACGTAATGGGAAATTCACAGAGAAACTCGCGGATTCTTCAACTGACCGCTGCGGCACACCTGCACCAGGGTAAACGTCCGCCTACCCCGCTCCTGCTTTACAGGTGAAAATAGAGCCAAAGGACTGCTAGTCTTTGACTTTATTTATTTTCTGCTGTGTTTTACTTGCATCTATTTGAAAGAGTGAGTGTAAACACAAAAAATATATATTTTATGTGCTGGAATGTGCAGAAAAAAGGTTTAAATGTTAAACTAATTTATTCAAGTCAGAGAATGTTGCATATAATTAAATTTTTGCTTGATAAAGTTAAAGTTAAAAGATTAAAACTAATAAATAAAACTAATAAAACAAGTTTTAAAAAGATACTTTTCTATTTGATTACATTTTGTATGATGGATTATGCAGAAAAAGTAGAATTGGGCTGAAAGATCTATTGCTTTATCACCTATTCAGGTTGTAAATCGTGTTTTTAAAAAGTAACTAAGTAACTAAGTAATTAATTACTTTTGAAAATAAGTAACCAGTAAAGTAACGGGATTACTTTTTTGGGGAAGTAATCGGTAATTAGTTACTGATTACTTTTTTATTTTTTTATTTTTTTTATTTTTTTTTTTTGCCTGTCCCGTTTGGCTCTTTTGCCATCAGAATTGTTGTCTAAAGGCAAACAAAGATGCCCAACGGATTTACTTTACCAAATTGACCATCCCAGCCTTGCCGTAATGGTCCATTTGATTCACCTTTTATTGTTTATTTTATTTTCACTTGCTGAATACGGGACAGACTTGACTGGGGGAAAGAAGGGGAGAAAGAAAGAGGGAAAGAGAAACAGCTGAGAAGAGGGACGGGGGAGAAGGGCAAAAGACAAAAACCAACAGAATGAGCAGAAAAAAAAAATAAGAAAAAAAAATGCATATATCGATCACCTGGGTCACCTGCTGAGAAAGAAAAAAGAAAACAAGCAGAAGAGAACAAGAGTAATAGAATAAACAACATCACAATGATATATGGGAATATGACAGTAAATACTAAATATTAAACATTATTGTGCAGCACATAAGATCAACAGAACACAGTGTGCTTTGAGGTAGGAGCCAAAAAGGGTGTAGTTTGTGGGTGTGATCACCCGTGTGTACACCTGTGAGCATGGACGCGCTTGTTTTTTTAAAAGGTTCCTTCATGTAATGATCTGCTAGAGGGTGTGGGGGGGCCACAGCCCCGTCCTCCAGGGCATGAAGCAGGTATGGAGGAGATCAAAACTCCAGACATCCAGAGGGCCCTAGAACACAAGAGACCAAGGAAGACCAACAGAGGGGCAGCCGCGCCACTGTCCCAGTAAGAGTTGAGGAGAGTCCCAGATGAGGGCTCACTCAGCAGCCGTGGAGCAGAAGCCAGGGGGAGTTGCAGTGACGCGCCCGTGAGCTCCGCCGGCAGCCAGCCGTGCCTGAGTGACCGAGCCCCAGGCCGAGAGGCCGGGGGCACCCCACCTCCGAAGTGGCCCGAGCGAGCCCCAGGCTCCAGGCCCCGATAAGCGGCCGCCAAGGAGTGAGCCGGTGTGTACCTGGACGCCCATCCCCGGACACAAAGAACCACCAACGCACCAACACCTGAGGGAGTCCGCCACTGGCAGGGGAAGTGGTGGTAGGGGGAGATAGGCCTCCAAACCTTGGAGGGCCTAAGATGTCCCCAGAGAGGTGGCGCCTGACACCCAACCTGACATATAGACACAGAAATACAGGCACACACATATACAAACATCCATTCCCACCCTCATGCTCTCATATGCACTTACTCCACACTCAACCAATGTGGAGACAGACATAAAGAGACGCTGTACACACGATCACACTCCCCAAGCGTACTCTACAAACCGGGTCTAGGTACCCTTGCCCCTGGAGGGGGGCACTGCACCCAGACCCAGGTGGTGTTACCCTTTTCCCTGCGGTGGGGGGAGGCAGACCGCCCCGGCTCCGCAGCAGCAGGGAGGCCCCACACTCCAGACCGCAGTCGGACGGCCAACTCCTCCTCCTAGCCCCCCCGCTCCAGCAGGTCGCAGAGAATGGGGCTGATTACTTTTTTCAAGTAACTTGACCAACACTGCCTATCAACACAATTTAAAAACTGGTATATATCACCTTGTTGCTTTGTCACCTTGAAGTGGTCATATGATTGGCTTACCATGGCTACTTTATTCTTCCTCAGTCAAATATCAGCACTCACGCAATTGCCCCCGAGCTACAGGTGTTGTGCCAAAAAGTGCAGCTGCTTAAAGCTGTAGCGCCCAGATTACTTACAGCTATTTGCGTGCAACTGATATAAGATGCGGTAAGCTGAACACGGCTTCAACCGTCTGTTTGTTGAAAAATAGTATTTTCTTGTTATTAACTGTAACGGCGTTGTAACAATAGAAATAGTAATTAGTTAGATTACTCGTTACTGAAAAAAGTAACACCGTTACTTGTAACGCCATTATTCCCATCACTGGTGGTTGTACATGTTCAGTGCCTTGCTTTCTTTTAGTGCATACCTGCCATGTTGGCATATATCCATAAAGATGTAAATTTCTAACCTTTCAAAACATTTTGGAGGATTTTTTGATGAAAATTCCTAATGAAGAGGACAGGATAACTTTTGCACTGTCATGATTACATTCGTGTAACAGCCAGACAATGTTAAATCATATTATATGTAAAAAAACTAGTATGAAAATTTCAAGCAGACTTTGAAAATGCGTGTGCATGTAACTTCAGCAATTGCCAACATGTTCAATAATAACAAGTAATGACAAAAAAGAGAAAAAGAATCAGCATTTACAAGCTGCGACAACCGCATAAGCTCCAGGCTTGGAACAAAGGTGGAAGTTGTGGTAATAAATGTTTTTAGTGTTTTGGGTGGAGTACTAAAGAGACAAATTGAGCTGGGACACAGTTGCTGCATACAATCTTACAATGCTTCAAAAATCAATTCCTTTAAGGGAGTTCTCATTCAAAACCAAAGCTGACTGCAGCAGTCACAAAGCAAGAGTGAATGGAAGACATCAGTACGGAGCTGCTTCCTGCCTCTTTAGGGAGTAGTGAGCAATGCTGGGAGACAGGCTGAGAATCAGAGATGCACTGAAGGGTGTCAATATAGTACAAAATTGAATTAAAGTGTAATTAGGGAAATCATTACCTGACACTTCTGCAGTGGGGGATTTGGTTAATTTACTGAACAATCCTTCAGTGAATGGACTGTGTCTTAGATTTTTATGTCAAGGGTGACTAAGTGCCTTTGAGTGATAGAGGATGAATTCGCAATGCACTCCTTAATAATGAAACACAATCAAATCTGCTTAAAAGTGTTTTTGCACTGTAGAAGATGGTGCTGACAGAGGCATATCTTATCTTGCTTTAAAGCATTAGCTGTGGCTTCAAACAGCAATGCCTTGCACTGTGTATGCTTTAAAAAAAATGGGTCCAATGTGCTCAGTTCATACTTCATCCTATTCTGACTTCATGAGAACTTCTGATACAATGGCTCAAAATGATATAAAATCCTATTGTACATTTTATTTTCATTTCTCAAAGTCTACTTGAGGTTAAACTATATTTCACAAGAGAAATTAGGCCAAGGCTGCTGAAAAATTGTTAACCCTTTTGAATAACGTCACATCAACAGTACAGGTATACAGTATGACATAAACTACACAAAATGCCGTAAGCGAGTACACCAATCTTGAGTATACAAATGAGTTTTTAAAAATCTCAAAAGGCAAAATACATTACTCGGTAACATTATAAACAAGCTTCTGAAATAGGTTTGTTTCAACGTACCATCTCTGATAACCAGCTTATTACGTTTTCTGGACTACATGAGAGTCAATCCTTTTCAGACGTTAAAGCTTTGTGCATATGTATGAACAGCTATACAGTATAGTCAATGAAGCGAATACAAAGACATGAATGAACTGCAAAGACAAATGTTTGTCTTTACACTAACACAAGCTATCCTTACCCATACATATAAATGATTTCTCATCTCAACAAATCATTCACCTGCTGAACTGATCAGGGAACAGATAAATGCTGGAGCAGCTTGGTATGTATTGTATTTCATTGTTGGGTAGAAATGAGACCGAGAAAATGGCTGATGTGTAATTTCAGAGTAACCTCAGAGGTAAAGCATTTACAAACATTTTCTGCTACAATAAATATAACAGATTGGTAGCTGGAAAAGCATAAATAACAGATCGCCACAAATTATTGGGAGATGTGGATTGTCGCACAGATGCCAAGCACCAGATATCTATTTAGAAATCAATAGCAATTGTTAGTATTGTGCTTTTGAAATAGGACCAATAAGTACTGTACTGATATGGGGGGAAGTGATAGACCGGAGAGCACCTTTAAGAATAAAACAGCAAGGGTTTAAAGAAATACAAAGAGACAAAGAAAACAGCTTTTACAGATGTCTCGCTTTACATCTTATCAGTGCAGTAAAGCCTGTGTGGATATGATGATAGATCCATGCAGTTTCTGTGTTGAAAGTCAGGGGAATGGTTTCAAGCAGTTTAGATTAAGGCTATGGTAAGATTAAGCGAATGTCTTTTTTCTCCGTTTCGTTTGCACACAATAGTATAGATGCTTTTGCACTGATGAAACTCTAAACAATGAAGTGCAAAGATCAATTTTGGATGGAAACCTTAAGAAATTACCTAACCAGCAGTGTTCCATCAGGAGGACCAAGGAAAGTGGTGCTTATCTAGTGAAAGCTTAAAATTAGACAAGAAAAGACATCAGTTAAAATGTAAGAAAATGAAAGTAATCTACTTTCATCTCAAACTTCATCGTGTCATAAACCGTCATGCCTGTTTGCATCTTTTTTGCAAATTGCATCTTGTGGTCACAGTCTCTGGAAGCCGGTTTAACTCTGCTTGGTTTTGACTCCACTAAAATTTGCAGTTCATCTTGATTTCATGGGCATATAGCTGTAACAGTAGATTGAGCTTGTCAAGCTGAAAGGCCATCCACTTTTTTCTGGTTGTTAGCACATCGGCATTGTAGTGAAACCTGAGTCTCCCATGAGACAAGATGCCAGTGGCTCTACGTTCACTTCTCTAAGATCAGTTACTGTCTTTAGCATTAGCTCAGTAAACATAGTTCTGTGGTTTATCGTCTTAACAGAGCAGATTCCTATTACTAACCACCCAGGAAAACATGCTTGATGAAAGAAATTCATTACACTCTTTTAGCATGTTGGCAAAGAAAGTGTTGATGATGGAGAGCAGACTTATTGTGAGCACACGTACATTTTATTATTAGGTTTATTTTTGTTATTTATTAGTAAATGAGTCTTTTCCTTTTGTTTAACTGTTTTTTTTTAAAAAGAAAAAAAAAACATTTAAATGGTACATGTGCACATTTATTTATCTCTGACTGAACTCAGCATAAGGATTTCCCAGATTATTGTTTGTGTTCAAATGGCAAAATAAAGCCATTATATGTTATCTCTTCAGTTTCTACTTTTGACAGTCTATGTACAATTTGTCAGTATTACAGTTTTATTTGTAGTGAGGTGTTTTCATAGCAGTTGATCATAACTTTTGCAAAGGAACTGGTTCTAAAAAAAATTCCTCTAGGACCCCTCATTTTAAGATAAGAGAATAAGTGGAAAATAATGAATTATAATGACTTCTGTAGTTATTTATTCACTATGGAAGTAATAATATTTTACAGTTCTTGAGCTAGGAAGACATTCAGCCACTTAGGTAAAAACACCCTGGAAGATTGCAGCAAACTGTAGGAAGATGTCAGGATACATGAAACAGCACAAAAAAAGTTTTTTGATTCATAAATTAAAGGCCACAAAATGCAAAATATATCGTTTGTTTTTGATGTACATTTGTTCTTTGTGACTTATACTGCCTTTTGTGTGGTTATGTACAACTTGTTCAAATCTGAAAATTCCAGTTGGTGGACTGCTGCTAGAAAAGAGCCTGTCGCTCCAAACAATCTCTCTCTGTAGCCTTCTGGGGAATAGTTTTACTGTTGATTTATCTGACCATGGAATGAAAAGCAACTAAGTAAAAAAAAAAAATACAGAAAATGTAGTGGCCATATAATCAATGTCGAGAACAAAAGACAATGTCATCAGCATATAAATGATACAAAGCATTTTATTATTTTTTCAGAAATGATTTGCATAAACAGAAAGCATACAGCATTTTGATATAAGGAAGAGGAGGAGTTACCAAGGTTGTAGACTGAACTGACTGAACTGTGTCAGATGGGCTAGCCCTTAAACTAAGTTCAAATGTTGAAGTAGTAGATGCCTCTGGATCTTAAGTGTGAAAGCAGTACTCTTGACATTGTTGCATGATTTGCAAAGATTATTTTCAGGCTAAACAACATAGCTACACACACTTACATGACCGCAATTAGAAACAGTAGATCCCTCTGGGACAGAGATTTGTGAGCAGGTGTGTGTGTGTGTGTGCGTGTGCGTGTGCTACTCCTGGGTAACATAGTACAGTGTGTGTGAGATGCCATTATTTTCACAGAAGAGCTTCATTTGTTGCTCCTTCTGAAGTAATTAATTTATTCAAGACAGTTAAAAATAAAACCAGGAGAGGACCCAAGTGAGAATATGCAGGCAGAGGAAGGAGTTTGAAGGGTGTCAAAACATCTGCTTGGTACACTTCAGAGGAATATTCAAAAACAGAAAATGTTAGTTTATGGGCATCTAGTAGCAGTAGATATAGTGTTTTTTTTTCTGCTTTCACTTTGTCATTTTAGTGATTAAACACGTTTCCTACTTGAGGAACAACAGTTGAATCTCAAATGCTGTGCATGCATGAATTGGCCTTGTTGATTATTGATTAATGTGGGTCAAACAAAAACTTTTAGATATTCGTATAAAGGAAAAGTAAAGAAAATATTAATTACATTAATAAGAGATTTGGGCACTTTTAGTATTCATAAATAAAATTTCTTACTGCAATAAAGCCTAACGCTGGGAAGGTGAATGTGGTTAATCCCAAAATATTTAAAGTGCACATTTGTTATGCTTTTTAAAACATGAATAATCACCCAGTGCAAGGATATGGCCATTGCCTTGCTCTCTGGGTAATGATGCAGAATAAAATTCAAAAAAAGGTGTAGAAATTCTGACCTTGAGTCAGTGAATATCATAAGGTAAACAAACACCAGTGAGAAAAAAGCATTCCATTTTAAGAAAAGCATTGCTTTTCTTCTTAAAATACCCTTTGCACGTCAACACGATACCATTTAAAATGATGAATACTTTGAATTAACCTTAAATTAGATTCCATTTCATAAAAATGGCTTGAGGTGCATTCATAATCCTCTAAATCAAAGTGTGTGTTTTTCCAAATAACCAAACCCGTTTTCTGACTTCTCATAGTTCTTGAGACTTTCTCTCTCTCTTTTTTTCATGTCTCGCAGCCCTGAGTTGTGACAGCTCAGGTCCCTGCAGTCCCCCCTGCATGTCAGTCATTTTCCAGAAACACCCTCAGATCACAACATTCCATTTATTCGGTAAGTGTTTGTGATCACATGTAATTTGGTTTTCTCTGCACTGTCCCAGTGTTGATGGCAGCTGATGAGGTCTTAGAGAGCCAAGCCTTTTATTCTCCTGAGATCATGTCCCAAAACAGCATCTGGCCATGCCTCATAGCCAAACACACACGCACACACACACTCACAGTCTGTCACACAAACTGCCACATGCACGCCGAATATACCATATTTAACTAGTTCAGTTCTTCTCACTGCAGCATTTGCTCCAAGTCTTCATCCATCTGCAGTCATTCCATTAAATTTCACTGCAGTCTGTTGTCTGCTGCTTAAAATCTCACTGCCGTGTAATTTCAGTATTGCGGGGACATATGGTCTCTGATAAAACGATATTATGTTGTGCCACACAAGAGGGGGAATCCAAACCAATTCATAAATATCGCTCGGTGAAGAATTTGTCTTTCTAAAGAGATACACACAACATGAGAACAGTGAAATATACAGAACTGCAAACGATTAGCACTGCATGAGACAAGCTGGAGCAGAATGCAAGATTTGTGATGAGATTTTTGTGCAGCACTCAGCTTTTAAGCCCAAGTTTCCATTCTGTAGAGATGCTAATGGATTCTCTACCTCAGCTACCATATTACCTCAAATACAGCCTGCAGCAAATGGCTGAGCTATACCCACAATTTATTAAGTTAATAGTCTCTGGAATTTTTAAATTATTATTTCATGTTGTTATTTAATTTATCTTACTAGTGAGCGAAGAAACGAGAAGAGAAGAGAAGGTTAAAAGCTGTGAAGTTATCAGTTTATCCACAAATAAAAATCCTCTTTTCAACACAGAAGAAGTCTGCATATCATTATAACCTAACAAGTTTGCTGGTGCCTTTTCTCCCACAAAATAGCGGTGACCCTTAACAAGGTTATTTGAGATCTATTGTGGGCAAACAATGACCATAAAATTACTGCAAACATCTTGTGCTGCACAATCCAACTATTCAAAAGTCCAATATTTACCTAATTATATCGTAGATTTTCTGCACTCGCTGTGCTCTCATGGCCCTGCTGAACACAAAAAAGTGCTGATGCTGTCTTCATCCCTCCTTTCTAGGCATATATTTCCACAATTTCAGGGTCATAAACACAAAATTCTCATTATTACAAAATAATGAAACCCTAAGGCAAAAGTAAGTCAGCCTGTGCTGGTATTACAGCTAACACAACACACATCAGAAATTTGATTCTATGAACCACAGAAAATAAATCATAATAATAATAATAATAATAAATCAATAAAATTCCTTCACTTTAATTTGCCCAGTGATTTTGACAAATCCATCATTATGGGACAGTTCAGATGAAAGTATAGTGTCATTGCTCTAGTGTGCAGCTGTCATGTTGCAAATGAAGTGCATTTTTTTTCTGTTATAAAACCTAAGTATTGCTCACGAGTTATATATTCTGTTAAAACAGCAATATTTTACAGAATATACTACATTGGGAAATCACAGTGTTATTTAGTCATTTTTTAAAATTCAAGTATTTATTATATTTTACATTTTATAACAACAAATACAAAAATACAACAACCCAAGGAACAAAAAAAGAAAAGAAGAAAACAAACAAAAAAACAACCAGAACATAAAACAGTGAGGTTTTAATGTCTGTTGCATTAAGCTCGAATATCCAAGTCAGGTCAACATGTAGGTGGAAAAACTGTCCCATTGTTCCACCGAAGAGTCAGTTATGTGATGTAACCTTCCCAACATCTCTTTGCAAGCAATGTTCCCAATCATTCGTTGTTTCCACATTTTGAACGTAGGAGTATGGGAGTCCTTCCAGTATTCCAAACTGAGGCGGCACACGTTACCAATGCAGTGCTTAACACTCTAAACTGGCTCATTTAGTCATTATTAAAAAAATACATAATGAAAGGTGTTATTACTGATCAGTGAGCCCCATTTCATTCAAACAGCATTAAATGCTCATTGGAATAAAAATAGGAGCTATAATTATAGCTGTAATTATAATTGTAAATGATTTAATAATTGTTTTGTTTATAGATGCTCTATCTGTCTAACACAGACAGACAGACAACCATTTGCACTCACATCCACACCTATGGGCAATTTAGAATTAGCTAACCCCACTAATTGCCCACACAAACACGGTGAGAACATGCAAACTCCACAGAGAGGCCCCTGTCAGATTCGAACCCAGGACCTTCTTCCTGTGAGACAGTTGTGCTTGCAGCTAACATGGACTATCTACATGGCCCAGTGTGTCCTAATCCCAAGCCAACCACCCACAACCTAACCCTGACCCCAACCCTAACACCTGGCCAGTTCTCCACCCAACATCCCAGATGCACAAGACTCACTGACCTTCAGCAAGCACACAAGGTGCCATTCAGTGTTGGTCCTAAGCTACCAACTCTTTGCATCTTAATCAAAACCACCACAAAACGATGTCACACGCTTTAGGGGTCTAAACCTAACCAAACGACTAGTAAAAGTAAAAATAAATAACGGGTGACATAGGATACAAACCATGTATCCATGTTCACAGCCTAGTGACTTACATCACTGCCACCCCACCTGCCTACTTGTATGCTCTCTGAAAAAAGTATTATAAACAATTATCAATTTTAACTTTACACAGCTAGTTGTTAGTCCAGTCCACATTTCCAAAGTAAACAAAGTATCATGATGTAGAACATAATAAAATAAAACAGGTGCCTTATCCATGCACTATTTCGTGAAACCAGGTAACATATTGAGACCACCCTCCCCATCCCCCAATGAGTAATATCTAGAAAAGTATGTTGTGGTCCACTATCTGAACACCAGCCTGCAACTGTCATCAGTTTGAGCCAAGAATTCTATAATTTGCTAATTAAGACTTAACGTTTACAGTAGATCCGGATTGAATAACATTGTTTTATTAGACGTGGTCTTAAACCTAAATCCAGAACAAAGTAAACTGTGGCCTTGATGATGGGGTTTGAGGAAAACCTGTGAGGATCATCAGCATCCTTTGGAAAGAACAAATCTTTTTGGAGTTTTCTGTTCCACAGAAATCAGCATTTTCTTTAAATCACTGAAAAAATCTGACATGCTTGTGGCACTAAATAACAATAGTAATAAAACTAATTCAATTCCACTAATTTTTCTTTTTATGTAGCATGAAAATCACAAGAACAATTGCTTCACCGCGCTGTATATTGTAAGGAAAAGACCAAAATACAGATAGAACAGAGAAACTCCAAAAATCAGATAACCCCCTATATATGAGGAAGCGACAGTGGGAAGACAAAACTTTTCAGGGAGTTTTTAGCCCATCCTGATAATAATGACTTACACTAGTCCAGCCTAAGTAATAAATGCATTAACTGGTTTTTCAGAATCACTCTGAGACAGGATAGTTAACCTACCGTCAGTTTGAAGGCCTGTGTTATAGACTCAATTATTATTGGTTAGTCATATTTAAGAATGAAGCATTAATTACTAGGACGTCTTTGAGCAGTCTTATAGGAGTGGGTTCTAAAAGACACACTGATGGTTTGTAGGAAATAAAGGAAGTTAACTCAGAAAGATCAATTCGACAAAAAGAGTCTAAATAAATATCAGTGGTATTGAAAGTAGCGGTAGATAATGTAATGCCATTGAGATGATTATGCATATTTCTTCTCTAATGGTTAAAAATGCTATTTGTAAAGAAATGAATGAAGTCATTACTAATTAAGGTTAAAGGAATACTTGGCTCAACAGATCTCTGAACTTTAGTCAGCCTGGCTACAGTGCAGGAGAGAACACTAGGGTTGTTCTTCAATTAATAGTAAGATGTTGTAGCTTTACAGAGGGCTTTTTTTAAAAAAATTCAGCTAGTTACTTTTTAGTTATTTCTAAATGGTGATAAAAATTTGTGAGGTGTCATTTCCTTTCCAGCTTACAAGTCATCTGATTTAAGGTGCACATTTGAGAATTATACCAGGGAGTCAAGTACTTCTAATTGGAGCTACAGTATTCAGAGTCATAAGAAGGTGCAAAAGTATTAAGAAGATCAGAGACATCTGTGGGATTAAAGTTCAGGTAGCTTCTATGCACTGTGTTGGGACATGGCATTGAAGATAATAACAGTGGAGGAATTATATCTATAACTATAACTTAGTTACAGCACTTTCAGAAATACATCTACTGTAATAAAATGTATTCCCATTTCTGTGTAATCCATTACTGTAAATTTAAAATGTAAGTGCTATTAGGAAATAATGATAAGAATGATGACAATAGGGGATTAATGGGGAATACTGTTACCATATGTTAGAACAAGAGAAGCCAATTGAGTCTAATAATAGAATAAATGTTGTGCTGAGGCTTTCACTTTTAGTATCCATGTCATTAGGAGAGGTAAACATTCACTTAAACTGCCACCTCTTGACCAAACACCAAGACAAAAGAGTCCAAATATTTTCTGTTAGCAGAAACAGTTTACCTCCTTTTGAGGTATATTTGTAGATTCATAGTGTTCTTGCTTTATTTGATAGCTGACTTACAAATGGCTGATTACTGTTGCTGCAATTTGTAAGCCGGTGACTAATGCAAGGTCATTCTGGGATGTGTGCAAAAGCATAAATCTTTGTCACTGTATTGTACATTTGTTTCATTCAGTCTCATTTGTAATAGGAAGTTCAGTCAAAACAGAGGCATAGTCCTTATTATTTGGGGGATTTGCATATTGTGATGACAATTACAAACAAAGTGTAAGAAACTGACTTCTTTTACGTGTGTGAACTGCATGATTATAGCTGAGCTCTTGGTATTTCAGCTGGACGCTGCAGCCAGAGGACTGTTAGCTGAGGTCATTTATCAGCAGCCAGTTACCACAAGCGGAGGCTGGGCACTTTCTATCCCTGACCTATGTTCTCTATAAACTGAGACAATGTCCTACTAACGCTGGGTTTTATTCCACTAAAAAAAGTCTCTCTATCACTGCTGAATTGTTTGCTTTTCTTTCCCTGGAGGGAATGAATTGTCCTTGGCCAGCCTGCAAATTCAGACCAGCACCAAGGAGAAATAACTCTAAAGATGTAAAAACAGAAAGAGGAAAACATAATGCTAACAAGGTTTATACAATAGGTAGTGCAAGCCAAGAAATCTGTTTGGTCAGATAAGCATTCTTACCATTTTTTATGCGATCCTTAAACACGTTAAACCCAGCTGAACAGAACAGAATGGAAATAGTTGGTAAGGAGAGCTAATGTCCCAGTACATATATATATATATATATATCCTACGTATATGTATATTCATAAATATGTATACTCATTATGTGTTTTTATGCACATGTAAAAAGATATAAATGTATCAGCATTTACCCAGGTGAATGTGAAGTAACTGATATATTTCGATTACATCATCTTTTTGTATTTGTATTAATAAAAGCACCTTCCACTCCCACCGCCAGCTCCTGTCTATGTAATAATATTAATGACAATTCCCATGGCAATAATTACACCATGACTAAATACAATTACAGTCTAAATTCTTCATGGTCATTAAGTAGAAAGACTGCCATGATGAGATTCAGCATAAGAAGACATTTTAAAGCCACGACTCTATTTTAAGCTAAAAAAAAGAAAAAAAAAAGAGTTATTTATTAACAACCAACAAAATGCACAAGACAGACTTTTAATTAATCAATCACTTGCTGCTATATATTCTTGCAGTCTGTGATAGGAATGATTTGGGAATATTTTTTGTCTTTTACATTTCTGTAAAGCAGCATTAGTTAATAGATCTTTAGCTCACTGTTTTGAGGTTTTATATATACATGAACTTGACCTTCTGTAGGATGATGTCGGCATTTTTCTGCATGTGTACTGTATTTGTTATGGCATGCTCATGGTGGACACGCACCTAAGTCCCCTTTGCTTTGTGAATTGTTAGCTGGCTGCACAACATCATTTCAACAATTTGGCTGACTGTGTACATACATGTGTCTCCATTATACCAAGTTTCACTGACAAGAAAGCCGAAATATGGTATAATTGCTGGAAGCACAACATCTTGAGGGCTGCATATACTGGAGTTCACCATCTGCTTGTTAGGCCTGTGTTTTGCCACTCAATAAAAATACAACAATGTTTACTCTTTGCTATTCAACACAGTATATATTTCAATCTCTCGAGTTAATGGTTTTTCAAGTGAAGTGGCCACATTTGCAAATAACAATTTTGCTCCTGCAAATGAACTCAACTCCCTGATGAGGTGAAAAGTCTACCAGCCTTGACAGTAGGGAATGATTTTGCACAGGCTCCTTATCATATCTTATACACACTCCAACACAAGCACACATAAACACACCGGCTGTCACTGCACTCATGACTGAATATGTGAATGTCAGAATCGTTCAATGAGAGAAGCAACAACAGGGAGATGCTGAGCATCTGGGGAGGCTGTAAGGAGAGGTAAGAGCTTCTCCTTCGTTGGCTAGACTGACACAGTTTATTATTTCTCTGCCTGTTTCTTTCTGTCTGCCTCTCTCTTGCTACAAAAAAAAAGTGCATTAGCATGAGGCAATTTTAAGGTAGCAAATTAGAAAATAATAATTTAAAAAAGAACACAAGATACTTACATAATAAATCTACTTGCAAGGTCAGCGTAAACATTTTATCACATTCATTAAATACTGTATAAATTAATACACAAATTTCCATTTATTATAAATAAAAAATATATAAATAATTTATTTGAATATAAACTATAAATATACTATTAATGCATTCTTAAATGCTTTTTACAATCTACAATAATATTAGATATGCGTTATCTTTGAGCAATCGCCCTATAAATGGTTTCATATGTCGAAATATTTTGCACCCTTTAACACCCTTATAGCACCCATATGTTGAAGATGGTGTCAGGTGGTTGATATACAGTACAGACATATGCACAGTATTCATTATATAGCAAAGCAAAACAGTTCTAACAACATAAAATCTGTCTTCGTGTTGGAAATGAATCACACAACGATGCATATATATTTAATGTGTAATGTGACTGCAGACACGTTCATACCTGTTGTACAGTTGTATTCTGCACAGTGGGTTTGCATTATCTTATCAAACTGTTAAATGCTTTTTCTCTGAGCTGATGGCAGGTGAGGATGGCATCTGGTGATATTTTTATGTATTTTCACACAGCAGGAAGTAGCTTATTCTTAACAATTTAATTGACAGAAGCTTTTCCTTAATGAACTACATCAGAGTAGTATGCACATGCTGTAGCCTGAAAGAAACAACTTGGCCAAACACTATTATAAAAATATGTGAAAACCAGAAGTCTTTAAAAAATAATTTAAAAAAAACATACAAAGAGAATAATAAGTCTAAATGCTAAAATATAAAATGGATAAGAATACTGGATGATTGGGTTTGATGAAGACTTATTAAAGAAAGTTTTTTAGATGAGTCTAGAAAAGACTTCAAAAATGCACCAAAGCCATAGCTACTATCTACTTCCACTGTCTTCTACTGCTCTCCTTTTTGTACACAATAGCACAATGTTTTTCACACAGTGAGCAGACACCACAAGACCTCACTGTGAACCAGGCGCTTAATTAGAAACAGTGTGTATATTGCACTCAAGCACAAAAAAAAGAGGAAAATCCTGAATACTGCAGTCAAGCTTGAAAACTCCAGAGTAACAAAACCATGATGATCATGATAAAGCCAGTAGAGCAGGCAGGAGGGAGATTTTCTTGATTAATTGTGAAATCGAGGTCCAAATGACCAATAAGTAATCCAGACTCTGATTAAAGCTTTGTCAGACTGTTTGAATCTTTAATGACCACATTTGTGTGTCTGTGATCCAACTAAGTTATGTTTTGTATACAGCACCAAGTTACAAACTAGACCTAATAGAGACATAGAGGCATTGAAGATGTTCTAGACATGTCAGGTGTAAGGACGTGCCTGTATTACTTTTCCTACCCTATATTGCCCAAAATTGAAATGAAGCTAAAGCCAACAGTGCTCAGACAAAGCACTGACAAAAGCTGTCAGGTTCTCAGGCTGATTAAAACCTCAGTTTCACTCTGTTCCCTGATCACTCCTCACAAAGACCCTTGAGTGGCATCAATGAGCACGTTCAGGCTTAAGTGAATGTTTACCTCCCCTAATGACTATCTGTCTCAGTGCTGAGTAAATGCGACTGCCTCAGTTCTTTCCACCACAACTGCCTCAGTTCTTTCCACAACTCGTTGGGGTTACACTGAGTCATGCAGAGATGAGACCTCATCTCCAGGTCTGTGTACCGGCTGTTTGACGACACAAGACTATTTGCAGGTTGTTATTATTTTGCTGTGTGTAATGATTTGCTGGACACGATGAAGGCTCAGTAGCACATTGTTCGCAAGGAATAAATATATTAGGGCTTCACATTTCTCCTTTTTCTATTTTGAGTTGCATGTTATTTCCAACATAAAAAAAGTCAATTCAGATGGATGTAGGAATCTCAACTACAAGAGTTTGAGAATGTAAAAGCAGATGTCTCTTTTCTGATTGCACTGTGATTTTCCTGCTTAGTGTCTATTCTCGTTTACTAACTTAGACCATGCTTCAATGGGCTACATTCACCCAAAATATTATTTAAAAATTGTTTACAAGTGAAATTGTTATTCGGGCATAACAGCATAGTCGAACGTTTGACATTAGTACTCAATTAAAATGAATATCCATCCATCCATTTTGTGCTGCTTATCTAGGTTCAGGTTGCAAGATCAGTAGGTCACCCAAACCCACTCTCTCTGTCCACCTCATGCAGGAAACTGAGGTGTCTCTCCAACATGTCCTGGTTCGGCCCCAGGGCCCTCCTCCTGTTGGGACATGCCCAGAACATTTCACCAAGGAGGCATCATTGTCAGCTGTCCAAACCACCTCAACTAGATTGTTTCAATGTGAAGGAGAAGCATTGTCACTCTGAGACAAATGGCCAGTCTCCTCATTTGCGATCCACCCTTGGGAGAAAACTCATTTTTGCCACTTTTATCTGCAATCTTGTTCATTCTGTCACTACCCAGAGCTCATGCAACAAAGATCAACCAGTAAATCGACAGCTTTGCTTTCATGCTCAGCTCTTTCTTCGTCACAAGAGACCACGAGAGTCTGTATCACTGCTGACGCTGCACCAATCTATCTGATAGTCTCCCGCTCAACTCTTCCTTCACTCGTGGATAAGACCCCAGGGATTCATTTACTTGGGGCAGTAACTCATTCCTGACTCTAAGTAGTCACTCTATCCTTTACCAACTAAGGACTCTGACCTTGGACTTGTTGAGGTGCTGTATGGCTACTGAATCAGATACTTTGGTTCTGCCTGGTTGAACAAATTCCCACGCACCCTAAAATAAAATTAACAAACTCTCTGGTCCTCCTTATCAAAGTGGGGAACCACAATTCCGAGTTCCAATCCAGACAGATTTTCTTAGTTTTTTTGTGCCTAGCACAAAATCCTGCACTCAACCCAATAGAACATCTTGGGAATGGATTACAGCAGAAACTGCGAGCCAGAGCTGCTCGTGCAACATAAGTGTCTGACCTCATAAATGCACTTCTGGAAGAATGGTTAAAAAGTCCCATAAACACACCTTATGGAAGTCTTTAGGTGTTGAGGCTCTTGCAGCTGCAAAGGGTGGGGCAACATCATATTAAACCTGATTGATTAAGAATGGGATGTTGCTCAAGTTCATATGTGTGTGAAGGCAGATAAGTGAATACTTTGGGTAATATAACATAGTTTAGAGTATTATTACAGAATGTTTTGCTGATGTCTTGCTTAAAATTTTGAAAACTCCCCAAACATGTCAATCGATCAATCACCTCCAAGGCAGGGATTATTAGTATTAGTAGTAATATTAGTCCTACTGATTAAGAGTATTTGTTAACAACTGAAACATGACCCTGCCATTCACGATGCGATTTAAAAGCTCTATTTCATGTTAATTAAAACAGTGAAAACAAAGTGAAGATTCAAAAATTTACATGTTGTGTTGGGGCAAATTACTTGTTGGTTCATTACACTTACGGCAACACAAAATAAGCGTCACAATGCGGAATTGTTTCAGGAACCACCGTGGAACTGTTTTGGGTCTGGTCTCCACCAGGGAAATATCTCAGTAAGGTTGTGGGATGTTAAACCAAATTAATGAGCTGCAAGAGATCAAAATACTTAGCAGAGAATTGATTGTTTTGGATTTTTTTTTTTAAATATCATAATGAATGTTTAAGTATTATGTTTGAGCAGATGGTTACTCTCCACCTTGTGGATTTCTTTGTGATGCATTTCAATTAAAATCCATGTTTATGATGTTTCTTTTTCATCCCATAGCTGCAGTGTGTTTGCTTTGAATAGAACACTTCTTGCAGGACAAACTGAAGATTTTCAAGTAATTTTATCATAATTTCCACATTTCAAAACTAACACTCAAGGGTGTCTGGCTGTGTGCACTTGCTACGGTTCTGCTTTTACCGTCTTTGGTTACTGTAGCCTTGAAAAGCATAAGGATCACTTCTTGTTACAGGTCAGTGCTCTGCCTCTGTGACCTACACATTTGATGTATCTTCCTTTAGCTTTAATGAGCACTTTACTGTGACATTGTCTTTGATCCCCCCCCCCCCCCCCCTCCTTTGTGTGCCTGGTTTAGATCTGGTCCACATGGACGTCTTTACACTGCATCAATTGGCAATCAATTCTGTTTCTTTCACATGTCTTCTAAAAAGCAACAAACATGTGTTGCAAACTAACTTATTGTACACGCCGCAGTACTCATAGCCACACCTGCTCTTGTAGAGAACTGTACTCAGATTGATGAATGATTTATTTGAAATTGTAAATATAAGCTTTGGGGACTTACACTCCACTCTGCCTGTGAGTTTTGGAGCATTGAAACACGTGTTCTAAAAACAACCTAAAATGCTGTTTGAACCCACGGAGGTAATAAGCAATGACACTCTCCACTAAAAAAAAAAATCATCTTTTATTCAAAACTTGCATAAAAGGAAAAGTTGAATCTGTGCTTCCACACAAACTTTAAATGGTTAGCTACAATGCTGCTTATAACAGGCAAGCAGAAAAATCCCTCTTTCCAGAAACACCAAAAAGACTGTCTGTTCCTATTAGGTAGTTGTCCTTCACAAGTCTTCGTGGCTGCAAGGCAGGGTCAGAAGAAAAGGCACCCAATCCCGAGACATGATGATGAAACTGTGACAAATCAACTCATTCTTCCACTCCAGATTCTGCTAGTCTCTGTGCCACGGGATTTCAGTTTCCCTTTGAGTTTAGGAGCCAGCGAATCTCGCGACTCAATGGTGTTCATTTCTCTAATCCAATCCCTGCATAAAACCTCCCTTTGAACGTCTACAGAAAATCTGAAAGGCAGCACATATCCCTCCCTCCTTTCGCCCGCTCTCTGATCCGCGCTCAGTGTCCGACGCACAAGCGCTTGGATAGAGCGGGGATAGAGCAGATCTAATTAAGTTTGCTGATGGTGAAAGTGATGATTACTCTGCAGGAAAAAAGGGGGGAGAGTGAGGAAGAGGGCAGAGAAGATAACGAGAATAACTGAGGGGTGGCGTTGGGGGGTGAATACACCCTCCCAGCTTCTCCTCCTCATCTCCCCCTTCCTCTTCGTCATGATGATGATCACCGACACCATCATTAAAGACATTATTCAAATAATTCAAATATTTTCGGGAGTCATTTGCTACTAAAATAATACCATCCATCCCCTCCATTCGCTTCCGGAGTGTGATGATTATACCTATTTGAGCATTTTACATTTAGTGTATTGGCTCTGTTTTACTCTAAAATACTCATGAAATCTTAGTTCAAACTGAGCTAATTTCACTTTCATAACCCAACTTTTCTGAAACGTAGCTGTTGTTATTATTTTCCCAGTTTTGACTGAAAAACTGCTCCTGCCATACATCAGCCAGAATCAGACCATAAACGTGAGGCCACTCGACTTTTTAAAGCTGGCATTTTATCCGGATTTCCTCCTGTTTTGTTCTTTTCGCCTCCACTCTAATTTGTATTGATCCGAACTGCAGGTGACTTCTATCGCTTTTTCTGAAATGAGGCATCTGTCTCAAGCACACTAGCCTTCTCTGACCATCCCCTCATCCAGCCTCCCCCTCCACCCCCTACCCCTCCTGAACACCTCCTACTTTCACTTCCTCCAGTTACGTCCCAACCAACCGGGTGTGTGCTAGATGCTGGAATAAATTACATTGCGACGCTATGGTACAGGAGGGAGGGAGAGAGAGAGAGAGAGGAGAGCGAGAGCACCCCTAATGCCATTCACACATTCCGTTCGCTGGGAGTCCAGGCACTGTCAGCATCATCATCAGCTCTCCCTGCGCCCTGCATGCGCCCCGAGCGCGCCCCTCTAGCAGAGAGCAGAAATGAGTTAAGAGGACGGAGGCTCGCCACGCTTCTCCCACCCGCGCATTCACCGAATCCAAGTCACAGCGGTGTGTTGAAGTGACCAGTCTGTCTGTGAGTTTTTTGACCCCGTCATCTTAAACGCGTTGCGGTCGCTGGAGTGGACCTACAGTGCGGAGCGCACACCGCTGGAGATACCGCTGTGAGAGAGAGAGCAGCGCGCTCTGAGGAGGTTGGATGTTTTGTTCCCCAGATTGTTCGCGAGTTTGAATTTGTGAGCGAAATTTTTTCTACAACAACAAAAACAACAAAAATCTTATTTATTTTTTTCAAATGCCGCCCAGTCTGCACGCCCAGCTGAGCCCAACTTCACGGTCCTATCAGGGGATTTTGCGGAGACTAATTCCAACCAGTCACGGACTCCAGTACTTGCAGAATCAGGTAAAAAACAAACAAACAAATAAAACAACAACATTAAACCTTTTAATAATAACCGACCTAAGGTAGAGAAATGAAATATTTAGATTTTTTTTTGTAGGTTACGTCGTCCAAAATAAATTCTAAACTCACCTTTTTCATTAGCTTTACTTTCCACAATGCAACCTCTAAAATATTTGTTCTGGTCTGGCGCTACTTGACAAATGAGCCCTCTCAGTTCACCTTTGTTCCCCTCATCCCAAACCAAAATTACTAATTAGTGCCCTCTGTGTCCACGTTGTCTCAATTGCTCTCCGTCTGCCTCTTTCTCCTCCTTCCAGCGGGACTCGTCAGCAGTGCAGGGAGAATGAGGAGTCACCGGGGCCGGGGGAAACAGCATGAGTGGCCCGTGCATCTCCATTAGACTGACGGCCCTCATGTTTCTATGGAAGTGGTTATCACTAAGCCTGCTCCAGAGCTGGTTGGTAGCAGGGGCCAGTGCTGCGGACCCTGCCGGGTCAGGCTTCAGCGGCTCCACTGGGCCCCTGGGCTGGCTCCTTTCAGACAAAGGTCCTTTTCACAACTCGCAGGAGTTTGTTGATTTCACAGAGCGCTACCAGCAGGGATTCACCACCAAGTACAAGATATACAGGTGAGAGACGGCAGTGGTTGTGCCAGCTGACTGCTGCAGAGCTTACATACCTGAAATCAAGGCTGTTTTTGTCAAGTCAAATAGGCTAAATGTAATTATTCTGATTCATGTGGTCTTGCTTGGAGTTTCCCCCTTTCTCCTTCTTCTTTAGAAAAGAGTATACTAAGCCTAAGGGTATACAAAACAAGAGATTAGGGTATACTTTTCTTTAGTCTATAAAAGATGCAGATTTAGTGGGTGGTGAACTGGGGGATGATGTATTGAAAAGATTACTTTGCATACAAATAAAAGCACTGCGTGCAGTTTGCACACATGCAAGCATCTTTGGGTGCGACTGTTTGCCTTTTTTGATGGTAGCAACGACATATGGTTTGAGTATGATACAAACTCTCAAAATGCTGCATATCAGTGGGAACTCGAAGTGAAGATACTGCAGGGGGGTTTGGGCAAAGCAGTGGGACATAAGAGATATCTGGCTGAGCTCGCTGATGTGTGACAGGATGGATTCAAAAAGTGTGCGGTGTGAAGTGTAGTGGGTGTGTGCTTTCGAAGCAGCGGGGTATTGTTTGAAAGCTTGCTGTGATGTAATTTTTCTTTAGTTGTTTTTATTTTATTTCCCGACAGGAGTAGAAAACACTGAGAATTTCAGAGATGAAAACTAAAAATATTACTCAGCGGTCTCTTGGTTTGGATATATGGCATAAAATGGTGTACAACACCCATTGGGTTTTTTTTCTCCATTTCCACAGCTTGCGTTACAAAGGAAAGGAAGGCGATTTTGCCACTGTCACCAGAGTTAACACATTTAGCAGATTTTTTTAAAAGTCTTTTACACAAGTGAGTGTACGAGCTGTCATATTTCCCTAAGCTTTGCTGTCTTCGGAATAGAAACGTACCTCCAACATTCAGAGTGTGCACTGAAACCGAGACTGATGAAATTCTGTTAGGCTGTGGGTTCAGTCAGCGTGACTTAGCACAGACTGAAAGGGCAAAGTCTGGTGTATGTTTGTTTGATGGCTGTATCATCTTATGCAGTCTATAAATCACCATCCAAAGTAGACTGTGTGAGCATTCCTGTTTTGACTTCAGGGTGTGAATGTCCTCTGGAGGTTGGAATAAAAAAAATCCTTGTTTTTGATGTACGTAAACGTAAACAATTTTTTTTTAAAGCGCATTCTTGACTACACATCTTTTGTGAAAAACTGATGTTCCAACAACAATGGCTGAAGATGCTCCACGATATGTGAGAGTGCAACTAGGTGTGCTTACTTGAGTGTCTGTATTTGCGCCGGTGTGTGCCAGGTAAGTGCTTTGATAGTCATAGATGAGAGTAATGCCGGGCTGTCCTCAGCCGTGTGGCAGAGGAGCTGTTGCCAGCTGAACAGAGGTTTGACTGACACTGGCATTTAGCAGCTGACAGGGGCGACAATGCCAGGCAAAGACAGAGAATGTAGCGCTGCTGGCTCCCCAACATCCATCATTTCCTCCTTCACTGCCTCTCTGTTGGCATCGTCTTTCCATTTCTCAGGACGTCTTCATATCTGCTTTTCTCCTTGCTTGCTCTTGTGCCCTCCTGCCCTTTCTGCACCCCACCCAAGTGCTGCAAATCTAACATTTGCACACAGCTAAAACATGCGCTCAGATTTTTGGCCAACTTCTAAACAACATTTTCTTACAGACAGTATGACTTTTTTTTGACCATCAATTGAATATCTGATAATGCAAACTTGACAGGTCTATAACCGTCTTTTCCCCTCAGGCTACAATGGCCTTTTCAGTTTTGCTCTAGAACAGTACGATACCTAATTAGAGCAGAAATCTAATAGAAACTCAAGTGAAAAAGGTGAAATATCACCATGTTGAATAGAGTTCCTGCATTGTCATTTAGTTTCCTGAGCTGAAAAAGAAAAAAGCACAACTCTTTCGAAGCTTTAAATATCTTGCACTCCTGGCACTGTCATCCTTCACTGAGCAGCTGAGGATGCTGAGGAATGAAGAGATCAGAAGTGCCTTCAAACTGCAGTGGGATGTGCTGTTTGTTTGGGTTGCGTGGCTCATAAAAGACTCGTGAATTTTAAATCTTTTTTATTTAAAAAAAGAAAAATCTAGGCAAAAATAATCTTTCGTATTGACCGACAACAGCGTCCCGCTCCTTGCAGACACTATTATGGGTCAGTAAAAGTCCCTTTATTGCCTCTTGAAGCACCAACACTGTGTGTCAGTCCCAAACTGAAGCTGGCCTCAATTTGGAGAGCTTTCCTTAGTGCTTGTGTGGATTCCACACCTCCTAAGTATAAAGTATATGTACAATACTGGCATGCACACCTAAAGACAGATGAGACATAGCAATATGAACTCAGTCTCAGTATTCACCGGGTATGAGGGAGGTTAAATTTAAACATTAAAATGTAAACCCCGTCTCTTCCTTTATCTCCATGTCTCTGTCAAGTTCTTTTTTTTTTCCTGCCCCCTCTCCCTACCTCCCTTACTCCTTTTCTTCCTCCCTTGTCGAATGATCTCAAACCAATTGCTCTCCCTTGCTCATAAATATTCTCCAGAGCTCAGTTGGCCTTTCCCGTCAGGGGGCAGGGGAGAGGGAGTCAGGGAATGAGGGAGAGGGCTGTAGGAGATGGAGTACAAAAGGAGAGAGCGAGAGTAAGAGAGAGAGAAGAGAGGAAACACAGCTTTATCCCCCCCTGCCGGCAGGTCATTGCACCAGAACAGCTTGTAGTCTTTTCCAATTATATCCTTTTTTTTTTCCTCCAAAAATGAACAATTTAGTTGAGTATTATTCCGAGTAAAAGTTGTAAGGTTTTTCTTTTCCTTTTTTCCCCATCGCCTGCCAGGAGTGCATTAAAAAGCAGATTAAAAAGCTTGGAGATTTACAGCTTTATGTCGCAGCAGTGTAAATGTGAAACATTGTAACAAATGTGATTTTCAGACTGCAAATCCTCTGAGTGAAAGAAAGAAGTTCTCTCTTTTCAAGGTCTGATCAAACGCAATAATATAATGGATTCAGTGAATTCAAAAGCAGTGAAAAACAGGCATAGAGGCACTTAACGATATTACTTGCAATGTGATTGGAGAAAAAAATACACCTGTTATGTCAGGCATAATGGGGGTTTTAAAATGCCCGTTTATTCACTCGCTCTTTCTCTTCTCCCGGCGTGCGTCGCAAATCTCGCAACAGCTTTGTGGCTTTTATTTTATTACTGATGGTAGTTGGATGATTCCAACTTTCCTTGTCCGGCTTGTACATCTTGGTTTATTTGAAAAGCAAGTGAAGCAATAAACAGCATTTCTTTTCACTGCTCCTTGTTCACACTGATAGTGCGAGATGAGATTTTAAGATATTTCTGTGCAGTTGCTGAATACATGTGCATCATTGCTGGAGGGGAGGCTGTAAAATTAACAAAAGTATGCTTCAGATTAATTATTGAGCAGCTCTCGGTGTTGAGAAATCATCTCTGCACATGTGAGAAGCTCTTGCGCCATGATTTCTTGAGTGCAGTCGAGCCATATCCACAGACAGTAGCATATTAGTCAAAATGTCACCTCCTCCCTTCTTCTTCTTCATGGGCCATAACTTTTATATCACGCCTCATCTCCTGTGTTTTCTCCTCTCTTTTCTCCTGTCAGCCTAGTAGCTATTACACTGACTTCATTTGATATAAGGAGTCGTCTCTTGTAATTATGGAGTGATTAGTGTTTCAATTATATGCAGACATGTTTGTGGAGAGGATAGGCTGCCAAGGCATGATGTTCACAATACCTGTCATTTGACTTAGCCTATTGTCGTGTTTATGACTTTGCTATTGTGTTCTGAATGTTTTAGATGGGAAAGCACATTTAAAAGAGATTATGAAATGGGACGGAATAAATGGGTTTACAACTGCAATGGAAAAGCAATGAACAGAAGAGAACAAAACAGAAGAACAAAAGGAAGAAAGAGCAAAGCAATGTAATATCACAGTGCAATGCATCATGATACATAGTAAACAATGCCATTAAATACTATCAGTGCTCCTGAGAAGATTATCTAATTTAAAACAAACAAACAAACAAACAAACAAAAACTCTCCTAAAGCCTCTGATAAAGACTAAATTGTCAAGTTGCCTTTTTTTTAAGAAAATCTTGTTTCCATACAATGTGAGGGCACGTTAGATGGCAAGAATTACTATTTAATTAGTCAAATTAACAGTTTTTTATGCTTGCATTCAGGAAGTAACCAATTTAACTTTATAACAAAGATGTGGAAGAGTGTACCGTAGTAAATGCTGTGTCTCCATATACTTTGATAATTACCCTTTCTATTTTTAGTATGTAAGTGTTTTCACACTGTCAAATACAGCCGGATGAAGTCTGCTGCAAGGAACCAGATGGCAGTGAGAAACTTAAATATTAAATTCTGTACCCCTCGAACCCTCAGTGGTAACCATCTTGACTCTGCAATGGAAAAGAGACCATCACAATTTTTTCTGCCAGTAGAAAAAGGATAGAAAGTGGCTTTGTAGCTAGCTATCTTGCTAACGGTCTCAGATGTTTGGTTTTTGGGTTTTCTTTTTACCATTTCAGGCAAAATCAGACATATGCATCTGTTCTGGTGCTGTTATGTGTTTGTTTAAGTTATACTGTTAAACTTTGTAAGAGAAATGTTCACAACAGCTAGCATGACAGTCACAAATACTGTAAATGTCACATCAAGAACATGCACAGTCACCTCAATACACTTCAAAATGGAGATACATTAAAAGTCTAGATGGTTGTGTGCAATGTTCAAAGTACATTTAAATGCAAAATAATTCAACAAGTAGTTTTAGGACTTAATCAACTCAATAAATAAACAAGACAGTTTTTCAGACACGCTGTAACATTTCTATAATGATTTATTGCAAGGTATCTGCTGTCCATTTATCAAACCGTTTTTGTTTTTTGTTTTTTAATTTTTGAGGGTTAGATGCCAATGCTTCAAAAATTTTTACCCCCTCACACACACACAACACTGCACAGACTCTGGAATTCTATGAAGAAAATATAGACCAGCTGCTATATGATTTATGTTCACTGTTGCACATCAGAAACAGTGAACATGCAAATTACAACCAAAAGTGAGACAGCCAGCTCCAGAGCACCCTTTGATCAGCTGTCACCCAGGTCTTCAAACTTAAGACCTTCTCTTTTATAAA
Source organism: Aulonocara stuartgranti (assembly GCF_965226115.1). Classification (NCBI taxonomy): domain Eukaryota; kingdom Metazoa; phylum Chordata; class Actinopteri; order Cichliformes; family Cichlidae; genus Aulonocara; species Aulonocara stuartgranti. The sequence continues at coordinate 12,085,768 of NC_138953.1, forward strand.
GACAAGATGTCAGATGTGACCCTGGATTCCTTTTGAAAGGTAAAACACAGATCAGTTGTCAGAACAGTGACACATGTAGCTTTAAATTGCATCACACGTTAATATAAAAGTATCAAAATGTGCATTAGGGCAACTTACATTCCACAGGTCGTATATCAGGACTAAAAATCTATGAAGAACTGCATTTTAAGGGACTCTCCATAATGCCCACTTTAACAAAACCCATTTCTAAGCCATCATCTTGAAGAAGTTCGACCTTAAGAATTAAAAGGAAGCATAAACAATTTCCCTTTGCCTGGAATGTAGGTGCTTATTGGGGACATCTCCAAAAAGACTGGAGGAAATAAAAAAGCTCTTACAGAGGACAAAAGGACTGTTATGAATCTATTACTGCTTTCTTTTCTGTTACTGACTCATACGGCAGTCCATATCCAAGCACTTTGTCTTTTAATCATATTTGCTCTTTTGATTGATCTATCAGTCTGTATGTTCTGCAATCAGTTAGAAATCTTAATAATGTTTAATGACTCATCCATAGAACCAAATATCCTATAATCATAGAAAGCGCAATAACTTTTCCAGAAACTAATATCTCTATGCACACCCATTCCAGTTTTGCAGTAGAAATCGAGATTCTTCAGACCAAACAATGTCTTTTCATTCTGCTGTTGTCCAGTTTTGGTGAGCTTGTGTGAATTGTAGCCTCAGTTTCTTGTTCTTAGCTGAGAAGGGTGGCACCCAGAGTCTTCTGCTGCTGTTATCCTATTTAAAGGTTGGGTGTGTTGTATGTTCACAGATTCTCTTCTATATACCGTAGTTGTATTGAGTGGTTATTTGAGTCTGGTCATTTTCCCCTGATCAGTGATAAGGCATTAAAATGCTTCCCCTTTTGTGGGCTTCATACTCTGCATGGTGGAATCTGCTATGAAACGAAACGGCATCAAGATTTAGAATCTGCCAGAGTAAGAACCTCTGAGCATATCTTGTCCTTGGAGGACAGGGCCAACTTCACACCCGATCAGATCTGCACACTGTTAGACCTCTGCCTCACCACTACATATTTCAAATACAACGAAGGCTTCTACAGACACAAACATGGCTGTGCCATGGGCTCCCCCATGTCACCTATTGTAGCCAACCTTCACATGGAGGAAGTGGAAAGGGAGGCTCTTGGCTCTTTCAAAGGAAGAGTACCCAGCCACTGGTACAGATATGTAGACGACACCTGGGTCAATATCGAAACACAAGAAGTGGAATCCTTCACTGCGCACATTAGCGCTGTGGATAAAAACATCAAGTTCACCAGGGAAGACACAAAGGACAACTGTTTGCCTTTCCTGGACTGCGCTGTGCACATTGAAAAGAACGGCAACCTCAACATCGAAGTTTACTGGAAGCCCACACACACGGACCAGTACCTCCTCTTTGACTCCCATCACCCTCTGGAACACAAACTTGGAGTGATTAGGACCCTACACCACCGGGCAGAACATGTTCCCTCTAAGCCTGAAGGAAAAAAGAAGGAACACACACACATGTAAAGGAAGCACTCAAAACGTGCGGCTATCCTAAATGGGCGTTCTTAAAGTCAGCAAAGAGGCACAGAAAAGAAGATCAGCCACCAGCGAGGGAGGATAAGAAGGACAGATGCAACAACATTGTCATCCCCTATGTAGCTGGTGTATCAGAAAAACTCAGGAGGGTTTTCTCCAAGCACGACATCCCGGTGCACTTCAGACCCAGCAACACGCTCAGACAAAAACTGGTTCACCCAAAAGACAAAACGCCAAAACACAGACTTAACAATGTGGTGTATGCTGTACAGTGCAGCGAGGAATGCCCAGACCTCTACATTGGAGAGACCAAACAGCCACTTCACAAGCGCATGGCACAACACAGAAGAGCCACCTCCACAGGACAAGACTCAGCAGTCCATCTGCATCTTAAGGATAAAGGACACTCTTTCGAGGATGCCAATGTTCACATTTTGGACAGAGAGGACAGATGGTTTGAAAGAGGAGTGAAAGAAGCCATCTATGTCCACTGTGAGCGACCATCTTTGAACAGAGGCGGTGGTTTACGACACCAACTCTCTGCCATCTATAATCCAGTTTTGAGATCCCTTCCCAGACGCCTTAACGCCCACTCACATCCTGGGCCATCTGACCTCAGGAATTCGCTTGATAAGGTGGGGCCAGGTTTCACAATGAACTCACCCAAAACTCTGGCTGATTGGGACCCACACCCAGTTTCACACCTTGGCTCAGGCGATTAGAGGATCATCAGGGGGTCCTTTTGTCTCTCTGTGGGGGGATACTCCCACTAGCCCAGAGAGTGAGCTGCCTTGGTGGAAGTTTGCACTCTTGGCTCAGTTGTGTCAGCTTGTCAGCCATCAGAAGCCAACACTTCATTTCAATAACCATATAAAACCCATCGTCTGTGGAATGTAGTCAGGTTGTTTACTGATGCTGTTGATTCATTTCTACATTTAAGCATGTTTACTCGCTTTTACATTTCATAGAGCATCCACAATGAATTAACCTGCTTTAAACTACGTTTTCAATTTTGATAATTATAGAACTTTTTATTCAGTTTTTCAGTTAGATGTATAAATTTAAAACTTATTGTTTGCAAATTAGAATTGAACGTTACTGTGTAAAAAAAATAAATGTCAAAAGTTGAACTTGATGCTTTGACAGGTATAAAATAATGTGCTGTACTTAGTTACTGATGCTTGGGGCAATATAACCACTGTCTTTGTTTACAGATTGGAGGACATTGAGTAAGTTTATGTGGTAATATGTATTTTTCTCCCCAACAAAAGAGTGGACTGTTAAATATTATTCTAAACAGAAAAAGTGTATTTTCCACGTATCCCTATTAGCCATGCAAAATGATAACCCTGATGTGTAGGTCAAAGGTGGGAGTTCAGCCTTGGTTTCTTTACAGCATGAGCCCAGTTCCCTTTTTAGGGGGATCAGGGCCATCATGCAGATCAGAAAGAAATGATTAGTAGTTGCAGTATCATGTTAAAAACTGGTGCGAAGTGAGAAAGTGTTCAAATGCGTCATTTTTCTATAACCTATTTTTGTCCTTTAGGATTGCAGGACCGACCAAAATTAGAAGCACTCAGGTTTGATGTAATGTGTTTCATACACCCAAACCAATACTCTATCATTGCACTTTGCTAACAAAGACATTCGATGTCATGAAATCACAGCGACAGATAATTTCGAGCAATTTCAGGACATTAAAAAATCCAAGCTTTTGCCTGTTATGTCTTCTAGATATAAAAAAAACAAAAACTGAATGAATACAGTTGGTTCATTTCATGCTTCATTTATGTTGCCATTTCTTTAAATTCAGAACACATTCCTGTGCTTCTCTTCTGCCTCTCCGCTTGCCTGACATACACAGCCTAATCAAATCTGACCTTGTGCTGGTGAGCGCAGAATGCATTTACGCGCAGAGGCTCCTAACTGCAAGGGTCTTGTTTGTTTATAATCAATATATTATTGTATGGAGTAGTTTCTTTTTTGTATATTTTATTTGACTTCATTGCATTTTATTTTTCTTTCTTTATTTTAAAACCATTACAGGACATATCCAGGGAGATAACGGGTGTTCATGTTCTTCAAATTTCCTTCCATTTTTCCTCTATTCATTCCGGTGAATTGAAGTATGTTCATTATCCTTCAGTTTCGAATACATCCTCAGGAAAGAGGTGGAGCACCCCCTTCTTAATCACCAGTGGCAATGATAGTGACAAGTACTTCCTTCAACTAGAGCTTATGGCTTCTGACAAGTGTGGGATTGGGGAGTTATAAAGGACAGAACAGAGATTTATTGGTTAGAAGTCTATGGAAACAGGTTTTATGAAAATGTCTCTGTATTAGTATTTGAGGCCAAAACTTATGAATTGCTTTGAACACTAATTTACGATTTATAAACCTGCTTGAACATACCGTAGGCACTATTGGGCCTCCTAACAGTGAGCTAGACTTTCGTATTAGGAAAAACAAACTATTAGATTGAAAGCAGAAAAGTCAGTTTTCCTAAATGTCCAACTAATGTCATACCTCAGCACATGCACAACGTTTCCAGATGTGGCTTAAGCCTAGTTTTAGACTTTTTTCACTCCTAAATTTAATTTTAAAGATTAGTTTTAGTTAATTAAACCTAAACTTTTTTAAAATATTTTTTTTAATATTCAAAGTTAGAATTTTAAACTAAAGCCATGTCTCTCTCCTCGTGTGCTTAGATACAAACTATGAACTACAGATTTAGTAAGCAGGGTAAATGATTTTCATTTTGTGATTAAAGTACTTAAAAGCACCAACACAGTCAATTCATTTCACTTCAGTTCATTGATCTGCCAAGATCAGGGAAGTCCACTGCATACACTTGGAATTCATGTATATCAGCTGACCGGTGTAGAAGAAAACAGTTGCTGAAGTTGCTGTCAGGATGCACACACCATCCTTATGCTAAGTTGCACAGATAACTCAATAGATAGAATTGTAATATTAGCAATAGTAAAAGTGTTATATGGCCGTGAAGGCAGCAAAATCTCATATACAGTGGTTCCTCGTTTATCGCGGGAGTTATATTCTAAAAATAACCCGCAATAGGTGAAATCCGTAAAGTAGCCAATGTTATTTTTTACAATTATTATAGATGTTTTAAGGCTGTAAAACACCTCACTACACACTTTATACACTTTTCTCAGAGAGGCATGAACATTTTCACACTTTTCTCTCTTGTTTAAACACTCTCAAAGTTCAAACCTGCGTAGAAAAATACGTCCAGTATTACAGAATAAAACCAAAGGAACCCACGGTTGCCTTTGACGGCGTAAAACTTTTTGTTGACATTGTTGTGTTTGTCGGGGAGAAAACTTACATAGAGTACAGCACTTCAGAGTCACATTGCTATCGATCGAAGATTTACGTAAATCTGACAGGAGACATGGCAGATTGATTGACAGTGGTCTACAGCCAATCAGGACGCAGAACACAATGCGCTGTAAGAAAAAAAAAAAGCATGCAAAATTGCACAAAAAATCTGCAAAACAGTGAAGCCTTGAAGGGTGAGCCGCGTTATAGCGAGGGACCACTGTACTGTGGAGATAGAGCAATACATAAATAATAAATTAATTAATCAAAAAATGTGAAGAAAAAGTTCTAATCTTCTCCTGACAGGTTTGTTCACCTGCCATAAAAAAGGAGACCTATTGTACAGTTTCATAGAGAATTATAGGAATGATTTCCTGAACCATTCTTTATGGTAATTGATTAATTTGGTTTAAGTCTAAGGGAGAATGATCCCTGCTGGCCCTGTAGAGTGGAAGGAAGGAAGTGTGATGGATTGTCCGTGATGGAGAGCAGTTTTGTTAAGTGACCTCATGTCCCTCACTGACTCACGCGCCTCCAGATTTTGGCCCAGAATGGTTCCAGCTAGTTTGCTGATCTAGCTGACATATCTGGCATTGCTGCTGCTACTCATTAACACTGTTTTGTCGAAGATTTCTAAGATCTTACTTTACACAGTGCAGTATCTGAGCTTTACAAACACTCCTCATCTCCTTCTCCTACACAGCATCAATGTCAGTCCTCCAGTCCTTTCTGTCATTCAGGTGAATACACAAGTATCTGTAGCTATTTACTGTTTTCAGTCTCCTCAGCCATCTTGGATATTTTTTTAAATTAGAAAAAGGGGAATCTGACAGACAGTCATCATGGCAAAATTACCCAAGGGTCACCTGGGTGACGTACAGTGGTGTGAAAAAGTATTTTCCCCTTCGTGATTTGTTAATTTGTTAGCATATTTGTCACACTTAGGTTTCAAATCGTCACACAAATTTTAGACAAAAATGACCCAAGTAAGAACCAAACTCACACTGCAGTTTGAAAAGACAATTTCATTTAAGTTATAAGAGCTTTCCAAACCTACCAGATCTATGTGAAAAAGCAATTTTCCCCCTTGTTACATCACGAATTAACCACATTTTTGGAAAGAGCATGGGTGTTCATGTTCTTCAGATGAATACTGCCAGACACCTTGAATTAACAAATCACTTAGATTGAACCTGTGTGACAAAGTGAAAAAGATTAAAAGATTTTAAAAAGCAAGACATCATGGTTGGGTAAGGTCAGTGTTCATGATTTAGAAAGAGAGTGGGCATATATGCAGAGCTTGAAGGTGAAAACCACTGCTGATCAAAAGAACACAAAGGCTTGTCTCACATTTGATGAATTTTGGGAAAATATTCCGTGGACTGACATAATACAATTGACAAGTTTTTTGGAAGGTTTAAGGACCATTATATCTGGCTTAAAACTAATACAGTGTTACATAAAAAATACATCATACCAACAGTCAAAAATGGTGGCAGTATTGTAATAGATTCATTAATTCTGCTCCCTACCAAAAAAAGAGAATTTTTGGTCATCAGTTTGTGTCAGTATGTCAGGGTTATGCAGCAGGACAATGACTTAGACAAAGACTTATCAGATTAAGATTATTTTGCATGACCTTTAACAGGCCGTTCATGGTCAAAACCCCTCCAATATGACTGTATATGACTCTGCAAAGCAGTGGGCCAAAATTCCTCCACACTGATGTGAAAGGCTCATTCTCAGGTCTCAAAAACGCTTGATTGCACTTCTTGCTACCAAGGATGCCATAACCAGTTATTAGGTTTGGGGGGCAGTTACTTTTTGGATTGGATAGCTTTTTCACCTTAATAAATTATTGCATTTTGTATTTATTTGGTTGTCTTTGCGTATTTTTATTTATTTTTTTGATGATGTAAATGTGATAAATACGCCAAAAATCAAACTTTTTCAGGGCACTGTATTGTAAAATTCAGATGTAATGATTGCAGTCAGTGACATTAAAACTCAGTCGGATGCTATTTAGAATAAAAAATGACATTTAATTTGTGATTTTGCAGAATTTTACGTGTCCTCTCTTAAGTTCTAAATATGGACCTGTCACTGTAAGAATGTGACTAATAAACCTTTAAAACTGTAAGAAAATTATGGTTATGAGCAGTTACAAGAAGGGAAAAAATGTCTTTGCTGCCTGTTATAAATACTGACTTTGATGGCTTGACTGGCTTTGAATCTTGTCTGATCTACACGATTGTCATGGAAACCCAGAAATAACTGTTGGGTTGACAGTGCCACATGGAAAGACTTTGATAATATATTTAAAATTGATGATGTTTTTAATCAGGCTGTTACTGTTAATTGTTTGTAGTCCCCAGCTTCGATTGCTTCCAGCTTGCCTGTCAAGCGGGCTGATGTTCGTGCTGTAACAGAATTAGCTGTTAAAAAAGGTTTTTACTTGCACAGTAAAGAAGGGACCAGAAAACAGAATGTGCAACTTGTTTTGGGTTTGAATCTTGTGTTCTGAAGATGTATTGTGCAGAGCTACAGTATGTCATACTTTGTAAAAGCTGCTGCGTGCATGCTGTGGACAAAACTGTCACAAAGAGCAGGATTTACTGTAGCTGGTCGCTCTTCAACGAGCTCTTTGATTTATTTGTGTATGAATTTGTGAGGTTAAGTGTGTATACACAGTGTATTGGCCTATTAACAGTATGTGCATACCTCATTATGTAGACAGTGTGAGTCCAGACATTCCTGTGTGAGTCCGCATTTTGTGTGTGTGCGTCTTTGTGTGTGAGAGAGAGAGCGAGAGGGAGAGAGAGAGAGAGACATGTAGTCCCTTGTCAACAATGTTATGACAAACTGCAGCACAAAAGGGATAAGCAGCTTCCATATCAGCAAACCCTGCTGCCAGTCATGATCTTGCTCTCTCGAGCTGCCCTTGCTTTCTATTATCAGAGGTGTAGTTGTATTCATGGAAGCCACAAATCATTAATGGCAGCTGCCTATTTGGGAAAGCTTTTGCTTCTTACAATATGCAGTATTTCACAGTTTCTCAAAACTGGTCTTTAAAAAATTAAAAGTTAAAATGAATGCTTCCTCTTTCTTCCAAGAAAACTTTAAGTGTTAAAGCCTTGCTAAAAAGGGAACATGAAAAATGAAACTGACAGTGCCTATTTTATCCAAATTGTTCATTTAAAATTGTGTGGAGCTGTAAAAATGGTTTTTCTTTGGTAATAAAAGCAAGTAATAAGTTTAGTCAGATACATTTACGTCAAGGACGTGACCATTTTTTCAAATATTGTTCTCTGGTTCTTTTAGGGACTTCTCAAGGAATCAGAGCAACAAGAACACACAGACACACCTTCACGCGCATGCATGCACACATATGCACATTTGTGGACTGTAAATGCAAACTGACATGGCATCAATGTACTAGTGACTCCAGAAGTACACAAGGTGCACATTTGCGTTACTGTGTCTTTTCTGTCCTACGTGGCTTCAAATCAAACTAACAGCTTTTAAGAAGTGGAGCTTTTTCTCTGCTCAGCATCTGCTAGTTTAGAATTTGATCGGATGCTTTATGCCATTCCCGTGCTTGACTTCCTGAACTCCTCACAAGCTCTGTGCAGCTTCAAATGACTTCCTACAAAAATAGACTCAGTGCATAATTTTGAGCATCCTATGGGATTCTTCTGAAACGTGCTGTGGAGGAACGATAAGCAATTGCTTGAGTGGGTGCAATCCATTACGATGCAGCCGCCCTGAGTGGGATTCACTGTTGGTTATTACCAGAGATGGGCAGTAACGCGTTACTGTAATCTGATTACTTTTTTCAAGTAACGAGTAAGGGAGTAAGGGATTACTATTGCAAAAATGGTAATTAACGGTAAACCCCCTAAACTTCCAAGCAAGCACCGAGTGCGCTACGACGTAATGGGAAATTCACAGAGAAACCCGCAGATTCTTCCACTGACCGCTTCAGCACACCTGCACCAGGGTAAACCTCCGCCTGCCCTACTCCTGCTTTACAGGTGAAAATAGAGCAAAAGGACCGCTAGTCTTTGACTTTATTTATTTTCTGCTGTGTTTTACTTGCATCTATTTGAAAGACTGAGTGTAAACACACACAAAAAAAATATTTTATGTGCTGGAATGTGCAGAAAATAGGTTTAAATATTAAACAAGTTCCTTCCAGTCAGAGAATGTTGCATATAATTAAATTTTTGCTTGATGCATAAAGTTAAAAGATTAAAACTAATAAAACAAGTTTTAAAAAGGGACTTTTCCATTTGATTACATTTTGTATGATGGATTATGCAGAAAAAGTACAATTGGGTTTAAAGATCTATTTCTTTAACACCTATTCAGGTTGTAAATCGTGTTTTTAAAAAGTAACTAAGTAATTAATTACTTTTGAAAATAAGTAATCAGTAAAGTAACGGGATTACTTTTTTGGGGAAGTAATCAGTAATTAGTTACTGATTACTTTTTTCAAGTAACTTGACCAACACCGGTTATTACTATTCAGCTGTTTGCTGTGAAACTTTAAAATGAGCCGAAGGTAATTTTTTCATGCTCTGCCCAAACTGTTCTAACACAATGTTTTATTACTGCCGTTAATAAATGCTTTGATTTTTAAACAAAAAGGTAGGCCGCTCTTTTAAAGCTATACAAATATTTGTTTCATTCTGCTGTCAGGTTTTCTGACAAATTTTAAAAGTTTAAAAGTTTTCTGGGCATAAATAATCAGGGAAGTTGAAACGTGAGTGATGAAATTAACCATTCATCACAAGTTACTAATTTTTAAAAGGGAAAAGAAAAGTAGCTTCCACCAAAACAAGCAATGAACTGGGATAAAAGCTGAACAAAAAAGTAAGCTAAAGACTCTCCTAAGGTGTAAGCGCAACACGATTCCACAGAATGAGTCCACAGGCACCACGCTGCACCTTTTCTCCCAGCCTTTGTACTCTGTCCCCGACGGCCGAATGGAGACAGCCGTGCGCAATTACCTGCTCCACGGGGGAAAGGCGGTACCTGAGACACAGGAGACAGAACGAGCGAAACAAAGCACAACATTCGGCACTAAGGCCATAACACATTCTTTTAGAAGAAAACCGAGAAAAAAAAAAGACAGCAATTGGTTGTTTTCTGATGAAGGCTGCGAAAATGAGGATTGCCAGTATGGGTTACAGCTCTGCTTTTAGGCCTGTTTGTGTGCTAGAAGTGACAGCTGTCTCTGAGAAGCCACAAAACAAAAGTACAGACAAGCGTCAAATTAAAGGAAATAACAACAGAAAGTGTCTTGGTAACGAGCTGAGATGCTATATGCATAGCTTTGCATGGATTCTGCAAGTTTTTTTTTTGAAAACTATTGTAGAAATTGTCTAAAATCAGAAAAAACTGTCAACTCATTGCAGTCGACTTACATGATTTTTGTAAGGGGTTTATTTTCTCCTTCTGCTCTTTCCTCTGGTGAATCATTTGTCCTCCTCATTAGAAAGTGTGGTTTTTTGGTATAACCAAGAGAATGTTTTCATGTCACGCCACATCATTAGTTAACTCAGTGGAATGATAGGATTTTTAAAGCCTAACTGATGGAGGGAAAGATGTGCCCTCACTTGGTCCTTTGTTGATGGTCCTGGAAAAAAGAGAAAAGAAAGAGAAGAGTAAAACTGGTGCAAAAATCTGAACTCACTTTGGTTAACATTATATTTAAAGCCATGTTTTGACTAAAGGGTATCCAACTTGAATAAGTCTACCTAACTGAATACATTATACAGCTAAATGCCTTTAAAAGTATGTAATGAGAACTCTCGATTTCAAGGGTGCACAATATTGGAAAATATCCCTACTAGCGTCCAGCAGCTGGTGCAGTGTCACTAGCAATAATTTTAATAACACAGTAATGATACACATCAGCACGACAGCTCATTTCTTTTATTACTGCCTGACAATCCGAAGGTGGGAAGAAAAACAACAGGGAAATAATTTCCTTGTTTTTTTAATGTCATTCATCTTTTTAAGTTTGTCATAATTTTATTCTAATTGTTTTTAGTATTTAGTGTTTGTGTATAAAATGTTTCATCATTATTCCATAATTAGACAAAACAGTATTAAAGTATTATACATGCAGTATTATTATAGCTTACACTGCATAATTTTGCATTCACAATTCATATATTTGCTCTACAGGAGTTTTAGATTCCCACCGACACAGGTCACACTCTTAGGTGGTAGTCGAGTGTTGGGAACATGTACTCGAGTATCACTTAGTTATATCAAAGGCATGAAAAATCCGAATGAACAGGAAGCAGTATGTTGCCTTGTTTATAGGACCTCTCAGCGGGTTTAATAGGATTCTCACAAATTAATGGTCTAATGTTTGTTTGATGTTGTTGGACAAACTGTTGGTGGCAGTTCTGCAAAGCGTTCACAACCAGCAGCTATTAACTACATCATTACACTCACTTTCCCCGTCTTGATCTTCCTTTCTTCCCTAGTTTGTTTATCTGGTGCGTCAATGACGAAAAGAAACGGGGAGGGTGAGAGTCTGTTTTCTCCTCTCCCATCCCATTCCCACTCTCATTTCACTCTCCAACTCATTTTTTAAAGACGGCATCATAAGTAGCTCAATTAACAAAGTTGATGGGAGCCGCTATGAAGGTGTCTTTCTGGGATATGCTCATTACGCAACTGGCACGAGTAGAATTTCTTTTGATGTCATTCAAAAGAAAAGCCTCTTTGTTTGTAATTCTTAATTTCTAAAAACCATTTCCCTGTTGCTAATGATGCATGCATATTGAGAAGGATCAACGTCACATCAGATTAAATGAGGAGGGAGAAGCAAACCGCAGTAAAGGAAAAGAAAATGTGACATCGAAAGCGGCGGAGTGTCCGCGGTTTGCTCGCAAGGTTTTCTAAATGCATGTACATTTGGTTTATCTTACTGAACGGAGCATGAAGGACATTTCTCTCATTTTGCTCTATTCTCTTTAGGGAGGTCCTTGAAATAACTTTGAGTCTACATCAAGCAACTGTTTTGCACAGTGGGTTATTTTGGTATCTGGGGTAACCCAGCTACAAAACACAACAATATGTTCTTACTTAGCCTTTATTGATGAGATGCATGTGTTTGTAAATCATGATAAAATAATAATGATGAAGTGCTGCTAGCAAGTTTTTACTTCTTCTTTAAGTAATGTTTTAAATAGTGAGATGAAAATGTGTTTTCAATTTACTATTCATCAAAATTTATTAGCAGTACTATTTGTGTCTTGCCCTGTTTTCTTTTAATTGAATACATTCCTGTAGTGGCTTTAATCACTATGAATTAAAGGTCCTTTTTATGTCTTTTTTAAAAGAAATTACAGATTAATGTTGTCATGGCTATGTTCCAGGTCACAAATACAGAACTGTGCAAAAGTCTTAAGCCTCTCCTTATTTATTTGTGGTTTTGCTGGGATTCATTGCAGCAATTTATTGAAAGCAGCAAAGATCCTGTACATAGAAATACAGCACATAAGGTAAAAACAGAGTTTGCACATTTCTAACGAGTTCGAAAGTCAATATTTAGTATGACCCCCTTTATTCTTCAACATATCCTGAATGCTGTTAGGCAGGCTTTCTTTAATTTCTTTAAGTAACCTTCAGGAGTAGTTCTCCAGGCAATCGTCGTGGAGGAGTTTGGCCTCCCTCAGCCCTTTCTCTTTGTTTCCCTGAAGGAAGGAACACAGGAACAACCATTCTCCCACTGAGACCATTTGGGATATGGGTACAATTTCTGAACAGTGAACAATAGATGAACCACGATGCATCTATCATGTCCTGTGTGAGGTCTTTACTGGATTTTTTTATGTTTCATAAGGCCTTGACTCTCAGATACAGTTCATCCGCGGTAGATAGTTTTTAGACCTGTCACTTCTTGTTTTGTCCTCCAGTTGTGTAGTTTCCTCTGATATTTTAAGGACACCCTATGCCCCATGCTGAGATATGCCGCGTTTTCGGCTAATAGCTCTTTTGGAATCACTTTTGGTGCAAATATAGATATATTTATGGCTGTCATACTGCATTATTTTTGGAATTTTATAGATTCAACTAAAGAAACGGGCACAAATTATGTGTTTTTGCCACTGGCTGCCGGTAATAAAGCTCTCAAGGATAGTAATTTAAAACTGATTCTTTCCTAAGTTGTGTATTAAACACACCTCTTAATTTAGGTGTGTTATTCATGTTTGATTCATTCGTAGGTCAATACTGTTGCACAAGAATACTTTTAAAACAATACAAATCTGGTTCTTTGGAAGCAAAAGATCAAGAAATGAGGTGTGGCTCAAGACTTTTGCACAGAGCTTTACCTTATTAATGGAATGTACTGCTGCACAGATATAACAAATAAAGTGAAGATATCTACGAAATTTTCATGTTCATCCATAAAATGCCAATAGTGAACACAGGCTCTACATAATGAATCAGTTATTGCTTCCTCTTGCAACACACCTGCCATGTGAGGGCCATTTGCTCAAGCTCAGTCAAGAATTTCAGTTTCATTTCTTGCAGCAATTTGATTATTTTAGCAAGAGTGAAAAAAGTAACAAACTTAACCAATGACAAAATTGTGCAAGACAGGCTCTCATTTACCAGTGTGAACAGGATCTAATTGGCATTTGGAATACACCATCATATAAACAGTAAACATAAGCTGTATGAGAGGAAAATCATATGTGAAAGGAAAGACAAGTATATCATTAAAGAAAGGTACAGTACTGCCTGATGTCAAAGGTGAAATTAGACTTTTCTGAAGCAATCGGGAAAGAAAAGTATTTAATTAATGTCATCCCCTTTATTCCACTGGCAAATGTGCATTAATTATCATGTAGGTCAAAGTTTTCTCCAGTGTTTAAATATTGGAATTTCTTTTCTTATTTTTTTTCTTCATGAATCACAGTTTGAATCCAGAGTTTCGTAGCGCAATGATGTGGACCTAACTGCTGTAAAGTCATTACAGAGTATCTGAGTAAAACAGCAAAGAAATGAGAGATGGAGAAAAACTGTCTTTAACAGTAATTGCCTCGCTGCCGGAAAGAGTGTACGAATACAAGCAGAACACCTGCAAAGACAAGTCAAGCTTATTTTTCTTTCTTTGTGACATTTAATTGTTCTTCTGGTGGGTGGAAATGAAAATGCACTATAGCGCACTAGAATTAACTTGAAAGAGACACCAAAAGAGCCATAGACCCGTAGAAGCTGTGAGGATTATTCATGCCAACCTAACTTACAGACACAGAATAATTTTAAATAAATTATATTATAAAAACAAACAGCCAAAGGAAAAAATAAACCCCTGTATAATAAATCTGTTTTTGCAAAATGTGCACATGTGCGTAAATGGCAGTGGTTCAGATTCAAGTGTCATTAGTCTCAGTACTGTATACAGATCAAGGGCAGAGGTTTGTGTTATTAATCAATTACACGATGCATTCACACAATGCTGATCAAGTGTGACTGTGTTGCAGTTTGTAAATGAGCCAAAGACACGTTCAGCCTAATTGATCAACATCAGCTGATGTGCATTATTCCGACTTGGTTTTGTATGATTACTGATGTATCATCACCATGATATATTTCTTATGCATTTTTTTAAATAAAATGTGTATGAGGATTTTGACTCGAGGTCTGAATCCTTAACGTAATACATTTTTAAATGATGTAGTCTTTTCTACCTGTCTTTAGGGACGTGCCTTTTACTACAGTTTTATTCTAAACAGGCTGTACTGGTTTTTACAAAGACCAGAATCTCTGGGAACAAATTTGTACCTTAATATAAAAAGAAAAACTTGTGTGTATGTTGTTGTTTCTACATCTTCTTCAGTCATACACTTAGAAACGGCCTGGCAGTAATATGGTTCTTCTCTCATCTACTACTCTACTACTGGCTACTTAGAGCTTTGCTTATCTCACATCTACACCTAGGTACAAGTAGAACATCAGCAGGTTTAAACCCAGAACTTTCGTGCTGTGAGGTGATTGTGCTAACATTGCACCACCTTGCTTGAGATTTACACGACAAATACAGAATGAAACCTGAAGCCAAAAATGACTTAGATGCATTTTAATTCACTTAAAAGAAGCAGAAAAACCTTAAAAATCTAAGAATATAATTAACATTTTACTATTTTTAAAAAATATTTCTAAACATAGACTGTCTCCTGATACCGCAGCTTAAAATCTGAAGCAGATGGTGTGATTATATATACATATACATTTCATATATAGATGTAGCATTTTTGGCACCTGAAAAGGACAGATAGATATCTTGAGGGCCAGTAATTTTCAGATTGAATAAAAACAACAAAGAGATCGAAAAAAGGAAAATCCTCCAATCCTACTGCTGCTTTAAACTGATTCACAACAAAGTACACTTTCATGTTTTTAAACTGCATATTTTTTAATGAATATTTTAAAATATTTAATTTCCTTGCAGTAATTCCCACATTAACGTACCTTGGGGGAAGATCAGAAGAAGCAGACACTCCCTTGGTGTGCTCAGTGACATAGTGAACCGACTGAAGTGTGCATTGCTTTGCTTGTTGCCATATTTCAACTGTATCAGCACGCTCGATTCATTCTGTGGTTTGTTCTATTGGACAATAAGACGCCCTCAGGCAGTCCATACTGAGTGATGTATCTGAGACATCTGGTGATGGCTCTGATCATGACCTGTGTCGCTCTCCACCTATTGGTTCACACAGCACTCCAGCTTGCTCAGAGGGGGGTGTGACAGGTAGAAGCGCAGGAAGCCCCTGCTGCACAGAGCTGTGGGTAAAATAAGCCTACCTATTATGTGTGTGTGTGTGTGTTTGTGTGTGTGTGATAGGGTATTCCAGTTACTCAACTCCAGTCTCACTGAGAAGAGTAAGGGGTGAAATAAACTTGCACTCTTCCATGAAATGCAAGATCTCTTTGTGCGTCTACGTGCAAAACGGTGAGATTGATTTGCAGTCTTCGTCAACAAACGTGTGCATGTGTGTGCAGACACTGTTATTCTGCAGCTTAGCTGTGACACCGTTCGAAAATGTCCATCAGCGAGCAGGATAGCGAGGCAGTGTGCCGATCACGGCACCGCTCTCCTTCTTTCTCTCTCCATTGCTCCCTCCTTCAGATGGCCCCAGCGGATGGAAAGAAACACTAATGGCCGCTCGTTATAGAGAAACACCAACATGAAACAGGACTTAATGAGCTGTTTTCTGTTTTGTATTTTTCTCAGGGGGTCATTGTTATTGGTGGAAAATTGATTGGCAGCAAGCCCGCACCCATGGGGACTATGCGATGTTCTGGGCGATAGCAAAGTTGTTGCAGCAAGGGCAGCTTTGTTCAGATGTTTGAAGCTGCAGGGTGTGTGAATGCACGTGCATTTATCTTTGCATTTTGAAGCTGGCATGTGTCTGTGGAATGTAGGGAGTATGTACTCGAGTACTCGAGAGGGAGGTGATAAATCCCAGTTTTCACTGGGTTCTTTGTAAGGACATTTCAAGCTGTGAAGAAATCTACAGCAAAAATAGTTTTTTGAATGATTGATAGATTACTTCTTATATATATCACATAAGATGGTAGCTCAGGCATGTGGAAGTTGTCAGTATTATCCTGTTATCTTTTATCTCTTGTGAAATCCTCTGAAAGATACTAAAGCTTCAGTTACAACACAGATTACATCTTCCTGAAAGAAATACCTAGCAAAGCAGTGTATAACAACAGAATGCTATTTAACCTTCAACAGAGACCTACAAAGAACAGACACTAGAGCCCGACAGATTTATCAGCAGGTCAGTATTATCATTTATTATTAGCTATTTGTCATTCTGTCAGTATCCACATTTATAAAGGCAGATAAGGAAGAGATGGGAGAAACACCCTTCAACCTTCAACCATGTGAGTGGTGCATAGTTTCCCAATCAGAGGGCACGCTACAACTTTCCTGTTGACAACACACGTACTGGCAAGCTACAAAGACGACAATCAGCTAATCCCAGCAGAGCTGAGTAAAAAAATAACTACACTGACCATATGTTTATGTTTTATGTGCCTGAAAGAAGAAAATGATAAAGATACAGGAATATTGTTTTCAGTTTTCAGGAATATTCAAATCTCAAATTCAACTTTTATTTGCCACATACACAATCATACAGAGTACAACATGCAGTGAAATGCTTAACGCTGTGCAATTTCCGACCAGATACAAGTATAAAATAAATCAAAATTAAAAAGGTGTGAAAATCAACAGTGTGCAGATCAGTGAACAGGTACATCGAAGTACATTATTTTGTTATTAAGTGCATGTACAGTTTTGTGAATATTGGATCTAATCAACACACAAACCAGGGCATGGACACATTTGTGAAAATGACAGTTAGGGAAACATATGAAGTAGAGTTTGTAACAAAAAAAGACTGCAGTACATGACCTACATCTCAACATTGGCTTTAATATTGTGGGCAATAAAGAAGGCTTCTGCATCTCAGAATAGTAGTAAAACAATATGAAGCTTTATAAGTTAGGTCACCACTGGTAGACTGCATTTATTTGTTTGTTTGTTTATTCATATACTTATTTGTTCATTTACTAATTAAAAATCTTCTGGAGTTTATGAGTGTTTGTTTAATGACAGTGGTATATTAGTCTGGTGACCTACAGCATTTAGGTTTTCAGATATTGTCATATTGATAAAGACTTAAAATGCAATATAGTATGCAATTATGGTCCCCACTTAATTGAAGGTAAGCATGGAAACTGGTGGGCACCTTTTCAGTGGTTAAGGTTTTGTGGAAATTGTAATTTAAAATAATATATAATGCGAAAGAACTGACATGAGGTGCTGCTGTGTTAGAGCATCTTGCACAGTGAACCATTACACAATCAATTTATAAAAAGGGATAATGTTGGACACAATTAAATACTGTAGAGATGTTTTTCAGTATTCTCTGCTGAGTAACAGCAACAAATGAAAATAAATAGTTAGCTTTTTCTCATCATTCTGGTATTTAAAAATATGTTTAAAAATAGAGTATTAGAAAAATATATAAATCAAGAATGAAAAGAGCAACCCCCCCCCCCCCCCCCCAAAAAAAAAAAAAAAAAAACCCTCTTGATTCTTTTGCTTTGATGTAGTTACTTATCTAAGGTGGAAAGTTTTTTGGGTTTTTTTCTTGTTTGTTTGTTTGTTTGTTTGTTTGTTTGGTTTTTGCTTTGTTTTATTATTTGCTTCGAGCCCTGTGTACAGGAGCTGCATACAAAAATATATTTTGTGAAAAGGGTTGGCATAATAAGCAAATGCTTCAGCCAATACCTTTTGATTAGCCTTGTCTCATGCTTTCTTGCTTTGTGGTAGATCTTTGTTCTGTTTTCACTGAGATATTTGAATGCTAATCAATAAAAAATCAAATCAAATCAAAATCAAAATTTCTGGTAATATTTGTTGACGATTTAAATCTTAGATGATCTGTCTGGGTTTCATGTAATATATATCTATACATACATATTTATAGGTGTAAAAGTTGATCAGGCTCTGCAGTGAATTTAAAAGTTCAAATTTAAAATGAAAACAAAAACAAAATGCTCAGTTTTTTGAACCGATGGTGTGCAACCGATGGTGTGCAACCGATGGTGTGCAACCGATGGTGTGTAACCGATGGTGTGTAACCGATGGTGTGGACTTTTGCCTCGCAAAGCCTATGCTGACTTACATTTTTAAACTTTGGACATTATGAGTAATAACAATTGTAACAGTTTATGCGTAAAAGAAGGACAAGCAATAAAGGTTCATTGTTTTAAAATTATTTCCCAGAACTTGATTTACTTTAATCAACTCCTCGTAAGTAACAAACTTATCCCTAAACATATGTTTTGGAAAAAGGTAAAAAAGACCTATCTGGAAACATTTAGATAGTTTTTGATGTCTTCCAGTGAGAACATTTAATGTTTTTGTTCCCTGATTGCTAACACTTTGGAGATATATTCAATAAAACAATATATTCATATTCTGATTGCCTACGATTAAAGCAAGGGTTTAGGTTGGGGTTGTTGCAAATGGAGAAATCAGATCTCAGAAGGTTAAAGTTCATTTGGTTTTGTAATACATCTTTGAGGAGACATGTTATGCTTGTGTTGCAGCCATTCTTTGATATAACAGGTTATATTTTACCCTAACGCCTCGAGCAAATTTCCCAAAAGCCAAGTCAACTACCCAATATGACTGAAAGGTCTTAGATTTCTCCCCTGCTAGTTTGCGGGAAGAACCTTATTTATTACCAGCTGTATTTGAATAGCACTAATCTATGCATCAAGCCGCAGCACTCAGTCTGCACTTGGTAGATAAAGGCAGCTGGCATACTCCAAGGCGAGGCTGAATATCAATCGGCTACAGATGAAGCCTGTTCTCTCCAAAAGAGGTCCTAAAAGCAGCAAGACTCCACGCATGATTACAGACTGTCCAGCGACAGCTCCTCAAACAGTGACTGGAGATGTGAAGAGATTGCTCTATTATTTAAAATTGGTGGAAAAACACAATATTTTTTACACCATGGTGCAAAGCAATTCTGTGAGCCGGAGGTAGGAACAGCATGAGATCATTCATCTTTTAAAGAGTGGCACACATGATTCACTTAGAGGTTATGCATACATCACATTTTATGCCCAGCAAGGAACAGTTCTGAATATGGGCCTCATTGTGAGGAGTAAGCTGTGTCCTGCCTGCTTTAAAACGGCAAGGGACCCTATTTTCATTTCTTTGCAACTACTGTTCAGATCAATGTGGTAGATTTAGTCTTTGCATTGTGTGTCTAGAGGAAATGTCCCAAAACAGCCAAAACAGAGATTCTTCTCACATATTGAAGGCAAAGGAAAGACTAATCAAGACCTTATTATGGAGGAGTCCATATAACATTTGGCTTCAGCTGGACTGTTTTCAAGCGAGCTTGAATGCAACATTCATGTTGTTGTTTTCCTTTGCTTACAGTGAGCATGTGTTTGTGTGAAATTGCAGGGAGTTTGGCCGATGGAAGGTGAACAGCTTGGCCCTGGAGAGACAAGAGAACAATGGCTTTTCCTTGCCTCTGGACCCCGAGTTCCTCCAGACCATTAGGCAGCTGGGCAGGAGGCCCAGTCTTAGCGCCATCACAGACAACATTATCAGGAAATACGGGACCCACTTCCTGCTCTCTGCTACACTGGGAGGTAAATAAAGAACACAGCTTGTGGTTATCTTTGCTTTTACTGACTTGTCTTAAAACGTGAATAACAAGGTGATGTTTTAGGAAGCCAGATGAACACAGCCTTTTTTACACAACAAGAAATTTTAACCCTCTGATGTCAAAGTCATCACAGGTGTCAACCATAACTCTGTCCCTACCCTAACACTAATCTTAGCCCAGTCACCACTGGTGATGACTTGGACCACAGAGAGTTAAAGAAACTTTTTCAGGATCTTTACAAGTATTTCAGCTTGAGACCCAGAGTGAATTTGACAGAGTGGGAAAAAAGCCTCATGTTTTGCTTGTCTGTTGAGACTTTGGAGCGTTTTCACTTCCCTTTCATCTTTAAAATTCTCTTCTCTACTTCAAAACCCAAATAAAAAATGCTAAAGGGACTTTAATTTTTTTATTTAGTTTCACAGTTTTATTGCTGTAACTTGTGTTCCAACTACTATTCTATTGAAAAGAACCAAGTACATATGCAGGCACAGTGTCTCTGTCTGCCTATTCTTGTTGCTTTTGACTTTAGTCTGTCAAATAAGTAAATTGCCATCAAGGGTAATCTTCAGAATAAGAGTAAACCTCTAGCAGCAGGGAGTCTGTCAGTTAAACATGTTTAATGCTCAAAAGCTTTTTGTTTTGCACATGTTCAACTACTCTAAATATTTAAGTTAATTTTGGCCAAGAATGTGGAATCATTTGTATGTTTTTTAAACGCAGATTTTCTGACTCAACATGTAAAATCTGTCTTTGAAAATGTCAGTAGATCATCTGTTTCCATAACAATAGATCTAAGTTAGCCTGAGTGCTGTAATGTGCAGCAAAGCCCCCAGCTATCTGGTGTTCAATCACCTCCCAGCTGCTCTGTTTGGCTCTTTTCATCTTTTGTCTCTTGTGCATAAACTCTGAATACCAACAGTATTCAAATAGATCGGAGAGACAATCTTGCACATTATTGGTTGCAAACAAAAGGAAAGAAAATACAGCTGCACGCCAAAGATAACACGCAGCATTACCTTTAGCCTGTGCTAGTAGTGCTCTGTAAAAATATTGTAATATATAAAGTTATGCTGGCTAACAAAAAGTATTGTGTTTTGCAACCTCTGTACAAAAAAATTTGCAATGCTGATTTTTGAACTGCACGTCCTTCAGTGCCTATGTCCAGTTTTTATTGCATCGAAGTCTTCTTAATTTCCCTGTTTGTTTGTTTCCTGGCACATTCCCACCACTTTTAGATCAGCGCAATGGTGGGGAATTTTTTTAGCAGGATCAATTGTGGAAAACTTATGTAGCTTTTATCTGAAAAAATAATAACTAATAAGACTTCTACAAATCTCAATTTGTGCAACACAGCAATAGAGTCATCACTAAATTAGGGTGTAGTAACAAGGGCTGTTTGTTCTCTTAGCAGGTTTCCATCTTTATGAGTTTAATGTAAAGAGTATGATGATGTTCGCATGGAGGAGTCATAAATAATCAATCTGTATGTGTCACTGCGTCTGCGTTTTTGCAGGGGAAGAGTCATTAATGATATTTGTGGACAAGCGAAAGTTGAGTCGAACATCAGAAGCGAGTGAATCAAATGGCACAGCTGTGACGCTGGAAGCTCTGCACCAGCTGGCCGCCTCCTACTTCATTGACAGGGAGAGCACCCTGCACAAGCTGCACCACATCCAGATCGCCTCCACCGCCATCAAGGTAAAGTCAGCTTCTCTTTGGGCTTGAGTCACACATAATAACGGAATCACATTATTTGCCAATCGTTTAAATGGCTCCCATTGTTATAGCATTCTATCTATGAACGCAGCCATTCATTGAGTCATTGTTCCAATTTGCTTGGATGCTGCTTCACTGGATAAACATAATTATTGTATTTTTCAAAACATAGCAAAGTGGTCTTGATTAGCCCCCTCACTAAAGAATTAATTCAATCACAGCCAGTATGGTGTATTTCAGTGGTAACCATACAATCAGCAGATTTGGCTAATTTTAACAAGTGGAGCTTGTGTCAACAATCAGTGATTGCTTTTGCTTTTTTTATTGTTTTATTTTATTCTCCAAATTTATTTAGTATGCACACGTTCAACAACTATATTTGTACCTGCATATTAAGAGCCCATTGATATGCTTTCCACTGGTTGAATAGTACGCAAATTGATAAGAGGTCATCGTGGGATTGTTACCTTTTTACATTTATTCATTCAGGTGAACTATAAAGGGAGTCCAACTACCCCATCAAATGCTGTATATGTTTTCTTTAATAATACACATTATTACAAAAAAGGTTTTTATTTCCAAACGTTACTTTCTTATTAAAAGATAGCGTCACTGATTTGGCTGTGTGTGTACTCATGATGTTGCAAGCATAATTATTCTTGCTCTCCTTTTAGAGAGTAGCTATTGGACTAAATCAAGAAAAGCCCATCCAGTAGTCAGTACTTGCCAAGTCCTAACCACTTACTACCACTTACTTTATGCAGTTTACAGTCTGTGAAAGGACCTTGATGAGCAACTGTGCACTGCTTCAAATGCAAAATAGAAATATTAAAATATTTTTAAGCCCTTAGTTGAGGGAATTAGAACTATGTAAGGACAGGGAACCTCCGTGTTAAATGACAGCTATTTTTCTTACCATTTTTAATTAATGAACCATTAGGACTAAATGCACTTAAGACCTTACCTAATGTTCTTGCCAAAAATCCACCGGCAGCCATTAGTGAGGCAACCTCTTTATTGCTTAATAGTTTTACTTACAAAACTGTTGGGCAAAATGTGTATTATAACAGTGGTTGCCAAGCTTTCATTTTATTTTATGGAATTCATTTTATAATTATTATTTTGTATACTAACATAAGCTTCCTCAGGGCTTATAAGTATAATTATTATATATAAGCCATAATAGACGTGCTCTATTATGTCAGGTTGAGTGTATTTAATATATTTATTTTTCTTCTTCTCTATAGAAGGCACAATTGTACCAGAATATTTTAGATACTTTTTTTTTCCATTTGCCTTTTTTTCCTTGAAGTATTCATTTTTTGTGATTGTAAGCCAAGCACAAATTATATTGGCTTACCGTCGTTAAATAATTAAAGAATAATCTTTAATTCTTATAAATGATTTTATTTTTTATTTAGTAACGTAGGAGACTATTCCTACAACCCTGTGTCACACCAATGATAATACATGTTAAATCTTGAATGGCTTGTAAAAATGTAATTAAAAACCCAACGACCTGGGGCTGAAAATGAAGCCACTATAAAGATTCAAATACTGTAATTCCTTAAATAATCACTTGAGGCTACTTTCAAAAGTGAGTCAATCCCCGTGGACGTCCATATTAAAATGGCTTTACAAGAGGAAAAAAATGTTTACAGTCTGTTAAAGTTTATAACCCTAATTTGAGATCCCGTCTTCCTTCTCTCACCCCAACTGGTCACAGCAGATGGCCCCGCCCCTCCCTGAGCCTGGTTCTGCTGGAAGTTTCTTCCTGTTAAAAGGGAGTTTTTCCTTCTCACTGTTGCCAAAGTGCTTGCTCATAGTGGGTCATATGATTGGTGGGTTTTTCTCTGTATGTATTATTGTAGGGTCTACCTTACAATATAAAGCGCCTTGAGGCAACTGTTGTTGTGATTTGGCGCTATATAAATAAAATTGAATTGAAAAATTGGTATAAAAAATGATAGTTTGCCTCATACTTATAATGGTAGCTAATTACTGACGCATGTAGCTGTAGCTTCTGGATATAGGCATTTTTAATACTCAAGTTTTGGTCTTCAAACTTCTACTATTTTCATATGTTACTTATTATCACTAATTAGCAATTAAGTCTGTAATACACCTATACGCATTTATAGGCAACTTGTTTACTAAGCTAGGTGGTGCTAGCTGAGAACTCAGCACTCCACCTTCTCTTCCAAACATGTTACATTGGGCTCCACAAAGCCAATGTGGCATCTGTAGCACTGAATGTTGTGTTATGTGATTACATCTTTTATATATAGTCTCTGGTATTTAAAAAGTTGTTTGTAGAAAAAAATAACTCTGAAACATCAAACACAATATTTATTTTATTAAAAGAAACTATAATGTTTGAAAGCTGACAAACTGAATAATCTTCTTAATATTATTTAGCTGAGAAATTAGAAAAAAAATATCAGTTTCCTTGCAAGTATTGCATTGTTGTGTTGGCTTTGATGTGACATTTGAGTAAACATGCACATTCAATGAGCAACCAAGAGAAGACATGAAGCGAGCAATACTGTTTACTTCCCTTCTCACTTTAATGTGTGTATTCACAAGCTTACATATGAGGCGGCATTCTGAGCATATCTAGATAGGCTTATGTAGGCTTATCAACCTACATCTTTTACAGCTTAATACCTCCAGGGTGTGTTCATACATCACTCTGTCAGTTGTTATCAAGCAGAATGAATTGAATAGGCTGGGTTTGTCCTTCACTTAAAATTCTCTGTTTTCAGAGGAATCTGTTACTTCACGTGGCTTTAATGTGTTTACGCCTACCTTTGGTAAACCACAGATTAGCATCTAAGAATGTGGGTAACAATAACAATGTGTAAAAACTAGAGATGGCACGATACCACTTTTTTATGTCCGATACCGATACCGATATCATAAATTTGGATATCTGCCGATACCGATATGAATCCGATATAATGTTTTTTAATCAACAAAACTGTTTTTTTTAAATATCTTGCTGCATTTTGTATAAGTTCATACTCAAGTTTAAAACAACAACTACACTAAAGCTATTCTGTTATACCTGTATGCAAAAAAAAAAAATTTCATAGTTCAGCAATACTGATCAATCTAATAAACTTAAACCATCCTCCCTATTCTGGTATTTTAAAGAGTACTTAGCGTAAATATTAAGCAACCTAACTAATAGGGTTCCAACTCCCAGCAACAACAAAAATAAAAAAATAAAAAATAGGGAACCACCCCTCACGCGCCACCTCATGATGCTTAATCGACGTAATCAACCTTAATTTGATGCAGTGTGAAAAAAAAATGCACAGAAATCAATTATTTTTCAAGAAATATTAAATAGATTCAACATCTTTCTTCAACAAAATTGCAGACTGCACAGATGGTACCTTCCCAAAGGAAAAAGTACTATAGCTTACTAGGGTATATATATTAGACTTAATAGTCACTATATACAGTAATTGACTTCTATTCATTTTACATCAAATTAAAACTTTGGGTGTAAGATTCGGATAATTATTTATTAAAAGCTAGACATTTTAAATGAGAATAAGAAAGAAAAGTATGTCTTTGTGCCCCCTTTTCCCTGTTAATGCCCTATCGGCCCCCCTGGCTAAACTTTGCTAGATCCGCCCCTGCACAGTTACCAGCGTCAGCTACGTAGAAAAAGATCCTCGAGTAGAAAGTAATATTAAATACATTCTAACAACAGCTTATCAAGCTTAAACGTGCTGCTGTTGTTCAGCCGCTGGTTTCCTCTTTCTGGTGCAAAGTGGGCCAAAAACAAACAAGAGAGATGGACTCGCGACAGAAAAGCCGATCAGCTGATCGTTAAGCAGTTTCATGATTGAAGTAGCAGCAGGAGAGGCAGTCGCTCCATATATCGCTTGTTAAGCTTAACGCAGGAATGCTTTACAAACATTCAGAGATGGACTTACACACTTGCTTTACTTCTCTTGGGGATAACTTTGTCGGAGATGAAATGCCGGGTTGCTAGCGAAGCTCCACATGCTATCCAGACCACCGACAGGTCCTGCATGCCACAGCCGCTCTATCACGTGATGCATACTGCTCCGACGTGCTAACGTTCTGAGGTGAGTTACAGCGTGTTGCAAGTTTTGTGAGGTGCTTTCGTGATATTTAATGGATCGGATTACATTTTTTATTTTTTTCCGATATCCGATCCAGTAATTTAGGTCAGTATCGGACCGATACCGATACGTAATATCGGATCGGTCCATCTCTAGTAAAAACACCAGTCTGAGACACGGTCAGCTTCTTCATTCTGTTTGTCATGTGATTACACCTGCTTCTGCAGTGATAGTTTTGAGATTGGATCTGCTAAAAAACAGAGATACCTGACCTGACTAACAAATCAATGTTTGCCGCTTATAGATCTTTGATGCTTTCCTGCAGTGCCACTGACTAAGAAATGAGCTTTATGTGAGAGCATGTATTGAATGTTTTGAAGATGTGTTGAGCTGAAAATGAGGAGGCAATCTAAAATTACCTGATATTATTTAAAATGAGATCACATTAGATAACAGAGGACATATAAGGAACGACGCCAAATTGAGAATTAGTACACAGTAAAATATGTGAATCAAAATAAATAGTAAAAACTATTGCAAGGTAACTTTACAAAATGATATTCATCAGTAAATGGATCTGATTGTGGTGTCATAAAATATAAGAGTTCATTACAAACCTACTGAAAAAGTACCAGTTTTACAAAAACATGTGGAAATGTAGTTGTTATAAAAATTCTGTTTAATTTAAGAATACATACAAGCCTGATGTGCAACCCAGTATCACGACAAAACATGTAAAAGGCACGCCTGTTCACCGTATCTATGTCACACTTCACTCCTCCAAAGTGTGAAAAGACACATGCAGAAGCTGCAGTAACAGCAGAAAAGCATTTAAACAGACATTATTAACACGTTTACATACATCATTTCTGACGATTAAGGGCTGAATGTGAAATGACTGAAATGTATCCTATAGGTTTTCTTGTTCACTTGCCTTTAAATATTTTATGGTAATGCATACATTACACATTTTGGCACAATATTGGGTTGTGATGTGTCCGAATTGGTGTCTTTGTAACTACTGTCTAAGACCGAAGTGAGAGCTGGTGTCTTGCAGGTTTTGGATGTGTCTTTGAATCAACACAGCTGATTTAAATGGCTAAATAACTTCTTCCATATGTCTTGAAGTTCTCCAGAGGCCTGGTAATGAACTAATCGTTTGATTCAGGTGTGTTGTCCCCAGTGTTGGGTAAGTTACTTTAAATTAGTAACTTAGTTACATTACTAGATACTTCTATCAAAAGTAACTCAGTTACTTCAAGTTACTCGTTAGTTTCAGAGTAACTAGTTACTAGGGAAAGTAACTTTGGTTTTACTCAGAATTCTCTTGTTAATGTGTTGCTTCCGTAACTGGATACCCAGCAAGATTGCCAGTCTTCTAGCTTGCTTACTTGCCACAAGTGCACTGTGCCACCTACCAATAGAAAGGAAAAAATAATGTGCACATTTCCACGAGAGAAATCCCACGCCTGATTCTATCCTAGCCTGCTTTTTACATCCAACACAAAAACTGCAGTCGTGGTGCTTTCGATTGTACTCAGAACTCGGAAATTCTGCCTTCTGAACAGGAAGATGTAGGTAACACCAGACTGCAGATGAGCTGCATACAGGGCTGGACTGGGACAAAAAAAATCGTCCCGGGCATTTTGACTAGAGACCGGCCCACCATTATAGGAAAAATCATAAAGCCTTTGAATGAAAATAAACACTGTTGTGACAGTGATGTACACTGTTCTGATGGTATATATGTATCAATCTATCAATTGTTTGTTGCAAGACTCAGATAATTATTTTTTTAAAAGTGAGACATTTTAAATGAGAATAAGAAAGTATTTCCTTGTGCCCCCCTTTCCCTTTTAATGCCCTACATGGACCCTTGGCAACACTTTGCTAGATCCGCCCCTGCACAGTTACCAGCTGTCAGCTACTTAGAAAAGGATCCTGGTGTTATTTGTCTCTCAGAAACAGTTCATAACTTCCCTTCAACTCATTCATGTCACCTAAAAGGTAAACCTGTTTCTCCATCACAGCTCTGATGATCCAGTAAGGACATCTCCTGGTTTCATCTTCATGTTTCCCTCTCACCACACAACCAAACCATATCATGACCAGCAGGTTTACAGCTGTGGCTCCAGCCAACATCAGCTGATACTAGAAATTAATATTAAATAAATTCTAACAGCAGCTGATCAAGCTTAAACGTGCTGCTGTTGTTTACCGTGACATCTGCTGGTTTCCTCTTTCTGGCGCAAAGTGGGCGATAAATAAACAAGAGAGAAAAGCCGATCAGCTGATCATTGATCAGTTTCATGATTGAAGTAGAAACAGGAGAGGGAGGGTGAGAGGATGAGAGAAGAAGAGGCAGCTGTGCAGCAAAGACACAGAATAACTTTGTGTCTTTTTCATTGTAGCTGAAGTCTGGGACAAACTGTGTTCCTTTTCACCTCAATACGAAACGCGTGATATTTTCTCTGAATACGAGACGATTCCGTTTTTTACGGGACGGTTGGAAACTCTAATAATTAACCTTATGAACAAAATAAAGTTCAACATCAGTAACATAGCACCCACCCAGCTGTATAGAAACCCCGTCATGCTAGCTAGCACGCAGTACGAAAAAGTCAGCATAACAAAAATAAACTCCACCTAAACTTGGTTCATATCTGACCCAGATAGACTGCAGGTTATAACTTCTTACCTGAAGATCAGTTCACCTGACACTCTCGGACCAGCGGCCGCTTCGGGTCTCTCCTCTTGCCTCCCTTTTCCTTCATCCACCTGCTGGCTTCCACCACTTGCTAATGTTATTGAATCTGTGGAAGCTCCGCGATAGCCACCTCACGAAGTAACGAATAACGAGCCTCTCTAAATCCCAGTAACGAATAACGCGTTCCCGGTTTTGGCATAATAACTAGTTACCGTGCTCGTTACCACAATAATAACGTAGTTACTGTAACGCGTTACTTAATAACGCGTTAGTCCCAACACTGGTTGTCCCAGGGTGAGATCTAAAACCTGCAGGACACCAGCACTTGAGGCCTGGAGTTCCCCAACCCTACACACTGAAGGTTCCAGAGTTAGTACTAGCTTATTTGTTTGGTAATTAATAATGAATTTCATAATCTTAGAAAGTGTTACCCTATCTGTGGTCGTTTGCCTTCATAAGAGCTTTTTAGATACTAACGTCCTCTGACCACAACTTTATTGGCATTTACAGCATGGACACATGTTAGGGATCAGTAGGAAAAAAGATTTACAGAATGTGCAGGTGGTAATTATGTGGTAATTTAACTATGTCCATGTCTTCAATGGAAAGGACTGCCAGACTGCAACATATAAAAAACGATGTCACTTCACAGTATTTTGTATTAAACTGCCTTTTTTAAAAAAAAATTATGAACCGATTGTGGTGGAATCTGAATCATTGCAGCCCACTTTTTTACCTACTGAAATAATCTATTATGATAAAGACAGCCCTTTTTGAAGAAGCCAAGCATGAACAATCCAAAATTACTAGACAGGGTAAACAGGGCCTGTTCGAAAAAATAAGTAGTAATTATGTGTGCAAGTTTTTTTTTTTTAACTGTAACTTCACAAAGTTACGAAGTCATCCACATGCATTGCTAAATGAGGCAACAGTGTTTGTAGGAAAAACCAAACCATTATTAACCCTCTTATAAAAGGAATGTTAGGTGAAGTGGATAAGCATGTAGTTAGTGTGAATAAAAACCCTTGGTGGATGGGTGATTTTAGAACTGTGACATGTCTGAAAAGATCACCATATACAAATGTTAATGGGTGTGCTGTGTCTTTACATTGAAAGTTATCACTGAGAGAGAAAGAAGCAACAGAAGTTGTCTTACTTTGTTCTCTCAAACAGTTCACAGCCTCTGTGTGGGTGCAGCTGCTGTGAGAGAGAAAGCGAGAGCAGAAGCTACATCAGCTATAGATTTTTCACTGAGTATGAAAGAGATAATTCTGGAAGACAAAGTTGCTAATTAGCACAACAATGAGGTGAACGGAAGCGTAATGATCACTGCTGAGCGTGAGCAAGATGTATTGTGCCCCAGTTGAAATTGCTGAAATTTTTCATATTAAACATCAAATTATTATCTAAATTCCTACATTGAAAACTGAATACCGTCCAAATCACAAATAAACAGCATCTATAAACTAATATTAAACAGGTTTGAGCAAACATGGTCAGGGCTTTGTTCACTTTGGGAAAAAAAAAAAATAGAACTTGACTGTCCGGTCTGTTTCCTTGTGTAGCTGCAGTAACAAAGAAAAAAAAAAGCCAAACTGCCTGCTTTTTTTCCTCAGATGCAGCCTATTCTTCATTGACTTGTCCTTAGTGATGCCCCACTACGCAGTCCATCAGAGATAAAACTGTACATTCTCTAAAGTGAATTGGCAAGAGGACGTTGAGCTGATTTGGCAGCCACCACTGAACCAAAGTGCTGCTAAAAACCCCTCTGACTGAGATGAATAGAGAAAAAGCCCTCTAGGGTACGTTTGTTTGTGAGGCATTTTCAGGTGACTGATGTAAAATATTCACAGCATCACCAGCCTTTAATTTCAAACATGGATTTTTACCTCACCCAAATGAAGACGAATGCCAAAACAAAGCTGCCTTTAAGAAGAGCATTGGTCCCCTGGTTTTAAGAGATAACATATTTAAATGGTGGAAACGCTTGGCCTGAAGGCCTGTAGGACTGAGCGAAGCAGCTCTGGAAAATAATCAAAGACGGGAAAAATGAGATAGGAGTGCAAAAAAGAAAAAAATGGCTCTGCTGTTACATAGTGTGATGAATCAGCCCTTCCATTTCAGTAATTTCCTTTGAGAGCTGCCGTCATTTGTCAAACATTTTGCGGTACGAGTTAAGGTGTCATATGCGGGTGAGTGGAAGAGATGAGACGAGGACAGAAAAGCCTTATTTAGAGGGCCTTTTAGCCCAGGATCCAAGTACACAGGAAAAGTTGCAATAGTCATCCTACTTACCTTTTATTTGCTGCACCAGCTCGTCCACATTGAAGATTCATTAAACTAAGCTTGTGAGGGGAATATCACTGACAGGAAGGAGAAGTGATAAGGATTGCTTGACCCAATCTGCTGTGCCTGCCTTAGCTGTTCAGCCATTACACTCAGTTTGTCCAAGTTAAGGAGCGCACAAATAAAGTTTGAGCATCTGAAGATTAGCAGATAACTTCTGCTGAGCAACAATTTCAGAGCACAGGGCTTCCAAAGTTTGAGGCTGTTTTGATGCGATGATAAAGAAAACCAAATGAAAAAAGACAAAGTACTTTGTCATCGTGAGCATGGATGAATAATTCATTATGGACAGATCTTTTTTTTCATGGCCATTATTCAGAAAGGAAGATAAATGCTCTTCTTTTTAGCTCTTAACCATGTTCTTCACCAAATTTTAACACAAGTTCCCTTCCTTGATATGTTGTAGACAAAGAAGCTGATTATGGCAAAGCTGAAATCTGACTTTAGATGTCAAGAAGAAGCTGGGAGATCTCTTCTCCCAGCTTCCTCTTTTTCATGTGCTGTAGGTTAACAGAGGTGAGGCCCGAGGAGCTAAAACAACACAGAGTCAAATTCGCTCCCTCGCCCCTCTTCCACTACTTGCAGTAAAAAAGCATAGCTTAGTTTCCCTTAGTGAACATAAAAGCACATTGAGTATTAAATTGCACTTTCTGCTACCAGAGGTCCCCCTCTGTCCCCCCGTGCCTTTTTCCCCCCATTCCAAAAGCCACACAATAATCACATTCTGATGCTATTTGCTTCCTCCTCCTCTTTTTTCTTGCTTATACTTTATAAGCTTATCCCCCCCTTTGGTTGACATTAGAGTGTAAGCCAGTGCAACAAAGTGGTCTTAAACATGCACGGAAATCCTCAAAGACTGAATAAACAGGCGGAAACGTATCTCAGATGCAAATGTGGATTTGCACATCCACTACGCCGTGGTGATTAAGGGAACAGCAATTCTTGAAGGTGCAGAGAATGAGGCAATTTTGAGATGAGCGATGAATTTTTTTTTAAACATGAAACATTAATGTCATCTTGTACTTTTTTTCTCCATCAAGCAGAAAGTGCAGCCATTCAAAGTCCATTGTTGCTCAAACATCTGACAACACAAGCTCACTAAGTGACATTTTATGCTGTTTTGTGGAATTATTCATATGAGAGATTTGCAGCAGTGATGAATGTTCATCAGTAAAATGCTCCTAACTTGTATTATAATAATATTAAAGCCACATTTTTAAATAATGAATGTGCCTCAGAGCCATCTGTATCAGTGGAACATGTTAAAGGGCTAAGTGATATTTTGCCCTGCCAAGGCTTCACACTAGTAACACACAGGCTATCATCCATTTACTTGCCTGGCAAGACACTTCATAATCTGATTCAGAGAAGACAGGTATCTTAACAGCCAGCTTGTGGCGTAATTACCTTTTATCAAGGTAATTACAAATTAAATTTTATTTAATTTGTAATTACCTTTTATCAAGGTAATTACAAATTAAATTTTATTTAATTTGTTAGCTTCAGTTCATCTACAATTAAATCAAACAAAACTGTATCTCTAATGATTTCTTGTCAGTCAGTTGTCAGAAAGAAAATATTTCTTAGTAAGTCTGTGAAAAATCAAGTGCATTCCAGTTAGGATGAACTGTTTTTTTTAACTATATATATATA
Organism: Aulonocara stuartgranti; assembly: GCF_965226115.1. Classification (NCBI taxonomy): domain Eukaryota; kingdom Metazoa; phylum Chordata; class Actinopteri; order Cichliformes; family Cichlidae; genus Aulonocara; species Aulonocara stuartgranti. The sequence continues at coordinate 12,118,433 of NC_138953.1, forward strand.
TATATATATATATATATATATATATATAAATATAAAAAAATATTAAAATATTTAAAAAAATTAAGTCGTCTTAATTTTTTTTCCTCCCATGTCCCTTGCGGGGCTCCGTATGTATGAACATATGGGTGGGTTAAAAAGTGTTTTTCCAGAATATTAAAATAAAAGCGTAAGTAATGTAAGTGCATCAAATATCTACATAAGACTTTGAGTTTGTGTTTAAATCAATAAAGTGCTGCAAAAAAAATACCTGGAGCTAAAAATTTAATTCCACTCGAGGTGTTGCAAAAAAACAAAATGTAAATTTGTTCTATGCATTTGGTTTTCTATAACTGATTTTGAGCATATTTATTATTGGAAACTGCATCAGTTTAATATCTGTGATGGAGCATAATAGAAATAAGCATTGGTGCCCTTCAGTGTTCTGATTATTAGTATTTTAGTCCCAGGCTTTTATAGTCATTATTCTCAGTCAATAAGTTTCCATTTTACTTGTCAGAGAGTGTGAAATAGAGAGATAATACTGATGTTCACACATTTTAGATAATACTTTGAAAGTATCACACTAATCAAACAGCTTCCATTTGTCATGCTTGCAGGGTCAGCGTCACAAAAGGTGATAAGGATTATATTCATTTTATTGTGGTAACATTTTGAGTGCCTTTATTGATTATACTTTTATGTTTTTTTACGTTAACAAAAAAGAGAGCTGATTTTGAGGTTGGTCAGATTTGTTTGATTTCATGTGCTTCCTGTTGAATAATCTTATTGAATTTGCTCTGTTTTCTTCTTTTCTGTTATCATGTTTATCTGGTTGCAGTGAAACAGCTTCACTGCTGCTCTACCAAATAAAACAGATTTGAACTAGAGGGAGAAATTGAGGTGTCCTTTACTCTGTGTGTACACAACCTTTCCAGTGGGAGACGTGAGATTCACCATCTATCTTCTTCCACTGTGAAAACTGAGGAAAACAAGCAGCTGTGCTGTGCTTAGTCCAGTTACGATGCCAAATCCTGGCTCTGGCTCTCACCTGCTCCAAAAGTCAAAATGGCACACTTGTGTGTTGGGCCACTGTGCCATCTCAGAGGGGAGCAATGTTAACTTTACAAGCAGCAGTGTTTCCCCTGAACGAATGTGTGTGGCAGCAGCAGACCTACATATTTTACAGACAAGAGTGTAAGAAGAAGCTGAGGAGGATGCCTTCAGGGGTCACTGGGGAATGCCTGCTTTGCTTGACTATAGAGACAAATTAAAGGAAAAACACAAACAAACAAGTGAGGTACCACAACAAATGTGTGGGTAAAAAAGCTCACTGAATGATAAAAATAAAATGAGTTAAAAACAGCATTTCCGATCTCAGTTTTGTTAAATGCCTGTTGGAAATTTTAGAGACTCTAAATATGAGATTATCTTTGGAAAAAGAGGTATTCATTCTTTTAGTAGACTTCCAGAGCACTCAATTTTTCTCAGTCGCTCATCCAGCTAGGTTTCAGCGTTAAACTAGAGTCTATTACATGACCAACTCAGAAAGACAGACAACCGTTCATGTTCAATCAACACCTAAAGCTAAATTAGAAGCCAAAATTAACCCAACATATACCAGGGGCGGAGCGTGGGGGTGGCTTACGGGGCTTAAGCCCGGGTTGTTTTGTCAGAAGCCCGGGGTATTTTGGAGTGTAATTTTTTCATAGTTAGATGCCTGGCTGACAACTGTATAAAACAAAAAGTACACACAATATTCGAAGCACATAGTGCACACTGTGGGAATTTACGACTGTGCGTGAATCCCCCCCTGATATTGGTATGATCCGAGCTCAGGCACTAAGCGACTGAGCGAGGGGGCGGGGGGAGCTGCTGCCCGTGAGTGCGCTGTTGGAGAGACGGAGCCAGCCATACTAAGGAGAGCTTAAGTTTGACCAGGTACCAAAGCAAATCATTCGTACCGTACAAATAATGTAAATATGACGGTGCATCACGAAAGATTGATATGAAACTGATCACTTGACCAATATTATTTTACTCGCTCTTCAAGTGAATCAACAAATGGCGAAATGAAAAGCCGAACAAATGCTATTTTTTAGAGAGTCTTAGCTTACGTGTGTTTATTTCATATTTTCAGTTCTTACCCTCCCCGACTAAATCGGTTTCAGTTATGTACTGAAATATAAGAATGGACATTAGAGGCTTCTTTCAAAGAAAAAACTCTGGTAAATGTTATTTTATATATTATGCTTTGTATGTTGTTCAGTATATTTCTATGCAAAACAAGAGGGATTTCAGTACACAGCAGGATATTCACAGTTATAACCAGATATTTACACTTTAGGGAGAAAATTTTTTTACTGTACAACATCAATTTAGAGTAAACTTTTGTTTTAGATAAATATTGAAATATCTTTTGAATTAGTTAAATGTCAGAATAAAGAGAGACAGAGCTGTCTATTTTTTATCACTTTCATTAAATTTAGGAGTACATGTACACTAAGTTTATTGTTAATTAATAAGAAAACTCCAGACGATTCCATTCTGAGCTGAAGAAGCTTCTGATTGGTTAGTAGAGTCCATGTGAGTAAACTGGTGGCACAGCTGTGGATGCATATAAGGCAAAACACAGAGCCTGTTTCTGTGACATGGGAAAATCAAGAGATGTCAACCAAAACACCAGGAAAAGAACTGTGGAGCTCCATAAGTGTGGCTCAGTTTGAATACAATTTGGTGCCATTTGCAATTAAAAAACACAGATAGTTTCTCTCTTTACTCTTAAAGTTAACAAATATGTTTTTATATTTATCAATCTAAAAAAATAAACATTTAGTCTGATTTGATGTTACAATTAAAAAAGTGTTTTGATCTGAAGAGTTTGTAAATATCTGGTTTCAACTGTATATTTGATGATTGTCAGCACAAAGAGAGAGAGAGAGGAGCAGAGATTGAGATGGAGAATGAGGACAGAACAGAGATGAACAAGAGCAGGTGAGACACACATGTTAGTCAAATGGTTGCTTACTAAAAGTATCACCGTATCATAGGTCCTCATGTATCTCGTACCTAGTGTTTCTTTTTAGGTTTGTTATTTTTCAAATTCTATATTTATTAAGTTCTGCAGGCTTGTTTGCACAACAAGGCTAAATAATTATATAAACTTTTCTCAATCTAAATATTGTACTTTGGTAGAATTAAATAAATAAGTGTAGTGCAGGTCTATGATGATTTTTAGTGCTACTATCATCTAGTTCTGATTGTGGTTATGTCTTGGTTAAGTCCTCAGTAGTCCTGCTTTTGAACTGTTGTAGTCCTGTTTTAATTCTGGATCAGTTCTGGGTCTGGTTGAATTGGGGTTTAGTCCTCGTGTCTTGATACAGCCCCGACTTCGTTCTGTCTCGCTGCTTAATTAAAAAACTAGTTTAAGGTGTCCTGCATGTGTGATATATATATTTCCCTATATGAAGTCATTCTTTTTTGAACAAAACTCAAAACAGAGCCTATTAATCTTTCAGTCATTTCTACACCCCCCCCCCCCCCCCCCTCAAAAAAAAAAAAATCCCACATGCATACTACCCTTTAGGGCTAAGCCCCGGGTGTTTCAAATGTCTGGCTCCTCCTCTGACATATACCCAGCTGGACTGTGGGTGGAAATAAGAGCACCTCTGCATAGATGCAGCTTATAGTAGCCACATAGCACTGTACTAGTAACACTTCTTTTAGAACCTCTTTAGTCAAAGTAGGATTGTTATTTCATCTCTACTAATTCATATTTGCCAGAATGTTTCTGTTCCCACACCTGCCAGCCACTTGTATAGCCTATGATTGGAGAACACAACCCTGCTCTTCCATGTCAAAGAACATGAAATATTTTTTTTTTTAAAGCCAGTAAAGTCAAGGGGAGAAAGAAACAAAAATGAATGGTGGAAACTTAGACTGGAAGAGGGTTGCAGAGTGGTGTGTAGCAACAAGACTGTCTGCTGGCTAAAGTATTTTAAGTAGCCCACTTATATTTGCTTGTAGGTTAACTCAAAAGGAAATAGGCAGAGCAATCTTGACGTTGGCATGGGGAAGTGTCAGGTTCACTGGCAGAGTTTTAGCTTGAGGTCAGTTAATTGTTCATGGTAAATTATGCTGAGGTTATCGTCATGGTATTCCTAGCTTTTAAACCCCTTTTTGTAGATTCGTATTCAGCAAAAATTGGACCATTGTTTTTCACCAACCAGCTCAAAAAAGGTTGATAGTTCATGAACTATGTGCATTTTAACAGGATTTATCTATTAATTCTAGAGTGGAATATTTTCATGTGCCATATTTGCTTTAACAGTAGGTTGATTATTTTAGCCAATATATTTTTTCAGGTTTTATTATAGAAGGCATTTTTGTGGGGTTTTTTTTGTTTGTTTTTTAATTTTCATGCTCATTATATTTGTATTGTTCATTGTTGCCATCCAGAGAATACAAAAGGCTTTCATTTCAGTTATCAAATCTTTATCGGAAATCTATGGGACTTTGTTACAATGATCGTGTTATGGTGATGCCTGTTTCAGCAAAGTTTAGATCTTGATCTTTTAAAAATTGTGATTAAAAATACTTGTCTTATGAACCAATATTTTTTTAAATATGGTTTTAGGTTTAGTGAATTCTAAATGAGTACTAGGCTTGTAATAAGTTAATCAAAAGGTAAGCCTGGAGGGTATAGTGAAAAGTGTCACGTCCACAGCATGTATGAGCGTCACAAAGCGCTTATTCTACAAAAGCCTTTAAGCGCAATTAAATGTTCCATTAAATGCAGCTGTTAGTTATTCAAACATAGTCAGCACAGTTATCTTGTATACAATTATGGTGCATTAATAATTCCCCCGCCAACGGATCCGTGGCTTTTACTGATCACAGTTTAAAAAAAAAAAGTCTTGACTCCTTTAGCAAAAAACTTTTTTTTTTCATTTTTGGGTTGCTTTCTAATAGGGAAGGCTGACTGTGCACACATGCTCTGCTCCACTGGGTTCCTTTTGCAGATGGCCTCATTGCTATGCATAGAAAAGCCATCTTTAGATTTGCATTTGGTCAATTTTCCACTTTAAGTTGGACATCTGTCTGTGTTAGAAATTAATTTGTATGTCACTATATAGGCTGCTTGGATTTTAATTAATAGCATTAAGGCATCCATAACAAAAAGAAGAATGGAAGTCCATCTCTCTCCAATGCTTTACTGCTGTCTCCCTGTCCTGGAGAATGAAAATTGTGATTTTTTTTAATAAGCAATAGACTATATTTTTTGTAAATTGAAAAATACTTGCTCAGTAAGGTTTTTATTTTATGGGGTATTGATACAATGTGTGCATGCATACAGCAGATATAGAGCTCCCAGCCATTATTCCTCTGCACGTCTCTTTGCACTCTGTGTTATTCATTGACCTTGTAGTTGTCAAAAGCAGATGTCAAAAGAGACAACTTTTCTGCCCACAGCGGCAAAAGTCTTCCTTTTCCTCCTGGCTGGATACCACAGTTGCCGTCATTAATCTGGCAAGGAGATGGAGTTACTTTTATTAGACTCTTGGGAAATTATTAAAAGAAGACAGCGTCATGGTTTTTGGCAATAATTCACGAGTGACAGCGACAGAGATGGATTTCCCTTCAGGTTGTCAGCTTATCTTTGGTGCCTGTGGATCCTGCATGCATATACACATGCGCTAAATTAAGCTTTTGTCAACAATGATTGAGCTGAGATTGCTCACAAACTATATAAGCTCAAAAGGACAGGAGAAATGGGTGACTGTTTTGTCAGCACAAATCTGGTGTTTTGGAGGGACTTGGATATAGTTTGCATGTTTCAAGGCTCCTTGGAATAGTTTTTTTTACACCCCTATCAAAAGTTGTTCTCTCGTTCCCCAACTTTTCTCACGCCCAAGTTTTAACACATCTTCTTCAGCAGATTTAACATTCACTCCATAAAAATGGGCTTTTCGAGAAAGAATCTGTTTAGAGTTCAGCGTGTCTTTATCACCACACAACCTAGTATTATGAATAACACTGCAAGCCGTTTTGTGGCTTTTTACTGCACATTTTTATAATGTTGTTATTTCACCTCCAAGAATGATGCCCTAACCCTGACGTAGAACCTAACCTTTCCATGTGTCATTTTACTGCCTTAAAGGACATACTATAACCTTAAAAAGCATTGACATGTGCCTGAAGTGATGTTCTATTTATGCAGAGTTCCACATTGGATCACATCTTGTGTAAAAATCTCTGAACTGTAACACCTCTCAGTTTGTTCAGATTTTGTGCTTAATTTAGCTGGCTTGAGACATTTATTAAGTTGTGTACTTGACTCTTTTGAGTCAAATGTAAGGTTGTAGGTCATGTAAGTTTGCTTTCGCTGCATGCTGACCTATGCCATTTTCTGGCTTTTTACGCTGAATAGCAACAGCTTCTCCCTGTTTTCACCAATTTGTATTGCAATTTTCATTATAATGGACTGAGCACATAAGAAGAAAGCCTCTGAAAAGATTTACATTCCAACTGTGGAGTGGTGCGTTACAGTGCAAATGATTAATTGAGTCAAAACCCATTTTTAAAAATAACCTTTTATTTCCAAAGGACAGAAAAGGTTTTAAGCCAAAATGTCAAGACAACCTTCTTCAAATGGACGGTGAGAAAGCCAGCAGTGACTACACTCGCTTTGGATGGTCACCCTGTTCAGTGCACAAAGAGGAATACTATCGTTGCCCACCTCTCAATTTTAAATACACTTAGTCATTGAGGGCTAGCAGGAGGGACTATGCGCTTACCTGCTGCTCCTTGGCAGGTAGCTCCATGCCCTCCTGGGTTTTAATTGCACCTTAGAACACATATGCATCAACACTACAATGAGCGGGTGGAGGGAGGTTTGGAGTCTTCTCCCACCCCCATTCTCTGCGGCCTGCTGGAGCGGGGGGGCTAGTAGGAGGAGTTGGCCGTCCGACTGCGGTCTGGGGTGTGGGGCCTCCCTGCTGCTGCGGAGTCGGGGTGGTCTGCCTCTCCCCACCGCAGGGAAAAGGGTAACACCACCTGGGTCTGGGTGCAATTCCCCCCTCCAGGGGCAAGAGTACCTAGACCCGGTTTGTAGAGTACGCTTGGGGAGTGTGATTGTGTGTACAGCGTCTCTTTATGTCTGTCTCCACGTTGGTTGAGTGTGGAGTAAGTGCATATGAGAGCATGAGGGTGGGAATGGATGTTTGTGTCTGTGTGTGCCCGTATGTCTGTGTCTATATGTCAGGTTGGGTATCAGACGCCACCTCTCTGGGGACATCTCAGGCCCTCCAAGGTTTGGAGGCCTATCTCCACCCACCACCACTTCCCCTGCCGGTGGCGGACTCCCTCAGGTGTCGGTGCGTTGGTGGTTCTTTGTGTCTGGGGGTGGGCGTCCGGGTACACACCGGCTCACTCCTTGGCGGCCGCTTGTCGGGGCCTGGGTCCTGGGGCTCGCTCGGGCCCCTTTGGAGGTGGGGTGCCCCCGGCCTCTCGGCCTGGGGCTCGGTCACTCAGGCACAGCTGGGGGCCGGCGGAGCTCACGGGCGCGTCACTGCAACTCCCCCTGACTTCTGCTCCGCGGCTGCTGGGCGAGCCCTCATCTGGGACTCTCCTCAGCTCTTACTGGAACAGTGGCGCGGCTGCCCCTCTGTTGGTCTTCCATGGTCTCTTGTGTTCTGGGGGCCTCTGGATGTCTGGAGTTTTGATCTCCTCCATACCCACTTCACACCCTGGAGGACGGGGCTGTGGCCCCCCCACACTCCCTAGCAGATCATTACATGGAGAAACCTTTGGAATGCAAGCATGCTGATCCACACAGGTATGCACACATGGGTATTCACAGACGCGGACTAAAGCTTTCTTGGCTGCTGCCTCAAAGCACACTGTGCGCTGTCTATCTTGCGTGCTGCACAATATCGTTTATTATTTAGTAAATATTGATATCTATGACTAGCTAGTTTATTGTGATGGTGCTTTGTTTTCTCTATTATTATGTTGCTCTTTGTTGTTTGCTGTCTCCTCTGTTTGTTTTTTTTTTTTGTTTGTTTGTTTTTTTTTTCTCCATACAGGTGACCCAGGAGTTCTTTTTTTTTTTTTTCTCTCTCTTCCCCCCCCTTCTCACCGTCTCTTCTCCCCTTTTCTTTCTTTCTCTCCCCCTCTTTCTCTCATTCATTCCCCCTGTCCTATTTATTAAAAATAAGTAAATAAATAAATAAATAAATGACAAAGGATGAACTGAAGCTCTGCCATCACGTAATGTCGCATACTGCTGTTTCTGATGTCATTTAAAAAAAAAAAAAAGAGGAATACTATTAGTGTAATCACTCTGCCACACATTCTTGCACTCAGTCACTGTATTTTAAAACCAATTTCTCTTCAACGCACCTTAATGCATCAATTTATGATTAACAGCAAGGAATGGCCTAATGGTGCTAGAAAATTGAAGCAGTCGCTGTATAAATTGTTTGCTTTTTGTCTTGCTCTCTTTTTCTTATGAAATTCAGTGAAGCATTCATTAAATTACAACATTTTAATTTAGAGTGACAAAGAAATGGAGAATTTGTTGTAAAGTAGAGAATAAGCAGAGTTTTAATAGATCACCCAACCGGTAATAGAAATAAACACATTCAGCTCGAGTGGAGCTGTGGATCAGTTATCTGCCTAAATGACTTCAAAAGCTTCATTTGTCCCAGAGAGTCATTTCCTCCTGACACACAGGAGGAGATTAATGAAGAAACAGGGCAAAGACAGGTTCACCCGACTTGTTCATACAAGCAAGCAACAGATGCAGCGCAAGAAACATTATCTAATCTTCTACACTCTGTTAGATTTGTTGTCATTTATTTCTTGGTTCTAGTTTTCCTAAATGCTGCATTAGCATCGCATATTCATCAGTTTCACATCTGTTATAGAATCAGCTTTGCTTTTTCTTTTTTTTCCCCCTATACCGCCGATTTGATGCGATAAGCGAAAAGCTTCGAGTACAAATAACAGGTGCTGTTTTTGTGAATTTACCAAGGAAACTGTAAGATCACTTGAGTTGGGTCTGCAGCTCGGACAAAAGCATGCGGTGATGATTACAACACATACTGTTTATTCAAACAAACAGGAGATTTCAGAAAATCTGGACAATACTTACACACAGGACTCACTGTTTAACATTGTGTGAAAACCAATAGTGACTGCATGCAGCACATTTGTCATGCACACATCTCTTCTCCAATAGACGCTCGATTTTCGAGGAAAAGCCTGCACATACTTGTCTATATGTTAGTGAATTTTCATAGCTTTTTCCTTTCCTACTCCCACTTGCTTGGACCTTTTCTGTTGAGTCAATTAACCTGACTTGGAGCAGGTGTGTAAAACAAACTCCTCCAGCTGGCGCTTCCCACGCTCACAATTCATGAACATATCTTGTTTCCAGTGATGTTTGTCTGCCGTAGCTTTTTAATATTAACTTCACTTGAATTTCTTGCACTAGCTTTTTGTAATCTTTATAACTGTGGGACATTGTCAGATATGCGAAAATAACATAACAGATTGTCAGATGTACAGAAATAATAATCGCATAATGAAGCATGGCATGTGGGTAAGGCTGCCGTTTCCTCTATAAACGAGCTGGTAAATGACCTGCTGTCCGTGCCAAATCAACAACTTCTGCCAACTTGTTTGGCGTCTCGCTTCATGTCACTGAACTGTTTCCATGACTTATCTAAGAGTTCTCTCAGGGAAAGAGAAACTTGTGCAAACCGAGTCTGTTACTTCCCTCAAGCTGCAGTAATGTAATCTCCTCAAACTGTCAGTAGCCTGCTCGAGTTGTAATTTATTCTTTCATCAAGACTTTACACCTCCCACACAGCCACATCAATTTCCTCTGGGTAAAGTTTTTCGTTGTGAAGCCTGCCCCACTCTCTTCTCTCAGTCACCAAATTGTCAGACTACCATCACAGCCAACTGCGCTTGTTTCGAGCGACTGAAAAATGGGGTGCTTGATTGCTCATGATTGAAGCAAACACACCCACTGCCAGAAGTATAGTTATGTTTTCTGCACCTCCACAGGTGGACTAAAAGTTGCCAAAAATAAGCTTGTTACACTGTGTTAATCTCACATTATATACCTATGACCAAGTATTGTCTTGTGTGTCACTGATTTTAAAAGAAACCTAAATAAGAATAACTAGTTTGATTAACGTTTCAGTGGTTTACGGTTTCCATGTTTCTGTTTCTTCTTTGTGTTATCTGTTTGCCTCAAAGACAGAAAATTTAGAAACACCACACAGCTCGAAAGCTGTTTGTCACCACAGAAAACATCGAAAACAAGGGATTTGCCGTGACATGCCACTGGGTTTTGAGCACTAATGACTAAAATAATTAATGATTTTAGATATAGACAAATGCTAAATTAGTGGAAAATCTAGATGGTTCAGCCAAACAAGCAAGCAGCAATATCTTTGGAAAAGATTATGGCTCTCACCCTGGTTAGTTTTCCAAAATTGTGCAGATTTTGTACAAATTCAGTGCTTTTTCCCAGGTTGTACGGTAGTTAGTCAGTTCCTTAACTGTATCTTTAAAATGTATGTCACAGATGTGCCTGTCACAAATGAGATTTCTTTAGAACTATAATTCCATCACCTTCTGGGACATAATGACAAACAGTCATATAGAACATCATTTAGACTAAGAGCCTACCATAAGAGCCAGTGTAAAATGAAGCCAGTCCAATATGGCTTTATACTATGCGTTTATATTCAGTCAGTCACACTTGCTCTTAGTTCTAATTGCCTCATCATTTTGTCACGCCATTTTAATGTTCATGTTGATGATGAAATACACATACAAAGTAAATATATTTTGATCCCAGATATGTATTAATTTACCACCATTATGACACTAAGCAAATGACAGCTACACAAAATAGGACAAGAAGGACTTGGACCAGGGAGTGAAAAACAGCACATGGGATTGTGGGTAGTTCTCTCTTAAACCTAGACTCGGTGTATGCTGACCGTGTTCAGGAGAAGGCCAGCTGCATTGCTGCAGACTTAACCCTTCCAGTAAATTAACTGTTTGTTACGGAGCCCCGGAAGGGACATGGGAGGAAAAAAAATTAAGACGGACTTTTGCGAGATCTCGCAAAACAAACTTGGGATCTCGCAAAACTTTTAGCCGCATTCTTCGGAGGCCGCCAGCTCGAAGCCGACCAGGGGGTCGAGGCACGATGTGCCGGGAGAGCGGTGTTCCTCCTCCTGTAGTAGGTCTCGACCGCCTGTTAGCTTCGAGATGGTGGGTGTCAGATCTCCAAAAACGTAGCAGCACTTTTGCAAATATGTGATGTCTTGTAAACCGAGCAGATATTTGACATTTACACCACTACATTCACGCCTCAAAATATCTTACAAGTTTATTTTGTGACCCAGAAAGAGTAATATTACAACTAAGTAGCTGCCGCCATTGTTGGAATTCAACTTTTGTGAGACCTCGCAAAAGTTTTGCGAGATCCCGAGTTAGTTTTGCGAGATCTGGAGTTTGTTTTGCGAGATCTGGAGTTTGTTTTGCGAGATCTCGCAAAACAAACTCGGGATGTCGCAAAAGTTCATTGTAATTTTTTTTTCTCCCATGTCTCTTGCGGGGCTCCGTTTGTCTCTCTGCCATCTGGAAGAAGGTAAAGGAGTTTAAAAACAAAAACCACCAGTCATGCCTTAAAAGAGCTGCGGACATGCCGCAGACAACTGCACTTTACAACATTTTTTTAAAATTGTTTGCCTGTTACATATCTTATTGTATAAAAAAAATGCTCTGTTGCTTATATTTATTTATTGTGTGTTTGTCTATGTTAAATACTGTCTGTTCTATGATGAGGTACACCACAGGATGTTATTATGTGACTACACCATGAATCATATATCTGGAAAGCTAATGATCTTTTGTTTTTAGCGCTAATTAGCAACTGTTAGCATGCAAAAATGAAACGGTTGAACATTATACCTGGCAAGCGTGTTAGCACGAACATGCGAGGAAGCTGATTCACTTCAAAGTGCTCCTGTGTTCCTGCAGTCGCACAGAGCCTCTGGTGTGCTGCTTAGTTTCGTCCGAAATAGAACTGTTGTGAGGATTTATGGGATTACCAAATCATTCCTCCGACTGCATCTGATCTAATGTGTATTTGTATCCGTCATTTTGCAGTAAAATATTAACATGTAAAAATGAATCTGTCATCATCGAGTCTGAAAAATGGCTTCACTGTTTACCGCGATGAGTATGCTGCCAATCCTCTCATCATATTTCAACCTACGTAGTCTTGGAACAATATTGCATGCCTCCTGTAAAAGTTTGAACAAAGCAATTACACAAACCCTCAGGTGTATAATTGAAGATGACATGCTTACACGGGCTTACAATGCATTTTAGCATGTTATTGGTGTCAGTGGGTATTATACTGGGTAAACATAATGTAGAGATGAATTTGACAGATGACACCCCAACTTACTCATTACGCCTTACGCTGCGGACCCGATCACAACTCAATTTCCAGCTCACTGGCTCACAGAGTCATTATCCTAAATATGATTTGCTCAATGGAGAAGTCTAAATAATCTGTAATATATTTAGTGTTTCTCAGAAGAGGAGATGTAGAGGGAATGACTGTTAATCTTATTCTGCATGATCTGCGTTCGCTTCCATCCTCCTTTGTCATAGCTCACTCTCTGTATGTGTTTGTATATTTAATGCCATTAGAGAGTTACTTTCACAGTATGAATTGCTGTTATGCCCCTCTGGTTTCCTCCCTTTAGGTGACCGAAACAAGGACGGGTCCTCTTGGATGCAGTAACTATGACAACCTCGACTCTGTCAGCTCCGTTTTGGTTCAGAGCCCTGAAAACAAGATTCATTTGCAAGGTTGGCCATCCATAATTGAACTCCCCCAATTTCTGATGGAATTGTCACAGTGTCTGTTCTCTGGCAGGCCTATAACTGCAACACGAGAGTGTCAGAATGAATTTAGCTTCAATCACTCTTTTGCTTTTTTTTTTTTCTTTTTTAGCCATGCATTGCTTGCAGACTTCTGAAGTGAATCCTGGGCAGTAATGATTCAGAACAAAAGTAGCAGAACTACACAGTAATACTAAAACTTAAAGTGAATCTCAGCATATTGCATCTGACGCCAAGTGTATGTCAAACATGGGAGACAAAAAAAAGAAAGAAAATGAGAGCTGGTCTTCGGTGATTTACAGATCTACCATAGAAAAGCTATCTAAACACAATTTTTGCAGTAGCTAAAGTGCTTACAGCTCCCACTTCATTCATCCATGTGACATTTCCATGTTTGTGCCCTGTTTTTGTCCTTGCCTTAGGCCTCCAGGCCATTCTGCCAGAGTATCTGAGGGCCAGGTTTGTGCAAGCAGCTCTTAGCTACATTGGCTGTAATGAGGAGGGCCAGTTTGTGTGCCGAAACAACGACTGCTGGTGCCAGTGTGCCGTCGACTATCCACAGTGTAATTGCCCCGAGGTGGATCTGAGGGCTATGGAAGCTAGTTTTCTGCAAATCCGAGATTCCTGGAACATGGCTAACCAAGAATTTGAAGAGTCAGGTCAGTGTTTTATTATTTGTATTTATTTATGCCATTTTAAATGACCCTCTCACTGACTGCAAATAGCACCCTGTTGTTGGAGGCACTGATGGAAAAATCAAACTGACGATCTTTGAAAAAGGGACTATTACATCCAATCTATGCAATAGCAATTCAACATTACACAGTGTAATACTTTTTGGACCCATGTGTTTGCAGCCTCTTGCAAACACACATGGTTATGAAAACAACTAAGAAGCCCTGTTCATTTAACTTACTTAGACGCAACAGATTTTTTCCCTGTTCTGCACATGTTTTAATTTTATTGTTTTTATCTGTTTTCAGGGTTTTTGAGGGAAATAAACTATTAAACCATTTCCTGATCATAACAAATTGTCAGTTGTACATATCAGCACACACCTTTTATTTAGTATTATTTGGAATTCTTGCATGCAACAGCTTACATTAATTGTCTTTGATTTACATTCAGTAAGAAGATTATTTGCATTATCTGCAGATAACTATTGTCTGCAGTAATATCTATCTAGCAGCATGGGTGGAACCTCCCTGCCTTTCTATGGATGAACATGGGTACACAAATGGCAATCACTGTATAAGATTTGCGAGATGGATGTGTAAAAGAGTAAAAGCTATCCATTCATCAGCTGATGTGGACTTCTATTAGAGCAGCTGATCTTCCTGGATTGCGGTTGAGCTTGACTTCATGGCCTCGATGATTTAATGATATGTTCAATTTTCTGTGACTTACAAAGTATGAGGATCATTAATATTAAAAGATGTGTGATTTCTGTAAAACAAAGGATGTTTTGAGGAGGTATTCTAAAACAATTAAATATCAGCTACGTTAAGGCTCTTAACAAATGAATGAAATGAAGGTACCTTACTTCATTGTGTTGATGTAAAAATCTTATAAATCCAATCCTGCCGTAAAGCAGCACTGATTATTGATCAGTAACACTTGTCTTAGTGGCCTAATACAGCAAGAGGTATTAAGTAAATAGCTGACGTAGTAGAAACAGCAAAATAATGAAATTAATAAAATTTCTCTGGTGAAAATCGAACCACTTTTCGAGCATTCAGATTAATAACACTTTTGTGACCTTTGAACCCGTCTTTAGGAAAAAAATGCATGGATGATTTACAAAGTCCAGTACATGAAAGAGGAGCAATTACAGCAATATTACTGGGTCAACAGTGATTCAGTCAGAAGTAAGCTCTTCACTGCGGTAGGAGCTGTCATGCCTTTTGAAACACAATACAGTTGCTCTAATCTGTTTGCAGAATACAATTTAATAGCTTTGTAATAGCACTAGCAATGATGTTGCAGTTGTTTTAACCAATGTCTCATTAGCTTTTGCATTTTTTTCCACTAATGTACCCGTTGACCGTTATGTCAAACTCTTCTTCCTCAGTCTTGAATTTTACTGTATCTTGCAGCATAGCTCTGCATCCATGTTTCCCTGTCATTATTAAAACTGTGCTGCATCCACAGGCTCTAAGGGCATCTTGCTGTTTCACTCATTTCCAGCTCTGCCTTAAGCTGTTTTCAGTGCACCTAGCTGGCTGTGTGTTATTACCGGCTACATGCTTCTGTACTAAGGGCAACTTGATTAGTGCGCAGTTGGCAATGACTTAAGCAGCAAGGTGCCCAGAGAACTGCAGTTACACTGCTGTATTAAATAATGAAAAATAAGTTTCCTTGAAACCCCTGAGGATCTACTTGTATAGTCAATCTAATAGAGGACAACTCGCACCAGCAGCAGAGAGATTAATAATCATAACTCTTATTGTTAAATGAGCTTCCTACCATCAGAGGATGGTGGACATGATTTGTTTTAAGTCCCACCACCCACTGAGTGGTAACTGTTTAATAATTAAGACATCATATTTTTTATACCTGGATCAGTATCCTATCTCAGTGTTTGGCTAAGACAAACCATAGTCATAACAGAGCATTGAAACAGTGTGGAAAACTAGACTCAGGGGAGCATAAATAAGAGAGTGCACTTCATATCCAAGAGAGATCCAAGAGGCTTTAGTCTAAATAAACTGCAATATGTTGCAGTAAGTCAAATACATGCTTAAAGTTGCCGGACTACTAAGACGCATAAGTTATTAATTATAACCTCATAATTAAGTAATTTAAGAAAACCCTGCCAAATAAGCCTCCTTACACGCGTCGTTACCCTTCAGCCTCCTTGTGTTATTTTTGATAAGACCCACGCTGTGTCTGTACTTGTGTTCCTGAAAATCTGACAGTGTTTTCTATTTTTAAAATTGTACAAAAGGAGAATGCCGTTACCTTCCTGGGTTCAGCAGCTGACAAGATAATAATGGTCATTAGAGCGCAAGTTTCCAGGGATGAGGTATTGTTGTCTTGGTGATAAAATAATAGTTTAGTTAAGAAGTTACTTGCCATTCCCACCTTCTCATGGTTATTCAACATTATGATTTTGCCATGATGTTAACTATATTAAATTAATCAGTATTGTTTTTTAGCCTGAAAGTACACCTATATTCTATATGTTTCCTACTTAATGAGCCAAATGACAGTATAAAATAATCAATAATAATAAGAAGAAGTGAATGTACCTATTGTTTTGCCCATTTTTGAAGTCAAATCTGCTACTCCTCCCAGAAACACAGGGTCAGCAAACTTACTGGAAAGAAAATACAAAAACAATTTACATATCCACTGAAACAGGTCAAAACTCAACGTTCAATGTCAAAATAAGAACAAGATACAATGTGAATCCATTGTAAGGAATGAACATGAATAGAAATAAGATGGAAGTATGCTAGTAATGTCAAAAATAAAAAAAAAAATACAAAAAGCACTGCAACAGAAGTAAGTCTTGATCTGTGATTTAAAAGAAGACACTGACAAAGCGAGCCAGACCATTCCACTAACAAGGAGTCCTTAGAGCAAATGCTCGATTGCATTTTGTGTTTAAGACTGACATAGAAATTTTTAACAGGTTTCTGCCTGAGGATTTGAGGCTGAGCTATTACTGTGCAAGTAGTACAGTGTGTAGTACTGTGAGCTCACGGCCTATCATTTGCTTCCAAGGAGCCAGACTTCTTTTAATTTTGACATAGTGAGACATAGTTCTTCAAGCTTTCTGAAGGTCTTTCAAAGTTTTTCTTTGGATATTTGCTGCTTTTTCACTCATTTTCAAGACTAGTCCTTGTACCTGACCATTTTGTTTTTTTAAATTATTAACTCACATGACACAGACCGATTAATCATTTAAAAATTTAACTCAAGGGATAAACCAATGTTGTGCCAACAGATAGATACAAGATAGAGAACAAATTTTAAAACTACATCATCAGGTACATTAGGTACCATAAATTGTTTCCATCAATGGAAGGATGGCTGTCAAGAATTTCTAAAAATGAGTCTTCACTAATCCCATGTAAATGTACACCCATCTGGAACAACCCTAATATCCTACAAAACAACAATATGATAAACTTCAAAGCAATTAAATACTTGGTACATCTATTTGAAAGACTAGACTATTCTATTTGACAGATTAGTTTTACAACATGGGATTAACGAGAATAGATTTTTAGAATATCAACAAATTAAATCTATAATAAAAAAAGAAATTCAAGCCTTATCAAGTCAAATTACAAACACCATTAAGTGTGGTACAATTCCTCAATCTCAAACCCCCCAAATTACTGAATACTGCAAACTAAAATATGCAGGAAAACTCTCTGTTAAAATGACTAGAAACCCCAATCTACAATTAATACAATCCTGCATAGAGTGCACCAAATGGGTCAACGGATGTTCACGTTGGGTTTTGTGCTGTCTAACAGCTGCTCACACTGTCAGGGCAATATACCTGACAATTACATCCACCTGTTCAGAGGTTTTGGTGCCATTCCAGCCTCCCCTTCAGTTTTCTTGTTGGGCAACTTAGATGATTTCACAAGAAGCCATTTTGAAGGAAGGGAAATGGGGAAAAGGGGTCTGAGGTATCCCAGATTACACAAGAACATGGACTGAGAATCAGTGGCCAAGTCTTGCAGAGTATCTTGAAAAAGATTTCAAACTTGAATCCAAGTTTGAAGTCTTTGGTTCAAACTGTTGTTATCATGTGAGCAGGAGGAAGCCAACATTCAGAGAAGAGCTTTGGAATGTTCTTCAAGAATCCTCTACAGCTATCTCTGAGGACTACTTAAAGAAATAATATTTTTTTACCGGATATATTGTATCTTCATGTATGGTTGCACATTTCACTACATTTCTAGCAAGAAATAGAGAAAGGAGGAATGGCTCAATACTTATAGTACTGTTTATTATGGGGCCAGGGCATGAAGGACTTAAAAACTAATAAGTAAAATGTTAAAATCAGCTCTATGGGTAATGGGCAACCTGTATAGGGTCATGGACTCTATAAAATGGAGTAATAGGTTCACTTTTCTCGGTTCCCATAAAATGCCATTGCAATATTGGAACGAAGAGAAAATAAAAGCAAGAATGATAGTCTGAGTATTGATTACTTATTGTATCCTCACAATATATCTATAACACAGGTACTTGTAGGCCTTAATAAAAGTGAGTAATATTAACTCTTTATTGGAAAGGTTAGACTTTAGTTGGATGCTAGAGACAAAAAAGATTCCAGCTGCACGATGTGTAATCTTGATAATGTGGCTGAAGGATCAGAAATTTACTGCTCCTTTTTTTAAAATCACTTTTGGGCATTTTATTAGACAGTGGAAGGAGGCAGGAAATGTGAGGAGGGGGAATCAGATGCAGTAAAGAACCAGCCACTCAATGCTAGAGGCATTTGTATCAATGTAATAGCTAAACACGTGGCTATTGAGCCACTCCCACAGTTATTTTTTTCAGACTGAACACATTTATATTACCCTGGTTTTTAATTTTCATAGTCAACCACTTAAACCCCTTTTGTCTTCCAGAATAATAAATCGTACTAGTTAAAATAGTTGGGAAATTTAAATTTATTGGGAAATATAATATTTATAGTAATCCTTCTATACAGTGTGTGCATAGCCAGTCTACATTAATATTATATATTAGTGCTGTCAGCGTTAATCTAGTTAAAATGATGTTAACACCATAACCGCAATAACGCAGCAAATCTCTGTTAGAGAATTAACGCGGCTCGACCTGTGCGTGGGGCTGCACAATGTGTCAATGTGTTAGCGCGGTTAGCTCGTTAAAGCGTTAGTGCCGTGCAGCCCCATGCACGGGGCGATCCGTGTTAACTCGCTAACGGAGACAGCACTGTTGTATATATTTCACACATACTGAAACATGTAACAAACAATATTCTCCTGAATGAAAAATTATTTTCTTATGCTACTTTTATGGATTATGGTTTTTTTTCTCCTTTTTTTCTATAACTGGACAATGATCTGACAATATCCTTTAACAGCCAGTGTCACTTAAACTTGCTTTGTCTTGTCAGATTTGCATTTTGCTACTAAGCTTGTTTTTATTGCAGGTTTGCATGACTGATGTTTTAATGTTTCAATAAGTTAAGCGCAATGCTAAAATATTTATATAAGCTGAGATATATTCTTATTCTTCTTTGACGCATAATCCTGTTGTTATTCAAAATGTAAATCACAGTGATGGTTATTACGATGAAGACACGGATGGGATGTTTTAAAAGACAGACTCGTTCTTGGATTATGCCATCTCATTGGACGCCAGTAATAGTCTTATCTTTTAAACTATTTTTAGTTAAGACAAATTAATATATCACACAATCTGCTAAATCTGTGATTAGAAGAAAGAAAAAAAATAGTGGTGGCGGCAGCACCATGTGATTTTTCTTTAGTTTTCAAAATACAGGTCATAGAAAACACTCAGCTTATGAATTTCACAGGAACATGTAAAGCTTTTTGCATAATCAGCAGGGAAGGCGTTGGGGCTTAATTGGTTTCCCAAATTGATGCTTTATTATCCAGACAAACAGCACAGTCTTTTTCTAATCAGAAGTGAGCATGTTTTCGATTTTCCATACATCCAATCATGATTGTGATGATATTGTTATTGAAATGTAATCTGTTAGCACACGAGGCAAACAGCATTTCTGAAGGGCTGACAGATGTTATCCTCTGTGCTCCAGGCCCATCCTGATTTCCCCCTGACAGACTTGCTGCAGAAAATCTGTATGCTATTCATTAATGAATCTTACCCCATCACCGTATTTAGCTCTGCCTTTTTCTATTAGCCTATGCTTCAAACAATATCACTTCCAGTTTGCCCCACAGCTCTTCAGTCTACATGGACTCTGCAAACTGATTTTCTCATTTTGGCTTGACTAAATTAGCCAAATATAGTGAGAAAGCATTCAGGTCAGTTAGGCAAAGTCAGACAGGAACAATCCACTTCTTTCCAACACAGACTAAACTATCTTGCCTGTCCTCTGTCTTTCAGATGAGTTCCAGAACTTTGTTCGAAGGCTTCCTACATTCTATGCTATGAACGCATCGGCCATTCAATATTTCTGGAAAACGGAGCCGACCATTCTCCAGCGCTACAAACAGCTGGAGCTCAGCACCCAGCAGCTCCTGAGCAAAGCACGACGCATTATCAACAAGCTCTTCACCCTCAGCAAAAGGTGTCAAACTCAGCCCAAAATTATTATGCTGAGAGAGAGGTGAGAAATATAAGTATTCCTGCTGACCTTTCTGTGGATACAGATGTGTTAGGCCGTGTGTTTGCGCGCATGAGTGTGAAAAAATAAGCAAAAATTCCAAAGCCTGCAGCCACATTGCAAGTCCTTTCAAGCACGTTGCAAACGGCAGTGCTCATTTATTTTCCTCAGCCCGCTCTGTGCGCAGTGCTTTGTTATCCCCTGAACTAGGCATTATGCTAATAATACACACAATACATTAGCACTTTGATATTCAACCGAGGTCTCACTGAAGTGAGCTATAGTGTCACACCTGATGACTTGGCTGCACTCCCAGTCCGGGTCTCCTTTACATTCAGGAAATCAAAGTTATCCTCCTGTGAAATTAAAGTTTGCAGTGTTTCAAAGGAATATGCAAAGTTTGGGCCATTTTTCCTGTTGGTTAACTTGACTGCAATGAAATCATATACTAAAGAAAATCTGCCGTGGATCTTCTGTTGATCATTCCATCTATTTTTGTGTTTTTCTCCACAAAGTTTAGCTATAGTCTGCAACAAAAGCTTATGAAAAAGAAATGTAATTATGTCAGTGCAGCTGAAGTATCCAGGTTTATTTTAGGAGCTATTTCAGGTGAGAAACCAAATATTCATCCTCTGCAATGTGATTTTTTTTTAAATAAATATAGAGCTCGAATCTCCAATTGCCCCCACCTTCATTTCCTCTATAATGAGGGAATATATCTCTGTTCATTCAAACTGTACATATTTACCTATAAAATCTATGGGAACATACAGTGTTGTAAGTCATGTATTTGGCTCATACCTGATTTCTTACTTGCAGTTTTTTTAAATGGAGATTTCATTTATTAAGGAGAAAATGCTTTCCAAACCCACCTGAATTAATCACATTTTTTGGAAAGCTGGGTTCTATTTTATTAGCCACATGCAGACCTGATTACTGCCAGACACACTAAATCAAGAAATCCCTAAAAAATCAACCTGTAGAAATACGTTATACTGGCGTCTGAAGAAGCTCAAGAACAGATGAAAAACAAAGTCATTGACATCTACGAATAGGGTTACAAAACCATTTCTAAGGTTTTGAGATTCCAGTGAACCACAATGGAGAGCCATTGAGAAAATGGAGAAAACTGAAAATTGGTGAACATTCCCAGGAGTGGCTACTAAAATTACTCCAGGAGTGCAACCATGGGAGATTTCCAAAGACCACTGCTGACCTTAAAGGACACAAAGGCTCATCTCACATTTGTCAAAAACCATATCAATGATCCCCAAGAGTTTTAGGACAATATTCTATGGAGTGACAAGGCAAGAGTGAAACTTTGCAAGGTTTGAGTCCTGTTACATCTGGCAAAACAAACATAGCATCATAGAAAGATCACACCATCAGTCAAACATGGTTGTGGTAGTATGATGGTCTGGGCTGCGGTTTCAGCAGCTGGACAACTTGAAATGGATGGCTTGATGGCTGAAATGGATGCAACCATGAATTCTACTAGAAAAATCTAAAAAAAGAATGCCCGTCTGTCAGTTCATGACCTTAAGCTCAGGGACACTTGGGTTATGGACAATGAGCCGAAAGACTCCAGCAACTCCACCTGGATGGTTAAAAAAACCCCAAATGAATATTTTGCAGTGGCCTGTTAAGGTCTGTGCTTAAATCAGATTGAGCTGCTTTAGCATCACCTTAGACAGGCTGTTTAATTCAGCTCTCCAATGAGCCTGAATTAAAGCAATTCTACAAAGCAAAGTGGTGATGTGAAAGACTCATTGCCAGTTATTGCAAAAGCTTGGATATAGTTCTTGCTACAAAGGGTGACGCAAGCAGCTATTAGGTTTAGGGGGCAATTACTATTTTACATTGAAGTGTAACAAATATGCAAAAAACTAAGAGATCAAGAAGAGGGCAAATACCTTTTCACAGCACTGTACATATATGCAGTGTTAAATTCGGAGTTGCTGCAAGCACAGTTGTGTTTGCTTACATTTTTAAGCAAGGTAAAGAAAAGGTTTTATTTCCTAAAAATAGAACACAAAAATTGTTTAGTTCACCTGAAGTAGTATATTTAGGGAATCCAAATTTTTATTTGCAGACTCAAACTCAAGGTACTGCACCACTTTAGTATATGGGTTTTCTATACAACCAAATGAGCTATACTGACACTTATTTGCAAAGATCTTATAAGGGAATAGAAATGTATTCAGGTTATTACCATTATAGATTGACCATCGCTATAGGGAAAAGTGTATTTCTGATATTTAAGGGGAAATGTATAAGAGCGATAAAGGCAGATTAAAAGATTGGTCAAAATCATTGTGGCTGAGCTCTCAGTCCTGCACTAGTCATACTACAAAAGATTCAATACAACGACAAATGGTTATTTTTTCGCATGATTTTGCATTTCTGTTTCCAGATGGTCCCTCATATCATATTAACTTGATTCTTAATGGCTTTCAGCTCCAGTCCTAAGCACTGTTTCCTCATATAGCATCATAATGCTGCAGAATCAGATGTTCCTTAGTAGCAATTTATGCAAATTAGGTGCGACCGAGGTCATTTACAGCTATATTCTTAGTAATATCTGTGCTGTGCAAAAAAATTAAAAAGATGCAAAATGTTCATCCCTGATGGAAAATGGTGACAGGTTTAGTAAATGTTCCCATCTGTGTATAAAAGCTTGCAAACAGCTAAATTACAATGATGAAATAGGCGACTTGCAGTGTTTTGAGCTGAGATGAATCTTCAGACAGCAGAAGAATGTACTGCCCTTTGTCAATGTAATAGTGAATAGTTACATATATATATATATATATATATATATATATATATATATATATATATAGCAAGAATATACAAAGATTTTATCCTCATTTACCTTACATATCATACCGCCCTGTACATAATGGCCCAGCTCACAGAGGATTTGTTTTTCATATGGAATATTTGTACATCTCTGTAGCCATTATTCATGTTCCAAAGCTTCACAGTCTTTGTGAGATGAAGACAACGCAAACATAAAAAAAAAAATGTAGGCTGTTACATTGTAAATCCATTTGGAGTTTCTTTTGTAACTTTCTAGTGCAGTCTTTGGAACTATGTACAGTATTTTTTTTCCTTTTATTTTTTTCCATGAATACAAGAGGTGTCAGGGCAGCCGTGATGGAGCTGCACAAAAACAACTGATAGGCGGCTTTTTCTGTGCTTCCAAAGTAAATAAATGTGGCTTGTAATGGAAAAAATGAAGTGTATCTAGTGCAGAGGAGAAGTTTTCTTCACTAGTCAAAATGTACGCTGTGGCAGAAGGAGAAAGTTCGTTTGTGGCATTGATCTGTGTGAAATGAACTGACAGACAATGAACAGATTGCAGAGTGAACACCCGGCTTCTCTTTTGCCCATACTGCACACTGCGTCTCCATGACAGTTTACATGTCCTGCTGACAAAATGTGCTTATGATGGCGAGACAGCTTCCTCTCTCTTGCTGTGCACAGTCTCCACTCTGGAGGTGAGATATGCACAACTGACTCTCGCTGATGAGTTTCAGACAAGCTGGGTGCCGTTAACACTGTTAACGCATTACATCGACTATCTTTTGACAAAATGTCACCAGATTTAAAATTTGATTTGAGGAAAAAGAAAAAGTCTTTTGCTCCTTTCTGTTTTTCTCCACATCACACTGACTGCGCTCACTGTGATGCTGGAATACTAGAGGGGGCTTGCCGGTTCAAAGCACTTATAAAATAAGAACAAAAAAATGGTCTCGAAACTAAGAAACACCAGAAGCCTTCTATAGACTTTAGCTCTGCATGATAATTATTTTTTCCTAAGATATGCATCATTAGTGAGTAAAAGTACAGTACACTGGAGGGAACAAATTATAGAGCTGGAAAACAAAAAGAAAGGAAAAGAAAAGAAAACGCAATCACAAGTTTATATATTTAGTTATTTTTACCACTGGAAGGTGTTCTAAGCCATGTTTCTTTTTAAATAATTGTTTTCTCAATTAAAGTGGAAAAAACACATTTGAATATATTGCTTTTTGCACAGAACTGACAATACAAGTGAACTCACAATCATTTATTTCCATTTTTTTCCTGTAACTGTGAAGTCTGCAGCAGCAGTATGTTAGTTTATCCAGCTGTTTAGTACACAGTTTCACCCTTATCATCACTTTGCTTAGCTTCACCATTTGTGTGTATTTTTCCAGCCCAACTAGAATCTAGAGACGCAGGACTGTGTAGACGAAATCCATTTAAATATGTTGTGTAAGTTCAAACACAACTCGATCGTATCCAGTTTGATAGCTGGTTTAAAAATTGACTCAGTAGAATATTACATGTATTATAGCATCTTCTTTATAATCAATTGCTTCATATCCAAAATATCAAAATGTTCTTCAAAAATGTTTTGCATATATTTACTGCATTTATTTGTTGCAGTAAATATATGACACAAATACTATACTTTCATAGTATTTGTGTCGATATAGGAATATATCAAATGCTTTTCCAGTCAATGTATTAAACATTGAGAAGCTAAAATAATTTGTGGAAAAGGGTAAAAAAGCCTGATTTAAGAATTACATCTAACATTTATTCATCTATCTGTCCATCCTCTTCTGCTTATCCTTATCATTGTCGCAGGGGTCTAGAGCCTATCCCAGCTATCCCAGGGCGAGAGGCGGGCTACACCCTGGCCAGTCTGATGCAGGGCTAACGCTACTGTTTATCATGGGATCAAATTCCCAGTGATACACACACTCACCAGCACACACACAGTGCAGTTTAATTTCTTTAGTCTAACAACTGTTTGAACAAATGGTACTTTTCCCTTCAAAATTATGTTTTTTAGATGTAAATTACTTATACATGCACTTTTGTTTCCCTTAAATTAATTTACCAGCTGCACACGGCTACAGCAACAGAACAGCCACTCTGCTAAAGAACAAAAGTGGATTAAAAAAATCTGACAGATGTGGAACATAGCAAGCGACAGACTAATTTACCACATTATGTTCCTGTCATGCATTCCATCTGCTCTTTCATTCAGAAACAATTTCGGTATATTGCTTCACCGATATAGTTTGTGGCTTGGAATAAATAGAGCATTTTGCTAATCATATACTATATGTATGGTTCTACATGTACATAGGGCTAGACTAGACTCTGCACGTTTCCAACTTAAATAAATGATGTATTTTCCTAATGTGATCTTTATCAGCCTCTTATTAAACCTAATATTGTTTTATAGGAAATTTTGTGTGATGCCAAAGCCGAAGCTATGTTTTGATTACCATTTGTGGTTGCTTTGGTTGTTTATGCTTTTAACAAGAGTGTATCTTTTTAGTATTTTCAGCTCTGCCCAAAGTAAACAACATAAAAATTGTAACGTAATTAGCATTAGCTTATTTTACAGAGGGAGACTTTCCAATTACCCAATTAGCTCGTTTTCTTAGCACTAAATATAAAATGGGTGTATTTCTAACTCATCATCTTTTTTGACCTTGCATATTTGTAGTGAAACGACAAGTGATCCATCTATAGTAGGATGCGTTTTAGACTGGATAAGTGGACAGGAAATCTTTTCTACAGGGATTTCATGAAAACATTGAAGGATTTGAATGAATCGCTTAAATGTGGGACTTGCGTAGCAGGCATTGGTCTCTTGAGATTATGATGTGATACAGAACAAGCAATGACTGTTGATCTCCCCCATAATGCACCTTCCCTCCCCTACAGGGTCTAGTCAGGAAGCAGGCAAAATTTAACTTAGCTGTGTTTCTTCAGAAAGCACTTAACCATGCATATGAAACTCATAGTTTCAATCTGTTAGTTAAAGTAATGACTCAGTTTTACTCCTTACAGTGCAAGAGTTGGTTGCTCTAAATTACATTTAACATATTTTCATGTGTCATTAACGAATCATATAGAGCAGGAGAAGACAGAGGGACTTTGACATTTACATTTCATGGCTTCATAATTGTGAAGTGCCGCATAACTGCTATATCCATAGCCATATTTTCATTTCATGCCCACATATTTATTGTTCAACTTCCCATCTATATCCACTGCATCTCTTATTTATAGGCAAAAATCTGAAAAGAAATACATGCAAGTGTTTTTTTATTGTTTATATTTTTTAAGTATGTGTGAGGAAAAACGCTTTTTCTATGCTGAGTCATCTCTGTTTTTGTTTATAGATTTTACAATGTAACAGCTTCCACAAAGAAAGAAAGTATGCACTATAATTCTTAAAAATTAAAATACAGTGTTTATTCTTAATGAAATTTGAAATTACTCAAAGTTATATGACCATCTAATAATTACTCAGCTTACCTAATGTGAACAATCAGGAGCATTTTATAAATATTATATTTGACAATAAAGTAGAAACTCAACACCCAACAAAAGAGAAAGCACCTGATGTAAGCATAATGACCCGAAAGGGAAAAGAGATGTGAGCGAAGACAGTAAATGGGATTGTGAGACTTCACATTGATGAAAAGCATACGTGATGATCACTATCAAACTAAGTGGCTCACAGGTTTTCTCCATACAGAGGAGCATTGAGTTTGTCATCAAAATATAGATTTTTTTGTTGTTTGGTTTAGAAACAATGAGATTAATGTTTGAAGCCATGTGATTCTTGTGTTATGTACTCTGCATCAACAATGAATCTTACCCACTGCTCCATCTCTGTCGCAGGCCCTTTAGCTACTGGCTGAACTACATCCTCTCCATCATGTACTGCAGTGAAAACAATCACATCGGCTCTTACCTGGAGGAAACCCGGAGCTGCTCCTGCCCTTATGAGCATCCTCCCTGCCAGGGCTTGATTCCATGCACAGTGGGGGAGGGCACCTCCTGTGCGTCATGCTCCTATGAGAATCGCTCCCGCTGCGCCACCTGCAACCAGGGTTACATGCTGAGCCAGGGTGTGTGCCGCAACGAAGTGCCAGACTCCACTGACCACTACATAGGCTTTGAGACTGACCTGCAGGACATGGAGCTGCGCTATCTTCTCCAGAAACGTGACAACCGCATCAGCATTCACGGCATCTTTGTAAGCAATGACGTCAGGCTGAATAATTGGTTTGACCCATCGTGGAGGAAGAGAATGCTGCTGACACTGAAAAGTAACAAATACAAGTCAAACCATGTCCACATGCTCCTGGGGATGTCTCTACAGATCTGCCTTACCAAGAACATTACTCTGGACCCCATGTTGTCTGTTTATATCAATCCGTTTGGCGGGAGCCACTCAGAGAGCTGGATCATGCCCATTGAGCAGAAGAACTATCCAGACTGGGAGAGGACTAAATTAGACCTTCCTTATGACTGTTATAATTGGACTCTGACTTTAGGCAACAAGTGGAAAACATTTTTTGAGACAGTGCATTTTTATCTACGGAGCCGGATCAGGGGCACCTCAAGTAACGGGAATGGAACTGTATATTATGAACCCTTGGAGTACCTGGAATCGGGACGAAATCTAGGCTACATGAAGATCAACAGCATCCAGGTGTACGGCTATAGTATGCACTTTGACCCGGAAGCGATCCAGGACTTGATTTTACAGCTGGACTACCCATATACTCAGGGATCGCAGGACTCAGCCCTGCTGCAGCTGCTGGAGATCCGGGATCGGGTCAACAGGCTTTCCCCACCAGGAGCTCAGCCACTGGACCTGTTCTCCTGTCTGCTGCGGCACCGGCTCAAACTGTCCACTACAGATGTTGCCAGGATCCAGGCAGCGTTGCAGACTTTCAGTGCCAAGCAGCCAAACTCGATGGAATACGAAACAACCAAATTATGTAGCTAAGAAGTGGGCAGGTGGCCAGGCGCACAGATGGAAGAGCAGTCACCACACAACTCTGACGATAGTTAAGAGCAATTCTGGAGCAGTGCAAGGGACATTTGGGGGACATGTTATTTGTTGTCATGGGTCTCAAGAGTGCATTTGAGATTCTTATATCAGCTTTTGGTATAAATTTGTATTACGTCTTAGAAATAAGGAGGATTTCACCATACTTGCCTCATTGTTTGATTTTTTTTCTCTCCTGATGAAAACAATAACTTTAATAGTTATTAATATGAATTTCAATATTTGCCATCACTGATATTTTGCCAGCGTGCTGATGTTTGTAGATTGCACAAATCTGAATTGCTCACATACGTAAAAAAAAGGCTTTTGCTGATAAAATATTACCCAAGCAATGTAGTCACCTCACTCATTTCATTTCAACACCAGCATGTTCCTCGCTACATTTGCTTTCTAAAAAAAAGCCCACCATAAGTAATTGTTTTAATATCACAGTCCTCCTTCTTTGGCTGGAAAATTATGGGCACTGTGTTCTTTTTGCTTTTCATATCATGATAAAATCACTCATTTTTTTAAGCTCTACTTCACATTTTTGTAAGAAAATAGTCATTGCCATAAACAAAGTGAATAAATAAATGCTGTATTACTCCAGATTTGCTGACAAACAATGTATCATGTTCACAATATATGTTACATGTGCTCTTATTTTTATAATGCTGTTGTTTGTGAAGCAAAAGTTACAAAAACACTGTCTATAAAATGTATAATACGATTTGTTAATACACTAAATAAAATACATTTTTATGTGTGGTCTGTACATGGTGTTCTTGTGTACATAGATGCTTTTCTAAATTTATAATGAGTTTATCAGATTTATGATAGGGATTACTAACATTATTTATTCTGTTGTCACGTTTCAAAAATGTCACTTTTGATTTTGATGCTCTCAAGAGACGCGACTGAACAGCCAGTCAGTGGCATGCAGTGTGACGATGTCACATTTTATTACCTGCTCAGATTGCTCCGAATCCCAGCCAAGCAGGTGCTAAAAGAAGTACCTGATACCAGGTAGTATCAGGACCTAATGGAAAACCGTGGCGAACCATGGTGAGTTGATCCAAGTAGGTACTAATGGAAAAGGGGCTTAAATGCGACATTTCCAATTCATTTTTTAAAAGAATCATTCCAAAACAAAGCTAGATATTGTTACACTATGACTACTTCATTTTATGTATGATCACTCATTTTAAAGGTCACCTAAACAGGACAGTGATATCATTAAAGATGCTGACAGCTACTCTTGGTGCTGCTATCAAGAAAACATTTTTGATTTGAATAGTAGAATCATAATATTACTAGTTTCATTTGTTGTTTAGTTATTGCTCAGTATTAACTTTATGAAGTTTTTTAAATAATTTATCTATTTGTCTAAATCCAAATCTGTCCTATGACAAAACCCTTACTCGGTACACCCACAATCAACACCAGTCTCCTTCCTACTTTTGCAGCACTTCTTTACTGGCAAATGAACTAAATTCACACAGCTATAGTGATAACGCGAGAACACTTGAAGAAACTATTGCCATTGAACTGACTGCCAATTTCAAAAACCACAGTTTCATTGCATGAAATAAATCAGTCCACGCCTCCCACCTGAGCTGCTCACAATGATCTGCAATCACCCACAAATACTTTTATTTAATAACAATTCTGATTAATTTTGAGTCTATTTAATTGGGTTATTTTTCCAGTATTTTCAAGCCCTCACAACTTCGTGAGCGCAGGATTGAAAAACATTTAGCATAGAATTAATCAAATATGAAATATTATATATATATATATATATATATATATATAAGATAAGATAAGATAGAACTTTATTAATCCCTCGGGTGGGTTCCTCTGGGAAATTCGACTTCCAAAAGCACAGCAACGACCGAAGTTACAGTTACAGAATTGTTATATATATATATATATATATATATATATATATATATATATATATATATATATATATATATATACATACACACACACACACACATATATAAATACAGAGACAAATATAAATAAAATATACAAAGGGGATAAATAGAATAAATAGGAATAAAAAATAAAAATACAAGTGAATTGCACATTTCAAGTATTGAGTCTATTGCACTGTTGACTATTTACAAAAAGTATTGCACAAGGTATTGTACAGTGAGGTGAAGAGGCACTACAGCTTAGTTGTTCCCCCCTCCTTTGTCCTCCTGTTTCCCCTCCCTCTCCCCTCCAGAGAGGAGTTAAACAGTTTGATGGCGTGTAATAATAATAATATTCAATCAATTGAAAAAATAATCAATAAAAACACACAAATTGTTTGCAATTTACCAGTTAGGAATATTTCTATTGTATGAATATATATACAAATATATAATAACAAAATTACAACAACATTTTTAACATGACTGCATGATGAGAAACACTCATTGCAGGAATAGTTCCATATCAGAGGAGTAAGAAATACATTTTTACACCTACTGCATCCCTGAACTTCAATATTGTGAGATTTATAATGACATACAATCCTATGCAAAAGTCTTGAGTCATTCTTTTACATTTATGTTATGCAATCAACCATGCAGTATTTTAAGGTTGGATGGACAGCAGATCTCCACCAGATCGTCTTCACCTCAGCAGCAGCAATCAGGTTCTCTGCAGCAAAAATTTGAATTCCCTGAGAATTAATATTGTTGCTCCATCTGTTTTAGTGTTTTCTTCCCTCATTTGGATTCCTACTCCACTCCTCTGTTTGCTGCTCTGAGGACTTCTGCACTGCCTTCAGCTTCAATTCTGTTGGTACCTGAAAGAGAAGGACTCACCTGGAACACTCACCCACCTACACACTCACCACAGGCACTCTTAGCCTCTGGACTCCACCTGCCTTCAGTAAACCCCTTCCTGGATCCAACCAGTCCCATTCACAAGTAAGATTGTTCTCATTAATGTCATCCTTACAGGGATTGCAGAATTATTAGGCAAGTTGTATTTTTGAGGAATAATTTTATTATTGAACAACAACCATGTTCCCAATGAACCCAAAAAACTCATTAATATCAAAGCTGAATGTTTTTGGAAGTAGTTTTTAGTTTGTTTTTAGTTTTAGCTATTTTAGGGGGATATCTGTGTGTGCAGGTGACTATTACTGTGCATAATTATTAGGCAACTTAACAAAAATCAAATATATACCCATTTCAATTATTTATTTTTACCAGTGAAACCAATATAACATCTCCACATTCACAAATATACATTTCTGACATTCAAAAACAAAACAAAAACAAATCAGCGACCAATATAGCCACCTTTCTTTGCAAGGACACTCAAAAGCCTGCCATCCATGGATTCTGTCAGTGTTTTCATCTGTTCACCATCAACATTGCGTGCAGCAGCAACCACAGCCTCCCAGACACTGTTCAGAGAGGTGTACTGTTTTCCCTCCTTGTAAATCTCACATTTGATGATGGACCACAGGTTCTCAATGGGGTTCAGATCAGGTGAACAAGGTGGCCATGTCATTAGTTTTTCTTCTTTTATACCCTTTCTTGCCAGCCACGCTGTGGAGTACTTGGACGCGTGTGATGGAGCATTGTCCTGCATGAAAATCATGTTTTTCTTGAAGGATGCAGACTTCTTCCTGTACCACTGCTTGAAGAAGGTGTCTTCCAGAAACTGGCAGTAGGACTGGGAGTTGAGCTTGACTCCATCCTAAACCCGAAAAGGCCCCACAAGCTCATCTTTGATGATACCAGCCCAAACCAGTACTCCACCTCCACCTTGCTGGCGTCTGAGTCGGACTGGAGCTCTCTGCCCTTTACCAATCCAGCCACGGGCCCATCCATCTGGCCCATCAAGACTCACTCTCATTTCATCAGTCCATAAAACCTTAGAAAAACCAGTCTTGAGATATTTCTTGGCCCAGTCTTGACGTTTCAGCTTGTGTGTCTTGTTCAGTGGTGGTCGTCTTTCAGCCTTTCTTACCTTGGCCATGTCTCTGAGTATTGCACACCTTGTGCTTTTGGGCACTCCAGTGATGTTGCAGCTCTGAAATATGGCCAAACTGGTGGCAAGTGGCATCTTGGCAGCTGCACGCTTGACTTTTCTCAGTTCATGGGCAGTTATTTTGCGCCTTGGTTTTTCCACACGCTTCTTGTGACCCTGTTGACTATTTTGAATGAAACGCTTGATTGTTCGATGATCACGCTTCAGAAGCTTTGCAATTTTGAGACTGCTACATCCCTCTGCAAGATATCTCACTATTTTTGACTTTTCTGAGCCTGTCAAGTCCTTCTTTTGACCCATTTTGCCAAAGGAAAGGACATTGCCTAATAATTATGCACACCTGATATAGGGTGTTGATGTCATTAGACCACACCCCTTCTCATTACAGAGATGCACATCACCTAATATGCTTAATTGGTAGTAGGCTTTCGAGCCTATACAGCTTGGAGTAAGACAACATGCATGAAGAGGATGATGTGGACAAAATACTCATTTGCCTAATAATTCTGCACTCCCTGTATATTACCCTCTCTTTCCTTCCACGAGGCTTCCAGCAGTCCATCACTGAGTTAACCATAACTCAAGCTCTGCTCCCGTCCTCGGTAAATAACTTGTTGTTTCCCATTAAACCTTTTAAAAAATTCCTTCAGTGTATTGAGTCTGAATTCAGAATATTCATTTAGCCAATATGAGGGTTTTCTGTTACGTGTAAACATCACACTGGTTAAGACCTTGAGTTAGGTGTCTTTTATTGTGCTGAAATGATTGATAGGTCAGTGTTAAGTGGCTTAACAAATAAAATGGTCAGATACTGACTGACTAGTTTGAAAATAAGTGAAAAAGCAACCAGTGTCCAGCATTGTTTTTCCTGTGAGGATGAGCCATTGTTTGACTTATTTTAGAAATGCAGCAATATGTGCAATAGTCAGTAGTGATAAGAAGAAAGTTTCTGGATTTAAGATCTCTTCTAGACTTTAGATTTGTTCTCATGCATTGATGTTTGATGCAGTGGGGAAGACACAGCATCAAAGCCTGATATCTCAGGTGTTTCTCCCCGTGGTTTGTAGTCTGTTGTAATTTGCAGGGTTTATGTCTTACTCCAACCTGAAATATAAGCCTCAAACTCCAGATCCTTTAGGTGCTTTGTACTTAGTGTAGTTTGCAGCTCTGACCCCAACACACAAACACGTTGTAGTATGCCTCTGTGTGTTTCACATGATGAAAGCACGAGTTTTCCCCACGTTTAGATGGCAGTGATGCTTTTATGCTAGAAGTCTCAGCTACTTCTTTCTGCTAGAACAGCAGAAGGATAAAAACTAAATACTTTTATTCAACCACATGTTTTGCACCACTTAAAGCTTTTTAAGCTTAAGGCAGCTTAAAAAATTAACAATGGAGTACTTTTAGCTATGCAACCGAACGATAATGTGTGATAAATTACTCAATATATGAATCTTAGCATTGCTTTACTTATATAATGGATTGCACTGGTAGAAAGAGTAGATCAGTAGATGATTGGACCTTGCAAAAACACTCTGACACAAGGTAACACTGTATGGAAAGAATACATATTTGCTAGTTAGATGAAATCTCACAAGCAGAAAATGCTTCACTCATTTGTTTTCTCATATCTGAGCTAAACTCCTGTAACATACTAATACTGTAATTATACGATAGCAGCAGGGAATTTATGCTTTCCAACATTTAATAGAACATAGCGTAAGCCACAACATGCACCAGACTGTCTGGTATTTTGCTTTTGTCATTATTTTTCTGCATAGTTATTTGGCTTGAAATTATCCATGCATTACAGTAATCAAAGTAACCCCTGTGTGTAATGTTCTCTTACGCCATGTAGCCACTTCTATTTCATTTAACATAAAAGTGATGTTTTCCACAAACAGCAGCTCCAAGAGACAATAGGGAACCAAGCATGAATCTAATTTTTTCATGCGTCTGACTATCATTATAATGCTTTTATCAAGAAAAACAAAGAAAAGAAATGGAAATGTTGTACTGTATCTCTAAGAAAGAATAAAGGGAAAGCTTTTGCATGCCCACAGTTTAATGCCTTTAGCATTTATTATAAATGTAATGTGTTTTGCTCCCGCATTTCAAAAATATGCATTTTAGATGAACTGGTGATTCTAAACTGGCTGTACTCTAGATGTGACCCGGATAAAATGTTTGACGTGTTCAAAATCAACCATTGCATGAATGTATGATTAGATCTAACTTCTTTTCTAAAGTAGCATGAGTGGCCATTGAATCAGTCCAAAATGAGATATACATTTTAAATAAATTGTTCACAAATATGGTTTACAGTTTACAAGCTGTAAACTGAGTTTTTGATTTGAATAACAGAAACCATTGATGTAAGTTTAATTTGTTGGTAAACAGTTTAAAATTTAGTTATGCTTACTTCCTGAAACCAACCTATTGTTTATTTATGGCTGCATCCAAATCTAGGCGGATAAAACCCTTAACTCAGGCTTTGAACACCCATAAGTCACACCAGACTCATTATTACTTTTGCTGAACTTCTTTATTGGTAAATTAACCTAATTCAAGCAGTTATACTGATTAGGCATAATGGCTACTGAGAGGTTAACTGAATAATACTGATTATCTCTTCATCATGGCACCTGCTAGTAGGGGATGTATTAAGAAGATTTTGTCTTCAAGTTGATGTGTTAGCAGCAGGAAAAACTGGCAAGTATAGGGATTTTGTTTGAAAGAGCCTAACTGTGACGGATAGACGACTGTGTCAGAACATCTCCAAATCTATCAAAAATGAGAGAAACAAAGTCACATCAGTGTAAGTGTGAGAAATGTAAAACCAGTTGAAAAAAATAGTTTTAAGGAACTTCAAGTGTTCATGAGAGCTGAGGGCAGATGGTCAGTAAACAAGTGTGTTCTGGTATCTTATATTAAACTTAGATGTTTTTATTATGATCATTAAGATTTTGCTGTGATGTGTTTTGGACCACGAACAAACACCATTATCACGGATATCCACAGATATTTAAGGAAGCACTGACATGACAAAACTTGCAATTACAATGAATAATCATTTTAAAAACTGTAACTTAAAAAAAAGAAGAAATGAATAATCAAATAAGACAATCAACTGTTTCAGAACAAAACTGTTCAGACTGTATGAAGTATTAAGGTGTGCTCCCCTCTAGGCTCAGAGAGCAATAACTTGATGCTCCACCACAGCTCAACTCTGAGGGGCTAACAGAGCTGCAGTGATATTTTATAAAAAATTGTAAAAGTTCCAGTATAGAAGCTCAATGGTGTTCCAAGGCTCTTCAGAATTTGTCCATTTGAATGAACTCACAGCTTAAGAGCCCTGAAAGCTATATTGTAAAGATCCTCAAAGAAAATAGCTTTCCAGCCTTCTTAAATGAAGGTTGGAAAAAAAAAGAGCTGAGCATTCTTTTCATGAAAAGCAACTGCATGTGGGGAATGTTTAAAATGCCATGTAAATAGACTTGGGGTTTTTTCTTGAGTAACAGTTTAGCGAAATACAGTAAGACTCACTTTCATTTTTCTTATATAAAATTAAGTTTATGCTTGTTAGTGAAAAACACGCTCAATGTCTTGTCTGTCTTGTACTTATTTAACGTTGCTAGACCATTAATGATATGCCTTTTAGACACAAATGTCTGACCACTTATAGCAACTTTACAATACCTCCAAGTATGTGGTAAATGGATTGGGACTTTCATACAACATCTTTTTGACACACACTCAGTCAGATGCATCAGGACCAACTTGGGGCTCAGTATATACTTTGACACACAGACTGTAATAGCCAGGGATTTGGCATGAAAAACAGCCACCGATTCAGTGGTATAGTTTGAAAAGGATTGACGGTAAAGATCAAGGTTTTTATTGTATGGCCAATAAGGTTATGGAACCTTCCTAATTATCCTTATTTTTCCATACATAGATATAACAGTGATGGTAACTAATGATAGCTGTTCATTTACTGCATATCCACTAATTAGATTATTAATTGCTGTATGTGAAGGAGGTTAATTGGGATTGACTGTGCTTTTGCTGGAATACACTACACTACATTGTTTTCAAACCAGGAGTAGAAAATGAAGTCTCTAGTTTCTTTTTATTTTTACAAATGTAGCAAGAGTTGCACATACATAACACTGTTTGTGTTACAGTAGGTGGATGGGTAGCCGTCTGGCTTAACAACTCTTCTGGCAAAAACCCTGAACATTAATATTTATAGTCTAATTAACAGAATTACATACTGTGCACTACCATCGTTTAGTGCACTTAGTTTGGGGTTTACAAAGAAAATGCATTTTATTTATAATTTTTTCATCCTTTTAGACTATGCAAAGATGATGTTATCTGGCGTTAGTGTAGCCTAGTATCTACATATTATTACTGACATTATTACTCATTATTATACTTTCAAGATTCAAATCATCCTTTGTTTCCCAAAACTGTGGTCCACAGCTTCTTTGTCATATCAAATGAAGTTTGTTGCATATTCAAACTCAAAGGTTTACATTAAATTCTTTACATGATGCCCTTTCAACTTTCAAACAGCAGCATTTCTCTTCTCCAAAGGCAGGTGTTCTGTGATTTTGAGACTCAAAATATTCTCAGCAGCTTGTTCTCCTTTGCTTGTTGCTTGCTGTCATGTAGTTTCTCCTCGGCATACTTCTGGCTCCAGAATAATCTGCATTGCTCTTTGAAAATGTACTTCATAGTTCACCACACAAGCTGCAATCAGTAACAATTCCCAAAGTGACCCTGAGAGTCACAGACCTTTCTCCAGCAGAAAGAAAACACTACTGCAAACTCATAATGCCTTAATAGTGGCACTAAAGCATAATGTTAAAGGATGAAAAGGAAAGAGCACCATCTGCACCGACTGTAGTGGGTGAAGGTGACAATATTATCATTATCTGGATGCCAGATCCTTAGAGGAAACATTCCCTCGGAAAGTTGAGTGGGTGGTGAGACATGATGTCCTAGCTTGGCAAGAGACAGCTTGTGACTGCTTTAAAGATGCAAATGGAAAAAAAGAAGAAAAAAGAGAACGCGGGCAATGCGGTTCATATAATAAACGTCAAAAACACGAAGGAGTTTTGAAGGTTATTGACATGCAGGTGGCCTACCTACACTGCACTTGAGCTGAATATTTTGAGAACAAATGTTTAGGGGTATAAGTTATTTTTATGCACATTCCACTTCCTTGCCAGAGGGAGTAAGTGAATCTAATTTAGCGGCAATAAAACTAAATTAATGGACTACAAGCATCAGAGCACATAAAGAACTAATTCCATCTGAAAGTAACATTAACACTGAGAATATGTAATTGTGAAAGAGGTCTATAAAAATACTGATTTGGTCGGCCAAATGCAAATGTGTTCCTCAATCAGCTCTGCCAAGTTCTGTCCAGGCGTGACATGCAAACTCGATCTGAGGCAAACTTTTTCCCCCAAATCATCAGATTTGAGGGTAGCCTGGAGGAGAATAGAATATTTTGGATAATGAGGTAGAAAAATTCAACTTTCAGCTTTGAGAAACTCTAGTTGTATTTGTTCTGCCTCACAGAAGCTGCATCAATGTGATGTGTACAAGTGTTTGCTTGTATGGACACACGGAGCATTGTTAATCACCTCTTCTATGTAAAAGTTTGGCCCTTTTGGCTCATTGCTTTATATTGTTGATGCTGTTTGTGTTTTGTCTCACAAGCTTTCATATCAGCAATCTAGTGGTTTTAGAGCTAACAAGTCTTAATAAATCCAGCAACAAATTAGCTAAAAGGTGAAGTCACTATTTCGGTTTGGTTTATTGCCAGGATCCTCTCATTTGCATTGTTTCCACTGTCTTCCAATTTTAAAAAAATCATCCAGTTGAAATCAGTCTTTTATCATTTATCAATATAAACTTTAGGCTACAGTCCCACTCACTGACATAAATCTCAGTCATTTTGAGGAAACACACAATATCTTTCTTTTAGTGTTTAAGTCTCTGGTTCTCTTCCACAGCATGTCTTCTATCCTGTCTTCCTTCTCTCACCCCAACCGGTCGCGGCAGATGGCCCCGCCCCTTCCTGAGCCTGGTTCTGCCGGAGGTTTCTTCCTGTTAAAAGGGAGTTTTTCCTTCCCACTGTCGCCAATGTGCTTGTTCATAGTGGGTCATATGTTTGTTGGATTTTTCTCTGTATGTATTATTGTCAGGTCTACCTTAAAATATAAAGCGCCTTGAGGCGGCTGTTGTTGTGATTTGGCGCTGTATAAATGAAATGAAATTGAATTGAATTAAGTGTCAACACAAGGCCGACAGAACAGTTGAAAACCAGCTCAAAGAACACTTCACAGAGAAAATGTTGTAGTCAAAAAAATTCTTTTTTAAAAATGGGTGTAGATAGAAATGTTTATATGAAAATCAACCTTGGGTTGATTGTTTGCACATGCTATGAGTTAGCAGGAGAAATCAGGTGTTTCTGAATGAGGTGCAGTTTCTACTGTACCACCACATTTTTGTGCTTTTTTTCCAATAAAAATTAACGTTCAGAACTCCACTTTACAAAAGGTGTAGATCATTTTACTATTTATCACCTCCTGCCACTGACCATCACTTTTTTTTCATGTTTGATTTCTTAGGTGTTTTTTTTTTTTATTCTGTCCACCTAGCATGCACATTTTTTTAACCCTTGTGTGGTGTTCATATTTTTGTTGCTCAGCCAGTGTTCATGGGTCTGGTGGACCCGCTAGAGTTTTGGCTTTCCAAATTAACACTATCAAACAATTTTATGTTAAATTACTCAACAGATGTTTACGTCATCCCAATTACAAGCCATATGAACAGCAAACATGGTTAATTTTTTCCCTTTACCTTTGTTAGATCACATTTATGAATTAATGTGCTTCTCGTTTTTTTTTTTTTTTTTTTTTATAAAATGTTATAAAAAAATTAATCAGTTATAATCAAGTGGAGTGAGTGGAAAGACACAACACATTTACACGTGAAGCAATATGTTCCCACAACTAAATGGGATCAGCTGCTCATCAATGGTGACATTAGGCCCAGGGTTGTAAAACAGGGGGAGGTGGTGCACACACTTATCCCACACTGTCCTGATGGCAGCTAGCTTGTCTCTCTGCCGTCGAGCTGTTACTAGCCCAGCTAGCTTGTCTCTCTGCCGTCGAGCTGGTCTGTCGTCTCGGTTATCAAAACGGATAATCCTGGAAATTTTGTGGAAGTTTTCCAGAGACACTGATGCACGGAAAGGTTCTTGCCGGTTTCTGCATCCCACAGGGATTCTGTCGATTCCCCTTTGGACCTGAAAACTCCTGCAAGGATAAGAACCCCAAAGTAGGCCTTTGGGGTTCTTAGATGAATTTGGTCCTTCTCCTTCCACCTCTCTCCAAAAAAACACCTTCCTTCTAGATTACTGCAATCTAGAATAATTTTCTGGATGGAATCTGGGATGAAAAGCTCAAATGAAGACTTGATGTCCTGCACATAAGTAACTGTCAGCCGTGTTGGCCCTGGCTTATCACAGTAACAGCTCTGTAGGGTGGCTCATTTCTTGGGCAAGAAGACCATTCAATTTCACCAGTTATTGACATCCATATTTCTTCACTTGCTGTCTGGTGGGCTTGTTCTGGTCCTGGAGCTGGCTGCAGATGGGGTACTCGTCTTCGTTTTGTTACTAGATGGTGCTCAACCTCATCCTCTTCTTCAAAGTCACTGTCAGACTCTGAATTTTCAGAAATGTGAAATATTCTGAAACCTCTTTGTCAACATCATCATCAGAAGCCCCTCTCTCTTCCAAAATCAATTGGATGGCCCTCGCAGCAGATAATCTTTTGCCATCTTGATCAGTTGTGATAAAGAACCACACTGGCAAAGTCTTATTTATAGTATTATGCCCCTAATTTGCAGGTGGGACAGGGTATGAGAAAATAAAATTTGGATCCCTCAAGAAAGAGGGTAAAATGTGTGGGAATGTAAGAGCAGACGGTGTTGATAGTTGAATTTTCAACAATGTTGCAACTTTGTGCGGGAGCAGGAGGGGAAGAAAACACTATCAGCAGCACCAGAAAGGAGAAGGACAGAGTGTGGGAACACAGGACCTACACTTTCAACACTTTTATTAGACCTGGGTCCAGTGGACCCAAACACCTTGTATGTAATGTAAATGCGTGGGGGGAGGTACAGTATGAGGTCATTGAAAATTAGTCCGGATTTATGTTCTTCACAGAAAATAAGCCAAAGCCAATGAATTTCAGGTTGAAAAAAGAATTAATTGTTTAATTTTTCTTTTGAAAAAAACTGAAAACGGGTCTCACAGACCCGAACACCATGCAAGGGTTAAAGGATACATAATTTAATTGGTATGGTTGCTGAATTAAGTACCCTTGTGTCTTAGATTACTCCATTCCAGAAAGAAAAGAAATGTAATGTAATTACAGCAATGCAATACATTAGAATGCATTACACCCACCAATGTCTGTTAGGTTGCTCAGGGTTGCTTGCTTGGAAAATATTTTCTAGCTGACATATAAAAGTTGATGGAGCAAAGAAGTCTACTAAGAAGTCTATGTGTAATACAGTAATTTCAGATGAAATTTTAAGAAATACACAAGCCAATCAAGTCAAGCGGATGTGTGGCATCCAGCTAACTCCACTGAGGGGTTGCTATACTAGCTTGCCGAGTCTAAATATATGAATTACTTGTTAGGCCACATCAGTGGGCAAAATATTGGTTTACTCAACAAGCATCACATTCAAAGTGGGCAAGGGGTAACTCAGACTGCAGACACAGAAAGCTCTCGTTCTAGAGGCTAGCGCTCACATTTAGACTTTTTATCTATGGTTTAGGTTCAGGTTGTATGAACGTAGGTCACAAGCTGGCCACAACATTTTGAATAATAATCCTTTCATTACTACAGTACAATAAAGTAGCAGTACAATTCAATACAAAATACAAGTGTATTAAAAGTTCAGATATTTTTTGGTGGAATACAAACATATAACAGTGATTATATAACTCATGCATCGATATATTTCTGAGTTGCCCTACTGTAAATGGACCACAATTATTTTTTTTCTCCCTTTTTGCTTTTGCTATTTAGTTCTACAGAAACATCATTTCTAAGACACAGTATTTGTTGTTTGGCCTGCTTTTTTAGTGTCACTGTTGTGTTGGTGAAAGTGTGCTTCTCCATAGACTCCGTGTCAGCTAAAACTCACGCTCTATTGAGGTATTAAATCAAATCTCTGAAGAATGTGATGAATTCCCACCTGAAATATATTCATATCTTAAATTACCATTTCACTCTGTTTTTAAATATGCAACTGTAGAAAAACAATGCAGACCTTTGTGTTATTATAGCTGCTTTGGATTAAAGAAAGCTGATAACACACATGTCTAGCGCAACATTTATCAAACTTTAATAAGAGGTTTAGAACCTCTGATGTGAAAACTGAGCTATTTCTGCTCTGGGCTTTCAAAGCTCCTTGTCAATGCCAGCAAAATGCTCCTCGCAGCCCTTATAGTTCTTATTAGGACTCAAAGCCCATTTCTCTGATCTCTTTTCATTCTTTAAAGAAGAGGAAAAGGAAACGTGAGGCTTAAAAGAGATACTACAGTCACCAAAATATGCTAACCTCATTTCTTTAGAAAATAAAACACGTCTCTTTTTGTTCCTGCTCTCTTATCCACAACTCTTTGAATATCACAGCTTGCCCTCTTGCCCAACCTACTAATGCATGTCAGGAAAAAAAGTATTTTGTGTCCATTTTTATTCAAATTGCTTATGATAGCAGGAGCGCCATGGTTTCCTCTGGGGCTGAGAAATGTTCATTTGAAAAATCGCCCGGACGTGCATGGAGGTTGCCAACCTCAATTTTTGATGCAGTAGCTCATTTTGTGTGTCTTCCTCAGGAGTCACAGCCCAGCCCCACCGGAGGCCTAGCCACACTAGCCAGCCAATTATCAGGGCCTTTTCCTGCACCTGCCCACTGCAGGCTCGAGTATGGATCTGCTGCTCCACTCCAGGCTGAGAAGCAATCAAAGCTGATGCCCTACTACTGCTTAACTCTGAGAAACTCAAAACTGCTCAAAGAAAAACACAATTTCAGTTCATTCACTGTCTTGGATGAAAGATTAGGAGAAAAAAAATGACAATGAGCTGGAAATCATTTTGATACATTGTAAAACTCAAAGCATACCTAGGGTGAAACTTTTTAGCTCTTGTTGAGTAAATGAACCCTTTTCCAAAGTCAAAACCAAAATGATTCAGCGATAAAATGTAGAAATTGTATCATTTTCAGAAACATGCTAATTTTTCATTTGATGACACCAATATGAAATTATTTTTGTTTTGTTTTCTTCTTTCATCGCTTATTCTTTTAATAACTCGCTGGAAGTGTTTGGGAGCTGAGGAGACCAAGCAGTACACTTTTGAAGTTGAAATGTACGCTTGCTTCTTTGATTTCTCAGACCACTGGACAGTTTTCCACTTTGCCTCAGACCAACTTAAATGAGCTCAGTCCTTGAGAAGTCAGCTCTGTTTTCTGCAACAACCTAAGCAAGTAGTCTAAGTGCCTAAACCTAACTAATCATAGTGTGAAAGTGAACGCAAAAAGAGTGTGAAAACAAAACTAATCAGCAAGGAGGGAGAAAAAATGAAGCACTCAAAAACATGAACCACTCAGCCCCTGAGATCAGAAACTGACTTAAGACACAGTCACTCCTCTAGCTTTCTAATGAGGACTCTGTTACTTGGAAACCCACCGT
The DNA here is from genome assembly GCF_965226115.1 of Aulonocara stuartgranti. NCBI lineage: Eukaryota > Metazoa > Chordata > Actinopteri > Cichliformes > Cichlidae > Aulonocara > Aulonocara stuartgranti. The sequence goes on from NC_138953.1 coordinate 12,161,324, forward strand.
TAGCTCTCGGCTTCTAATATTGCCGCCCCTGATGTGGCTAGGCAACAACACAAAAGGAAGCCGTGCACTGTTGTGATACCTGCTGCTTCACCCTGCTACTTATCTGAGATTTTATGCCTTGCACCTTGTGTACACACATTCCTTCAGATTCTCAGAGTTTGATGATGAAATCATGTGGTTGAATGTCACATTGAGAACAGGTAAGATATAAATTGTTACATGAATTTAAACTTCAACAGTAAAATTGTTCAATTATTTATTCTTCAACACTTTGTCATCTTATTTATTTATTTGCCATTTAGAATGTTCTAAATGGACCATTACTGTACCGTATGTAGTGCACTCAGAGCATCCCATAATGTCAGCTTAAAGAGATGAAATGTAATTGTGAACCAAAATGAAGTCAATTTGCCCATTTTTCAAGCTCTCAAGACTACCTCGCCCTGGATTACTGAGAACCTACTCAGACATATTCTGTTGTACTTTGGGAGAAACACATAGAAGTATGAAAAGGTATCAGGAAAGCTGGCTATAGGAACAGCTCTGTTTAAACTAAGGTACAGACAGTCCACACCGGTTTCCAAGAGCTTGTGCCTTGAGTCCACAGTCAAGAGACATAGAGCTGTGCAGATCTTATGATGAGCACAAAATCAGCTCTAAAAGTAAAAGGAGAAGACAGGTCTCTTTTACTACAGATGTACTCCAGGACTAGATCAACCAAACCCTGCTCGAACAGACAACCTTCTTCCATTACAAGAAGTTTCTGTCTTCATGGAGAGTGCAAAGTTTGCACATCATATATAAGGCAAAGAAACTTCAAGTTCAACATGCCACAAGCAAGGATTTTCTATTCAGCGTAATAACCATACCATCTGGATCACTGCAAAAGGACATTACAGACACATCACTACAGACCACCAGGATAAATACGTGTACTTATCAACTTATCAAATAGGGATATTCTAGCCAAATGATCCAACTATGCTATATCTTTGTATCATCAACCCATTGTGTACCTCATCACAGGCACAGAGACAGCAATAAGAATGAATAAATTGGCACAGTCTGAAGTATAACAAAGTAGGATGAAAGTATCAATGCTCTTCTCTGGTGCAAAAATACCTACTTCCAACCTCACCATTCAGGAAAAGGACGCTAATCCGTCCCTTAGTATTGACCAAAGGATCATCTTATTACCAGCTGGTAAAGAAAAGTGCACCATTCTTCTCTGCTCAACTGATTAAGAGTTGAATAACTGTTGCAGTGGAGACTGTTAGAAAATGACTACAGCATGAAGCTGCGGATAGAGCTGCACCGGCTTCATCCTTGATCAGATTTGTGTGATGCTAGACAGAAGCCTCAGCACTAAATTTCACCAAAAACCCAGACACGAGTCCTTCCACTTTGACTCCCACCAACAATGGAACACAAACTTAAGATGACAGCAAACCTGCCGCTAACACATAAGGGACAGCCACCATTAGGGGTAAAAACCTTTGACTCTCTATCAGTTGGTTTAGAATTGATGAAGCCACTTGGATGTAATGCAAGACCACAGGACATGCTTTTTGTCTTCTTTTCAAGCACTTGAGAATGTCATTAGCTGGATGATGAGGAACTTACACTGACAACATACAGTACAAATTTATTAGACCAAAGACCAAAGCAGAAAAATAGTAAAGCATATATTTTTTTAATTAAAAATTTAAGTTACCCTTATCTATATATCTGAACAGAAAATTAGTTTTAGTGGTTAAATGTTACAGATAATTAATTTTAGATTACTCAGAGAAGTAAGGTGAGCCAGTTCAAATTTGGATATAAAAAAATATTAATTCTGTTTATTATTTGACCAACAAGCAAGTTTTTGGCAGATTTCTAACATATTTATGTTTTTATGACATGTGGTTTAATCAGCTGGTTAATCACTGTATGGTGAATGTAAATACTTTGATGAGGAAAAAAAAGCAATGTGTCACAATCAAAATGTACCTTTTCCATCATCAAAGACACGTGCCAGCAATTCTAAAAAAAAAAAAATCACTTTCACAGATTTTTTTCTTATTGTTAATTTTGTTTTGTTGCTCATTACAATAATGCCGCTTGGTGATCGAAGTAAGTTAACTGATGAATGATGTCCTGGGTGTAAATTAATGTTAGTCTTTTTTGCTCCAGCCACATGAGACACAGGAGATTGAGTATTGGAGAGATAAGAGAACAAGTTGTCAGTGTGAGGAGCGGCTGGGAGATAAACTGATTGTAGTCTAGATAGGGTGTAAAAATGGTCTGCATAAGTAGCTCATGTCATTTACAATCAGTTCAACTTCATGAACAGAGATCCAAAAGTCCCCCATCCCCCCCCACACACACACACGAAAGCCTTGTGGCCTTTAGCATGACATGTAATTGTGACAGCCACATTTCAGACCAGAGGTCTTGCTAACTAAAGCATGAATAATATAATTACCATTATCTTTGGCGAGCAAATTAAAATTTTGTTCATTTCAGATTTAACTTCCATAAATCCCACTGACTTTGTATTTTAATAATATCTGTTATCCTCTAAATATCTTTAATCCTGATTTCACAAAGGACAGATATTCTAAGACTGGCAGTTAGTTCATATTCAATAATGATGATCAGAAACTGACTTTAATGAATCTGGGATAAATCTCCCTCACAAACACATACACACACACTTTTAAAAAAACATGGATATTTTTTCACATTTGTCAACAAAACCCATGAAAAGACAAAGGATAATAATGAATTTATCTTTTGGCTGTGTCTAAAGTCTAATTAAAGCTATTTCTCTGCTCCACTGTTATCCAAAAATCATTAAGAAAACATCACCATGGCACGCTGCTGCACACGCTGACACATTTTTTCGTTACAAATGGGAGTTATGGTGTTTTGAAAAACACTCCACAAATTAATTCTGTCTCAGACAATAGTGTACGACAAAGATCTTGGCATAAGCATGGGGGCATAAAACAAGGCATTTTTTTAAGCTTGCCCTCATGCACTTCTGACATTTACCCACTTCCCACAGTGGCTCAGAAAGTTGGTGAAATACACCCTATATTTTCCATTGTCGTCAACTACAGCAGTGGTCTTGCAGATACTGTTCTCCACATTCTTATCCTATGTTTACTGATGTACTACATTAACAATATGTGCCTCTGTGTATGGCATATTTGTGCCCTGCAAACATCCTGTCATCCTGTCAAAAATGTAAACATTTTTTGCAGAAGCTTGTTACTGGCTTGAAGTGAGACATGTGGACGGTATCATGAATCTGCATAGTTCTAAGGATCTTCACATTAACATAAATAGGGTTAACAGCACTATCCACCTCAAAAGTCTCAATAATTTTGGGGACATTTGTTTAGGATTAGATTTTACTGCAGCATCCTTAGAGAATAGGTAAACTGGTTGGCTGGGATTCAGTGACAGTCAGCCAAACATTTACTTTGCTCAGTCTTTCTCAGGAGGACAGCATTAGTGGTTCTCCAGATGTTACAGTGCTGTAGCTGCATGGAGGGACCAGCTATTTCACCTCAGGGAAAAGAGGAGGCTGATCGCCTAGAGAAGGCTCAAAGGCAGATAAATGAATCAGTTCATTACGTGTCCAGGGATGGAGAGCTCCTTATGGTTACATTCTGTTTGCCCAAATGGGCTGAGGGTGAAAATCAGATGTCAAGCTTGCTTGTGCCCCTAAGGCCAAGTGAAAGCCTCTGTCGAGGAGGGAAATTATTTTACTGCTATTGTCAAATAATTGTCATTGCATTAATAATATAATCTGCAGCATGGATATTGCATTCCAAGGTTTAAACAGTGTCTCTTTCAGAAAGACTGAGTTGCAGGCTGACAGGAAGTTGTATGCAGAAAGAAGCAGGAAGTTATTTTGAGCCGCAGGCTAAGACGAGGCTTTAACAATGTAACAGATAGCTTTAAGAAGGCCTTAAGCAGTTATGACTATTTTATACACAATGCATATCTGTGCTTATTAAAGAGTTGGAGCTCGGTCAATTAATTGGGGGTCGGAAGCTTTGTTCGGCGCGATGTTCGGACAATCTATTGTGCAAGTGACTTGGAGCCAGAGAAGGAATTGCAATACATGCTTACAAAACACTTATATATCAGATCATTTTATATTAAGGTTTTAGTAGAGGTTCTTGATTAAAACATTTATTTAGTAGAAGACATACACATAGTCTCAGTGAGCTTCTGGTCTGGTAAAAGGTCAGAAGTGCAACAGGTGAATTGAGAAAGAGCATTTGAGGACGAGACACAGACAGTAGGTGAAGAGATGACACAAAGAGCATGTGAGGTCAACACACACACACACACACACACACACTTTAAATTAGATTTATTTAGAGGAGAGGTTAGTTATGTTTGGCTGTAACTGCAAAATTGTCTTGGTAAAAGAGGAACCGTTTCTTGGTGTCTCGGCAAGAAAGAGGAACAAGACAAGAACTGAAAGGTAGACAGGAAGGGCTAGCCATGAAAATAGAAGATGATTTTCTAGGTGAAAAGTCAATGATGATGTTGATCTGATCTATGTATAAAATGTATCTGTGACGTATGAAGGGGCGTCAGTAAATAAACCCTGATGCTATAAAATATCTGTTCATGCTTTGATTAAGTTGAAGACTACTTCCTGTCTGCGTACAGAGTTGTCTTCCCACGCGTGTATTCATTAAAATCTTCGTTTGACTTCACCCGGCCGGGATCGGTGTGGTTATTCTTCGATCACCTCTTGTACCCTTCCTCAATATTGAATCTTAACACCTCCCATACCTGTGAGATGAACTGTGGGCCTTTGTCTGAAACTATATCAAATGGGATAGAATGTAACCTAAAAATGCTGAAACATAATTACAGCAGAGAACAGTGGTTAAAAAAGTGGCTCATCCAGCTGGGCACGATGAAGGGCATTCAGTTTCTATGTAAGTCTACTAAGTAAGGAAAGTAGGTGGGAGTGTGGGTCTGGTGCTCTGTGGAAGAGAATTGTTGGGAAAAAGAGCAGGTTTTGGGTTTTCTTATTTCTGGGCAAGTAATTGTGAACCCGGATCTTCTCAAAAATGAGCTATTGAACTATTTGCCTGACTAATTTATGGCAAAGGCTGTGTGGTCTGTCCAGACTATGAATAGATGCCCTTTCACAGATTAATACCCATAAAAATCAACATACACATTGTACACTCAACAAAAATATAAACGCAACACCTTTGTTACTGCTCCCATTCCCCATGGGATGGACGTAGAGACCTAAAATTCATTCCAGATACACAATATAACCATCCCTCCCAAACAGTGGTCACAAATCAGTCCAAATGTGTGGTAGTGGGCACATCTGCTATATTGAGATAATCCATCCCACCTCACAGGTGTGCCACATCAGGATGCTGATCTGACATCATGAGTAGTGCACAGGTGTACCTCAGACTGCCCACAACAAAAGGCCACCCTGGAATGTGCAGTTTTGTCTCACAGCAAAATGCCACAGATGCCACAAGCAATGAGGGAGCGTGCAATTGGCATGCTGACAGCAGGAATGTCAACCAGATCTGTCGCCCGTGCATTGAATGTTCATTTCTCAACCATAAGCCGTCTCCACAGGCGTTTCAGAGAATATGGCAGCACATCCAACCGGGCTCACAACCGCAGACCTCGTGTAACCACACCAGCCCAGGACCTCCACATCCAGAAGGTTCACCTCCAAGATCCTCTGAGACCAGCCACCCAGACAGCTGCTGGAACAATTGGTTTGCACAACCAAACAATTTCTGCACAAACTGTCAGAAACCGTCTCAGGGACGCTCAACTGCATGCCCGTCGTCCTCATCGGGGTCTTGACCTGACTCCAGCTCGTCGCCGTAACAGACTTGTGTGGGCAAATGCTCACATTCGATGGCGTCTGGCACGTTGGAGAGGTGTGCGCTTCACGGATGAATCATGGTTCACATTGTTCAGGGCAGATGGCAGCTGAGAATGTCCCAGTTCTTGCATGGCCAGCATACTCACCGGACATGTCACCCATTGAGCATGTTCGGGATGTGCTTGACCGGCGTATACGACAGCGTGTATCAGTTCCCACGAATATCCAACAACCTCGCACAGCCATTGAAGTGGAGTGGACCAACATTCCACAGGCCACAATTGACAATCTGATAGACTCCATGCGACGATGTGTTGCACTGCATGAGGCGAATGGCCTTTTTCTATTTTAAAGATGGGATTCTTTTTTTCTGAAGCAGTATTTAATAAAATTGTATAATATAGTCAAGTAATGTCAAATTAATCATTTTAAAATTATTGTGTTTATCTGATGAAACAGCTAAAGAAGCACATTTGCATTTACTAACAAAAAGAGATGGATATGAAGATCTTGCATGTCCTTAAGTGCTTCATTAAAAATCGTTTTTAATGTCTCATGTCTATTTTGTCAATATGCCAAGTATGTAATATGCAATAAAGGAATTTGAGGAATTAGAAGCTAAGTTAAAAAGTACCGCATTTGTATTTACACTGAGCAGTAACTGATTTTAATGTTACAATTGAATATAATACAGCACAACAAAAGAGAAAGATTAGATCAAATAGAAGACAAAGCAGAATGGGGGCTATATCTTTAAATGCAGGTCAGGTCTTTTATTTTAACGGGAGAAGATCCAGCGAAGAAGGTTCAACCATCGACTCTTCCAGCAGATGGCAAGCCTCCCAGCTTGATTTCCAGGAACCTGGAAGTACATCACCACTGAAACAGTTGGATGAATATCTTGCCCCAGGGTAGGATTGTGCCAGTTACCTGGATTCGTACCAGCTCAATTCTCAAACCCACATATTTAAAGACTGCTCTAACTTAAATGCTGAACGATCAGACCTCTATTTGATCTAAACCCAGCCTGACTTACTAGACCTAGCCCCTCACCCCCAACACACGCACACCTCCCACAAAATGAACCAAATAATGCAAATTGCTTTGTCCCACTGTTCCTATTCAAACTAAGTTGCACTTACTGATTTCACAGGTATAATTACATTTATCGTTACTCTACTGAACAATGGGCTCTCTCATGCATTGGTAATACCTGAATAGAGCTCATTCATTTCCTGCTGAATCATGGATAACTTGCACTTCACTTCCTATAAACAAAACAGTGTTTCACCATCAAAGTTTCACACAAGTCTGTGATTTAGTACTGAAATTCAGCAAGTAATAGTAAGGATGGCAGGGTAATGCTCGATACATTGTATTTACTCCCTCCAGTCACTCAAAATTGGACAGTATAATTATATCTACCAATTAGTACTTTTTTCCTTAACTTGTAATCAGTAGTCTGTTGTTAGTTTTGCCATCTGTTCTCAAATTCCCATCATTTAGATACATGCAATTAATGGCTTAATGCATAAAATTAATGAATCTTTTTTTTTTTTAAACTATTCAGAGTCTTCAACTGATTGTTCAAAAAGGCTACTTTTTCTTCTCATGATTCTGATACACCTAGACAGGGCAAACTTAGAGTACAGTTATTAGTCAAAAAAGGATTGAAAGTTCTGTAATAGGTAACAATAAAACAAGTGAAGTTTAACTCAGTATTGTTACATTTATTTCACATAGAAGACTATTTGGGGGTAGCTCAGCAGGTAGAGTGGCGGCTCCATGATCGGAAGGTCGGAGGTTCGAATCCACTGAACGTCTACCCTGAAGTGCCCCTGTTCAAAGTACCGTCCCTACACACTGCTCCTCTGGTGCCCAATGGCTGCCCACTGCTTCACTAAGTGAATGGGTTAAATGCAGAGAGGAATTTCCCCACGGGGATCAATGAAGTATACATTATTATTGTTTGAGTCAATTTGCAATTTGACGTTCATGTCTGTCAAACAATGAGCAGCACGAAATGTGATCTGGATAACTGTAGTGAGCTGCAATATACTGTGAAGCTGCAAAACTAAAAACAATATTCAGTCAATACCTGCATATTAATTGGTTTCATAAGTTTTCATATTGATATAATCTCCTCCGGTGATGGATGGATGTGTAATAAGAACTAGCCCGTGGAACTGATGACACTTTGAAATTCAGAGACAATTATTCATGAAGGCATTAAATACATCGGCATTGATGTGTGGTCGAACTGGCTGCCTAGATTCTTTTGGACTCTTTACATTTAGACAAATTTAGACTCTTGGAGAAAAAAAATGTTGTAGATAAAGCAACATATTTTTGTTTTCTACTACTTTTTGTATTCTAATGTATTTTTATTATCATTAATTTTCCATCAATGTCTTTTATATTACAAGATGGGAAAGTAGGAAATGTCACTTTTGAATAATGAGAAACTGGAAGCTGTTTACTGTACATCACAGTTTGGAAAAATAACACAGCAATCATCAAAAACTGGTTAAAGAGATTTAAAAAAAAGAATTAATAACAAATGCAAAAAGTCAGTATTGTGGAGGTATGTAAGGACGACGTGAGAGCTTACCACATTTTACTCCAACTTTAATCTCAGCTTCACTCAACTGGTTTCACAAGGCCAAAACATCTCCTAGAACCCATACAACATTACTCCTCCCACTTCCCTTCCCTCTGGGTGTGACTTGAGTCCCCTAGTGGTCTGCCAGAGTAATGTTCATTTGATTAATATTAATTAAATCTTAGTGCATGTAACAAGGTAAAAAATAAAATAATAATATGAACTTGGCAAAAATAATTTAAGTAACATTATGATAAAGTGCTGATGATGAAATTATTAAACATTGATTGTGATTAAGAAAATACAGTCATATTTATGAGTTTCATATTTCACATGAAAGTTCCTAAAAATTCAAATTGGTACCATATCATGCTACCAAAAAGGTGTGTTTTGGGTAAGATTGAAATATTCCCTGTTCTTTGAAATTCATGCTATGAAAAGGATTCACAAGTTGTTTTGGGAGTTTTCTTGCTCTGAAGTGTATAAACTACAGCCTACATATATTAACTGACTGAAAGCTGCATTCCACAAATGATTTTGCAAACAGTTATTTTAGTATTAGAGTGAACACATTAGAAGTTTACTACTAGAGTATAAGTAATGACCTTATTTAGAAAGACTTATAATATAAGATCCAAAACATGTGAATTAGAGAGAAGAAACTAAGCTACAGTTAAAGATGTTAGACTATGGTAACACTTTGCTTTTGCTTCGCTATACAGTTTTTGAATGTGTCCATAGTGCGTATGGAGCCATTAAATATAACCATCTAAAACATTCCAGTGGTGTCAGTGTTAATAAAAGAGCCACAACACTCACACAACACAGTTATTAAATATATATCGTATATATATTTCTTTAGTTCTTGGGTTTACCAAAAAATCTCTATTGAATATAGCAGAGGTCTGTAGTTTACACACCTGTAAACTACATGTACACTACACAGAAACAAATGCTTCCAGGTAACAACCAACCAACCATAGTACCATATTTTTTCAGTATCTGGTCTTTAAGTGACGACGTAATGAACCCCGCTCCGGGCCCAAACTATTTTGGGCAAGATTCGCAGGGAAATTCCTCAATCCACTCAAACCCCCACTCCCCTCCCTCCAGAATTCCCAGGTAACAACCTAATATACATATGAATGACTAGCCAATTTAGCTTCCACTTGGCTGAAGCTAAAGCTTAGCTAAAAGCCTACCAGCCATTTGGCTGCTCTCCGGGTTTTAAAGGTAGAAAGGTAGAAGCCTGGGGGTGCTACTGTTAATGTCACAGGGTGGAAAGGGACAAGTTATCTAAGTTTTTCTACTATGCATGTTTTGCTGTGTTTTACCTTTTTAATATTTTAATATTGTACACTGGCTTATTTTTATGAGTTTTACTGCATGTTTTAATGGTATTTATTTGATGACTTGTCCTGGAAAGACTCCGCCTCTACCTGATAGTAAACTGATCACACCTGCGAGAGATCCCAGAGAGGCCAATAAGAGGGCCTGGCAGACCATAGAGCAGTGGGGGAGAAAAAGCTTGAGAGAAGGCTTGAAAGGAGGAGAGACATGGCATGGTAACAGGTGTGGGCGACGGCCGCGCAGAGCGGCACAGAGGCCCGGCTATAGGCAGCTGGCTAAGGCGTGCGGCAAAGGAGAACGAGACCAGAGATCGCGGACGACCGCGCACTGGAGGGAGTGATCGGAGCTGAGCGGAGAGGTCTGTGCTGGTGTTGACGGGAGGTAGCTCCTCGCCGAGAGAGGCCCACGGCAGGGGATAGAGAGGCAGCGGGATGGCGCCTTATGTCCCCGGGACGGCGAGTCTATGGCTACGCGTGTGAAGCACAACACAGTGGTGGGCGGAGTTAGGAGCTCTGCCCATCTGGGGTAAGTCCCGATTCATCCCGTCTAAGACGAACCTCCAGTGGAATTTAAGAATGGTGACTGCCGCTGGCCCTCTCTCCTTTTTCTAGTTGGCATCAGAATGAAGAGGCCGACAGGACGACGACAATCCTGTTGGTTTCTGCACCGTTTGGACTTTTATATCGTGGCGGATGCCACTGGACTTTTAATGTTGTGTTTTATTGATTTTTATTGTGTTACCCCTTGGCCAAGGTTGTTTTAATTCATTTTGCATTTTTAACTATTTAAATATAATAAATTATATTTTAATTCTACAGATTTTTAATCGTGTGCTTTCCCTTGGCGGCTCCACTGCTCTGTCCGTTTGGAGGAAGGTTTCCTTCCTTTAAAAAACGACATTGTGGAAATAAAATCAGCCTTTCCGCTCCGTTACATTAATAAGACTGTTGTGTTTTTAACACGTTTTAATGCTTTGTATCTTGTTCTATTTAATCTCAACAAGCCCCTAAAAACAGTCAGTGATCACTGCCGGCCTCTCTTGGTTTTTATTACTGCTAATCATTTTAAAGCTCAGTTTTCAAAACCTTACACCATAACTACAGCCCAGCCCATGCAGCAGTATATTAATGACTAACCTTGTATTGAGGATGGATTATCTCAGTTGTTCTCCTGACTGAAGTTTGGTCCATTTAAAGCATCCTGCCATGCGATTGCATTTGTCCCTAACCACTGGGAACCCTCACGCTAACTTTTATCGAATGGAAAAAGCGTTCGTCCTTCAGCTTCACTGTTTATGTCATGCTAACATAGCTGTGTTGCTAGTGATCATGTAGCACA